>NW_026734343.1:0-678008 GCF_949786415.1 Peromyscus eremicus
CAAGAATTCTAACCTGATAAAGGTCTAATATTCAAAATATACAAAAAAACACAAGAAATCAGAAAATCAAAACAAAATTCTCATGTGATAAAGGTTTAACATGAAAAATGTATTTATTGAACACAAGAAATTAAACAAAACAAAACTTCTGTTCTGATAATGGTCTAGTATAAAAATATACCTATTGAACACAAGAAATCAGACAAAAGAAGAATTCTCATCTGATAAAGGTATTTTTATAGGCATTTCCTTCTTTAGGTTGTGAAAGTTTTCTTCTATGATTTTGTTGAATATATTTTCTGTGCCTTTGAGTTGGTATTCTTTTTGTTCTTCTATCCCTATTATTCTTAGGTTTGGTCTTTTTATGGTGTCCCAAATTTCTTGACATTTTGGGTCATGACTTTTTTGGCTTTAGGGTTTTCTTTGACTGATGAATCTATTTCCTCTACCGTATCTTCAACACCAGAGATCCGCTCTTCCATCTCTTGCACTCTGTTGGTTATGCTTGCATCTGTAGTTCCTGTTCATTTATTCAGATTTACACTTCCAGCATTTCCTCAATTTGTGTCTTCTTTGTCTCCATTTCAGTCGGGCAGCAGACCTCCTGCAGACAGATCAGACTACCACCATCCCCCATGAGACCCTGTAACAAAGCCCCACCTCCCCCCATCCCACCCATCCTTCGAGACTGCAACTGTTCCCTGAGACAGAGATGGCCAAGACCCGATTGGACTAAGAGGTGAGTATTTATCCTCAATCCTGAACACCACAGCCCCTAGGCTTTGGGCCCAGGGGCACAACCCTGCACCACTATACCACTACCCATTGCAGTCCCAGTTTCGGGCCAGTTGACAGGCAGACCTACTGCAGGCAGTTCAGACTACCACCATCCCCCACCAGACCTTGTAACTCACAAATCCCACACCTCCCAACCCACCTGTGTGCCAAGATTACAACTACTCCCTGAGACAGAGCCCACAAGGGCCAATTGGACTAAGAGCTTCTCCCTGAGACAAACAGTCCATCAGAACCCAATAGACCAAGAGCTCCCACTGGACCAAGAGTATTGATCCAACTGAGAGAGCCTCCCTCAGAAACAGACACCGCTTGCACCAAGTGGAGAAAGAGATGGATAGAGGCCAGTGCAAAAATACAGTCAACAACAAAAAACACACCATGGTTCCATCAGAACCTACACCAGCAAGACCTGAACATCTCAACACAGAGGAAACAGAAGAAATCGACCTTAAAAATGACCTTAAGAAGATGATAGAAATCTTTAAAGAGGAAATGAAAAATTCCCTTAAAGAGTTAGAGGAAAAAATCAAACAAAAAATGTGAAGCAATCAGTAAATCCCTTGAAAGCCAAAAGAAAGCAATTAAATATTTGAGGGAAACAGCTCAAGATTTGAAATCTGATTTCTCATTTTCCATATGTATATTTTTGCATGTAGACATTTATTAGATGAGAATTTTTGTTTTATTTAATTTCTTGCATTCAATATGTATATTTTGGTTATTAAACCTTTATCAGATGAGAATTTTTGTGTTGTGTATATGATTTCTTGTGTTTAATATATATATATATATATGATACTAGATCTTTATCAGATTAAAATTTTTGTTTTATTTAATTTCTTGAGTTCAATATGTAATTTTCAACATTAGAAGTTTATCAGATTAGGATTTTTGTTTAATTTATCTAATTATGTTACATTTATCAGATGAGGATTTCTGTTTTATTTATCTGATTTCTAGTGTTCAGTATTTATATTTTGGCTTAGTCCTTTATCAGATGAGAAGTTTTGTTTTATTTATCTGATTTCTTGTGTTCACTATGTATATTTTGGATATTAGAACTTTATCAGATGCAAATTTTTGTTTTATTTATCTGACGTCTAGTATACAATATGTATATTTCTGATATTAGACCTTTATTAGGTGAGAATTTTTTTATTTATCTAATTATGTTTGATGTGTACATTTGGGATAGTAGACCTTTATCATATGAGAATTTTTGTTTCATTTAATATCTGTGTTCAAATTGTATATTATGGATAGTAGACCTCTATCAGATGAGAATTTTCATTTTATTTATATTATTTATTGTGTTCAATATGTATATTTTGGATATTAGACCTTTATTACTTGAGAAATTTTGTTTTAATTAATTTCTTGTGTTCTGTATGTATATTTTGGATACTAGAAATTTATCGTGTGATAATTTTTTGTTTTATTTATGTTATCATGTTCAATGTGTATACTTTGGGTATTAGAACATTATCAAGCAATTTTTTTTAATTTATCTGACTTCTTAGGATCAATGTGTATATTTTTGATTTTAGACTTTTATCAGATGAGAATTTTTGTTTTATTTATCTGATTTCCAGTGTTCAATGTGTATATTTTTGATATTAGACCTCTAAAAGATGAGAATTTTTGTTTTATTTAATTTATTGTGTTAAATAAAAATATTTTGGATATTAGACTTTTATCAGATGAGATTTTTTGTTTTATTTGTCTGATTTCTTGTCTTCATTCTGTATGTTATGGTATTAGACCTTTATCAGATGAGATTTTTTGTTTTATTTATTTGATTTCTTGAGTTCCATATGTATATTTTGGATATTAGACCTTTATCTGATGACAATATCTGTTTTATTTACCTGATTTCTTGTGTTCAATATGTATATTTTAGATATTGTGTTCAATATGTATATTTTTGGTTTTAGACCTTTATCAGATGAGAATTTTTGTATTTTTATGTGATTTCTTGTGTTGAGTATGTATATTTTTGATATTAGATCTTTATTAGTTAAGAATTTTTGTTTTATTTCCTTGGTTTCTTGGATTTGATTATGAATATTTTAGAAATCAGTACTTTATCAGATGAGAGTTTTTGTTTTCTTTACCTGATTTCTTGTGTTCTGTATGTATATTTTGGATATGAGACCTTTATCAGAAGAGAATTTAGTTTTATTTTATTTCTTGTGTTCTTTAATTATATTTTTGATATTTGAGCTTTATCACACGAAAATTTTGTTTTCTATTTCTGATTTTTTTCTGTTCTATATGTATATTTTGGATATTAGAAAATTATCAGATGATAATTTTTGTTTTATTTATCTAATTATATTTGGTATGTATATTTTGGAAATTAGACCCTAATCAAGTGAGAATTTTTGATTAATTTATCTGATTTCTTTGGTTCAATGTGTATATTTAGGAATTTAGACCTTTATCAGATATGAATTTTTGTTTGATTTATCTGATTTCTTGTGTTCAACATGTATATTTTGGATATAAGACTTATATCAGATGAGAATTTTTTATATATAGATGATGTCTTGTGTTCAATATGTATAGTTTAGGTATTAGACCTTTATCACATGAGAATTTTTGTTTTATTTAACTAATTATGTTCAATATGTATATTTTGGATATTAGACTATTGTCAGATGAGAGATTTTGTTTTATTTTTCTGATTTCTTGTGTTCTATAAGTATATTTTAGATAGTAGAACTTTACTGGTGAGAATGTTTGTTTTATCTAATTTCTTGTGTTCCATATGTATATTTCTTTTCTTTATTAAGAAATTTTCTACTCACTCTATATACCACCCAGAGTCCCATCTCCTCCCTCCTCCCATCTCCCAAACCTACAGCCCAAGCCACTCCATATCCGCACATCCCTCAAATCAAGGTCTTCCATGTGGAGTCAGTAGAGCCCTGCACACTGAGCCTAGACAAGTCCAAGCCCTTTCCCACTGTACCAAGGCTGTGCAGGGCACCACACTATAGGCACCGGATACCTAAAGCCCTGCCCATGTAGCAGGAATGGATTCTGATCCCCCTGCCTGGGTGTTCCCCAAACAGTTTGAGCCAAACAACCATCTTCCATATCCAGAAGGCCTAGTCCAGTCCCATTGGGGCTCCACAGCCACCAGTCCACACAGTCCACAGTTCATGGACTCCCATTAGTGTGGCCGGTCATCTCTGCACATCCTCCCATCATGATCTCGACGTCCCTTGTCTGCAGTATCTCTCCTCTCTCTCATCAATTGGATTCCCAGAGCTCAGCCTGGTGCCTGGCCGTGAATCTATGTATCTGTCTCTATCAGTCACTGGACAAAGGCTCTATGATGACAGCTAGGTTATTCACTAGACTGGTCACCAGAGTAGACTGGTCCAGGCACCCTCTGGACCACTGCCAGCAGACCAAGGTGGCATCAACCTTGTGGATTCCTGAAAGACTCCCCAGCACCCTGCCTTTTCCTATTCCCATGATGTCCTCATCTATCATGGTATCTTCCTCCCTGCCCTCCCACTCTGTCCCTGTTCCAGCTTGACCCTCCCATTTCCCTATGTTCTCATCCCCCACTCCTCACCCTCTGCCACCCCTCCACACCCAGTCCACTCATGTAGATCTCATCCACTTCTCCTTCACAAGATCATCCATGTGTCCCTCCTAGGGTCTTTTCCTGTTAGCTAGCCTCTCTGGAGTTGTGGGTTGCAGTCTGGCCATCCTTTCCCTCATATCTGGTATCTACTTATGAGTGAGTACATACTATGTTTGTCCTTCTGAGTCTGGGTTACTTCACTCAAGATGATATTTTCTAGTTCCATCCTTTTGCCTGCAAATTTCATGATATCATTGTTTTTTACTGCTGTATATATTATTTACCATTTATATTTACCATTGTATATATGTGCCACATTTTCTTTATCCATTCTTCAGTTGAGGGGCCTACCACTGATAATTTTTCTTATTTTCTAAAAATAGTATTCAATATGTATATTTTAGATATTAGACTTTTATCAGATAGGAATTTATTTATCTGATTTCATATGTTTAATATGTATATTTTTGATATTAGACATTTATCAGGTGAGAATTTTTGCTTATTTATCTAGTATCTTGTGTTCAAAATGCAGATTTTTGATATGAGACCTTTATCAGATGAGAATTTTCATTTTATTTATCTAATTTCCAGTGTACAATATGTATATTTTGGATATTAGATCTTTAACACATGAAAGTATTTGCTTTATTTATCAGATATCTTGTGTTCAATATGAATGTTTTGGATATTAGACATTGATCAGATGAGAATTTTTGTTTTATGTATTTGATTTCTTGTATTCAGCATGCATATTTTCAATATTAGTTCTTTATCATGTGAGAATTTTTGTTTTATTTATTTCTTGTGTTCAATATGTATATATTTGATATTGGACCTCTATCAGATGACAAATTTTATTTATCTAATTTCTTGTGTTAGATACACACATTTTTGATATTAGGCCTTTATTAGATGAGAATTTTTGTTTTTTTTATCTGGTATGCTGTGTTTACTATGTATGTTTTGGATGTTAGACCTTTGTCAGGTGAGAATTTTTGTTTTATTTATCTAATTATGTTCAATATGTATATTTTGGATATTAGACATTTATCAGGTGAGAATTTTTGTTTTATGTACATATCGATTTCTTGTGTTCAGTATGCATATTTTTTATATTAGTTCGTTATGAGATCTAAATTTTTGTTTTTTTAATTTCTTGTGTTCAGTAAGTATATTTTGAATATTAGACTTTTATCAGATGAGAATTTTTGTTTTATAAATTTGATTTCTTGTGTTCATATGTATTTTTTCGATATTATTTCTTTAACAGGTGAGAATTTTTTTAATTTCTTGTGTTCAATATGTATATTTTTGATATTAGACCTTTATGTGATGAGAATTTTCTTATTATTTATCGGATATCCTGTGTTCTGTATGTATATTTTGGTAATGGGACCTTTAAAAGATGAGAATTTTTCTTTTATTGAGTTATGTTCAATATGTTTCTTATTGATATTAGACTTGTATCAGAAGAGAATGGTTTTATTTATCTGATTTCTTCTGTTCAATGTTCATATTTTGAATATTAGACCTACTGCTGATAATTTTTTAATTTCATTCAATATGTATGTTTTGGATATTGTACTTTTATCAGAGGAGAATTTTTTTGTTTATCTGATTTCTTGTGTTCAATATGTATATTTTGGTTATTAGACCTTTATCAGATGTGAATTTTTATTTTGGTTATGTGATTTCTAATGTTCAATATGTATATTGTTGATATTAGACCTACTACCAATATATTTTTTCTTATTTATTGTGTTCAATATGTATATTGTGGATATTATACTTTTTTTTTTTTGGTTTTTCAAGACAGGGTTTTTCTGTGTAGCTTTGCACCTTTCCTGGAACTCACTTGGTAGCCCAGGCTGGCCTCGAACTCATAGAGATCCTCCTGGCTCTGCCTCTCAAGGGATATTATACTTTTATCATATGACAAGTTTTTTTTATTTATTCAATTTCTTGTGTTCAACATGTATATTTTTGATATTAGATTTTTATCAGATGAGAAATTTTGTTTTATTTATCTAATTTCTTTTGTTTAATGTGCATATTTTTGATATTAGTCCTTTATCAGATGTGAATTATTTCATTTATCTGGAATCCTGTGTTATATATATATATATATGTATATATATATACATATATATATATATACATATATATATTTGATATTTGAATTTTTTATCAGATTGAAATTTTAGTTTTATTTATCTGATTTCTTGTGTTCAGTATGTATATTTTGTTATTGGACATTTATCAGATGGAATTTCCCTCTTCTATATCTGGTATCTTGAGTTGAATATCTATATTTTGGACATTAGACCTTTATTAAATATGAATTTTTGTTTTTTAAAGCTATTATCTTGTGTTCTTTATGTCTATTTTGGATATTAGACCTTTATCAGATCAGAAATTTTGTTTTCTTTATCTGATTTCTGGTGTACAATATGTATATTTTTGATATTAGATCTTTAGCCGATGACATTTTTTATTATTTGTCTGATTTCTTGTGTTCAGTATGTATACTTTGGATACTTAACTTTTATCAGATGAGAATATTTATTATATTAATCTAATTATGTGCAATATGTATATTTTGAATTTTAGACCTTCATCAGATGAGAATTTTTGTTTCATTTATCCAGTTACATTCAATATGTATATACTTGATATTAGACATTTATCAGATCAGAATTTTTGTATTATTTATCTGATTTCTAGTTTTCAATATGTATATTTTGGATAATGACATTAATCAGTTGATAATTTTGTTTTACTTAATTTCTAGTGTTCAATATGAATATGTTTGATGTTAGACTTTTATCAGATGAGAATTTTTGTTGTATTTATCTGTTATCCTGTGTTCAGTATTTATATTTTGAATATTAGATCTTTATCAGATGAGAATTTTTGTTTTATTTATTTAAATCTTGTGTTTGATATGCATATTTTTTATATTAGACCTTTATCAGATGAGAATTTTCATTTTATTTATCTGATTTCTTATGTTCAATATGTATAATTTGGATATTACACCTTTAACCAGTGAGAACTTTTCTATTCTATTATTTATCTGATTTCTAGTTTTCAATACGTATATTTTGGATAATGACTTTATGAGATGAGAATTTTTGTCTTATTTAATTTCTTGTGTTTGATATGTATATATTGGATAGTAGACCATCATATGAGAATTTTTGTTTTATTTAATTTTATTTATCTGATTTTTAGTCTTCAATATGTATATTTTGGATAACAACATTTATCAGGTTAGAATTTTTGATTTATTTAATTTCTTGTGTTCAATATATACGTTTTGGTATTGGACCTATATGGTGAGAATTTATGTTTCAATTATCTGATTTCTTGTGTTCAATTTGTATATTGTGGATATTAGATATACTGTTGATAAATTCTGTTTTTTTTTCTATATTATTGTGTTCAATATGTATATTTTGGATCTTAGTGGTTTATCAGATGAGAATTTTCATTTTATACACCTGATTTCTTGTGTTCAAAATTTATATTTAGGAAAATAGATATTTATTTCAAATCAGAATTTTTGTTTATTTAATTTCTTGTTTTCAATATGTATATTTTTATATTAATCCTTTATCACATGAAAATTTTATTTTGTTTTTCTGAATTCTTGTGTTCTATATGTATATTTTGAATAGGAGACCTTTATCAGATGAGAGTCTTTGTTTATATATCTGATTTCTTGTGTTCAGTATGTATATTTTGGATATTAGATCTTCATCAGATGAGAATTTTTGTTTTATTTATTGAAGTATGTTCAATATGTCTGTTTTAGATATTAGACCTTTATCAGATCAGAATTTTTATTTTATTTATCTGATTTCATGTGTTCAATATGCATATTTTGGATATTAGACCTACTGCTGAATATTTTTGTTTTTTTCTTATTCATTGTGTTCAACATGTATATTTTGGATATTATACATTTACCGATGAGAATTTATTTATCTGATTTGTTGTGTTCAATATTTATATTTTGGATATTATACATTTACCAGATGAGAATTTATTTTATTTTTCTGATTTCTTGTGTTTAATACGTATATTTTGGACATTTGATTTTTATCAGCTGATAATTTCTGTTTTATTTATCTAATTACAATCAATATGAATATTTTTCTTATTAGTCCTTCAACGCATTAGAATTTTGTTTTGCTTTTTTTGATTTCTTGTGTTCTATCTGTATATTTTGAATGTTAGGCCTTTCTCAGGTGAGAATTTTTGTTTTATTTAATTTCTTGTGTTCAATATGTATATTTTGGATATTAGACCTTTATCAGATGAGAATTTTCATTTTATTTATCTAATTATGTTCAATATGTCCTTTTGCAATATTAGAGCATTATCAGATCAGAATGTTTTCATATTTATCTGATTTCTAGTGGTCAACATGCATATTTTGGGTATTAGAACTACAGCTAATAATTTTTGATTTTTTCTAATTTATTGTGTTCAATACGTATATTTTGGATATTAGACCTTAATCAGTGAGAATTTTGTTTTGTTTATCTGATTTCTTGTGTTTTATATATACATTTTGAATATTAGACCTTTATAAGGTAAGAAATTTAGTTATATTTATCTGATTTCTTGTGTTCAACATGTATAGTTTTGATATTAGATCCTTATCAGATAAGAGTATTTGTTTTATTTGTCTTAATTCTTGTGTTCAATATGTATATTTTGGATATGATATATTTATCAGGTGAGAATTTTTGTTTTATTCATATAATTATATGTTTATTATGTCTGTTTTGGATATTAGATCTTTATTAGGTGAGAATTTTTCTTTTATTTGATTTCTTGTGTTCAATATGTATATTCTGGATATTAGACCTACCACTGACAATTTTTGTTTTTTTCTTGTTTATTGTTTTCAATATGTATATTTTGTATATTAGGCATTTATCAGATAAAAATTTTTTTATTTATCTAATTTCTTGTGTTCAACATATATACTTTTAATATTATGTCTTTATCAGATGAGAATTTTTGTTTCATTTCTATGATTTTGTGTATTCAATATGTATATTTTGGATATCAGATCTTTATTAGAGAATTTTCATTTTATTTATCTGATTTCCTGTGTTCAATATGTATATTTTTGATATTAGACCTTTATCAGATGAGAATTTTTGTTTTATTTATCTGATTTCCTGTGCTATATATGTATATTTTAGATATTAAACATTTATCAGGTGAGAATTTTTGTTTTTATTTAATTATATTGAATATGTCTGTTTTGGATATTTGACGTTTTTCAGCTCAGAATTTTTGTTTTATTTATCTGATTTCTTGTGTTTAATATGTATATTTTGGATATTAGATCTACCACTAATAATTTTTTTTTAGTAATTGTATTCAATATTTACATTTTGGATATTAAACCATTATCAGATGAGAATTTTGTTTTGTTTTTCTAATTTCATGTGTTCCATATGTATATTTTTAATATTAGACCTTTATCTGGTGAGAACTTTGGTTTATTTATCTGATTTATTGTGTTCAATATGTATATTTTGTATATTCGACCTTGATCAGGTGAGAATTTTTGTTTTATATATTTGATTTCTTGTGTTCATATGTGTATTTTGGATACAGTTTTTCTCAGGTGAGAATTTTTGTTTTATTTAATTTCTGTGTTCAGTATGTATATTTTTGACAACATACCTCTATCAGATGAGAAATTTCATTTTATTTATCTGATTTCTTGTGTTCTATATGTTTATTTTGGATATTAGACTTTTATTAGATGAGAATTTTCCTTTAATTTAACTACTTATGTTCAATACATCTGTTTTGGATAATACACCTTTATCTGATGTGAATATTCATTTTCTTTATCTGATTTCTTTTATTCAATATTTATATTTTCCTTATTAGATCTACATCAGATGAGATTTTTTTGTTTTATTTATCTGATTTCTTGTGTTCAATGTGTATATTTTGGATACTAAATACTTATCAGGTGACAATTTTTGTTTTATTTATCTAATTATCTTCAGTATGTCTGATTTGGATATTTGACATTTATCAGATCAGAATTTATGTTTTATTTTTCTGATTTCTTGAGTTCAATATGTATGTTGTGGATATTAGAACTATCACTGATAATTTTTGTTTTTTTATTATTGTATTCAATATGTATATTTTAGATATTAGATTTTTATCAGATGGGAATTGTTCTATTTATCTGATTTCTTTTGTTCAATATATATATATATATATATATTTGATATTAGACTGTTATCAGATGAGAATTTTTTTAATATTGTATCCTGTGTTTAATATGTATATTTTGGATATTAGACATTTATCAGATGAGAATTTTTGTTTTATTTATCCAGTTTCTTGTGTTCTGTATGCATATTTTTGATATTAGACCATTATTGGATGAGAATTTCCTGTATATTTTGGATATTAGATCTTTATGAGATGGGAATTTTTACTTTATTTGTCCAATTTCTTGTGTTCAATAGGTGTATTTTTTATATTAGGACATTATCAGATGAGAATTTTTGTTTTATTTAATTTCTGGTGTTTCATAGTAATATTTTTGTAATTTGACCTTTGACACATGATAATTTTTTGTTTTTTTTAAATCTTGTGATCAATATGTATATTTTCAATATTAGACCTTTATCAGATGAAAGTTTTTTATCTGATTTCATGTGATCAATATGTATATTTTTGATATCAGATCTTTATCACATGAGTATTTTTCTTTTATTTGTCTGATTTCTTATGTTCAATATGTATATTTTGGATAATAGACCTTTATCATGTGAGAATTTTTGTTTCATTTAATTTCTTGTGTTCAGTGTGAATATTTTTGATGTTACTTTTATCAGATGAATTATTGTTTTATTTATCTAATTATGCTCAATATGTGCATATTTGATATAAGACCATTCTCAGTTCAGAATTTTAGTTTTATTTATCTGATTTCTTTTTTTTTTCCGAGACAGGGTTTCCCTGTGTAGCTTTGCGCCTTTCCTGGAACTCACTTGGTAGCCCAGGATGGCCTTGAACTCACAGAGATCCGCCTGCCTCTGCCTCCCGAGTGCTGGGATTAAAGGCGTGCGCCACCACCGCCCGGCTGATTTCTTATGTTCAATTTTTATTTTTTTATTTTTATTTTTATTTTTTCTGTTTTTTTCGAGACAGGGTTTCTCTGTGTAGCTTTGCGCCTCTCCTGGAACTCACTTGGTAGCCCAGGCTGGCCTCGAACTCACAGAGATCCACCTGGCTCTGCCTCCCCAGTGCAATATTTTTAATTTTAAACTTACCACTGATAATTTTCTTTTCTAGTTTATTGTGTTCAATATGTAGATTTTGGATATTAGATGTTTACTAGAGGAGAATTTTTGTTTTATTTATCTGACCTCTTGTGTTTGATATGAATATTTTTGGTATTAGACCTTTATCAGATCAGAATTTTTGTTTTATTTGTCTAAATTCTTGTGTTCAATGTGTATATTTTGGGTATTAGACATTTATCAGATAAGAATTTCTGTTTTATTTAATTTCTTGTGTTCAGTACATATATTTTGGATATTAGACCTTTATCAGATGAGAATTTGCATTTTATTTATCTAATTATGTTAAATGTGTCCATTTTTTGATATTACACCTTTAGAAGATGAGTATTTTTATTTTATATATTTGATTTCTTTTGTACAGTATGCATATTTTGGATATTAGTTTGTTATCAGGTGGATTTTTGTTTTATTTAATTTCTCATGTTCAGTGTGTATATTTTGGATATTAGACCTTCATGAGATGAAAATTTTTGTTTTATTTATCTAGTAATGATCAGTATGTCTGTTTTGGATTTAGGACCTTTATCAAATCAGAATATTTGTTTTATTTATCTGATTTCTAATTTTCAATATATATATTTTGGAAGATGACCTTTGTCAGGTTAGAATTTTTAGATTATTTAATTTCTTGTGTTCAATATGTATATTCTGGTATTAGAGCTTTATCAGATCATAATTTTTTTAATTATCTGATTTCCTGTGTTCAATATGTATATTGTGAATATCAGACCTAACACTGATAATTTTTGTTTTTTTCTAAATTAATGTGTTCAAAATGTATATTTAAATTATTATAATTTTATGAAATGAGAATTTTGTTTTATTTACCTGATATCTTGTGTTCAATATGTATATTTTGGATATTAAACCCTTATCAGGAGAGAATTTTTGTTTTATTTATCAGATTTCTTGTATTCAATATGTGTATTTAGGATATTAGACCTTTATCATATCAGTATTTTTGGTTCATTTAATTTCTTGTGTTCAATATGTATATTTTTCATATTAGTTCTTTATCACATGAGATTTTTTTTCTGATTTCTTGTGTTCTGTATTTACATTTTGAGTACTAGACCTTCATCAGGTGAGATTTTTTGTTTTATTGATGTGACTTCTTGTGTTCAATATGTATATTTTTGTATTAGACCTTCATCAGTTGAGAATTTTTGTTTTGTGTATTTCACATCCTGTTTTTAATATGTATATTTTGGATATAAGGCATGTGTAAGACGAGAATTTTTGTTTTGTTTATCTAATGTCTTATTTTCAATATGTATATTTTGGATATAAAACTTTATCAAGTGAGAGTTTCTGTTTTTTTTAATTTCTTGTGTTCAGTATGTATATTTTGGATATTAGACCTTTATCAGATGAGGATTTTTGATGTATATATTTGATTTCTTGTGTTCAATATGTATATTTTTGACCTTAGACCTTTTTCAGGTGAGAATTTTCACTGTATTTATGTAATTATGTTGAATATGTTCATTTTCAATATTAGACATTAATTATATGAGAATTTTTGTTTTATTTATTTTCTTGTGTTCAATAAGATAATTTTTTGTAATTTGACCTTTATCACATGAGATTTTTTTTTATTTCTTGTATTCAATCTTTATATTTTTGATGTTAGACCTCTATCAGATGAGAATTTTTTTTAATTATCTGAATTCTTGTGTTCAATATTTACATTTAGTATATTAGACTTACTGCTGATAATTTTTGCTATTTTTTTCTAATTTCTTGTGTTTAATATGTATATTTTTGATATTAGACCTTTATCATGTTAGAATTTTTGTTTTCTTCATCAGATATCTTGAGTTCAATATGTATAATGTGGTTATTAGACCTTTATTAGGTGAGAAGTTTTGTTTTATTTAATTTCTTGTTTTCAATAAATACATTTTTGATATTAGACTTTTAACCGTTATAATTTTTTGTTTTATATATCTAATTATGTTCAATATGTATTTTTTGAAATTAGGTTTTTATCAGATGAGACTCATTTTTATTTATCCGATTTCTTGTTTTCAATATATATGTTTTGGATAATACACCTTAATCAGATCAGAATTTTTGTTTTATTTATTTATTTATGTTCAATATATATATTTTAAAAATTAGACCTTTATCAGATGAGAAGTTTTGATTTATTTGTATGATATCTTGTGTTCAATGTATATATTTTGGATAATAGACCTTAATCTGATGAGAATTTTTATTTTATTTATGTGATTTCTTCTGTTCAGTGTATTGATTTTGGATATTAGATTTTTTACAGATGAGAATTTTTGTTTTATTTATCTGACTTCCTGTGTTCAGTATGCATATTTTGGATATAATTTCTTTTTCAGGTGAGAATTTTTGTTTTATTTAATTTCTTGTGTTCAGTAAGCATATTGTGGAAATTAGACCTTTATCAGTTGATAATTTTTTATTTAATTTTTTTAGTATGTATATTTTGGATATTAGACCTTTATCAGACCAGAGTTTTTGACTTATTTATCTGATTTCTTTTTTTCAATATGTATTTTTTTTTATATTAGAGCTTTATCAAAGGAAAATTTTTGTTTTATTTAATTTCTGGTTTTCAATATGTATGTTTTGGATATGAGAAATTTATCAGAATAGAATTTTTGTTTTACTTATCCAATTAGGTTCCTTATGTATATTTTTGATATTATACCTACATCACAACAGAATTTTTGTGTTATTTATGGGATTTCTAGTTTTCAATTTTGTATATTTTGGATAATAACGATTATCAGGTGAGAATATTTGTTTCATTTAGTTTCTTGTGTTCAATAAGTATATTTTGGATATTAGAATACTTTCAGATAAGAAACTTTTGTGTTGCTTTTCTAACTATGTTCAATATGTGTATTTTGGATATTAGATGTTCATCAGATCAGAATTTTTGTTTTATTTATCTAATTATATGCCATGTGCATATTTAGGATATTAGACCTTTATCAGTGAGAATTTTCTTTTATTTAATTTCTTGTGTTCAGTATGTATATTTTGGAATATTAGACCTTTAACAGATGAGAAATTTTGTTTTATTTATCTATTTATGTTCAATTTGTATATTTTGGATATTAGACCTTATCAGATGTGAATTTTTGTTTAAATATTTGATTTCATGTGTTCAGTATGAATATTTTTGATATTAGTTCTTTATAAGGTGTAGATGTAACCAACCATCTTATTAAATAAGAAACACAGAAGCAATGCAAAGAAGAAAGCCAAGGGGTCAGAGCTAAGAGCTAAAACCTTACCCTTCCTCCTGTGGTGGTCTTACCTCTCCGAAACAGAGCTGCTTCCTGTGTTAAAGTCTTTATATAGACTTTTTGTTCTGCCTTCTCATTGGTTGTAATCCCAACCACATGACTATCTCCTCACTGCCTGTCTGTATAGAGCTCCAGGTCTTCTATGGTTGGTATTGAGATTAAAGGCATGTGTATCCAATGCTGGCTGTATTCCTGAACACACAGCGACTTACCTAGTTCTGCCTACCAAGTGCTGGGATTACAAGCATATGCCACCACCGCCCACCTTTTCTATGGCTTGCTAATAGCTCTGACCCCCCAGAAAACTTTATTTATTAACATACAAATAACATTTTAGTACAAAATAAAATATCACTATATTTCCCCTTTTCTATTTTAATAAAAAGAAAAAAGGAAAAACCTTGTAACTAACATAAGAAAAACTATATACAAAAGTACAATAACTATATACAATAAATACAAGTAATAAATACCTAAAAAATGTCTAGTCCATTTGTATTTGACAAATTCAGAGAAAATAATTCCATTATCTATCCTATTTTGTTAAGTCCAAAATGTATCTAATTCACTTTCTATCCTAATTAATCTGCAACTATGATTAACTAATCTTCAACTCCCTCAGAGACCCAAGAAGGAAATAATATTAGCTAACAAAATTAAAAACAGGAAGTACATGCAAGCAACTTCCAAAAAATTGTGAGTTGACAGAAACAGCCAGTTTCTTGGACAGTCATCTGAGGTTTCTCCGCAGTCTTGGGGCATCATCTTCAGCCTATAGGCTTAGCATATCTGACAGACTCATTTGTGAAGTAGGATGTACACAAGGTCAACAGTTCAACATCACATTGGGTGAGAGCAGTCCATGTACCAGAAACCCCTGAATTCCACTAGTGTCATGTCATGATTCAGGATTTTAAATTCTGGAAATTGTTGATGTTTTTTGAATTCAGCTGTTCATTCTTCTTGGCTATGTGTGTATGTGGCTTCATCTCAGCATCCTGTTCTCCACATCCCTGTCTTAAATGCCATTCTACTATTGAGAGGCATAAGCTTAATTACTCTTCAAAATTAACTGTTTCAGCTGCTGTTCCATTGCACATCAGAAGCCATCGGCCCACTGCCTGTTCAGCTGCCTTCGAAGAAAAGGGCACTGTACCTTTTCTGGATTGCAAAGGCCACTTCAGGGATGGTGCCATATTATCCTGGCCTCAGAAAATGTCTTTTGATAAAGCCATAACCACACTTGATTTGGCAAGAATCAGTAGTCCTTTGTTTTGTGTCCTGTCTATCCTGTTTGTCAGCAATTGATTCGGGGATACTTTGTTGTCCAGTGTCTACCTTTTGCCACAATGAAAGTTAACCCTAATTGCAGTTTTTTCAATGCCCATATTTTCTCTGAAGTACATTGGTACTGCCAGGAGCTGACATGTCTCATAGTCATAACAAAAAAGAAAAATTTTCTAAGTTATTAAAACATTTTAAATGCCATATTCTGTAGATCTCTGAAGTGTTTGTAGATGACCTGTCTATCTAAAATATATCTGCTCAATCTTGAAAACATACCAAATTTGACTACAAGTTTTATTATAATGTCTTACTACTAACTTTCATTTCTTTATATCCTAATAGTTGGTAATAATAACATTCAAGGATCAGAAAATTGTATTACATTGTTAAATGAATGGTATAAATACAGTTAGAAATATACAAATATGTATAATTTTGATATTAGACTTTTATAAGTTGAGAAGTTTTGTTTTATTTAATTTCTTGTGTTCAATAGCTATATGTCTGATATTTGACATTTATCACATGAGAATTTTGTCTTTTTATGATTTCTTGAGTTTAATATGTATATTGTTGATATTACACCTTTATCAGATGACAATTTTTGCTTTGTTTACTTATGCTTAATATGTATAATTTTAGTATTAAACTTTTATTAGATTAGAATTCTTCTTTTCTTTAGTTTTGTGCTCAATAATGATATTGTTGATATTAGACCTTTATCAGATGAGAATTTTTGTTTTATTTATCTAATTTCTTGAGTCCAATGTGTATATTTTTTTAATTTTTATTTTGCAATACAATTCAATTCTACATATCAGCCACAGATTCCCTTGTTCTCCCCCCTCCCCCCCTCACCTTCTCCCCAGCCCGCCCCCCATTCCAATCTCCTCCAGGGCAAAGCCTTCCCCACAGACTGAGATCAACCTGGTGGACAGGATACTAGATGTGGAACAAGGATGACTGGACTGCTACTCACATCACCAGGCAGGCTACCTGGAAAACAGGACCCCAAGAAAGACACAGGGATCGCCCAATGACAGAGAAATGGAATGAGATCTACATGAACAGCCTGGACATGAGTGGGGGTAGTGTATATTTTTAATATTCGACCTCTACAAGATGAGAATTTTTGTTTTATTGAACTTCTTGTGTTCAATATGTTTATTTTGGATATTAGAATTTTCTCAGTGAAAAAATTTTGTTTTATATAGTTTCTTGTGTAATATAAATACATTTTTAATATTTGAACTTTATCAGATGAGAATTTTCATTTTATTTATCTGATTTTTGGTGTTCAGTGTGTTTTTTGGTTATTAGACTGTTAACGTTTGAGAATTTTTGTTTTATTTATCTCTTTTCTTGTCATCAATGTGTATATTTTGGATATTAGAACTTTACCTGCAGAGAATTTTTCTTTTATTTAATTTTTGTGTTCGATAAGTATATTTTTGATATTTGACTTTTATCACATGAGAATTTTGTCCTGTTTACGATTTCCTGTGTTCAATATGTACATTTTGGATATTAGACTTTTTTCAGATGAGAATTTTTGTTTTGTGTATCTGAATTCTTGTGTTCAATGTATATTTTTATATTTGACCTATATCAGATGAGAATTTTTATTTTATTTAATTTCTTGTGTTCAAGTATATTTATTTTAGTTATTAGACTTTTATCAGATGAGAATTTTTGTTTTATTGGAATTTTTGTGTTTAATATGTATATTTTGGATAATAGATTTTTATCAGATAAAAATTTCTATTTTATTTAATCCTCTGTGTTCAATATATTTTATAGTTATTAGACTTATATCAGAGGAGAATTTTTTTCATTTACCTAAGTATGTTCTATATGTATTTATTTTTTTATTTTATAATTTGATTTAATTTTACATATCAGCCATGGATTTCCCTGTCCTCCCCCCTCTCACCCCCGACTTCCTCCCAGCCCATCACCCATTCCCACCTCCTCCAGGGAAAGACTCCCATGGGGATTCAGCCCAACCTGGTAGATTCTGTCCAGGCAGGTCCAGTCCCCTCCTCCCAGCCTGAGAGAAGTGTCTCTGCATAAGTCCCAGGTTCCATACAGCAAGCTCATGCACTAAGGGCAGGTTCCGGTCTCACTGCCTGGATGCCTCCCCAAACAGATGAAGCAAATCAACTCTCTCACTTATCCAGAGGGCCTGATCCAGTTGGTGGCTCCTCAGCTATTGGTTCATAGTTCATGTGTTTCCATTAGTTTGGCTATTTGTCCTTGTGCTTTTTCCAATCTTGGTCTCAATAATTCTTGCTCATACAATCCCTCCTCTTCTTGCCAATTGGACTCCTGGAGCTCCACCTGCGGCATGGCTGTAGATCTTTGCATCCACTTCCCTCAGTCATTGGATGAGATTTCTAGCACAACAGTTAGGGTGTTTGGCCATCCTATACCAGAGTAGGTCAGTTCAGGCTTTCTCTTGACCATTGCCAGTAATCTATTGTGGAGGTATCTTTGTGGATTACTGGGGACCTCTCTAGTATTTTGCTTCTTCCTATTCTCATGTGGTCTTCATTTATCTTGGTCTTTTATTCTTTGTTCTCCCTCTCTGTTCTTGATCCAGCTGGGATCTCCTGCTCCCCTAAGCTCTCTTTCCTTCAACCCTTGCCTTCAATAACCTCACTCACATCCAGGTTGTTCATATAGATCTCATCCATTTCTCTGTCATTGGGCAATCTCTGTGTCTTTCTTAGGTTCCTGTTTTCTAGGTAGCCTCCCTGGAGTTGGGAGTAGCAGTCTAGTCTTCCTTTGTTTTACATCTAGTATCCTCCTATGGGTGAGTAAATACCATGTTTGTGTTTCTGAGTCTGGGCTACTTCACTCAGGATGATTTTCTCTAGATCCATCCATTTGCCTGCAAACCTCACAACGTCATTGTTTTCTTCTGCTGAGTAGTACTCCATTGTGTATATATACCACATTTTATTTATTCCTACTTCTGTTGAAGGGCATCTAGGTTGTTTCCAGGTTCTGGCTATTACAAACAATGCTGATATGAACATAGCTGAGAAAGTGCCCTTGTGGTATGATTGAGCATTCCTTGGCTTTCTTTGGAAACAAAAGCAGAACCTCTTTTCCAAAGTAACATATCATTATATCCAAATTTTGAAGTCAAGGTACCTTTAAAATTTACATTTTGGCATAACTGAACAGCTTTTACAATTAAATGTTTTTTTTCAGTTACAAATATCAAAGACAACATAATCTAGATTCTCTGTGTGATAGCCATCTTTACGTGGCTTATTACCTTTATTGTTTCTTTAAAGAGTTTACTTTTAAAAACTATTTGTTTATATAACTGTATATATTCCTTTTTATCTCTTTTTGAAGCCTACAGCACTGTGGCTGTTGGCTCCGCCCACTTTAGCTTCCCAACATGGCGGTTCTGCCAGCTCTGGGAGCCATCAAGTCTCAGAAATAGTGGGTCTATGCTTTTATCAAAGCAGCGTGTAACCCAGAAAGCTCTCTCTCTCTCTCTTTTTTTAAATACTAGTAAAGACTATTTCTACCACACAGCGTAATGTGCCGCTGGCACACGTCTCATTCCCGCCATACTGCAGGTCAACTGCACATGCCAGGAACCTGCCAATAGCTCAAACCCGCGTTTTGCAGTGTCTAGCTGCCCATATGAGACATGAAGCAGGAACCTGGTTTTGGCTCTGTTTAGAATTGGTTATTAAATATTGTTAGGTTTAAGGTGGAAACTCCAGCTGTTGGGCGCCATTTGTAGCTGGAGAATTTTTCTCCAGCTCCCACCACCAAGACCTGCCAGTCCCGGAGCCCACTTATAAAATAAACACACAGACTCTTACATTATTTAAACTGCTTGGCCATTAGCTCAGGCTTATCATTGTCTAGCTCTCACTGTTATATTCAGCCTATTTCTATTAATCTTTACTTTGCCACGTGGCTCGTGGCTTACTGGTACTTTACATCTTTCTTGTCTTGGCAGTGGCTCCAGCCGGTCTCTCTTTCCTTCCTCCTTCCTCTATTCTCCTCTCTCCTTGTCCCACCTAAACTTCCTGCCTGGTCACTGGCCAATCAGTGCTTTATTTATATAGAGCGATATCCACAGCCTAAAGGAGATATAATAAACTGATAGTAATTATTTTATAACTTGAGATAATTCTGACTTTTAAGTGTCTTACATTCTAATTAGAAGAAATAGCCTGACAGAATAGTCTATATAAGTGAAAGAGAGCTGTTTTTGGAGGTTATTGCTCTTTTGATGGTCCTCCATCCAGCTCCTAAGTAAATCATACATCTAGGCTTATTCTTACTTATGAGTGCTCAGCCATTAGTTTGGCTTAATTTCCAGCCAGCTTTTCTTAAATTAACCCTTTTATCTTTTGCCTTTGGCTTTTCTTATTCTCTAAATTCTGTAATTCTTACTCTTACTCTGTGGCTTGCTGTGTAGCTGGGTGGCTGGCTCATGGAGCCCTCTTCCTCCTCGTCCTTCTCTGACTCCTTGATTTTAGAGCTTTCTACCCAGTTTTCTCCTATATATATTCTGAGCCTGCAAGTCCCATCTATCCTTTCTCCTTTCTTGCTATTGGCCAGTTCTTTATTCAATCATCAGGTGTTTTACACAGGCGCAGTAACATAGCTTCACAGAGTTAAACAAATTCAACATGAACAAAAGCAGTGCACCTTAAAATAATATTCTATTACATAGAGTTACTTGGTACCTACAACAAATGAACTTCAGTGCCAAAGTAATAGGCAGAAAATCACATGTGGAAACAAACAGGTATAACCATACTGATAGTCCACAATTTACCCTTTAAAGTTAAATTAGTGAATGAGAAAATGAAGGTCACTACATATTGATAAAGTGAGAAATTCAACAAGAGTCCATAAACACATGTTCTTGTGACAATGATGTTCCCAATTTTATAAAGCACTCACTACAAAATATGAGATAACAGATAGAATTCATCATTATTTGGGGTGATTTTAATACATGATTATATCAGTTATCAAAACAAAAGGAAAGCAATGAACAACTGATTTACAAATAAATGGACTGATTTAACATTTACAGAACTTTTCATGGAACAGTAGCAGAATTCATTTTTATCAGCAGCCCGAGCAGTTACTTTTCAAGATGGTTTTATGCAAAGCAAATCTTCTCAAAAACAAGGTAATTGAAATAATTTTTATTTTTATAAGATCACAGTATAAAAAATACAAAAAAGAACAAAAATAAACTATAGAAAATATATAAACACATGGAGACTAGAAAACAAAACACTGAACAATCAGTGAGATGCTAAAGAAATTGGGAGTGGATTCCAAAGTTCTTAGACACAAATGGTGGTAGGAATAGAGCATAACATTCTTGAAATGTATGAAAATAACAGAGCATTGGAATCTACAAAAAATAAAGTGTTGCAAGAGGGAAGTCGAAGTCTATTTGATATAAAGGTATACATTTAAAAATTAGGGACTAGTAGATGGTTCAGCAAGTAAAGGTACATGCCAACAAGTCTGAATTCAAATCCTGGGAAACATGGTAGAATAAAGGCATTGAACACTAGTAAACTATTTCCATCCACCATCTACATGTGAGTTATAGTGTGTGCACAACAGAGTGAACACTATGTGTGTGAGTTCATTCACAAATAACTATGTGTTGAAAACATAAAAATGAAATATCATTAGTCAGAAAGAAACAACAATGATCAGAACTCAAGTCAATGAGTTCTGAATCTCAACCCATACAGCACAAGAGAATACTCAGCCAATACTAATAAAATCAAACCTGACAAATCATACAAAAGAACCAGTAAAACACTTAGTTCTATAAAAGGATTGCCGTATACAACACACTCCTCTAATAAGAATGACACCACTTCAAGTTAAAAGACCACACAAATAGAAGGATGAATGGAACCTCACAATTAGCTGGGTCAGGGCCCAGAAGCTTCAGAAACAAAAATCACTGATGCTGGGTCAGGGGGCAGAGCTCAAGACCTCTCAGCATGGCAGAGCTACATACTGACATGGAGAGTAAAACAGTCCCTCAGCGGTAATATTTGCATCATGTACAAAAGTGACAATACATTCAGTCTTCCCTAGTGTTATTGACACTGTGGTTCCAACATTTTTGGAGAGCATCCGATAGGGAATTTGGTCAACAATGATGGGAGAGGACAAAAGAAAAGAGAACAGAACACACAGTAAGAACTGCTGCCTATCTCCCACTGAGGTCTCTATAAGTGTGAACTAACAGCTTGTCAAAGTGAAGAGACCACCTTGGCATGCAGAGCATGGGAGGAAGAAGGCCACATGCCACCCAACAAGGTGACAAAAAGAATGACTCACTTGACCTATGCAGGGGGCCCTCCTACTTGCAAGCTGCTATCCCCACTGTGATCATATATAAACCCTGGAAAGCAAATGTGCAAAAAGCAAATGGTGCTGGACTTTGAACTTATTCCCTCAAGGCTGTTCATAGCACCTCTCTCCTCATAATGACATGAAGATATGTGATGTGTGACTGATCCATCTGCATCGTTGGACTTCAGCTTCAGGCAGAGAAGCAGGGATTGATTGCCAAATGATTCTCACAAAACACTCACTTCCCAGAACTACTGGTGCATGGACCAAAATAAACAATTGACTGTCATGAAAGTGGTGATGGGTTTGAATGTGTGTGTGTGTGGGGAATGTGTATGAGTAAAGTGATGAATTAAACACAAGTGGGTTGAAGGTTAAAGAGGCTAATGTTACAGGAGGAAATGGTGCTGGACCTAACCTTGACCCAGCTGCTTGTTCTTACCTGCTCTTTCTGTGTCTGGGGGGTCTTTGACATTTTCCTCTTGGCCACTGGTAGAGAAAAGGGAATTCCAGAAAGAATCATGCTATTTCTGAAAACTCCAACAACAAAAGAAATCCAAGAACCTATCGTAAGAAAACAGGTTGCCTATCTACCCTTCTCTGACCATGGAAATGGGGAAACATCAGCAAGTAGAGAACAAATCCTGTCTGAGTGAGGGTAGGAGACACTAGTGGTGTAGCAATCCTATGGCAAAAGACCCCTGCACAAAACCATACATGATATCCATCTCGTGTTGCAAGCTGGACTTCTAAGTGTCATGACTCATTAGGTGACGGAATGGCCCTTTCAAAGGGGAGGCATCTCAGATACTCTGTATAACAGATATTTACATTATGATTGATAACAGTAGTGATTACAGTTATGACATAGCAAGAAAAATAATTTTATGGTGAAATATCAAAAACATGAGGAATTATTATTCAATGTTCACGCCATTAGGAAGGTTAAAAATAGTTGTTCTGGAGGCTATTCAGTATGACAATATGGGGTTGTGAGTAGCTAACAGTCTCTTTCACTATTGGCAACACTGAGAATGAGATGCGTAAGACAAAGCACTACTTGCTAAGGAAGCTTGCTAAGAGGCAGAAAGGCTGGAGCCAGAGCTTCAGACTCTGCAGTACAGCAACAAGAAAAGCCAGAGATGGCCATTGCACAATATTGTGGTCCCCTGAACAACAGGCACTTAATAATGGAAGACTGACTCCTCGGCCAGACCATTTAATTTCTCTGAGGCCTTGGTGTTCTCATTCTTTAAGCTCTGAGTGTGTGACATGACCTGCTCATGCCCTATCTTGAGCTTTTCATAGAAAGGATTTGGCTGGTAGTAGGTCCTGGACCTAGAGGTAATGAACTCCATGAACATAGTCCTCAAGTATCACAGGAATTCAGGGGGTGTTCTAGACAACTGGATGTCACGGGATGCCACATCCTGTCTCCTAAGTGCTGGGAACTTCAGCTATTTATTAAATTTGCTATTATAGGGACAAGGGGTTGGCTAAAGAAACCCACCCTGACCCTGGAGCCCAGAACTAGGGAGGAAAGAATCAGATCAGGGCAGAAAGAAACACACTGTTTGTCTCAGTCAGATCAGAACCTTCTCTGCCCCTGGCCAACTGACTTGTGAAATCAACCAATCAGAGAGCAGAACAGTAGAACCCTGGGCCCCAAGTCAATCCAAGGTTGACTGCACATCCAAAACATCCAGTATACACCGCCCTGCCTTGTCAGTTTTTAAAAAAAGGCTGTTCTGTCCACCCTGGTGGAGGCAGCTGCTCTCCTGGATTCCTCCTTCCCAAATAAATATTTTTCTCAAAAGAATTTTGGGTGTGATGATCTTCATTCACTGGCATAGAGAAGATCCTTGTTGAGATGTCCCCCAGTGGACAGAGCAAGAGGGAGCTGAAAGAGCAGAGCAAGGAGGAGCTGAACAGAAGATCTTTGATGAGACGTCCCTCAGTGGACAGAGCCATAAAGAGCTAAAAAGTAACACTTTTCTCCAGAGCCAGAGTACATTGCTACGTTTCTGAAGGGTTTTTCCCTTTTTGCAGAGTGAAGCAAAAGAAAGCCACACCATAGGCAAGAGAAGCAGAGCTCTGCTAGGAAGCCCCCTTAAGAGGGGACTGAGCAAAGCTCAGCTGTAGCAGCTCTCCATGAGAAGAGCAGGATTTTTGTATCCTGCAGGGAGATCATCTCCCATCAGTGCTAGGCCTGAATGGCCCAAGAAGTCAGAAAATTGTCCCATCCAGTGTTGGGCTGCTTCTTTGCAGTTCCAGCTGTCAGAGCTGTGCACAACAGCTCCAGGTCTCTGGGACACCTTCAGGGCAGAGCTGTTGTGAGCTGCTTGAGGTGTCCAGGATACTTCACCTTCCAGGGCTGAACAGTCCCTTGCAGTTTCAGCCATCAGAGCTGTGCTAAACAACTTCAGGTGTCCAGGACACCTTCAGGGCAGAGCTGCTGTTATGAGCAGCTCAAGGTGTGTGGGATACCTCGTCCTCCAGGGCTAAACTGTCTCCTTGCAGTTCCAGCCATCAGAGCTGTCCTAGGCAGATCAAGGTCTTGCCTGACTCCCCAGGTAGTCAGGACATTTTCCCCCAGAGTTGTTGCAACAAATTTACTTATATTGTTGGTACCCAAACCTGGGACCAACCCACAGATTTAAAAACAACTTACTTACACCTATGCTGACCCTACACCGGTAGAGGCAGGCTGTTTAGATGATGGGAGGTGGAGTTGCATGAGCTCTCTCAGGAGGCTTGCCGAAATAGCTGTCTAAGAATTTCCCTGGTGTCTACTCCACAGGTGTGTACCCTCTAGAGTCTGTGAGGATGTTTCTCCTGTCTTCATAAAGAAATTCTTGATGATGGGACTTGTCAAAATGGAGACCAAAATAACATCATGAACAGTTTTGAGGATGGGACGCAACATCATGACAGATTTATAAACTCCCCAAGGGTATATCTATGTGTCACTACAGAAAGTACAATGGCGGAACTATAATGCTCAAAGTGGTGCTCCCAATTTTCACCAAGGTATCACCTGGGAACTGTGAGATAGGGAACTGCTCATGTCCAACCATAGATCCCTGACTACAGGGACTGGAGGGTGATACATGCACAAACACATAGAAAAATACACAACATGTACACATATATGTGAGAGACAGAGAGACAGAGAAAGAGATACTTAGAGAGACAGAGAAAGAGAGACTGAGTGAGAGTGGGAGAACTCTATCAATTGGATGCTGAACAAATGAATGCAGGTGTGTCCTCTCAGAGGGGAACAAAAGGAGCAGGGATCAGTCTCAGTTCCTGTATCCACACATTTAGATGTGTGACCAGGCCTCTCCAAGTGCTGCTTGGAGAATCAAATGTACAAGGCCTTTTAAAGCAAGTAACAAAAAATTAACTCAAACTCACAGCAACTAACATCTCACAATAGCCAATACTTGAAAGAATCTCATCAAATGCATGCTGGGAACTCACATACTACTGCCTCAGTCCATGAGTACAATAACTCATGCCACAGGCTCAGTTTTTGTTTTTTTTTTAGAAGAAGCAGAATAGTCTATGTCCTCATGACATTCCCGTCCACATTTGAGTTTCTGCCTTTGGGAAGAATTCAGAGACATGATTTTGGGCAAAGGCATACCCTGAAGATGCAGCCTACCAGAAACACAGACCTTATATAAAATAAATTAATGATGACAGAGTGGACCTGAGATTAAAACCACAGGGTTTAAAAGAGTGAATAGCTATTTTCATGATCTCTTCTGTGATAAAGATCAGGCGATCTCACTGCTAATTTCTTTCTATTGTCATTTGTTGTAGCTGCCTGATCAGTCTCTGCACATTCATCTTGGTGAGGAAGGTTTGGTGGGATGATGGCTCCCTTGTGCTCCTTGTGGATAGATGAACACAAAATAACTTGCAGTATGACAAGGCAAAGAGGATGGACAGACCACCCTGAGTCCTAATCAAATGTTTGGGAAAGCTTGTTTACCAATGTCTCAGTGACACCCCAAATTGTTTTGTCCTGTGCTTCAGATGCCCCCTCTGGGCAACTCAGCTCTCTTCTCTATTTGAAGGAAGTGTTTTTCTCAGCTTTCTGGGTCTCTCTGCCCTCATAGCAATGCTCCAAGTAACCAAGGAGATAGCCTCTTCAGGATTATTCACAGCTGCAGACTCAGAATTCAACTTGGCTGCAGAGTCCACAAGCCTGTGGGTTTACGAGTCAGGAGAAAATTGCCATAGTTCACAATCATCCCAGTCATTTAGAGGTTTCCCAAATATCTTGACAGATCACTCTAACCATATAACTATTGATGGAGAAGACATATAAGGGCAGAATGTGGTCACCAGATTCAACAAGTCACCTCACTGACAACTCAGGACACACAGAGCAGCTGGGAAGTACCTAATGTTAGCCAATGTGGTTGAAGTATAGTGATGTCCTTGAAATGGGCACACCTCATTAATCCCTCCCAGTTTCATGATGATCTCATGTTCACTCATTAATGCCTATCCTCTAAAAGGGATGAAATCCAAGAGTTCCCAGCATAAAGCATTGGCCTTACCAGTTTCTGACTTCTGAGCCAGAACAATTAATATCCTGGAATTCTTGAATTTCAAGAGCTATGACAAGCAGGGAAGTTCTGTTTATTCCCAGAGACTCCAGCTTTCTGTTCCCGATTACTTGAAGATTCAGCTCAGGCCCACTTCCTTCAGGAAGCTTCCCTTTTCTTGCACAGAACTCATTACATGATCCTCTCGACCATTTCTTTCTTGATGTTTTACACTGAGACTGAAGGTCAGCTTTCTTCTGTCACCCTCTGGTCTCTCTACCCTTTCCATCTCTTTCTGAATTAGACTCTTCAGTATGCCATCATGTTCATCAGTACATGGTGAAGACATTGAATAAGCTTCCTAAGAGCAGTGGGTGTTGCCACAACATAGGTGACATCACAGAGGATGCCAGGGCTCTCCAGGATACAGTTGAATATCCAGGGAAGAGCTGCAGATGTCATGAGAACTGACATTGCTTCCCTGCTAATGAGCTTTCCTCATAACACACCAGAAGTCAAGCTGACCTTTGCAGGAGCCTCTGCTGGGATACAAGGGAAGCCCTGCAGCATCCCCTTCATCCAAAACCAGAGATCTCTCCCCAATTATTTGGACATCCCTTAGTTCTTTCCATGTGTTGAACTGAATGTTTATTTCCTACAGTAATTCTATGTACACAAGGTAATAATATCATAGAAATTTATATATGCTATAGTTTATAATAAATACCTGCATTTTCTTATCTCTTTGGGCAAAAGAAATTATAGACTTAATGCTGACAGAGAAGTACACTTTTTAAACAATTTCCTGGTAAAGAGTCTACAGGAAACATCTGGGCAGAGTTATGCTAGAGGAAGAGGCTGAAACAGCCTAGGAGCAAGTACCCCTAGGAATGTGATATGGTCATGGAGCTCAGTGTGATTAACATCTGTGTCATCAGCATGTGTGTAGTGGGTGTTGTACTCTCTGTTGAGTAGCTCAAAGTAGGCTACTGTTACTGGGTAGTAAAGGTGGCCAGACATCTGGAGTCTTCCACACAGAACATGAGTTTCCTATAGAGAAAAGGATATTCAGGAAAATGCTTTGCAAGACCATTCATATTTAGAAACATAGACACCAGGGTTCCACTGGACACTTTAGATCAATGGTTCTTAATTTTTCCAACTCTCTGACCCTTTAAATAGCACTAACAGTAGTTCCTCATGTTGTGGTGAACCCTAAACACAATTGTTTCATTGTTTCTTAACTTTAATTTTGCTACTGTTATGAATCATAATTCAAATATTTGATTTCAGGATATCTGATATTCAACCCCCAATCGGGTGGTGAAGCAGAGGATGAGGACCACAGCTCTGTATGCAAGCAGAAATCTCTTCAAATCCTGGCAGTGGTTCTGGAGCAGTGAGATTCTTACTTTTTATTATCAGACTGAATCAAACTAGTCACCTGGGAAGAGCAACCCTCAATGAGGAATTATATAGATCAGATTTACTTTGCACATGTCTCTGTTTGATTTTATTAATTGTTAATTGTTAATAGTCCCAAAAATGAACAGAATCATTTCATTGTCTGCAACCTGTGCTGTGTACATATGAAGAACCTAGAGCATAAGCATAAGCAAACAGGCAGCATGCGTACATTTGTTTATCTCTGCTCTTGGCTGTGGATGGGATATGATTAGCTGAGTTTCTACCTCAATTTCCCAAAAGTGGAACTATTACCTAGAATTGTGGAATTTGATCACTTCGTAACATTCTAAGTTGATGAGCCTGGTAACTCAGTGTAATAAAGATGTTAGGAAAGCACTCTATGACAGAGAGGTTTTCACAAGTCAGTGAGACGTGTATTTCATGAAATGCTCAACAGCCCCATATCTGTTTCAGAGGAAGAGATCCTACTTTCTCCTGAACCCAACCTGTGTTTCCATGTCAAAGTTTTACAAAGACACAGAGAGACCCATAGACTCACAAACCACTTCACCCTGTCAACAAATGTCCCCTGATATTGTCTTGCCCTATCAAGTACAATGCTAAATTCTTCCACCGTGTTATATACAACAAGCTACACTTCAATGAATGAATTTTTCTTTGAATTTCCTGACCATTAAACTTTTCAGATTTGGGGAATTGGGTCTGAATTCACAGCCTTGACTTTGAATTTCAATCTTAAGCTATGTCCTTCATTGAAGATCAGAAGATGCTCCTTAAACCTGAGAGCAAATAGTACCTTAAATTCCAGGTATGTGTGGGTGTAAATAATGACTGGCAATGGGCCCACTAGTTACCTTAGATTGGAGATTAACTCCAGGGGTGATGTACACACACCCCTGTGAAAATTTCTCTGTATCCCTCTAACTTCTGTGCTTCTTCATCAATATTTATGTAAACAGATTTTTGACGAATTTCCTCCTTCAAAGGTAAATAGACCTTATCAGATGTGAAAAGTCAATTTGATTTTTGTCCTTCTCCTCCTAGGACATGAAACAGGCCCTTTTGAGCTACATCAAAAGCTATCCAAGAAGAATAAGGTCTGAAATAACCACAGGTACAGGTTTAGAATGCAGGTCTGTGGAACAGAGTGCAAAACAAGGGCAGGAGAGCAGGCACACACAGGAAATTCTTGGTTATGTCTTGGCAGTTTAGCCTCTCTGCATGTCAGTTTCTTCTACCTAGAGAAGTTGGATTGAACCATGGAGATGGGTGTTGTTATAAGGCATGACTTATAAAATCACTTCCTTCATAAGTGGGACTTTGTTTGTTGTTTGTTTGCATGTGTTTTTTTGTTTTTTTGTTTCTTTTGGTGTGGGTGATGACCTAGCATTTGTACGAGCTAAGCTGCACATCGCTTTCTGGTGAACATCTCTTTCTGGGAACAGAGGAATCAGATCATAAACTTATAAAAAGTGCTGAAAATGATGCTTTAGAGCAGAGAATCACTTCACTTGGTTGAAAAAAATCAACACTTCACTTCATGACTGTTACCAAATATTGTGCATGGCTCCTGTCCTTTGCCATTTGGAAAGAGTCACCAGCTAGCTATTCTTTATTGATTAACCACTTTCAGATGCTAAAAGCAAAGAAGATGGAGAGGGAAGGTAGAAATCAACATGTTTGATCCTAAATATAGACTTGTGTTTGCCTGTTCCAATCTCAGAATTCTAATCCTTATCTGGCTAATCTAACAACAAATAAATGCCACCTGTGCCCATTGTTGTATTTTAATAAAAGCACGTAAACGATTTTGGTGACTTACTAGAACTCAAGTAGTATATATTGAGTCCAGCGATTAATGTTTTCTTCTCTGTCTTGCTATTCTTATTTGGAACATTTGTTTGTTTGAGTGGAAATGAACCACCCCAATTTAAATGGGAGAAAAATTTTTAAATAAACTACTGTAACAGAATATGTTTGGGAGTTGTAAAAGTTTTTCCATGGAAAAAAATCAGAATTTAAGAGGATCCTGTTACATGCTGGGGGCAGACAGCAGAGTCCACAAATCTTACAAAAATAGATTTTTTTCTTTTAGCACTTTGATGAGAGAAGCACTTCATTTTTTAATTTATAATTAATTTAATTTTACATATCAGCCATGTATTCCTTTGTCCTCCCACCTCCGGATCCCCCCTCGCCCTCCTCCCTATCAACTTCCCATTCCCATCTCCTCCAAGGCAAGGACTCCCCTGGGGATTCAGCTCCGCCTGGTAGATTCAGTCGAGGCAGGTCCAGTCCCTTCCTCCCTTCACCTAGGCTGAGCAAAGTATCCCAGCATAGGCCCCAGGATCCAAAAAAGCCAGCTCATGCACTAAGGACAGGTTCCAGTCCCAATGCCTGGGGGCCTCCTAAATAGTTCAAGCTAATCAACTGTCTCACTTATCCAGAGGGTCTGATCCAGATCAGGGCTCGTCAGCTATTGGTTCATAGCTCATGTGTTTCCATTAGTTTGTCTATTTGTCCCTATGCTTTTTCCAATCATGGTCTTAATATCTCTCGCTCATACAATCCCTCCTCTCTCTCACTGATTGGACTCCTGGAGCTCCACCTAGGGCCTGGCAAAGGATCTATGCATCTGCTTCCATCAATGATTGGAGGAGAGTTCTAGCATGACAGTTAGGGTGTTTAGCCATCTTATCACCAGAGCAGGTCAGTTTGGGCTTCTCTCGACCATTGCCAATAGTCTATTGTTGAGGTATCTTTGAGGATTTCTGGGGACCTCTCTACCACTTTGCTTCTTCCTACTCCCATGAGGTCATCATTTATTACGGTCTCTTTTTCCTTGTTCTCCCTCCCTGGTCCTGATCCAGCTGGGACCTCCCGCCCCCCTAACCTCTTTTTTCCCCCGACACTTGGCCTTCATTACCCCCCCCCCACCATCAGTTTGCTCATGTAGACCTCATTCATTTCTCTGTTGTTGGGCAATCCCTGTGTCTTTCTTAGGGTCCTGTTTTCTAGGTAGTCTCCCTGGAGTTGTTAGTAGCAGTCTAGTCATCCTTCGTTTTACATCTATTACACTCCTATGAGTGAGTACATGCCATGTTTGTCAGAAAGAGTATGGGTTACTTCACTCAGGATGATTTTTTTCTAGATCCATCCATTTGTGTGCAAACCTCATGATGTCATTGTTTTTCTCTGCTGAGTAGTACTCCACTGTATATATGTACCACATTTTATTTATCCATTCTTCAGTTGAAGGGCATCTAGGTTGTTTCCAGGTTCTGGCTATTACAAACAATACTGTTATGAACATAGCTGAGCATGTGCCCTAAGGGTATGATTGAACATTCCTTGGGTGTATGCCCAAGAGTGGTATAGCTGTGTCTTAAGTGAGGTTGATTCTCAATTCTCTAAGAAATTGTCATATTGATTTCCAAAGTGGAAAAGTACAAGCTTGCATTCAAACCAACAGTGGAGGAGAGTTCCCCTTGCTCCACATCCTCTCCAGCATAAGCGGTTTTCAATGATTTTTATCTTAGCCATTCTGACAGGTGTAAGGTGGTATCTCACAGTCCTTTTGATTTGTATTTCCCTGATGATTAGGGATGTGAGCAATTCCTTAAATGTGCTTCAGCCATTTGAGTTTCCTCTGTTGAGAATTCTCTGTTTAGCTCTATAGACCATTTCTTAATTAGACTGTTGGGCATTTTGATGTCTAATTTCTTGAGTTCTTTATATATTCTGGATATCAGCCCTCTGTCAGATGTTGGGTTGGTGAAGATCTTTTTCCATTCTGCAGGTTTTTGCTTTGTCATGTTGACTGTGTTCTTTGCTCTACAAAAGCTTCTCTGGTTTAAGAGGTCCCATTGATTGATTGTTTCTCTCAGTGACTGTGATACTGGTGTTATATTTAGGAAGTGATCTCCTATGTCAATGCATTCAAGACTACTTCCTACTTTCTCTTGTATCAGGTTCAGAGTAACTGGATTTATGTTGAGTTACAGTTTCTCCTCTAATTTCAATCACCATCTCCACATCAGTTGATTGTGGGCATTGCCTTCTACTCATTGCTTGTCTGTGTGTGTGTGTGTGTGTGTGTGTGTGTGTGTGTGTGTGTGTGTTTGTGTGTGTGTGTCACAGGTGTGACCATGCCAGATTGTATAACCCTATGTGCAAACATGTATACCAGAGAGAAATAACATGTATCTTCATTTTGTGACAGAGTTTCACTGAACCACATGCTCTCAGGATACTTTTATGTCCTTCATCCCTTGCTGGACTTAGAGGCTTCCATGACATTCCAGGATTTGTTTTTATGTAGGTGCTGAGGATTCAGACTCAGGTCCTCAGGATTGCAGAATGACTGCTCAAACCCTCCGAGTATGTCCACAGCCCCACTCATTGGTCATTATATTTTCATATCATTGCTTACTTTTCTGTTCAAATATTTTCTAAGTTGGACATTTTCTCACTACTGTCTGAGCATTTATTTACAGCCATTTGCCAGCATCTGCAACCAGCAGTTTTTTCTTGATGAGCAGAATTTCTTGATTTGCTTTCAAAAAGACCAATATTCCATTATGCAGTTTTCTTTTTCTTTTCCAGACAGGGTCTCTCAACATAGTCCTTACAGGCCTAGAACTCAGGGATCCATCTGCTTCTTTCTGCCTGAAGGCTAGGATTAATGTCTTGGGCTACCATATCCAACCCTGTTTGTTGGTCATGTGTGTTCACAGGCCTGTGGAGATGTAACCCAGCCCTTCCATATTTCACGTGAGAGTGTAGAACCTTCCCATGGTTTGACTTTGTGGAATCATGAGTATGTGTCAAGGGTGTGCTGATGTTGAGGGTCATCAAGGTCCTGAACACCATGTCCTGCCTTACCTTGTGGCTATTCTCCAGTTTCCTAAAGGGCTTCATGCATGATATTTAGGGATGTTATCTGGTTACAAAACATGGCATTTTCACTCTGAATTTATTAAGGATATGCTTTGGAAATATTTATTTTTATTTATTTAATTTTTGGTTTGTTTGGTTTTTTTCAAGACAGAGTAGCTGTATGTATCCCTGACTGATCTGGAACTTGGACTGTAGACCAGGTTGCAAACTCAGGGATCTGTCTGCCTCTGCCTCCTGAGCTGGAATTAAAGGCATGTGCCACCATCACCTCGCTGAAATATTTTAATTAGCATTGATTGTGCAAATACTGAGTTTTGTGGTGACATTTTAACACATGACATTTTTATTTTATTAGGGACAGGGTTCAAGTCAACATGTCCATAGAGCTGTCTGTCAGAGGACAACTTATGGAAATTGGTTCTCACCCTCCACCACATTGGCCCTGCAGATCCAGGATTGGGGGCCAAGCACCTTTACCCACACACTGAGCCATCACATTAGACCAAATTTTTGAATAGAATTGAAAAAACACATGGCTCTATTGGTGTTCAAAAAGAGAACACCATTCTCTGGTAGAGAGAATGGTATTAATAAGATATCATATCACCATGGCCCTATGTGCAAAGTTAGCTGCTGAGACCTGTGACCTGGCACACACAGCTACAGCTAATGGAAATAACCATCACAAGCTGGATTGAAGATATCTGCATAGGATAATTTTTTTTGTTCAAAATTCAATATTCATTTGCTCAAGCTAACCTTCCCAAATTGTACACCCAAAATCTACCCTGCCTTCACTCACATGACATGGATCAATATATGCTGGGGAATTACAAAATCATCGATCCTGCCACTATCAGGTCCTGTTTCATAATGGTGACTTCTGCAGCTGTTTGCCTGCCCTGATTCCCCCAGCAGAGTACACAGTAAACTATTCTTTTTATTCTAGTCTCCAAGCACACAAAAATCCTTTTCCTGTTACTCAAATGGACAGTTGACTACATAACCCAATTTTTTAATTTAAAATCTCAGTGGTAATTGAGTTCTTCAATCTAAAATTGTAGTTAGTTCAATCACAAGGACAACACAATGAAATTGATTGTGTTCATGGCTATCTGATCCAACATAAGAAAGTTTGTCTCAGAATTATTTTTCTACAAGGCTGGAGGTACTGCTCTTAGAGAATATGCTTCCCCTGGGATAAATTATTCCGCACACCTAAAAGTTTAATGAACAAGAATATTTTAAATAATGACATGCATCAAGTGGTGGTTAATGTCAAAAGAGAAGCCAGTCTGGAACAGATTTTACATGCCACTTGTGCTGTCATCCTTAAGTCTCTCTTAAGTTCTGGCTTGAGGTTGCACATTGAACAATTTAAATAGGTCCAAGAGAATGCAAGTTTAGCCACTTAGGCAGATGGAGATGTATAGAGCAAAATTATCTTTTTGATCATGCAGTATGATCTAAATATAAATATATCATGATGCATGATTTAAAAGAGAAACAGATCACAATATATAACGTAAAACCTACATTTAAAGAATGTATCAATGCCATTATTCTCACATAAAGGACATAGAACACAAATACAAACACAGGCATGGGAAAGTCACCTATTCATACTGTGAATGGAGGTCTCTATTCTATTCTGAGCTATACTAACCTGAGAATAAGGCTTCTTTTGCCTACAAATAAGCTGGCTCAGAAGACCACAAATTCTTCTATGAAGGACCAAAACAAATTCATTTTAACTAAGCCTTGACTGCTGACCAACTCAAGGCTGTGACATTACTGTAGAGAATATCATTTTTCTTTTGGTTTTTCTGTAGCTCCAGTGGCCCTTCTGGACCTCACTCTGTTGAACAGGCTGGCCTTGAACTCAGAGATTCACCTGCCTTTGCCTCTTGGGTGCTGGGATTAAGGGCATGCACTATCAGAACCTGGCTTTTAAGAATTTCATTTTTTATTTTTTTTTAGTTTTTCAAACTAAAAGTTTCTCTGTGTAGCCTTGGCTGTCTTAGAACTCACTCTGTAGACCATGCTGGCCTTGATCTCACAGTGCTCTGCCTTCCAATTTCTGGAACTAAAGGTGTGCATCACCACCTTCCAACAAGAATTTCATTTTTAAACTTTGTTTTAACTATATGGGTATTTACCTGTTTGTGTCTGTGTGCAGTACCTGCAGAGACCAGAAGACGGAATCAGAGCCCTTGGAACTGGAGTTATAAGCAACCATGGTTTCCAGCATATGGAGATAGCTCATTCCCACAGATGAGTGATTGTTGAGTACAATTCATGCCAGCTTGTCCTCAGGTACACCTCAGAAATTGCTCTGGCATTTGAACTTTGGGCTTTCACACCCAAAGGTCCATCCCTAAAAATTCTTCAAAACTCCACAGCTCTTTGTAGATGCCTGATTTCCTTAGCCTTAGACAGACTTCAGTTCTAGTCTCAGGATCTTCTTATAACCTGGATGTCTTCTAGAGTCACCACCATTCAGAGCTCCAAACTGAATGTTTTGCAGGCATCAGGGAAGCAGAAAGTGATCACATTCAGAGAAGTCAGACTTTACACCTGCAAGTTCCTTTTCTCTCCTTATAGGAGGTATAAACTCAAGAAGGGGAACACCTGACATGTGAGATTCTGGGCTCCGATTGCTGCCTATTTACCACATTGGAGATAAACTCACTCTTGTGGCTTGGATTAAATGGTCAATCATCTTTTAAAGACTTTCAGTGTCAATTCTTCTCCTCTTTGTATTCTTTGTATTTTCTCCTCATTTTGTGGAGATTTGGGTTTAGAAAACTCTTGGATCAGTTCTCCCACTGGCCCTGCAGTTCATGTGGTGGCAGCTAAGGCAGTGCAGCACCATGACAGGTTCAACATCACATGTTCCTCCTACCCAGTGACACCACAATCATTGCCCAAGGGGAAGGAGTGGTGAAGTCAGAGCCCAAGTCATGCTCGGTGAGACTGTTATCTAAGCCTGCCTCTGCCAAGGTGGATGCAACACTGGAAAAGGCCATGAGATAAATCATCACACAGAAAAGTGCAAACAAAAGGGAAGAGGAAAATAAAGGCAACAGGCTAAAGTGGCTGACCAACAACTACAGATCTGCCAGCGGAAACTGGAGACACTGAAAAACAGAGTCCAGTCTCTGAAGTGGAAGAGAAAGAAGCCAAGTTTGACTAACTATCCATCATGTCTTTCAGTATCCCTGCCTCGCTACTTGTAAAATCCAGAGGAATATTTTAACCAACTATTTGAAAATGTGAGTTTTTTAGAAGCTGTATTAACATTTTTAAATGGTGGGTAAAAATCCTATTTCATTCCATATTTTAAGTGTAAATGATTTTTTAAGAGGTTAAATCACTTGACAGTTTTTTCTTTTTTTAATACAACCAGAAAATAGCAGGATACTGAATGAGGATAGGGTGTGACTGTCTCAGGGGTCAGCATAACATTCGATACAGGGGGCTAGTTTTATATCCTACAACACAAAGCATTCTAAATAGTAATTTGAAGTCTCTTGGTCATCCATTTTTACCCAGAATATTCTTAGTTATATCTGGTCTCATATTTCCAGCAGAAATGTTTCCTAAAAAAAACCTCCTTGGGTCTTGCCTTGTCAGAACTGTCTCTGGTTATACAGTCCTTTTTCCTAACATTTGTGATAATGTGCTGTAAAAAATGGAGATTTTGAATATGAATTGTATGTGGCATAAAACTGTGAGTCAATGGAATTGATAATTGCAAGCATTTGATTGTTATGTGAGGGCTTAGGGAAAACTTGCCACGTTTAGGATGGGCCATCACTGGAATAAGTTCAAAGAGAAACAACACATGGCTCTTATGGATACATTAACACAATGTATGACTCTTGGAGATGGATACGTGTTTCTAAAATTGAAATGACTGTATACTCTGCTCCTCAACCAATAATTTCTCATTTGGGAAAGAGTAAAAACAAATTCTTGGAGCACCAAGTGTGAAGTAGTTTCAGGTTCTATCAATCTTATATATCTTCTGAGCAACCTGGGCTGGAGTAAGGATGAACTTAGATCAGCCATCCACCCCTTACTCCTATTAATGACATGTTCATAGGCTTGAATAGAAGGCTCAGCATTGAGGGCACTACCATTTATAAACAGGACCTGACTCTCATCCCCTGCTCTCACAAGACAGCTGACAACTGACAATACCTCCAGTCACAGGGGAATCAGACACCACATTCTGGTCACCATTGGTACCTAGCATGAACATGGTATACTAACTTGCAAAACTTATGCACTTAAATTAAATTTCATTCTTTTCTAAGCTAACAGGCATATGAATAAAGCCTTTCTTACAATTTGGAATCACATACATATCTGTCTTTTTACCATTTGCATGTCTGGTCTCCTAAGAGGCAAGGCAAATGCACTCAAGTACGTGGAAATAAATTTGATGTAGGTGCTAGAAATCAAACTTGGGTACTCAAGAGGACCAGTACTACTGAGCTAACTCTTCATGTCACAAATATGTCATTATAATTTTGATGATGAAGATGTTCTACTGCTCTTTCTGTCTTATGTGAGTTGAAGGTGAAGAAAGTGTCCTCTAGATGGTTGTCAAAGGATTCAATGGATTTCTATTCCTCTGTGAATGGACTCTCTATATTTTTTTTATTTTCATTGGTAACACACTTCTCATGATGTGAGTAAAGATAACAAAAGCTTTTGTTGAAACCAGTCACAATCCAGCCATATTATATTATGAAAAATCCCATAATTTGAGATATGCTTTTCTGTTGGAATTTTCTTGAGACAGAATGTGGCCAAATAGGCTGCCCTGGTTTCACTATGGGGACCAAGATGGCCTCAAAATCACAGAGATTGGCCCAACATATTCTCCCTGTGCTGGAATTACATTTATGCACCTCTAAGTCCAGAAATATGGGTTTCTAAGTGACCTACAATGGAATCAGAAAATGAAAGGATAAAACAATATTTAAAAAGAAACCATAATTGTTTTGAAGAACAGAATTATTTCTTAAAATTCCATAATTTAAATGGGCAAATCATTTTATATATTCTCAATAATTGGGTTATTTTCCATGCCGGTATTTTCATCCACTTAAAAATGTTTGAACTGCATTTGTTTGTCTATACCTGCCAGGATGTGTATGTAGCACCGAGAAGATAATTTATATTTTTCTGTTTTCTACTTCCCCTATGTGAGTTCTAGTGATGAAACCTATGGAATCATTTAATTGCAAAGGACCTCAATGAAACTTATTCAAATCTAAAAATAATGTATGTATGTGCTGATGTATGAGTGTACATATGTCAACGCCCAAGTATAGAAATAAAAAAAAACAATTGTAGAAGTAGTATGGATCACCCAGAGAAAGAACTCAGGTCCTCAGGCTTAGGGGAAACAAGTTTACAGAATGAGGCAATTCTCTGACATTTGATTGTGGTTCTGAGACAATGTTATAAACAAATGCTTAGTCCCCATAATCAATTTTGAAAAATATGTGGTTGTATAAATATTTTAATATGCAAATAAAATTTATTATTCAATTTGTCCTTTATTCTTGTATCCTTTTAAGAAATTAAGTTTATGCCGGACAGTGGTGGCACACGTCTTTAATCCCAGCACTCAGAAGGCAGAGCCAGGTGGATCTCTGTGAGTTCGAGGCCAGCCTGGGCTACCAAGTAAGTCCCAGTAAAGGTGCAAAGCTACACAGAGAAACCCTGTCTCGAAAAACCAAAAAAAAAAAAAAAGAAAGTTACCTTTCATCTCCTCTAGAACTTTGAAGATGCTCTTCAGTGTTATGGTCTTCCCAATTGTATCCTAAAATACAGTACCAGAAAATATATGTTATTTTCTTTAAAACTATCCAAAATTTATGTTACTATCTTCAGTGAAACTTAGAATATGACTGATTCATTCACCTAATATTCTTTCTCAATCAAATTACAGAGGAGCATCCAAAACCTAAGGACAGTTGTCCTCTCATTTTAATATGTGAAGAAAACTCTATCTTACATATAATAGTGAGGTTCCTGTAGGTTTCCAGCATCACATCTTTGCACAGACTCTTCTGGAAATGATCCAGTAAAGTCCACTCTTCCCAAGTGAAATTGACATGCACATCATCATAGGTCACTGCATTCTAAAATATCCCATACATGTGTACAAGAGAAACCATAATACTTACATCATTGTAAATGTATACTTCTTTGAGCGTATAGTCATATAATTTTGATGCTCCCCACACTTACTTCATGACATACAAGTTATATGTAATCAACCAGTCCCTTTAGAAGGAAGCTGAATAGGAGAATCACTTCTGTAATTTCTGTACCCTTTGAATGGGATATCACCTTGCAAGAGAAATGCTTATTAACAAATATAGGGAGACAAGTAAATAAATCAACAGTACAGAGTACACATCAGAGAAATTGTATCAACAATTACTAACTATAAGGAAAAATAAGATGGACAAACTGGGTGTATTGGCTCATTCCTTTAACGGCAGGACTCAGAAGGCAGAGGCAGGTATATCTGCGTCTGAGTTGAATCCAAGCCTAGTCTATGCAATCAGGTCTAGGAAATCCTATAGTACATGTTAAGACCCTGTCTCCCAAGCAAAAGTCAGCAGAACAAGAAAGAAAGAACTAAGCAATTTTTACTGAAGTTCCTACAAAGAGTTATGCATTTACTTTAGTTCTGTATTCCTCAAGAATCTTGAAGTGCCACAATTCAAACTATAACATAAGTAACAATTTACCATAAAGTAGTGCATGTTTAAATAGTTATAAATGGAAAGAAGAAAGCATTAGCCATATAAATGTTGACCATAAATAATCAACACAGATTATGAAAGAGAGATGGCAAGCTAGTAAAGAGCTCTTGCTGGTCTTGCTTAGAGATGGGCTCAGTTGCCAGTACTTATATGAGGGAACACAACTATCCTTTATTCCAAGTTCAGGGTTACTGAGACCATCATTTTTTTTTTCGAGACAGGGTTTTTCTGTGTAGCTTTGCGCCTGTCCTGGAACTCACTTGGTAGCCCAGGCTGGCCTCAAACTCACAGAGATCCACCTGGTTCTGCCTCCTGAGTCCTGGGATTAAAGGCATGCACCACCACCGCCCAGCTGAGACCATCTTTTGATCACTGTGATGATCAGGTACCCACATGGTGCATATCCATGCATTCAGATAAAATACTCATATCCATTTCAAAATTCAAAACAAATGTAACAGGCAGGAGGAAGTACATGTACCTGCAATGCAATGACTCAGAAGGCTCAAGAATGTTAATATCATGAATACATGCCAAATAGAGAAATAGAATGATAACCTGTGTCAAATTTAAAAATTTAAGATATGTGTGGAGCTCAGTACAACAGCATATGCTTGACATTTACAAAATCCTACATCCCAGGCCCATCATCCAATAATATAAAAACAAAACAGCCAGGAATGTTCACACACATTCATCTGTGGACTTGGGAGACAGAATCAGGGGGATTTGTGAGTTCCAGGCCAGCCTGGTGTACAGAACTCCTTTCAGGACACTCGGGGTTACACAGACAAATCTTATATTCAAAAAATACCAAAAATATTAAAAGACCAGGTTAACAAACTGCCTTAGCACTGAATAGCAATTGCTTCTACTCAACTTTATGTGATACAGAGATAGAATCCCTAATGGTGTTGAAGGCATGACAATCCAAGGAAGCTGGCTGATTAGTTTCAAACACAACTCAGTACACACGAAGAACAGGAAATCAGTTGAGGCTATAGAGATGCATATCACACAACTAGTGAGGAATTTTCTCCCAAAAGGCTCCTCCAACTAAAGAGGCAATCAAAAGAAAGTCACCAAGGAGAGACACGTGTTCACATATATCATTGTGTCTGAGAGGTTTTTCATTCAATCAAAGATGTTCTAAACCAGGTACCTATAGGCTCGTGATCATCTAGGAAGAAAATGCATTTAGTCACTTCAATGATCCTCATAGTTTGCCACATCCCTACACTATGTTCAAATGTTCAAAGTCTCTTCTGACATACAAGATGGTCTCTTGATGGTGACATTTGTGAAATCAGAAACTGAATTATAACTTTCCAAAATACAATGGCACAGAAAACCATTTAAAGTATAACGTAGAGAAATGGAGACATACCAAGGAAAGATTAGGCAAAGACAATACTTAAATAGAGCAGGACAGACATCAAATTCTCTATCTCTATCTCAGTTGCATGAGGATTTATTATCAACAGTCTCAGATGGCCCCATTCATGCAACTTCTCATATAATTCTCTCTTTAGTTCATCTCCATATATGCAGCTAGTGCTCCATGGGAGATGTCCCATACCTTAGGTATCCCAACATCATGTGATCACAAAATGTAATCCAGGCTGTTGCAAAATATTATTTTAAGATGTGTTATATTTGTCTATGCTGTGGAACAATTATTTTAAGATACAAAAGTAACTTGCATTCTTTTATGTTGCATATATTTAACTCTGTGAGGCTGTGATACTTTGCCTGTCTAAAATACCAACTGGTCTAACAGCCAGTAGCTTGGCAGAAAAAGTTAGGCAGGGCTGTCTGGCAGAGAGAACAAAATGGAAGAGAAAACTGAAAAGAAAAAAGGGAGGATCAAGAAAAAGAGAGGACACCAGGGGGTAGCCACCTTGCTACACAGCAAACCATGGAGTAAAAAGTAAAGAAAGATATACAGAATAGAGAAAGATAAAAGCCCAGAGGTGTAAGGTACATGAGAAAACTTAAGTTAGGAAAAGCTGCCTAGATACTAGCCAAACTAAGGCCGAGCACTTATGAAAAAGAATAAGCTTCCCTGTGTGTGATTTATTTGAGAGCTGAGTGGCAGGCCCCCAAAAGAGTAAAGAGTTAAAAAACAAAAACCAGCAACACCAGGCTTCACCCTCACAACTTCATGTGATGGACTCTCACAGTCTCCTCACTGGGTTTCTGACTCTTAAACATAGAATTCTGCAACAGTGCTGAACTGAACCCCCAGACTAAGAATCCGTGATGTTAAATATTGATTCTTTCTTGTTTCCAGGACCAGTAGATGATGGGTGATCTTGCAAAGCTTGACTTCTTAATTCAGATGGACACTGACATGCTTGGACCACAGGTGCAGCAGGTTTTGTATGAAGTTGCTTTCTAGAGTAGGAATTACCTTGTTTAATCCTTCCATGAATTAAAGCCAAAAAAATTTTTGTAGAAAAAATATCATACAAAAATGCCTCTAGCTTATTTTATTTATTTATTTATCTATTTATCTATTTATTCATTCATTTTTTTGGTTTTTTAGAGACAGGGTTTCTCTGTGTAGCTTTGTGCCTTTCTTGGAGCTCACCAGGTAGCACAGGCTGACCTCAAACTCACAGAGATCCACCTGGTTCTGCCTCATAAGTGCTGGGATTAAAGGTGTGCAACACCACAGCCAGGCTTAATAATTTATGTTTTTTTTTGTTTGATTTTTTTAGACAGGGTTTCTCTATGTAGCTTCTGAGCATATCCTGGAACTCACTCTCTAGCCCAGGCTGGCCTCAACCTCATAGAGATCCACCTGCCTCTGCCTCCCAAGCACTGTGATTAAAGGCATGGGCCATCACTGCCTGGCTGCTTAATTTTTATTGAGTCTATTTCCTACTGAAATTATATACTCTCAGTCTCCAGTTTCTGCTATTATTCTTAACATTTGTATCTTCCTGGTCATCAAGTCAGGTTAGTAAAGTTCTCTGTGAAACTTTCTATTATTTTCGCCCCCTAAAGTCCTGATATCATCCACATTCTTTCAAAAGACAACATTCTCAGGTTCCACCTACCAACACAATCACCTTTGGTGTTCCATTTTTTGTTCTACCTTGCTTTTATCCTGCTGTGATTAAATTTTGCCTTCCACATATTCTATCAACCTTGTGACATAGGGGTTCAGCCTCCAGGTTGCAAATTGAGCAACTTAAATAGGGATAGAAGACTGCAAGTCTACCCCCTTGTACACATGGGAAATTTACACAGTAAAGACATTTCCAAAATTATTACTTAAGTACCCTAGTGATGTGAAACAGCAGGACATTCTTAAGTGACAGGGTCCTGAGGTGAAGATCACAAGGGATGAGAAAAAAAGCAAAATATAAGTTAGAAAATATAAAAGCTGGGGTGCGAAGGTCTTGCACAAGATATGTCTCATGTCAACTATGTTTCTTAAGAAGAATAGCACCTTTGTACTACTTCTAGGGGCAAAATGGAAGGAAATGGGAAACTTCTAGGAAGTCAGCAGAAAGTATCATACAACAGGATAGACTCAGAGAGGAGGCTAATCAAACCATGCTGCATATGGTGAAACAGGATATCTCAAGACTATTACTGAATAAGCCCACAGTGATCTGTGGATAGATAACCATAGCCATATTTGGTGAAAGAGTTGGATTCTTGGGATCTGAAGCAACCCCACCACAAAGGCCCTGATTCAAAACCATTGCCTGCTTTTCAAAGTATATTCCTGGTTTTAGGGAAGGAGCTCTGTTTTATTGTCAATATGTTATGGCTTTAGGGAAAGCTCCCAAGGCCCAGTCCCCAGGCTGTTACTAGCTCTCCTAAGAATTTTCCTAATCCCTGCCTGAGGGCCTAAAGAAATGTAAGTGTTCTACTTTTCTTTCTTTCTTTTTTTTCCATTGAGACAGGTTTTCACTGTGTAGCTTTGGAGCCTGTCCTGGACATAACTCTGCAGACCAGGCTGGCCCCAAACTCACAGAGATGAACCTGACTCTGCCTCTTGAGTGAGTGCTGGGCAAAGTCATGCACCACCACTGAACTGCTAGTGTTTTACTATTTAAATAGTTGTCACCGGGTGTCATATTGCCCATATGGCAGACCTTGGTTTTTTCTTAAGAAGAAAAGTGGAATTTTTTGGCATGCGAGGACTTAAGGTTGGTTATGACCCTGTAATTCCTCAATGAACAGTTTGTTAGAGTCCCATTCTTTAATACAGTGTTAGGCCTGGTGGCTTGTTGTAAATCACGCGTGGCTCCTTTGTAATTGTTTGGTTGCAGCCAAAATTCTGGACAATCCTGGTGAACAAATGTGTATCCTATTGTTCTAATCTCTAACAGGCCTGGCTACAATACTCTTAACTTTGAGTGGTTTTCTTTTCTTTCTTTCTTTTCTTTAACACAGGGTTTCTCCATGTAGATTTGGTGCCTATCCTGGATCTTGCTATGCAGACCAGGCTGGTCTAAAACTCACAGACACCTACCTGGCTCTGCCTTCTGAGTCCTAGCATTTAAGTCGTGCATAAACACTGCCTGGCAAGTTTTTTTTTTCTGAGGCAGTACTCCCTCAGTTAAATTCTATTTTGTGAGACTTACTATCTTCTAAGAATTAATAAATCCTTTATATCACCATTTCAACTCTTCTCTCTCACACCTTAGTTGTAGAGTGCAATGCAACACATGAGATGCCTTTTACAACCTCCACAAAATTAACTATAAATGGATCTTACACATGAAAGTTAAATACAAAGTGCTGAACCTCTAGAAAATACTGGAAAAAGTAGGCCTGCTTGCAATGAGTGCACCAAAAGCATGTTGAAGTTGACTACAAAGATGTTTCTATACACACCTCCCTACTCCCAATTCTGTAAACAGATTCGGCCCACAGAGCAAAGTTATCCAGAGGCCTGCCCTGGGAATAGGAAGTTTCAAGGACCATATGGGACCTCACAGGACAGGGATTCTGGCTGAAGTTTCCCCCCCAGATCTTAGAAGACCCCACCGCTCTGGCTCCTGAACCTCACTCACAATGTGGTGGTTTTCCAGCTCACCCAGGTTCTCTGCTCAGCTCTCTGCACCAGCACACACAGCACAGCACACAACACAAAGCTGCTGCTGTCAGTTTCTCTTCAAAGTCAAGCTTGAAGCTAGCAGCTGGAAAAACCCTGCACCACTTCTGACTGGCAGGTCACCTGGAGGGCCTGATTGGCTAGTGAAGCCCACAAGAGCACCTCCCATAGGGTTACACTGTGCTTAAAGTCACAGCACAATGGTTTCTGATCCTGCCTTTCACCACAGACCCAGACCTTTTCTAAACATTTGCATTTCAATAGGACTTGTCCCTGGTTCCAATTGCAGACTCTGCTATCTTTCTGCTCTTGGTAGGCACTTCCCCTTCTTCATCCTGGACACAGTGTGGCTAGCATGTACAGCCCACTATACTATGTCGGGTGGAGTGATTCCATGTCACACAGGTGGAAGGGTGCTCAGAATATTAACTAAAGAGAAATTAAAAGACAAAAAAGGAGATGTTTGTTTTGTGACTTCAAGTTGAGGTCAGGTGAACTGAACCCACTTTTTACCTAGTTGTCACAGGGACTTCATACAACCAGGAAAGAAATGCAGGAAGTGGATCACAAACAAGATAATAGGTCTTTCTCCCATCAGAAATGGCTTCATTGCTTTAGGATTTTTATTCCTGAAAATCAGAGCACACTGTTGGCAAATGAATAATAATAAAGGGTAAGCTTCAAAGAAAGTTGAATATTTAAAGCATAATGGAGCTACGAAGAATATGTATACAAGCACTGTTATTAATCAGAATGTCTTACTCCTAGGGCAGGTGAAAAAACAAAACAAAAAAACCACTGCATTATTCAAGCTTCTGTACATGAACAGTGTTATGATTTGTATAGAGAAGGCTCTGGCAGGTAGAGAGACAAGGTTCCCTGCTGCTGATGACAGACAAAAATGACATTCAGACAGCACTCAGTGAAGAGGTCTATTTAGTGGAGGAAGAGAGAAGGGGATGAGAAAGAGGGAAAAAGTAGGGGGAGAGGGAGGAATCCAAATGTGCTCACATTTCCTGGGAGATAAGCAGGAGAGAGAGAGAGGGTAGTGGGTGGAAATTTCCCTTAAGAATAAGCTTTTACGTCAGGACATTGAGTGCTGCCAATGGCCAGGATCAGACTATTAATAAACAGGACTGGTAGAATGAATCTCTCCATGTGTGTACAAAGTGGATTTATTAGAATGTTTCACAAGCTGTGGTCGAGCTAGTCTAACAATGCCTGTCCACCCATGGAAATTTGAAAAGTCCAGTAGTTATTCAGTACATGAGGCTGGCCATCTCACCTGGTCTTCAGTATACACCACAATTTTAAGGAAGTAGGCTCTAATGCTAGTAAACAAAAAACTTGATAATCAGAGCTAGGGCAAGCAGGTGAAAAGAGAACTTCCTTTTTCAATATCTTTTATATATGTAGGCTGACACCAAGAGGTGCTACCCAGATTGAAGTTGGATCTTATTCTTTGTTGATTGTTTTTTTGGTGATTTCAAGAAAGGTTTTACTGTTGTCACCCTGAAACTCATTCTGTTGAGCAGGCTGCCCTCAAACTCAGAAAATCCAAATGCTTCTGCTTCCTGGGTTTAAAGGTGTACATTGCCACCAAACAGCTAAAAGTGGATCTTATCACCTAAAATGATCCATATTAAAGATGTGTCTTTAACTTCAAAACCTTTAAGAAAAATCCCTCACAGGTGTACACAAAACTTTTGGGTTTTAATTAATTAAAGAGGTAGTCAGCAAACCAGGCAGTAGTGATGCACGCCTTTAATCCCAGCACTCGAGAGGCAGATCTCTGTGAGTTCATAGCCAGTCTGGTCTCCAAAGTGAGTTTCAGGAAAGACATAAAGCTACACATAGAAACCCTGTTTCAAACCCCCCCCCAAAAAAAGAGGTAGTCAGCTTGACTATTTAGAATAGCCATCAAGGCCAGGCGGTGGGGGCACACGACTTTAATCCCAGTACTCAGGAGGCAGAGGCAGGCAGATCTCTTATGAGTTCAAGGCTAGCCTGGTCCTCAAAGTGAGTCCAGGAAAGATGCAAAGCTACACAGAGAAACTCTGTCTCAAAAAACTAAAAAAAAAAAAAAACCCAACAAAACAAAAAATAAAAAAAAAGATTAGCCATCACAACAGACAAGACAGATAAAATGAGAAAGATTTCCTCACTGCAGAATGCAAGGAAATCATGGGAGTCATTTCCAAAACAATGCTTTTGCTAAACAAAGGAAGCATGTGGTTTTTGAGTAGGGAGCCTGGACACATTCCTGTAGGACTCTGCATATTCTTAAGCATGCTCAGTTAACAAATCCACTTCTGATCATGATCACAATATAAAAGCAGAAACATTTATGGATATTCTTACCTCAACATTATGCAGGAACATATATTAATTATAAAAATGACGGAAAGAAATGTCTCTGACATGTGCATCTTGTACCACAAGGTCTTAGCTGAAAATCAAGGAAATGACACAGTAAAAAGTAGATTGCTTTGGAGTCTATGTGACCTGTCAATTTTGATGTTTGGTCTAAAATATATCTGTACCATTGCCACAATTCTCACAGATACAAAAGACAGAGAACACAAATACAGAAACCTTCAAGGAAAAGTCACCTAATAGCACTGTTTCCTTTGCTCCTAGATAGATGGTTATAATAATTTATATCAACCTCAGAACAAAACTGCTTTTCCCTCTGAGCAGGTTGGCCTAGCATGGGGCACAGCTGCTTCCATGCAACACCAGCAGGAGTTCATTTGAACGAGCCCTGGCTTGTTTCATGGCTAAGGGCTATGACATCATAGTAAAAACTTTTATTGTTTCCTTTTTCTAACTTTTTAAAATATTATGTATACAATGTTTTGCCTGTATGTGTCTCTGTGTAGTGCCTAACAAGGCCAGAAGGAGGCAGAAGATGCCTGGGACTAAAGTTACAACAAATGGTTAGCTCCTGGTGGGTCTTGGGAATGGAACTTGGGTCCTCTATAAAAACACCCAGTTCTCTTAATTGCTGAGCTGTCAATCTAGCCCCCTTTTCATTTAAAATTTCTTTCCATAAATTGATAAGCAAGAGATATTACATCACTTTCCCCTTTTATCTCTTGATTCTATCCCTTCCCACATACTTTCCAACTTATTACTTATGTGTAGGTGAATAAGTATGATGATATACATTAATACAACCTGCTGCACCTATTTTTGTTGGATATATATATATATATATAATATATATAATATATATATATATATATATATATATATAGAGAGAGAGAGAGAGAGAGAGAGAGAGAGAGAGAGAGAGAATAGGCTGACCATGTTGTATTAGATAAATAACTAGGGATCTCATCTTTGCCTGAGGTTCATTCTCTCTGGAGAATTCCACATTTTAATCAGCATCTGGTGTCTAACAATGACTGGGTTACCTTGGATGGGAAACATAATCAAGAATAGAAAAACATAGGTAGGAAAATTAATTACCAGTGAAGAGCACTGAAGATGCTTTTGGAACATCCAGCTTTCATTCCCAATACATTTAAAGGGTCACTAATACCTGTAACTCCAGTACCAGGGGTCCTGACACCATTTCCTTGCCTCCTTGTGCACCATAAGAAAAGGAGACTTAGATCATAAAAATTATTTTTCAAGCTGGAAGTGGCAGTGCATTCTTATAATGCCAGCAAACTGGACACAGAAGAAGGAAGATCATTGAGAGTTTTAAAGCCTATGCCACAGTCTACACAAACGCATGCACACACACACACACAAACACAGACATACACACACACACACACACACACACACACACACACACACACACACAAAAAAAGAAGAAACCTGAATTACATACAAGAAAGGGAGAATTAGAACAATACAATACCACTTAAAGTAATTTCAAGTGTCTGCCACTGGTGTCCATAGGATCATTTTCAAAACTAAATGTGGCTAAGATCAAAAACACTGAAGACAGCTTATATTGGAGAGTATGTGGAGCATGGGGAACACTCCTACACTATTGGTGGGAGTGCAAACTTGTATGGACACTCTGGAAACCAGTATGGTGCTTTCTCAGAAAACTGGAAATCAATCTCCCTAAAGACCGAGCTATACCACTCTTGGGCATATACCCAAGGAGTGCTCAATTTTACCACAAGGACACATGCTCGACTATGTTCATAGCAGCATTGTTTGTTAGATTTTTTTCAAACAGGATGAAAATGCAGCTCTCCTGGAATTAATATGACATCCCAGGGAGAAATCACACATAGAATATTAATAAAGAAAAATACCTTTAATAAAAGTATGCATCCATCTCTGGCAAATGCTCAAAGAGGAGACAATCTAGACATATTGTGCATTCAACATATGCTGCCATCCTTGTGTCTTTTAGCAACATGCTCCAGGTTTCACTTTGAACAATATAAATAGACAGGTAACTGCAGGTCTAGCCATTTGGGCAGATGGGTGAGTTAGACAGCAAAAGTTTTCCCAGGATTCTTTCTTAAATATTACAAACACCTGAGACAGTAGGTCATTCTTTAGTGATATTGTGCTGGGTTGAACCTGACAGTGGATGAGAATGATGGGAAAAGTGTAGCTTAAGTTTTCCTGCCTGGCCCACAGTCAGGACAAATCTCTATCACCAGCCAGTCCCACAGCCACTCAGACCAGACCAAGTAAACACAGAGACTTATATTGCTTACAAACTGTATGGCCGTGGCAGGCTTCTTGCTAACTGTTCTTACAGCTTAAATTAATCTATTTCCATTAATCTATACCTTGCCACATTGCTTGTGGCTTACCGGCATCTTCACATGCTGTTTCTCGTCGTGGAGGCTGGCAGTGTCTCTCTGACTCAGCCTTCCACTTCCCAGCTTTATTCTCCTCCTTGTCTCGCCTACACTTCCTGTCTAGCCAATGGCCAATCAGTGTTTTATTTATTGACTTATTAGCAACACATTTGCCATACAAAACATCCCACAGCAATCCCCCCCCTTTTTTTTTCAAAAAGGAAGGTTTTAACATTAACAAAGTAAAATTACATATAATTTGGGAATTTGGGCGTAGCTTCTCTTACTAATTCCTGCTGGAGGGGGGCGCTGTATCTTATGGGGACACAAAGAAAATTTTAGGATCATGGAGTAGTCCATGAGGCTATATTGTCTAAGCCAGTTGCCTTGAAACAATTCTGGATGTTGGATCATCTGGGCCATCGTGTCATCGGAGACCTTTCAGGTGGTCTTGGCTGGTCAAACCTGATGTATCTTAATCTTGAACAAATCCATAGCCTCTGGCTTTCTGTGGGAACAAAAGCAGAGACTCTTTTCCAAAGCAACATATCCTTATATCCAAATTTTGAAGAAAAGGTACCTTTAAAATATACATTTTGGCATAACTCAACAGCTTTTACACTCAAATGTTTTTCTGCAGTTAAAAATCCCAAAGACAACACAATCCAGATTCTCTGTGTAATATCCATTTTTATGTGGCTTATTTTTTATACTACCTTTACTGTCTCTTTAATGACTTTATTTTTTAAAACTATGTATTTGTTTCTATAACTCTATATATCACCTTTTTTGTCTCTTTCAAGCCTACGTATCTTTTACAAACATTGTAAATTATTACATCTGAATCTGTCTTATTGTGAATCTCTTGCCTTAAACTGCAGCAGCTGTGGCTGCTGGCTCCGCCCACCTCAGCTTCCCAACATGGCTACGTTTACCGCCAGCTCTGGGAGCTATCGTGGGTCTATGCTTTTATCCAAGCAGCGTGTAGCCCAAAAACCTCTTTTTTTGTTTTGTACCTGCAAAGGCTAAATCCACCACGCAGCTTAATGTGCCACTTGCAGAGGCCTGATTCCCGCCATACTGCAGGTTGAGCATGCACGCCAGAAACCCATCAGTAGCTGAAACCAGCAGCTGCCGCTCATTTGAGAGAGACAATTAGGAAGCTGTTTTTAGCTTCGTTTTAGAATCTTTTTTCTCAGTTTTTAGGTGGAAACCCTTGCCACCACGTTGGACGCCATTTGTAGCTAGAGTTTTCCTGCCTGGCCCACAGTCAGGGCAAATCTCTCTCACCTGCCAGTCCCACAGCCACTCAGACCCGACCAAGTAAACACAGAGACTTATATTGGTTACAAACTGTATGGCCGTGGCAGGCTTCTTGCTAACTGTTCTTACAGTTTAAATTAATTCATTTCCATAAACCTATCCCTTGCCACATGGCTCGTGGCTTACCGGCATCTTCACATGCAGCTTTTCATGGTGGCGGCTGGCAGTGTCTCTCTGACTCAGCCTTCCACTTCCCAGCTTTATTCTCCTCCTTGCCCCGCCTATACTTCCTGCCTAGCCAACGGCCAATCAGTGTTTTATTGATTAATCAGAAACACATTTGCCATACATCCCACAGCAAAGCTCTACTATTGAAAACGTCCTAATTGAACCCAAGAATCAATACAAATAAAACAAAATTCTAACCTGACATAAATCTACTATCCAAAATGTACATATTAAACCCAAGAATCTGGACAAATAAAACAAATTTCTCCCCTGACAAATGTCTACTACCCAAACTGTCCTTATTGAACCCAAGAATCCATACAAATAAAACAAAATTCTCCCACAACAAAGGTCTAGTATCCAAAATGTCCTTACTGGACCCAAGAATCCAGAAAAATAAAACAATATTCTCCCCTGACAAAGTTCTACTATCCAAAATGAACTCACTGAACCCAATAATCCAGACAAATAAAAGAAAGTTCTACTATCCAAAATTTACAGACTGAACCCAACAGTATAGACAAATAAAACAAAATTCTACTCTGACAAAGTTCTACTATCCAAAATGACCTTATTGTACGCAAGACTCCAGACAAATAAAACAAAATTCTGCCCTGACAAAGGTCTACTATTCAAAATGTCTTATTGAACACATGAATCCAGACAAATAAAACAAAATTCTCTACCGACAAAGATAAAGTAACCAAATGTCCCTTTTGAACCTAAGAATCCTGACAAAGAAAACTGAATTCTCCCCTGACAAAGATGGAATATCCAAAGTGAAAAAGTCTGAACCCAATAATCGAGACAAATAAAACAAAATTCTCCCCTGACAAAAGTCTACTTTCCAAAATGTCTTTTTTAAACCCAAGAATCCAGACAAATAAAACAAAATTCTCCCCTGAGAAAGGTCAAGTATCCAAAACTTTCTTATTGAACCCACGAGTCCAGAAAAATTAAACAAAATTCTTCCCTGAAAAAGATCTACTATCTAAAATGTACACACAGAACCCAAGATTCCAGACAAATAAAATTCTCCCCTGACAAAGGTCTATTATCCAAAATGTCCTTATTGAACTCAAGAATCCAGACAAATAAAACAAAATTCTCCTGACAATGGTCTACTATTCAAAATGTCCTTATTGAACCCAAGAATCCAGACAAAAAAATTCTCCCTTGAGAAAAGTCTACTATTCAAAATGTCCTTATTGAACCCACGAATACAGACAAATAAAACAAAATTCTCTGATGACAAAGGTAAAATAACCAAAATTTCCTTATTGAACCCAAGAATCCGGACAAATAAAACTGAATTCTCCCCTGACAAAGATGGAATATCAAAATGAAAAAATCTGAACCCAAGAATCAAGGCAAATAAAACAAAATTCTCCCCAGACATAGGTCTAATATCAAAAATGTCCTCATGGAACACAAGAATCCAGAAAAATAAAACAAAATAGGCCCCTGACAAAGGTCTTCTTTCCAAAATGTACTCACTTAACACAAGAATCTGAAAAAATAAAACAAAATTCTCTCCTAACAAAGGTCTACTTTCCAAAATGTACACACTGAATCCAAGAATCCAGAAAATAAAACAAAATTCTCCTCTGACAAAGGTGTACCATCCATAATGTTCATACTTAACACTAGAATCCAGACAAAGAAAACAAATTTCTTTCGTGAAAACAGCTACTATTCAAAATGTACACACTGAAACCAAGAAACAGAAAATATAATAAAATTCTCGCCTGAAAAATTTCTGCTATCTAAAATGTCCTTATTGGACCCAAGAATCCAGACAAATAAAACAAAATTCTCCCCTGACAAATGTCTAGTATCCAAATGTACACATTGAAACCAAGAATCCAGAAAACAAAACAAAAATTGTCACCTGACAAAGGTCGATTATCCAAAATGTCATTATTGAAGCCAAGAATCCAAAGAAATAAAACAAAAATCAAACCTGAAAAAGGTCTGCTTTCCAAAATGTCCTTATTAACTTAAGAATGCAGAGAAATAAAACTATATTCTCCTCCAAAAAAGATCCACTATCCAAAATGTACACACTGAACCCAAGATTCCAGACAAATAAAACAAAAATCTTCTCTGACGAAGGTCTACTACCAAAATGTCCTTATTGAACCCAGAAATCCAGACAAATAAAATTCTCCCCTGATAAAGGTCTACTATCCAAATGTCCTTAATAAACCCAAGAACCCAGGACAAATAAAAAAAATTCTCCCTTGACCAAGGTCCACTATCCAAAATGTCCTTGTGGAAACCAAGAATGCAGATAAATAAAACAAAAATTTTCCCTGACAAAGTTCTACTATCCAAAATGTACACAATGAACCGAAGAATCCAGACAAATAAAAGAAAATTCTAACTTAACAAATGTCTACTATCCAAAATGTACTTATTGAATCCAAGAATCGGGACAAATAAAACAAAATTCTCCCCTGACAAAGGTCTACTATGCAAAACAAAATGTCCTCGTTGAACACAAGAATCCTGACAAATATAATAAAATTCTCCCATGACAAAGGTCTACTATCGAAAATGTCCTTATTGAATCCAAGAATCAAGACAAATAAAAGAAAATTCTCCCATAACAAGGGTCTACAATCCAAAATGTACACACTGAACCAAGAATCTAGAAAATAAAAAAATTCTCCTTTGACAAAGGTCTACTATCTAAAATGTCTTTATTGAACACAAGAATCCAGACATATAAAACAAAAATTGTCACCTGACAAAGGTCGATTATCCAAAATGTCATTACTGAAGCCAAGAATCCAAAGAAATAAAACAAAAATCAAACCTGAAAAAGGTCTGCTTTCCAAAATGTCCTTATTAGCTTAAGAATCCAGAGAAATAAAACTATATTCTCCTCCAAAAAAGATGTACTATCCAAAATGTACACACTGAATCCAAGATTCCAGACAAATCAAACCAAATTCTTCCCTGACTAAGGTCTATTAACCAAAGTGTTCTCAAAGAATCCACAAATCCTGAAAAATGAAACAAAATTCTTACCTGACAAAGGTCTACTATCCAAAATGAACACACTGAACCCAAAAATCCAGACAAAACAATATTCTACCCTGACAAAGGTCTGCGATCCAAAATATTCTTGTTGAACTCAAGAAAACTGACAAATGTAACAAAATTCTCCCATTAACAAGGTAAACTATCCAAAATGTCCTTATTGAACACAAGATTCCAGACCAAAAAAAAAATTCTCCCCTGACAATGTTTACTATCCAAAATGTACACACTGAAAACAAGAATCCAGACAAAATAAACAAAAATTGTCACCTGACAAATGTCTACTATCCATAATGTACACATTGAATCCAAGAATCTAGACAAATAAAACAAATTTTTTACCTGACAAGGTCTACCATTCAACATGTACTTATTGAAACCAAAAATACAGACACATAACCCAAAATGCTCCCCTGAGAAGAGTTTACTATCCAAAATGTACAAACTGTAACCAAGAATAGAGACAACTAAAGCAAAATTCTCCTCTGACCAAGGTCTACTACCTAAAATGTACACACTGAACCCAAGAATCCAGACAAATAAAACAAAATTCTTCTTTGAAAAAGTCTACATTCAAAAATGTCCTTATTAAACCCAAGAATCCAGATAAATAAAAGAAAATAGAGAATGAAACTGTGGAAAATGTAGTTCTGATACAACAGAGAATGGAACTGTGGGAAAATGTTTTCTGATGACACAAACAAAGGCACTGTGGTAAATGTAGTTCTGAAGACACAGAGAAAGGCACGGTGGGAAATTTAGTTTTGATGACTTAGGGAAAGAAACTTTGGGAATTGTAGTTTTGATGATGCAGAGAAAGGCACCGTGGGAAACGTAGTCCTAAGAAGGTAGAAAATGGAAGTGTGGGAAATGCAGTTTTGATGATATAGTGAATTGAACTATGCAAAATGTAGTTCTGATGACATAGAGAATGGAACTGTGGGAAACTGTAGTTGAGAAGACACAGAGAAAATCATGGTGGGAAATGGAGTTTTGATGAGGTAGGGAAAGGAACTTTGGGAAATGTAGTTCTGATGACACAGAGAAAGGCACTGAGGGAAATGTTTTTCTTAAGATCTAGAGAAAGGATGTTTGGGAAATGTAGTTCTTATGATATACAGAAAGGCACTGTGGGAAATGTAGTTGTCATGTAGAGAAAAGTACTGTGGGAAATACAGTTCTGACGTCACATAGAAAGACATTATGGGAAATGTAGTTCTGATGACAAAGAGAATGGAACTGTGGGAAATGTAGTCCTGATATGTAGAGAATGGAACCTTGGGAAATGTAGTTCTGATGACATAGAGAAAGACACTTAGGGAAACGTAGTCCTGAGAAGTTAGAGATTGGAACTTTGGGAAATATAGTTTGATGACACAGTGAATGGAACTGTGGGAAATGTAGTTCTGATGACACAGAGAATGAAACTGTGGTAGATGTAGTTTTGAAGTCATGTTGCTGGCCACAGGAATATATCGTAAGGACTCAGCTGGTTATGGCAAAGTCACTACCTGGAGGAATCAGGGAATTCCTCCAGAGGAAGCCAAATCCCAAGGAGTTTTTGGTGCTACTTGGCTTGTTGTATATCAGCTGTATTCTGTTATGAAAATCATGTGTGCCTTCATAGCTTTCCAAATCGACTTTTCCCTAGAAGGGCTAACAGTGTGGACTGATCACTCTCTAGACATACACATTCCAGGTATTTGGAAAACAGCCTCAGGAAAGGCTTTCTCTGGAATCAAATATCTCCCTTAGCCACTTTCAAGGACTAGCATTAATAACAGTCCACATGCAAGCCTCCTCATTTAAGACAAATTCCACAAGGAAACACCACCTAGGTCAGGTGGACTTTAAGTAATAGGTCTGCTATCCAAAATGTACAAACTGAACACTAGAATCCAAAGAAAACAAAATTCTCCCGTGAAAAGATCTACTATCCACAATGTACACACTGAAATCAAGAATACAGAAAATAAAATAAAATTCACCCCTGAAAATGGTCTATTATCCAATATATCCTTATTGAACCCAAGAATCCAACCAAATGAACCAAAATTTTCCTGTGACAAAGGTCTACTATGCAAAATATCCTTATTGTAACCAAGAATCCAGAAAAATAAAACAAAATTCTCCCCTCACAAAGGTCTACTATCAAAAATCTCCTATTTGTACTCAAGAATTGAGACAAATTAAAAAATTCTACTCCCAAAATGTCTGCTATCAAAAAGGTAATTATTGAACCCAAAATCTAGACAAATAAAACAAAATTCTTCGCTCACAAAGGTAAACTAACCAAAATGTCCTTATTGAACCCATGAATACAGACAAATAAAATAAAATTCTCCCCTGAGAAAGGTCTACTATCCAAAATGTCCTTACTGAACCCCAGAATCCAGACATATAATATAAAATTCTTCCCTGACAAACGTCTACTATCCAAATGTCCTTATTGTACCCAAGAATCAAGACAAATAAAAAAAATTCTCCCCTGACAAAGGTCTATCATCCAAAATGTCTTTATTGAAGCCAAGAATCCAAATAAAAAAATTCTCCCCTGACAAAAGTCTTCTATCCAAAATGTCCTCATTGAAGCCAAGAATCCAGACAAATTAAAGAAAATTCTCCCCTAACAAACGTCTACTTTCCAAAATGTCCTTAATGAACCATAGAATCCAGACAAACAAAGCAAAATTCTCCCGTTACAAAGGTCTACTATCAAAAATGTCCTTATTGTAACCCAGAATTCAGAAAAATAAAACAAAATTCTCCCATGACAAAAGTCTACTACCCAAAGTTTCCTTTGTGCCCAAGAATCCAGACAAATAAAAAATTCTACTCTGACAAAGGTCTGCTATTGAAAATGTCCTTATTGAACCCACCAATGCAGACAAATAAAACAAAATTCTCCACTGACAAAGGTAAACTAACCAAAATATCCTTACTGAACCCAAGAATCCAGAAAAATAATACAAAATTCTCCCCTGAGAAAGGTCTACTATCCAAAATGGACACACTGAACCCAAGAATCTGGACAAATATAAAAAATTCTCTACTGACAAAGGTCTACTATCCAAAAGGTACTGATTGAAACAAAGAATCTAGACAAATAAAACAAAATTCTCCCATGACAATGGTCTACTATCCAAAATGTCCTTATTGAATCCAAGAATGATGACAATAATAATAATAAAATATTTGAGATCAGCCTTAAGTCAGATGTGGAGTTGTTGAAGACATGAGAAATGTTGTTCTTACGATGTGGAGAAAGGCACTGTGGGAAATGTAGTCCTGATAATGTTTAGAAAGGCCCTGTGGGAAATTTGGTTCTGATGACACAGAGAAAATCACTGTGTGAAATGTAGTTCTGATGATGTAGAGAAAGTTCTGATGATGTAGAGAATCTTTACCCTTTACAATAGCCACAAATGATATAAAATACCTTGGGGTAACTCTAACTAAGCAAGTTAAGGTCGTGCATGACAAGAACTTTAAGTCTCTGAAGAAAGAAATTGAAGATGTCAGAAAATGGAAAGATCTCCCATGCTCATGGATAGGCAAGATTAATATAGTAAAAATGGCAATTTTTCCAAAAGCAATCTACAGATTTAATGCAATCCCGATCAAATTCCCAACACAATTCTTCACAGACCTGGAAAGAATAATACTCAACTTCATATGGAAAAACAAAAAACCCAGGATAGCCAAAAGTACCCTGTACAATAAAACAACCTCTGGAGGCATCACGATCCCTGACCTCAAGCTCTACTGCAGAGCTACTGTAATAAAAACAACTTGGTATTGGCATAAAAATCAACATGTGGAAAGGTAGTTCAGATGACAGAGAGAATGGAACTGTGGGAAATGTAGTCCTGAAAAGGTAGAGAATGGAACTGTGGGAAATGTTGTTCTGATGACATAGTGAATGGAACTGTGAAAAAATGTAGTTCTGGTAACTCTGGGAAACGTAGTTCTGATGACACAGAGAATGTGATTATGGGAAAATGTAGTTCTAGTTTTGTTGAGAAGGGCACTGTGGGAAATATCATTCTGATGACACAGACAAAGGCACTGTGGAAAATTTATTTCTGATGACAGACAGAGAGGAACTATGGGAAATGTAGTTCTGATGACACAGAGAATGGAACTGTGGGAAATGTAGTTCTGATGATGTATAGCAAGGTACTGTGGGAAACGTAGTTCTGATGACAGAGAGAATGGAACTGTTGGAAATGTCGTTTTGATGACACTCCGAAAGTCACTGTGGCAAATGTACTTTGAAGACACAGGGAAAGGGACTGTGGGAAATATAGTCCTGAGAAGGTAGAGAATGGAATTGTGGGAAATGGTATTTTGATGACTTAGAAAAAGACACTTTGGGAAATGGAGTCCTGACATGGTAGAGAATGGAACTGTGGGAAATGAAGTTCTGATGAAAGAACGAAAGGAACTGTAGGAATGTAGTCATGATGATGTATAGTATGGCACTGTGGGAAATGTAGATTAGTTGACACAGAGAAAGACACTGTGGGAAATGTAGTTCTGATGATGATAGAAAAACACTTGAGAAATGTAGTCCTGAGAAGTTAGAGAATGGAACTCTGGGAAATGTAGTTGTGATGACTTAGCAAATGGAACTTGGGAAATGTAGTTCTAATGCCCTACAGAAAGATACTCTGGGAAATGTAGTCATGACAATGTAAAGAATGGACACGTGGGAAATGTGGTTCCAATGAAAGAGAAAATAACTGTGGGAAATGTAGTTCTGATTACACAGAAAAGGGCACCGTGTGAAAACTGGTTCTGATTACGTAGACAGAGGCACTGTGGTAAACGTAGTTCTGGAGACACAGAGAAAGGCACGGTGGGAAATGTAGTTTTGATGACATAGGGAAAGAAACATTGGGAATTGTAGTTGTGATGACGCAGAGAAAGGCACTGTAGGAAATATAGTCCTGAGAAGGTAGAGAATGGAACTGTGAGAAACGTAGTTTTGATGACATAGTGAATGGAACTCTGGAAGAGGTAGTTCTGATGACACACTGAAAGGCACTCTGGGAAATGCAGTTGTGATGATGTGGAGAAAGTCACAGTGGGAAATAAAGTTCCGATGTCACAGAGAAAGACATTGTGGGAAATGTCATTCTGATTACAGAGAGACATGCATTCTGGGAAATATAGTCCTGAGAATGGGAGAGAATGGAACTTTGGGATATGTAGTTATGATGACACAGATAAAGGCACTGTGGGAAATGTAGTCCTGTGAAGGGAGACCATGGAACTGTAGGAAAGGTAGTTCTGATGACATAGAAAAGGGAACTGTGGGAAACGTAGTTCTGATGACAGAGAGAAAGGCACTGTGGAAAATGAAGTTCTAATGAAACGGAGAAAGGAATTATGGGAAATGTAGTTCTGATGATGTAGAGCAAGGCACTTTAGGAAATGTAGTTCTGATGACATAGAGCATGGAACAGGGGAAATGTAGTTGTGTTGACATAGTGAAAGGAACTGTGGGAAATGTAGTTTGATGACATGGCAAAAAAGCACAGTGGGAAATATGGTTCTGATGACACAGAGAAAGGAACTGTGGAAAATGTAGTTGTGATGACGTAGGGAAAAGGAGTGTGGGAAATGTAGTTCTCAAGTCACAAAGAAAGGCATCTTGGGAAATGTAGTTCTAATGATGTAGAGCATGGTACTAGGGGAAATATAGTTCTGATGTCACAGAGAAAGTAACTGTGAGAAATGTAGTTCTGATAACAGAGAGAAAGGCACTGTGGGAAATGTATATCCGATGATGTAGAAAAAGGCATGGTCAGATGTACCATTGAGATTGTAGAGGACGGAACTGTGGGAAATGTAGATCTGATGATATAGAGAACAAAAGTGTGAAAATTAAGTTCTGATGACCTAGAGAAAGACACTGTGGGAAAAGTAGTTCTGATTAAGTAGAGAAAGGCATGATGGGAAACGTAGTTCTGATGACACAGGGACAGGCACTGTGGGAAATGCAGCTCTGATGATGTAGAGAAAGGCATTGTGGGAAATGTAGTTGTGAAGATATAGAGAAATGGAGTCATGACACTGTAGAGAATGGAAATTCGGGAAATGTTCTCTAGATCTAGAGATAGGGACTGTGGGGAATGTAGTTCTGATAACAGAGTGAAAGGCACTGTGGGAAATGTAGTTCTGATAACACAGAATAGCAATCTGTAAAATGTAGACTCAGAGAAAGGCACTGTGAGAAATGTAGTTCTGATGATGTAGAGAAATGCACTATGGGAAATGCAGTTCTGGTGATATAGAGAAAAGATCTTTGGGAAATGTAGTTCTGATGACCTAGAGAAAGACACTCAGGGAAACGTAGACATGACAATGCAGAGAATGTAGTTCTGAAGGTAGAGAAAAGGATGGTGGGAAATGGAGTTTTGATGATATAGGGAAAGGAAATTTGGGAAATGTAGTTCTCATGACCCCGAGAATGATACTGTAGGAAATGTAGTTCTGAGGACGTAGATAATGGAACTGTAGGAAACTGTATTTTGATGACATAGTGAATGGAATTGTGTGAAATGTAGTTCTGTTGACTTAGAGAGAGACACTCTGGGAAATGTAGTGCTGATGACAGAGAGAAAGAAACTATGGGAAATGTAGTTCTGATGACACACAGAATGGCACTGTGGAAAATGTAGTTCTGATGATGTACAGAAAGGCTGTTTGGGAAATGTAGTTCTGAAGACACAGAGAAAGGCACTGTAGGAAATTTACTTCAAAGACACACAGAAAAACATTGTGGGAAACATAGTTCAGATGATTTAGAGAAAGGCACTGTCGGATATGTAGTTCTTTTGACATTGTGAATGGAACTTGGGATATGTAGCATTGATGACATGGAGAAAGACACCCTGGGAAATGTAGTCATGACAAGGTAAAGAATGGAACTGTAGGAAATTTAGTACTGATGACATAGAGAATGGAACCATGGCAAAATGAAGTTCTGATGTAATAGAGAAAGGAACTGAGGGAAATGTAGACCTGAGGAGGTAGAGAATAGAACTTTGGGAAATGTAGTTCTGATGACACAGAGAAAGGGACTCTGGGTAATGTAGTTCTTTTTTTTTTGTAATGTAGTTCTTATGATGAATAAAGGAATTCTGGGAAATATAGTCCTGACATTGCAGAGAATGGAACTGGGGGAAATGGACTTCTGGTGACATAGAGAATGGACTGTGGGAAATGAAGGCATGAGGAGTTAGAGAATGGAACTTTGGGAAATGTCGTTTTGATGAACTAGAGAAAGACACTTGGGAAATGTAGTCATGACAATTTAGTGATTGGAACTGTGGGAAATGTAGTCCTGAGGACGTCGAGAATTGAACTGTGGGAAATGTAGTTCTGATGACTTAGAGAAAGACAGTAAGGAAAATGTAGTCCTGAAAAGGTAGAGAATAGAACTGTGGAAAATGTAGTTCTGATGATGTAGAGAATGGCACTCTGGTAAATGCAGTTCTGAAGACACAGATAAAAACACGATGGGAAATGTAGGGAATGGAATGCTGGAAAATGTAGTACTGATGACATAGAGAATGGCACTATGGGAAATGTAATTCTGATGAGACAGGGAAAGGCACTGTGGGAAATGTAGTCCTGATGAAAGAGAGAATGGAACTTTGAGAAATGTAGTTTTCGTGATGTTGGGCAAGGCACTTTGGGAAAGGTAGTTCTGATGACTTAGAGAAAGGGACTCTGGGAAATGTCATTCTGATGACATAGTAAATGAAACTGTGGGATAATGTAGTTCTGATGACCTAGAGAAAAACACCCTGTGAAAAGAAGTCATGACAATGTAGAGAATGGAACTGTGGGATAATGTAGTTCTGATGACATAGAGAATGGAACTTTGGGAAATGTAGTTCTGATGATATAGTGAATGTAACTCTGGGAAATGTAGTTCTGATGACAGAGAGAAAGGCTCTGTGGAAAACGTAGTCCTGAGGAGATAGAGAATGGAACTGAGGGAAACAGAGTTTTGATGATATAGTGAATGAAATTCTGGGAAATAGAGTAGTGATGACTTAGAGATAGAGACTCTGGGAAATGTAGTTGTGATGAAAGAGAGAAAGGAACTGTGGAAAATATAGTCCAAATTATGTAGAGCAAGGCACTGTGGCAAATGTAGTTCTGATGACATAGTGAATGGAACTGTGGGAAAAGTAGTCATGACAATGTAGAGGATGGAACTCTGGGAAATGTAGTTCTGATGATATATAGAATGAAACGGGTTGAGAGATTTCTCCGAAGTTAAGAGCACTGACTGCTCTTCCAGAGGTCCTGAGTTCAATTCCCAGCAACCACATGGTGGCTCACAACCATCTGTAGTGAGATCTGGTGCCCTCTTCTGTATACCTAATAAATAAATAAATCTTTAAAAAAAGAGAATGGAACAGTGGGAAATGTAGTTCTGGTGACACACAAAAGGCAATGAGGGAAATGTAGTCCTGATTATGTAGAGAATAGAACTGTGAGAAATATAGTCATGGCAATGTAGAGAATGGAACTGTGGGAAATATAGTTTTGATGACATAGTGAATGGAACTGTGGGAAATGTAGTTCTGATGACACAAAGATAGGCACTCTGGAAATGAACTTCTGATGACACAGAGAAAGGCACTGTGGAAAATGTAGTTCTGATGTCAAAAAAAAGGCACTGTGGGAAATGCAGTCCTGAGAAGGGAGAGAATGGAACTTTGGGAAATGTAGTTCTGATGACACAGCAAAAGCAATTGCGGGAAATGTAGTCCTGAGAAAGGAGAGAATGTAACTCTGGGAAATGTAGTTTTGATGACATAGAGAATAGAACTGTGGGAAATGTAGTTCTTATGACATAGAGAAAGGTACAGTGGCAAATGTAATATGGATTACACAGAGGATGGAATTGTGGGAAATAAAGTTCTGATGATGTAGATAAAGGCACTGTGGGGAATGTAGTTCTGAGGACATAGGGAATGGAACAGTGGGAAGTGTAGTTCTGATGACATAGAGAATGGAACTGTGGAAAGTGTAGTTCTGATGACATAGAGAAAGGCACGGTCGAAAATGTAGTTCTTATGATGCAGAGCAAGGCACTGAGGGAAATTTATTTCTGATGACCCACAAAAAGGCACTGTGGGAAATGTAGTCCTGAAGAGGTAGAGAATGGAACTGTGGGATATATAGTTCTGATGACAAAGGAATGGAACTCTGGGAAATGTAGTTCTGATGGCAAAGAAAAAGGCACTGTGGGAAATGTAGTTCTGATGATGTACAGAGAGGTTCTGTGGGAAATGTAGTTCTTTTGGCACAGAGAATGGCATGGGGGAATTGAGTCCTCAGGAGGTAGAGAATGGAACTGTGGGAAATGTAGTTGTGATGACAAAGAGAAAGGTACAGTTGGAAAAGTAGTTCGGATTACACAGATGAAGGAATTGTGGGAAATATAGTTCTGATGAAGATAAAGTCACTGTGAGAAATGTAGTTCTTATGACATAGTGAATGGAACTGTGGGAAATGTAGTTCTTGTGACATAGAGAATGGAACCCTGGGAAATGTAGTTCTGATGATCTAGTAAATTGAACTTGGGAAATGTATTTCTGACATGACAATTTAGAGAATGGAACTGTGGGAAATGTAGTCTGATGACATAGAGAATGTAACTGTGGGAAATGTAGTTCTTATGACACAGAGAAAGGCACTGAGGGAAATGTAGTTGTGATGACGCAGAATATAGAAGCTTCGGAAATGTTGTTCTCATGACATAGACTACGACAACGGGAACCTGTAGTTGATGACAGAGAAAGGAACTGTGGGAAATGTAGTTCTGATGATGTAGAGAATGTTCCTATGGGAAATGTAGTTGTGATGATGTAAAGGGACTGTGGAGTACAAAGAGAAGGCCCTCAGGGAAATGCAGTTCTGATGATATATAGAGAGAAACTGTAGGAAATTTATTTCTAGTGACACAGAGAAAGGCACTGCAGGAAATGTAGTTGTGATGATGTCGATAATGGCAATGTATGAAATGTAGTTCTGATGACATAGAGAAAGGACTGTAGGGTACAGAGAGAAAGGCACTGTGGGAATTGTAGTTCAGATGACAGAGAGAAAGTCTCTTTGGGAAATGAAGTTCTGAAGACATAGAAAATTGTACTCTGAGGAATGTAGTCCAGACAAGGTAGAGAATAGAACTTTGGAAAATGTAGTTCTGATGATGTAGAGAAATGCCCTGTGGGAAATGTAGTTCTGAGGACATAGAGAAAGACTCTACTGAAAATGTCATCCTGATGACACAGAGAAAAGCACTGTAGGAAATGTAGTTCTGATGTCAGAGAGAAAGGCACTGGAGGAAATGTAGTTCTGATGAGACAGAAAGAGTCTTTGGGGAATATAGTTTTGAAGACATAAAAAAGTGTACTCTGAGGAATGTAGTCCTGACAAGGTACAGAATGGAACTTTGGGAAATGTAGTTCTGATGATGTAGAGAAAGGAACTGTGGAAATGTAGTACTTATGATGTTTAGAAAGAAATTGTTGGAAATATAGTTCTGAGAACACAGAGAAAGGCATTGAGGGAAATGTAGTTTTGATGATGTAGAGATAGGCACTTGGGCAATGTAGTTCTGATGACACAAAAATGGCATTGTGGGAAATGTGGTTTTGAAGATACAGAGAAACGTATGGTGGAAATCATAGTTCTGATTACGTAGGGAAAGGAACCTTGGGAAATGTAGCTGTGATGACTAAGCAAAAGGCAATGTTGAAAATGTAGTCCTGAGAAGGTAGATAATGGAACTGTTGGAAGTGTAGTTCTGATAATATAGAGAAATGTACTATGGGAAATGTTGCTCTGATGACATAGAGAAAGGCACTGTGGGAAATGTAGTTCTGATGATGTAGAGAAAGGAACTATGGGGAATGTATAACTGATGATGTAGAGAAAGGTGCTGTGGGAAATATAGTTCGGATGACTCGGAGAAAGGCACTGAGGAAAATGTATTCCTTAAGGTAAAGAATGAAACTGTGGGAATTGAAGTTCTGATGACATAGTGAATGGAACTGTGGGGAATGCAGTCCTGGAAACATAGAGAAGGCACTGTGGCAAATGTAGTTGTGATGATGTGGAGAAAGACACTGTGGGAAATGCAGTTCTGATGACATAGTGACTGGAACTGTGGAAAATGTTGTTCTGCCTACAATGAATGGAACTGTGGGAAATGCAGTTCTCATGATGTAGAGAAAGGTACTGGGAAAATGTAGTTCTGATGACATAGAGAAAGGCACTGTGGGAAATGTAGTTCTGATGATGTAGAGAAAGGCACTGTGGGAAATGTAGTTCCGATGACATGGAAAGACAATGTAGGAAATGTTGTTCTGATGACGTAGAGAAAAGCACTGTGGGAAATGTAGTTCTGAAGAATTAGTAGGAATGGAATGGAACTGTGGGAAATGTAGTTCTGACGACATAGAGAAAGGAACTGTGTGAAATGTAGTCCTGACAATGTAGAGAATGGAACTGTGGGAAATGTATTCTGATTACACAGAGAAAGGAACTGTGGAAAATGTAGGTCTGATGATGTATAGAAAGGTACTCTGGGAAATGTAATTGTGATGACACATAGAAAGGCACAGTGGAAAACATAGTCTTGTGGAGGTAGAGAATGGAATTGTGGGAATTGTGGTTCTGATGGCAAAGAGAATGGAACTGTGGAAAATGTAATTCTGATTACACAGACAAAGGCATTGTGGGAAATGTAGTTCTCATGATGTAAAGAGAGGCACTGTGGAATATGTCGTTCTGACGACGTGGTAAAGGCACTGTGGGAAATGTAGTGCTGATGACCTAGAGAAAGGCATGATGGGAAAAGGAGTTTTGATGACACAGAAAAAGATATTGTGGGAAATGAAGTCCTGATGACATACAGAAAGGAACAGTGAGGAATGTAGTTCTGATGATGTAGAGAAAGGCACTCTGGGAAATGTAGTTCTGAAGTCACAGAGAAAGCACTCTGGGAAATGCAGTTCTGATGATGTAAGGAAAGGCAGATTGGGAAATTTATTTATGATAACACACAGAAAGGCATTGTGGCAAATGTAGTTCTGATAATGTAGAGCATGGTACTGTGGGAAATGTAGTTCTTAAAACAGAGAGAAAAGCATTTTGCAAAATGTAGTTCTGATGATGTGGAGAAAGTCCCTGTGGGAAATGTAGTTCTGATGACATAGAGAAAGGCACTGAGGGAAATTTGTTTCTGACGACACAGAGAAAGGCACTGTGGGAAATGTAGTTCTGATGATGTAGAGACAAGCATGATGGGAAATATAGACCTGATGACACAATGAAAGGGATTGTGTGAAATGAAGTCCTAATGACATAGAGAAAGGAACTGTGGGGAATGTAGTTCTGATGACAGAGAGAATGGACTGTGGGAAATGGAGTTCTTATGACTCAGTGAAAGGCAATGAGGGAAATGAAGTTCTGATGACAGAGAGAATGGACTCTGGGAAATGGAGTTCTTATGACTCAGTGAAAGGCAATGTGTGAAATGAAGTTCTGATGACATAGAGTAAGTCATAGGGAAAATGTAGTTGATGAACCATGGGAAATGTAGTTCTGATGATGTAGAGAAAGTTCTTGTGGGAAATGTAGTTCTGATGACTTTGAGAAAGTGACTCTGTGGTACGAAGAGAAAGGAACTGTGGTAAATGTAGTTTGGATGATTTACAGAAAGACACAGTGGGAAATTTATTTCTAGTGTCACAGAGAACGGCACTGTGGGAAATGTAGTTTGATAACATGGCAAAAAAGCACAGTGGGAAATATGGTTCTGATGACACAGAGAAAGGAACTGTGGGAAATGTAGTTGTTATGACGTAGGGAAATGGATTGTGGGAAATGTAGTTCTCAAGTCACAGAGAAAGGCATCTTGGGAAATGTAGTTCTAATGATGTAGAGCATGGTACTGGGGGAAATGTAGTTCTGATGTCACAGAGAAAGGCACTGTGGGAAATGAAGTTCCGATAACAGAAAGAAAGGCACTGTGGGAAATGAAGTTCTGATAACAGAGAGAAAGGCACTTAGGGAAATGCAGTTCTGATGACGTAGAGAAAGACACTGTGGGAAATGCAGTCCTGAGACTGTAGAGAATGGAACTTTGGGAAATGTAGCTCTGATGACATTGTGAATGGAACTTCGAAAACATAGTCTGGTGACCTAGAGAAACACACCCTGGGAAATGTAGTCATGACAATGTAGTGAGTGGAACTGTGGGAAATGTAGTTTGGTGACATAGAGAATGGAACTTTGGGAAATATTATTGTGATGAAAGAGAGAAAGTCACTGTGGAAATGTAGTCCTGAGAAGGGAGATAATGGAACTTTATGAAATGTTGTTCTGATGACCTAGAGAAATGCACTGTGGGAAATGTAGTGCTGAGAAGGGAGAAAATGGAACTGTGGGAAATGTAGTTCTGATGATGTACAGAAGGGAACTGTCAGAAATGGAGTTCTGATGTTATAGAGAATGGAACTGTAGGAAAATGTAGTTCTCATGACTCAGAGAAATGCACTGTGGGAACTATAGTCCTGAGAAGTTAGATAATAGAACTTTGGGGAATGGAGTTCTGATGACACAGATAATGGAACTGTCGGAAATGTAGTCTTGAAAATGTAGAAAATGGAAATGTGGGAAATGTACATCTAATGACATAGAGAATGGAAATGTCAAAAAAAGTAGTTTGAATTACATAGAGAAAGGCACTGAGAGAAATGTGTTTCTGATGACACACAAAAAGGCACTGTGGGACATGTAGTTCTGATATCACAGAGAAAGGCACTGTGGGAAATGAAGTTCTGATGATGTAGAGAAAGGCTCTTTGGGTAACGTAGTCCTAATGACATAGAGAAAGAAAGTGTGGGAAGTGTAGTCCTGAGGAGGTAGAGAATGGAACTTTGGGAAATGTAGTTCTGATGACAAAGAGAAAGACTCTCTGGGAAATGTAGTCATTACAATGTAGTGAATGGAACTGTGAGCAATGTCGTTCTGATGACATAGAGAATGGAACTGTGGGAAATGTAGTTCTGATGACATAGAGAATCAAATTGTAAGAAATGTTCTTCTGGGGGCTGGAGAGATGGCTCAGAGGTTAAGAGCACTGACTGCTCTTCCAAAGGTCCTGAGTTCAATTCCCAGCAACCACATGGTGGCTCACAACCACCTATAATGAGATCTGGTGCCCTCTTCTGGCCTGCAAGGACACATGTAGGCAGAACATTGTATACATAATAAATAAATTAAAAAAAAAAAAAAAGAAATGTTCTTCTGATAAAAGAGAAAAAGGAACTGTGGGAAATGTAGTTCTGATTATACAGAGAAAGTCACTGTGAGAAATGAAGTCCTTCGAAGTTAGAGAATGGAACTGTTGGAAAAGTTGTTTTGATGTCATAGTGAATGGAATTATTGGAAATGTAGTTCTGATGACTTAGAGAATGACACTCTGGGAAATGTATTCATGAAAATGTAGAGAATGGAACTGTGGGAAATGTAGATCTGATGAAATAGAGAAAGGAACTCTGGGAAATGTTCTGAAAAAGCGAGAAATGAGATGTGGGAAATGTATTTCTGATGATGTAAAGCATCTGATGACATAGAGAATGGAACTGTGGGAAATATTGTTCTGCTGAAAGAGAGAAAGGAACTGTGGGAAATGTAGTTCTGATGACATAGTGAATGTAATTGAGGGAAATGTAGTTCTGATGATATATAGAATGGAACTGTGGGAAATGTAGTTCTGATGACACAGAGAATGGCATTCTGGTTAACGTAGTTCTAAAGAAACATAGAAGAGCACAGTGGGAAATGTAGTTCTGAAACAGGGAAAGGAACTTTGAGATCTGTATTTCTGATGACCCAGAAAAAAGCACTGGGGGAAATGTAGTACTGATGAGGTAGAGATTGGAAGTTTGGGAAATGTAGTTCTCATGACATAGACAATGGAACTGTGGGAAATATAGTTCTGAAGACATAGACAATGGAAATGTGGGAAATGTAGATCTGATTAAAGATAGAAAGGAACTGTGGGAAATGTAGTTCTGATAACACAGCCAAAGTGACTGTGGGAAATGTAGTCTGAAGAAATTAGAGAATGGAACTTTGTGAAATTCAGTTCTGATGACATAGAGAATGGAACTTGGGAAAGGTAGAAAAAGCACTGTGGGAAATGTAGTCCTAAGAAGGGAGAGAATGAAACTGTGGAAAATGTAGTTCTGATGACATAGAGAATGGAACTGTGGGAAATGTAGTTCTGATGACACAGAGAAAGGCTCTTTGGGTATTGTAGTTCTGAGGAAACAGATAAAGGCACTGTGGGAAATGTAATCTTGAGTAGGCAGAGAATGGAACTGTGGGAAATGTAGTTCTGTTAACACAGCCAAAGACACTGTGGGAAATGTAGTTATGATGACAGAGAGAAAGGCATTGTGGGAAAGGTGTTTCTAATGACACACAGAACGGCACTGTAGGAAATATAGTTCTGATTTCACAGAGAGGGGCATTGTGGGAAATGAAGTCCTGAGAAGTGAGAGAATAGAACTTTGGGAAATGTAGTTCTGATGACATAGAGAATGGAACTGGGGGAAATGTAGTTCTGAGGACCCAGAGAAAGGCACTGTGGGAAATATACTTCCGAGGAGGTAGAGAATGGAACGTTGGGAAAGGTAGTTCTGATGACATAGAGAATCACACTCTGGGAAATGTAGTCCTGACAATGTAGTGAACAGGACTGTAGGAAACATAGTTCTAATGACATAGAGACAGGAACTTTGTGAAATGTAGTTCTGATGATGTAGATGATGTAGAGACAGGCACTTTGGGAAATGAAGTTCTGATGACACAGAGAAAGGCACTCTGGGAAATGTAGTTCTGATGATGTAGAGAAAGGCGTGATGGGACAAGTAGTTCTGGTGATGTAAAGAAATGACCTGCAGAAAATGTAGTTCTGATGACATAGAGAATGGAACTTTGTGAAAATGTAGTTCTGATGTCTGAGAAAAAGGCATTGTGGGAAAAATCGTCCTGAAAATGTGGAAAATGGAACTGTGGGAAATGTCATTTTGATGACGTAGAGAAAGACACTCTGGGAAATGAAGACCTGACAATGCAGAGTGTGGAACTGTGGGAAATGTAGTTCTAATGATATAGAGAAAGGCCCTTTGGGAAATGTAGTTCTGAAGACTTAGAGAGAGACACTCTGGGAAGTACAGTCCTGATGATGTACAGAAATGTATGATGGGAAATGTAGTTCTAGTGACACACACAAAGCCACTGTGGGAAGCGTAGTTCTGATGATGTAGAGAAAGGACCTGTGGGAAATGTAGTTTTTTGGATGAGGTAGGGCAGGGAACTTTGGGAAATGTTGTTCTGATGACCCAGAGAATGGCAATGTGGGAAATATAGTCTTGAGAGTTAGATAACAGAACTTTGGGAAATGTAGTTCTGATGACATAGATTAAGGCACTGTGGGAAATGTAGTTCTGATGACATAGAGAAAGGCACTTTGGGAAATGTAGTTCTTGTGACATAGTGAATGGAACTGTGGGAAATGGAGTTCTGATGACATAGAAAATGGAACTTTGGAAAATGTAGTTCAATCGATGTTCTGAAAGGCACTATGGGAAATGTAGTTTTGATGACATGAAGAAATGAACTTTGGGAAATGTAGTTCTTATGATATAGAGAAAGGCACTGTGAGAAATGTAGTCCTGAGGAGGTAGAGAATGGAACTGTGGGTAATGGAGTTCTGATGACACAGAAAAATGAACTTTGGGAATAGCATTTCTGATGACATAGTGAATGGAACTGTGGGATATGTAGTTCTGATGACACAGAGAATAGAAGCCAAGAATCCTGAGAAATAAAACAAAATTCACACCTGACAAAGTCTACTACCCAAAATATCCTAACTGAACTGAAGAATTCAGACAAATAAAAGAAAATTCTCCCCTGACAAAAGTCTACTATCCAAAATGTCCTCATAGAACCCAAGAATCCTGAAAATAAATCAAAATTCTCCCACGACAAATGTCTACTATAAAAACATGTCCTTTTTTAAACCCAGAATCTAGACAAAGAAAAAAATTCCAACATGAGAAAGGTATACTATCCTAAATGTCCTTATTGAAGCCAAGAATCCGGATGAATAAAATAAACTTCTCCCCGACAAAGGTTTACTATCCAAAATGTCCTCATTAAACCCAAGAATCCAGAAAGTAAAACAAAATTCTCCCATGACAAAGCTCTACTATCTAAAATACTCTTATTGACACAGAATAAGACAAAGAGAAGAAAATTCCAACCTGAGAAAGGTATACTATCCTTAATGTCCTTATTGAACCTAAGAATATGGACAAATAAAACAATATTCTGCCCCGACAAGGGTCTATTATCCAAAATGTTCTTACTGAACCCAAGAATCCAGACAAAAAACCCAAAATTCTCCCCTGACACAGGTCTACTATTTAAAAATGTCCTTATTGAAATCAAGAATCCAGACAAATAAAACAAACTTCTCCCCTGACAAAAGTCTACTATCCAAAATGATTTTATTGAACCTAAGAGTCTAGAAAAATAAAACAAAATTTTCCCTGACAAAGGTCTACTATCCAAAAGTCTTTATTGAAGCCAAGAATACAGACAAATAAAACAAAATTCTCCCCTGAAAAAGGTCTACTATCAAAAAGGTACACACTGAACCCAAGGATCCTGACAAATAAAACAAACTTCTCCTCTGACAAAGGTCTACTATCCAACATTTCCTTATCAAACCCAAGAATCCAGAGAAATAAAACACAATTATCCCCTGAGAAACATCTACTCTAAAAAATGTACACTCTGAAGCCAAGATTCAGAGAAATAAAACAAAATTCACACATGACAAGGTCTACTACCCAAAATATCCTTATTGAACTAAAGAATCCAGACCAAAAAAACAAAATTCACCCAACAAAGGCCTACTATCCAAAATGTCGTTATTGAACCAAGAACCCAGACAAATTAAATAAAATTCTCCCCTGTCAAAGGTTGACTATCCAAAATGTCTGTTGCTAGAGTTTTCCTGCCTGGCCCACAGTCAGGGCAAATCTCTTTCACCTGCCAGTCCCACAGCCTCTCAGACCCGACCAAGTAAACACAGAGACTTATGTTGCTTTCAAACTGTATGGCCGTGGCAGGCTTCTTGCTAACTGTTCTTATAGCTTAAATTAATCCATTTCTATTAATCTATACCTTGCCATGTGACTCGTGGCTTACCGGCATCTTCACATGCTGTTTGTCATCGTGGCAGCTGGCAGTGTCTCTCTGACTCAGCCTTCCACTTCCCAGCTTTATTCTCTTCCTTGCCCCGCCTATACTTCCTGCCTAGCCAACGGCCAATCAGTGTTTTATTGATTAATCAGCAACACATTTGCCATACATCCCACAGCACTTTCCCCCTTTTTTTTTCAAAAAGGAAAGTTTTAACCTTAACAAAGTAAAATTAGATATAATTTGGGAATTTGGGCGTAGCTTCTCTTACTACTTCCTGCTGGAGGGGGGCGCTGTATCTTATGGGGACACAAAGAAAATTTTAGAATTATGGAATAGTCCATGAGGCTGTATCGTCTGAGCCAGATGCCTTCAAACCATTCTGGATGTTGAATCATCTGGGCCATGATGTCATCAGAGATCTTTCGGGGGTCTTGGCTGGTCAAACCTGATGTATCTTAATCTTGAACAAATCCATAGCCTCTGGCTTTCTGTGGAAACAAAAGAAACTCTTTTCCAAAGCAACATATCCTTATATCCAAATTTTGAAGTCAAGGTATCTTTAAAGTATACATATTGGTTTAACTCAGCTTCCTTTGCAATCAAATATCTCTCTGTAGTTAAGAATCCCAAAGACAACACAATCCAGATTCTCTGTGTAATATCCATTTTTACGTGGCTTATTTTATATACTACCTTTACTGTCTCTTTAAAGACTTTATTTTTAAAAACTCTATTTCTTTATATAACTGTATATATTCCTTTTTCTCTCTCTTTCAAGCCTACGTACATTTTTACACACATTGTATACTATTACATCTGAATCTGTCTTATTGTGAATCTATCGCTTTAAACTGTAGCAGCTGTGGCTGCTGGCTCCAACCACCTCAGCTTCCCAACATGTCCGTGGTTTACCGCCAGCTCTGGGAGCTATCGGGGGTCTATGCTTTTAGCCAAGCAGTGTGTAACCCAAAAACCTCTTTTTTTGTTTTGTACTAGCAAAGGCTAAATCCACCATGCAGCTTAATGTGCCACTTGCAGAGGTCTCATTCCCGCCAAACTGCAGGTCGAGCGCACACTCTTGGAACCCACCAGTATCTCAAACCGGCAGCTGCTGCTCATTTGAGAGAGACAATTAGGAACTATTTTTAGCTCCATTTTAGAATCTTTTCTCAGGTTTTAGGTGGAAACTCTTGCCACCACCTTGGACGCCATTTGTTGCTAGAGTTTTCCTGCCTGGCCCACAGTCAGGGCAAATCTCTTTCACCTGCCAGTCCCACAGCTTCTCAGACCCGACCAAGTAAACACAGAGACTTATGTTGCTTTCAAACTGTATGGCCGTGGCAGGCTTCTTGCTAACTGTTCTTATAGCTTAAATTAATCCACTTCTATAAATCTATACCTTGCCATGTGACTCGTGGCTTACCGGCATCTTCACATGCTGTTTGTCATCGTGGCAGCTGGCAGTGTCTCTCTGACTCAGCCTTCCACTTCCCAGCTTTATTCTCCTCCTTGCCCCGCCTATACTTCCTGCCTAGCCAACGGCCAATCAGTGTTTTATTGATTAATCAGCAACACATTTGCCATACATCCCACAGCAAATGTCCTTATTGAAAAAAACGAATCCAGACAAATAAAACAAAATTCTCACCTGAAAAAGGTCTACTATCTAAAATGTCCTTTTGAACAAAAGAATCCAGACAAATAAAAGATAATGCTCCCATGACAAAGGTCTACTATCTAAAATGTACACACTGAACTAAGAAATCCAAACAAATAAAACAAAATTCTGCCCTGGCAAAGGTCTTCTATCCATAATGTACATATTTAACCCAAGTATCCACAGAAATAAAACAAAATTTTCACCTGACAAAGGCTTACTATCCAAAATATACACACTGAACCCAAGAATCCAAACAAATAACACAAAATCTCATATGACTAAGGTCTGCAATCCAAAATGTCCATACTGAACCCAACAATTAGGCAAATAAAACAAACTTCTTTCCTGACAAAGCTCTACTATCCAAAATGTACACACTGAACCCAAGTTTCCAGACAAATAAAACAAAATTCTCCCCTGATACAGCTCTACTATCCTAAAGGTACACAGTGAACCAAAGAATCAGGACAAATAAAACAAACTTCACCCCTGACAAAGGTCTACTAACCAAAATATCCTCATTGAACACAAGAATCTGGACAAATAAAACAAAATTCTCCCATGAAAAAGGTGTACTATCCAAAATGTCCTTATTGAACCCAGAATCCAGACAAAGAAAAGAAATTTCTCACCTGACAAAGGTCTACCATCCAAAATGTCCTTATTGAACACAGGAATCAAGACAAATAAAACAAAATTCTCCCCTGACAAAGGTTTTCTCTCCAAAATATGCACACTGAATCCAAGAAACCAGACAAATAAAACAAAATTCTCCACTGACAAAGGTCGACAATTCAAAATGTCCTTATGGAACCCAAGAATCCAGTAAAAGAAAAAAAAAACCTCACTGACAAAGGTCTACTATCCAATATGAGAACACTGAACCCAAGAATCCAGACATATAAAACAAAATTCTCCCCTGACAAAGGCCTACTACCTAAAATGTCTTTATTGAAGCCAAGAACCCAGACAAATAAAACAAAATTATCCAATGACAAAGGTATACTATCAAAAATGTCCTTATTGAACCCAAGAATACAGACAAATAACACAAAATTTTCCCGACAATGGTCTATTATACAAATTGTCCTTATTGAACCCAAGAATCCGGAAAAATAAACCAAAATTCTCCCCTGACAAAGGTCTGCTATCCAAAATGTACTTATTGAACCCAAGAATCCAGAAAATTAAACAAAATTCTCATCTGCTTATGGTCTAATAACCAAAATGTCCTTTTTGAACCCAAAAATCCAGACAAATAAAATAAAATTTACCCCCTGATAAAGGTCTACTATGCAAATTGTACACGCAGAACCCACAAATCTAGAAATATAAAACAAAATTCTCCTCTGACAAAAGTCTACTTTTCAAAATATACACACTGAACTCAAGAATCAAGACAAATAAAACAAATTTACCCGGGACAAAGGTTTACTATCCAAAATGTCCTTATTGAACCCAAGTATCCAACAAATAAAACTAAATTCTCCACTGATAAAGGTCTGCTATCCAAAATGTACACACGGAACCCAAGACATAGGGAAAGGCACTGTGGGAAATGAAGTTCTGATGACATAGATAAAGGACCTGAGAACAATGTAGTTCTGATGATGTAGAGAAAGGAACTGTGGGAAATGTAGTTATGTTGTCACAGAGAAAGGCACTACAGAAACGGACTTCTGATAACACAGAGAAAGGCAATGTGGGAAATGTGTTTCTAATGAAACAGAGAAAGAAACTGTGGGAAATGTAGTTCTGAGGACACAGGGAAAGGCACTGTGGATAATGGAGTCCTGAGAAGGTAGAGAATAGGACAGGTGGAAGTGTAGTCTTGACAATGTAGAGAATGGAACTGTGGGAAATGCAGTTCTGGTGACACGGAGAAAGGCACTGTGGGAATTGCAGTTCTGGTGACACAGAGAAAGGCACTGTGGGAAATGTAGTTCTGATGATGTAGAGAAAGGCTTGATGGGAAATGTAGTTCTGATGACATGGAGAAAGGCTCAGAGGGAAATGTAGTTCCAAAGACATGAAAAAAGCACTGTGGGAAATATAGTTCTGATGACAGAGAATGGAACTCTGGAAAATGTTGTTCTGATGACAGAGTGTAGCTAGAGTTTTCCTGTCTGGCGCACAGTCAGGACAAATCTCTCTCACTCACCAGTCCCACAGCCACTCAGACCCGACCAAGTAAACACAGAGACTTATATTGGTTACAAACTGTATGGCCGTGGCAGGCTTCTTGCTAACTGTTCTTACAGCTTCAATTAATCCATTTCCATTAATCTATACCTTGCCACATGGCTCGTGGCTTACCGGCATCTTCACATGCTGTTTGTCATCGTGGCGGCTGGCAGTGTCTCTGACTCAGCCTTCCACTTCCCAGCTTTATTCTCCTCCTTGTCTCGCCTACAATTCCTGCCTAGCCAATGGCCAATCAGTGTTTTATTTATTGACTAATTAGCAACACATTTGACATACAGAACATCTCACAGCAACAGAGAATGGAACTGTGGTAAGTGTAGTTCTGAAGATACAGAGAAAAGCACGGTGGGAAATGGAGTTTTGATGAGGTAGGGAAAGGAACTTTGGGAAATGTAGCGCTGATAAAGTAGAGCAAGGCCCTGTGGGAAATGTAGTTCTGATGACATAGAGAAGGGAACTGTGGGACATGTCTTTACAATGTAGAGAGTGAAACTGTGGGAAATGTAGTCCTGACAATGTTGAGAATGGAACTGTAGGAAATGTAGTTCTGGTGACACAGAAAATGGAACTGTGGGAAATGTAGTTTGGATGAGTTAGAGAAAGACACTCTGAAGAATGTAGTCCTGACAGTGTTGAGAATGGAACTGTGGGAAACATAGTTATGATGACATAGAGAATGGAACAATGGGAAATGCAGTTTTGATTACAAGACAAAGGCGCTGTGGGAAATGCAGTTCTGATGAAAGAGGGAATTGCCCTGTGGGAAATGTAGTTCTGATGACACAGAGAAAGGCACTGTGGGAAATGTAGTTCTGATGAAGTAGAGAAAGGTACTGTGGGAAATGTAGTTCTGATGATGTAGATAAAGGTAAGGTGAGAAATGAAGTTCTGATGTCACAGAGAAAGGCTCTGCGAAAATGGAGTTCTGATAACTTAGAGAAAGGCACTGTGGGTAAAGTAATTCTGATGACAGAGAGAACGTCACTGTGGCAAATGTAGTTCTGAAGATACAGAGAAAGGCACTGTGGGAAATGTAGTTCTGAGAAGTTAGAGAATGGAACTTTGGGAAAAATAGTTCTGATGACATAGGGAATGGAATTTTGGGAGTTGTAGTTCTGATGACTCAGAGAAAGGGCCTAGGGAAATGTAGACCTAGGAAGTTAGGGAATAGGACTGTGGAAAGAGTAGTTTTGATGACAAGGTGAATGGAACTGTGGGAAATGTAATTCTGATGACTTAGAAAAAGACACTCTGGGTAATGTAGTTTTGATGAAAGAGAGAAAGAAACTGTGGGAAATGTAGTTCTGATGATGTAGAACAAGGTGCTGTGGGAAATGTAGTTCTGATGACATAGTGAATATAACTGTGGGAAATGCAGTTCTAATGACATAGAGAAAGGCACTGTGGGAAAGGTAGTCCTGAGAAGTAGACAATCGAACTTCGGGAAATGTAGTTGTAATGACATGGTGAAAGGGACAGAATAAAATGTAGTTCTGAAGACACAAATAAAGGCACTGTGGGAAACGTAGTCGTGATGACACAGAGAAACGCACTGTGCAAAATGTAGTTCTGATGACACATACAAAGGCACTGTGGGAAACGTAGTTCTGAAGATGGAGAGAAAGGCTCGGTGGGAAATGTAGTTTTCATGAGATAGAGAAAGGAACTTTGGGAAATGTAGTTCTGATTATGTAGAGAAACACACCGGGGGGAATGTGGTCCTGAGAAGTACAGATTGGAACTTTGGGAAATGTAGTTCTGATGACATAGAGAATGGAACTATAGAAAATGTACTTCTGACAATTAGAGAATGGAACTGTGGGAAATGTAGTTCTGATGATGTTAAAAAAGGCACTGAGAGAAATTTCATTCTGATAATGTAGAGAAAGGCTGTTTGGGAATTCTGGTTCAGATGATATAGAGAATGGAATCTGGGAATGTAGTTCTGATGAAATAGGGAAAGACACTGTGGGAAATACAGTTCTGATGATGTAGAGAAAGACAGTGTGGGAAATGTAGTTCTGATGATATAGATAAAGCACTGTGGGAAATGTAGTTCTGAAGACATGAAGAAAGGCACTCTGCTAAACATAGTTCTGAAGACACAGAGAAAAGTACAGTGGGAAATTGAGTTTTGATGATGTAGGAAAAGGAACTTTGGGAATTGTAGTTCTGATGACCAAGAGAAAGGCACTGTGGGAAATGTAGTCCTGAGATGTTAGAGAATGGAATCTTGGCAAATGTAGTTTGTTGACATAGTGAATGGAACTTGAGGAATGTAGTTCTGATGACCTAGAGAAAGACACCCGGGGAAATGTAGTCATAACAATGTAGTGAATGGATCTACTTGAAATGTAGTTCTGGTGACCAAGAGAAAGTCTCTCTGGAAAATGTAGTCATGACAATGTAGCGAGTAGAACTGTGGGAAATGTAGTTCTGATGACAAAGAGTAAGGCAATGTGTGAAATGTTGTTGTAACGAAACAGAGAAAGGAACTATGGGAAATGTAGTTCTAATGATGTATAGAAAGGGACTGTGGGAAATGTAGGCCTGACTATTTAGAGAATGGAACTGTGGGGAATGTAGTTCTGGTGATATATAGAATGGAAGTTTTGAAAATGTAGTTTCGATGATGTTCAGAAAGGCACTGCAGATAATGTAGTTTTTATGACACAGAGAATGGCACTGTGGGAAATGTATTTCTGATGGCATAGAAAAAGGCAGTGTGGGAAAATGTAGTTCTGATTACACTGAGAAAGACACAGCAGAATGGAACTGTGGTAAATGTAGTTCTGAAGACACACAGAAAGGCATGGTGGGAAATGGAGTTGTGATGACATAGGGAAAGGAACTTTGGGAATTGTAGTTCTGATGATGCAGAGAAAAGCACTGTGGGAAATATAGTCCTGAGAAGGTGGAGAACAGAACTATGGGAATTGTAGAAAGAAAGAAATGTGCCCTGGCCTTACAGGTAGTGTCAAAAAGCCAAGAAAGGCCAGTGAAAGAAACACAGTTTGGCCCTGAAACCAGGACCATCTCTGCCCCTTGCTCACAAAACTGGCCAATCTCTGGGAAGAAAATAAACTAACCAATCACAGTTGACTCCACCCCCTATACATCCTATATAAACTGCCCTATCTGGTCAGTTATGAACTGTTCTCTCCACCCTGGTAGAGGCAGCTACTCTCCTGGACTCCTCCTTCCCAAATAAACCTCTTTCTCAAAAGAGTATTGGGTGAAAACCTTCATTGACTGCTGAACAGAAGAACCTTGCTGGGACGTCCCATAGTGGACTGAGCAAGGGGGAGCTGAACAGAAGAACCTTGCTGGGACGTCCCGTTGTGGACTGAGTGAGAAAGAGCTGGTAACACTGAGCCAGAGATTGTGGCTCTCCAGGAGAGGAGCAGGATTGCTGTGTCCTACGGGGAAACCATCCCCCATCATACCATCATACCAGGTATATTCTGACCTTCCCGAAGAGTCAGGATACCCTTCCTTGCTGAAGCAGTTCCAGGCCTGACTCTCCCGAGAAGTCAGAAAACCTTCCTTTCCAAGGTTGGGCTGTTTCTTTGCAGTCTCAGCCATCAGAGCTGTGTTAAACAGCTCCAGGTGTCCGGGACACCTTCAGGGCAAAGAACATGTCCTAAGCAGCTCTGAGGTGTCCGGGATACCTCGCCCTCTAGGGCTGAACTGTCTCCTCAAAGTTTCAGACATCAATTTATTAACATTTGGTGCCAAAACCTGGGACACCAAACCAATAGTTTTTGCAGTTTACTAACAGTTCTGATGACGTAGAGAATGGCACTGTGGGAAAATGTAGTTCTGATGACGTAGAGAATGGAACTTTGGGAAATGTACTTCTGATGATGTAGAGAAAGGCACTGAGGGAAATGTCATTCTGAAAATGAAGAGAAAGCGTGTTTGGAAAATGTAGTTCTGATCACAGAGAAAAAAGCATTGTGGAAAATTTGTTTCTGATGACACACAGAGAGAATCTGTGGGAAATGTCGATCTCATACAGAGAAAGGTACTTTGGCAAATATAGTGCTGATGTTACAGAGAAAGACACTGTGGGAAATGTAGTTCTGATGACATCGTGAATGGAACTGTGGAAGTGTAGTTCAGATGACATAGAGAATAGAACTGTGGGAAATGTAGTTCTGATGACATATAGAATGGAACTGTGGGAAATATATTTCTGATGACATATAAAATGGAACTGTGGGAAACGTAGTTCTGATGACATAGAGAAAGCACTGTGGAAAATGTAGTCTCTAGAAATTAGAGATTGGAACATTGGGAAATGAAGTTTGATGACACAGTGAATGGAACTGTGGAAAATGTAGTTCTGATGACACGGAGTAAGTCAAAGAGGGAAATGTAGTTCTGAAGACATGAAGAAAGGCACTGTGGGAAATGTAGTTTTGATGAGGTAGGGAAAGGAACTTTGGGAAATGTAGTTTGATGACACAGTGAATGGAACTGTGGGAAATGTAGTTCTGATGACATGGAGAAAGGCAAAGGGGGAAATGTACTTCTCAAGACATGAAGAAAGGCACTGTGGGAAATGAAGTTCTGATGATACAGAGAAAGCACTGTGGTAAATGTCGTTCTGATAACACAGAACATGGAACTCTGGTAAATGTAGTTCTGAAGACATAGAGAAATCACCCTGGGAAATGCAGTCCTGACATTGTAGAGAATGGAACTGTAGGAAATGTAGTTCTGATTACATAGAGATTGGAATGGTGGGAAATGTAGTTCTAATGAAAAAGAGAAAGGAATGGTGGGAAATGTAGTTCTAATGAAGGAGAGAAAGGAAATGTGGGAAATGTTCTGATTACACAGGGAAAGGCACTGTGGGAAATCTAGTGCTGAGAAGGTAAGGAATGGAAATTTGGGAAATGTAGTTCTGAGGATATAGTGAATGGAACTGTGGGAAATGTAGTTCTGATGACTTAGACAAAGACACTCTGGGAAATGATTTCCTGACACTGTAGAGAATGGAACTGTGGGAAATGTTGTCTGAGGTTGTAGAGAAAGGCACTGAGGGAAATGTTGATCTGATAATGGAGAGAAAGTCCATTTGGGAAATGTAGTTCTGATGACACAGAGGAAGGCACTGTAGGAAATGTAGTTCTGAGAAGTTAGAGATCGGAACTTTGGGAAATGTAGTTCTAAAGACATAGAGGATGGAATTGTGGAAAATGTAGTCTTGACAATGCAGAAAATGGAACTGTGGGAAATGTGGTTCTGATGGCATATAGAATGGAACTGTGAAAAAATATCAATCTGATGACGTAGAGAAAGGCATTGAGGGAAATGTAGTTCTGATGAGACAGAGAACGTCCTTTGTGGGAAATGTAGTTCAATTGACACAGAGAAAGGCACTGTGTGAAATGCAACTGTGAGAAAAGCAGTTCTGATGATGTAGAGAAAGGCCCTGTGGGAAATGTAGTTCTGATGACCTATAGAACAGTACTGTGGGAAATATCATCCTGAATACACAGAAAAGTCACTGTGGGAAATGTAGTTCTGATGACCTATAGAACAGTACTGTGGGAAATACCATCCTGACTACATAGAAAAGTCACTGTGGGAAATGTAGTTCTGATGATACAGAGAAAGGCAACTGTGGGTAATGTAATTCTGACCACACAGAAACTGTCATTGTGGGAAATGTAGTTTTGATAAGGTAGAGAAAGGCAGTGTGGGAAATGTAGTTCTGATGACACAGAGAAAGGCAGTGTGGGAAATGTAGTTCTGATGACACAGAGAAAGGCACTGTAGGAAATGTAGTTCTGATGACACAGAGAAAGGCACTGTGGGAAATGTAGTTCTCATGACACCGTGCTGGCTTTACACTTCTTCTAGATTCCTTCTTTTGCTGTGATAAAATATTAGAATCAAAATCAACTCAGGAGGATGATACTTATTTAATATTAATAGTAATAGGGTTTGTTAGACTTAAACCTCCAGGTCAGAGTCCATTATTGGGGAAAGTTAAGGCTGGAAATGGAAGTGAGGTTTCCTTAGTTTCCCAGGACGCTCTCTCCTTCCCAGGGAATCCGAGTTTTATGGAGGAGGGTCCTGGCTGTCCAGGTCTCTGGTCACTCAGCCTCATTCTTTGCTCGCACTCTTTTTTCTGTCTTTTAGTGTATTATAAATATATTTATTAATATAATTTTATTAATGTATTATTAATATATTAATTAATATAATATTACTGATGTATTATTAATATATTAATTAATATAATATTATTAATGTATTATTAATGTCGACATGTCGGGAGGTGGAGCCCAGTCCCACGTGATCCAATTATCTTGCTTTCTCTCAAAGTCTAGGCCCACCTGCCCGGGAGATGGTGCCGTGTGCCATGAGCAAGGTCCTTGAACCCTCATCACAACCAGGTCAGTTCTTGGGTTGTGTCACTAAATCACAGTCAGGGTCATCCTTCAGAAACATGACAACACACCAAGCTGATAAGAAAAAAATAATGGATTTAGGGTTTTTTGAGCTGAAATTAAATTTTTAAATTTTTTTTAAGTTAAATGTTATGACACTGTATAATAATTCTGTAGATAGCACGTATTTAAAGTGACCACATGCATACCCCATCATTTTCAAAAAGATTAATTAATATCATTTTATGAATGAATGCATGTGTTACATGAACCACTGGCACGGTTTGGCTTCATCCACTGTTGCATAGTTTCCACGGGGATCCCTAACATGAATACTGAACAACAGGCTTCTAAAATTGATAGAATCATTTTAAATCTTTAAAAGTTTCTTTATAGAATTCAAATAAAGAAAATATGTGCAAATTTCCTTTAGCATGCGTGTTCTTGATATGATCTTTCATAAATATAAGGATACAGATGTCAGAGAATGTGGCCACGATTTGAACATGTGTAGTTCTTAGGATTCTTTCAAACCTATGAGGACGATTCCCCAGATAATTTTAAGCTGCACTTTACCCTCAGATTATGAGGTAAGGAAATATTCTAAGCACAAAACCACATGGCCAATCTGAGTGCCTGAAATCGTCCATAAAATTATAACCAGGAATGGAAAGATTGCTCAGTGGTTAGACTTCCTGTTGCCTCCAAGACACAGGACTCTCAGCTTCCTTTCAAGCACCATGACGGTCTGCAGGCTGACGTGCTCCCAACCATGATGAAAAATGTAAATAAGCCATCCTAATTGAACAAATTTATATATTTAGTATATTTCCATTGTATAAAAGTAAAATTCATATTCCTTAATGTTAAACTCCACGATGATTTTGTGACCACGGAAGGGTCACAGAGCAGAGGAGGGAATCAGTGATGTGTGCTTCATCAAGGCACATAAGTTCTCTGCTATGAATCTTTGGTAGCCTTAAAATGTGCATATTAAAATTGTCATCTTCATTGTTTACAAATTAACAAGCTCTACCTCATTAAAATTTGCTTCTTTAGACAGTTGTATAAATCATGGTTGAATTTTCCCCCATTGGAACATTTAGTTCACTGTTAGGTCCAATTAACAGAGTGAATATCACAGGTTATTGTTCAGAACCTATGAATTTCTAATGATGCAAATAATAACATAAATTGGCAATTTAAAAAGTGAAGTTTGAAACTCCTTCTCCTTTATATAGAAGAGGAACCAAGAGTACAGTCTCATCATTGTCCTTCAAAGTTATATAATGTATTTCCTCATGTATCTGACAATAAGTCACATCATGCCAGACTTCCCTGAATGAAAATGTCATTGACAAAATGTAACAGTGTCAATCTAAGTCCTGGACTGACTGCCAAACAGAACACTCTGACAAATAAACAAGTTTCCAAAATGAGCCACACTTTATATCGCATTCGATCCACAAAGGGAAACAGATGGAAAGTGTTTTAGTTGATATCCTCTGTAACAACTGAAATACGGATCATTTCTCAAGAAGCTGGAAACTGAGACATAGAAAAATTAAGATTCTTCTGTTAACCGCTGTCATCGGCTTTGCTTGCACAGAAGAGGTACTTAATATTGGTTAAAATATTTTCCTAAAGCAGAGCAGCTTACAATATTGTTGTAGACAGTGCAGCAATCCTTATCGATCAGTCTAAAGCTGCAGTTATATTCACAGTAATTCTATCCATCAGAGAAAATGCATTTAATGTATTCTAGTTTTAACAATGCTTGAGATTTTAATAATTCAGTACAAATATATGGTTTGTGTATTTGTATGGTTATACATGAAAGACATTGTGATTGCATGCATTTTATATTTTTTTTTAAAAAAAATAGAGGACAAGGCATGTATAGGATTATTCAAATAAATGTGAATTCAATTTCTACTCTACTCCAAAAATGACTTATAAGTTTGAATGGATATTTTAATTAATTTAATAATTACGGTAATATTGCTGAAGTCTGTCTGTAGCAAGACCTTCTGTTGGATTTACTGAAACACAATCATAAATTTAAAAACATAAAAACCTGTTATAAAAGAAATGTATTTTAGTAAAGTTAGGTATAACGTATAGGTTCCTGTTCAGGAACGACATTTTGTCTCAAAACTTCCAGTAAAGAAAATTTATTTGTGGGGAAATGCTGGTAAAATAATGTAATCTTTTGCTGTTGTGTCATTTGCTAGTACTGTGGTAACTCTTCTTTGCTAACTGGGAATTTTCAGAAAATCCTCCATGTTCAAATGCTAAATAGTTTAATTTTCTCCTCGTTTCAACCTAACAGTGTTGACTGGATAACTCCAATTATAAAATAATTATTAAATTCAGTGTCCTTTCTTATTGCTCTTGCTAATACTGTAAGTGCTTTTATATTTCATTGGATGTATACTCATACTTCTTTGCTCTGACAAGTAAACAATTATCTCTTCATATTTCTGGATATTTGGCAATAGATGAAACTTTTCTCAATGTGATTGCTTGCCAGAACTTGGATGTTTGGAAAGACCACATGGTTTAGGGTGGTGACAGAGGAGATGCCATAGATGGATATTTACAGTAAAAGGGGTGCTTTAACTTCTTTAACATGTGAAAAAAAATTCTGAAATAATTGATTGATTTAATTTTTCAGTTGAAAGTACATGTCAGATCAGGGTTATGTTTATGATGCAAAGTGCCAATATTTATAATTTGATTATGTATTCACCATCAATTTGATATATATAATTGGATTATATATTATAATATATATCATAAATATATCATGTATTTATATTAATTTGGTTATGAATTGTAAGGATATGGCTATTGATTCTACATCAAATTCTATCTTCCTGAACTAAATATTTTAATAAATATATATTAAGCTGGAATAAAGGAAATCATTGAGTGCACACAATTATGCTATGTGAAATTGGATTAATAGAAGTGGGAACTATGCTGAAAATTATTTGAATGCCACTTCTGATATCTTACAAATAATAATTAAGTAATAATTCAATAAAACACAGAATCCAGGAAATTTTAACATATTGTGACTTATATATAATGCATTCCTCAGAAAGCTTAATTCTTTCTTTCTGTCTCATGAAGTCTATGACAATTTAAATGAACACTTTTGAAATTTAGCAGGGCTGTTTCCAAAAAAGCACCTGTCAAAAAATCTGGGGATGGCATATTTGAATTCAAAAAACTCTGTCTGTCATCAAAATAAATGTTTCTTTCATGCTAATTATTTTAGCTGTAATTAGCTGACATTGTTATTCTTAGGTATTATTTTCAACTCTTTCTGTTTCTCATTGTTATAATTATTTTGTCTGTGAATTTAGAGTTTTGTTATTATCTTTTATTTGCTTTTTTCATAGGAGAACATATGATCAATATAAATGTGAATATGTGCAATCACACATCATATCAGAAAAGTTCATCTTATTATTTTCTTTAATTTTATATTTTTAAAAATTTATCAAATATGCACATATGGAATTTTTTCATTAATTTAAATTAGATTATTTTCTCATAAAATGCATCCTGATTATAGTTTCCCTCCACTCTATTCCTATCAGTTCCTCTCCACCTCCTCTCCATTCTGCACCCATAACATTTTGATCTCTTCCTAGAAAAGTAGAGGCTTTTAAGAGATAACTGAGCATAATAAAATAAAGCATAGTAAGATGGAACAAGAAATATATTTTCAGTGTTTGACATGACAAACCAACTGGAGGAAAAGTGTCCCAAGTGCAGGTAACTTGGGTTTCAGATGGCATAAATCTTTCTTCCAATAATTTTAAAGTAATTAATGATATGTCCATATTTGAAAATTTTACATTTACCTTCTACTTGTTCCTTCCAAATCCACTATTGCTCATCTCCATACATATCTTTTCCCTCATTTTGTTAGTATTTCTGTTTTCTTAAGACTATCAGTCCAATTAGTACTGCCTATGTGTGTATGACAGGGGCATAATATCCTACAGTGAGGAAAAAGTCCAACACTAGCCCAAGAAAGAGACTGAATCTCACTTCAGCTGCGGACATCAATGATCAACAACTTTCCAGCTAGGATCTGTGCTACCGATTCTTTTTTTTTTTTTGCCATTTGTATGCTGTCATTACAACTCTCTATCCCCTGTTATCAGGCAATATTAATCAGATTTTTATGTTTTAATTCCTAATTTTTTAGTTCTTTGTAAATTACAGAAACTAGTCTGTTGGATGAGTGTCCCAGGAAAAATGGTTTCTTTCTCTGACTCTCCACTCTATTGGGGATGTTCTTCATTCCAAGATTGATTTTTCCATATCCTGCCTTCAAAGTTTCTCATTTTTTCCGGAAATAGGACATTATTATTCAGTCACACTGAGCACCCATAAACTAGGAGAAAACATGCATTATCTGACGGCTACTAGAAATCATCCAACCAAGTATTCACAGTGAACTCGTTCATGCTTGTCCCCCAATTTTTATTTAATAATCTATATTTTGTGGAAGCTGAGTGGTCACCTATTTGGTGCAACTCTGTTGAAAACCATTTTATTTATATATACATATATAAATTATATATTATAAATTTTGTTTATATTTTATTAATTTATATTCATACTATATTTAATTAAATTTAATCATGTATATGAATGATGTATTATATATTTAATTTCTATTTAATTAATTTATATTTGTTATATTTAATTAAATTTAATTATGTGTATATGTAGATGTAACCAACCTTCTTATTAAATAAGAAACACAGAACCAATGTAAAGAAGAAAGCCAAGGGGTCAGAGCTAAGAGCTAAAACCTTACCCTTCCTCCTGCAGTGGTCCTACCTCTCCAAACTAGCTACCCCTGTGTTAAAGTCTTTATATAGTGTTCCTGTTCTGCCTTCTCATTGGTTGTAAACCCAACCACATGACAGCCTCATCACGGCCTGTCTGTATAGGCCTCCAGGTTTTCCTTGCTTGGTATTGAGATTAAAGGCATGTGTGTCCAATAATGGCTGTATCCCTGAACACACAGAGACTTACCCAGCTCTGCCTACCAAGTGCTGGGATTACAAGCGTACGCCACCACTGCTCTGCTTTCCTATGGCTTGCTAATAGCTCTGACCCCCGGGCAACTTTATTTATTAACATACAAATAACATTTTAATACAAATAAAATATCACCATATGTATACATTATATATTATACATTTAATTTACATTTAATTAATTTATATTTTTATTAGATTTAATTAAATTTTATTGTGTATATAAATGGTGAAATGCTGTGGTAGGAAGTGCTTAACTCAGAAAGTTTACTTTGATACAGAATCAAGTTATGAGAATGTGGGGAACATTATTTAGTCAAACGACTATAACTTTATACCATGGATTTTATTGCACAGAAATAGGTTTTTTTCCATGAAGCTTCTTTAAACACATTTCATTCAGCTTAATACTCTTTATGTCCTTGTTTTTTGTCATTTTCTACTTCATGTTACTATGTGTGTGAACTGTTCTGCACACATGCGCATCCCCTCTCTGCCAGCTGCTCATGTGTATCTTACTACGCAACTTCTCTGAACGTGCCTTTCCCATCATGGCCTGTGTCTACAGTCCTGGGTTCAAATATAATCCATGTAAATCATGTGAAAACTGAAAGTGAGGCTGGTGTCTACATGACAAGGAAAATGTGCTGCTTGCTTCTGGCCATAGATCACCTCATGCAGTATATGTCATGCATTTATTTGCAAATTTTCTGATTTCACTGATCACTCTACTCTCTTTTGAATCTATACCATCCTTTCATGATGCATTATTCTTTATGAGCTTCGAGGCTGATGTAAATTTTAGCTCTTGTGACATAAATATTCATAAAAATGAAAATAATACACAAATTAATTTATATTTATATTGTATTAAATTCAATTTAATTATGTATATAAATTATATACTATAAATTTAATTTTTCTATATGAAGATGTGAAGTCTTTGTGTGTATTCCTAGGAGTGGTAAATGAAGGTCTGGTGATATTTTAATTTCTACTCTTTGAAGAAACCTCCACAAACCCATTCAAATGCTTTCGGATGAGACTGCATACCTTCTAGATGTGGAAAAATACTCCCTTTGGATGCAGCCATCCCAGCATTTGTTATCAGTTTATCCTTCACAATGACCTGACAGAGACAAGACAGAAGCGTATAAGCTGTATGTTCACTTCTCTGGTGGTTGTGGATATTCAGCTCTCAGGAGGATTTGTTAATTTTTCAGATTTCTTACGTTATTGTATTTTTGCTCTATTCATAACATCTTTACCTGTGCTTAAAAAGTCAGTAGTCATCTGAGAAATGTGTTTTCTTCCAGTACCTAAAGGATATATCTTTTTAAGTAAGATACAAAGTGTCTCTTCTGTCCAATATATATATTTGATACACATCTGTTGAAAACCATTTTAATTTATATATATAAATTATATGTTACAAATTTAATTTATATTATATTTAATTAAATTAATCATGTACATAAATTATATATTATAAATTTAATTTATATTTAATTAATTTATATTTGTATCATATTTAATTAAATTTAATTGTGTCTGCTTGATTTTCTGCTTTGTAAATTTTACATATTACAGTTTATGCACAGAGTTCAACATGAATTCATATTTCAGAATTGTAGCATTTAGGAAACATAAACATTATTTTTTACAAAGCTGTCCCTGGTAATTATGTCACATAAGAACATCTGTGAAAATTATTTTGACTGGCCTTGAATATGAAGGTATAATAATATGTGACAAAATTTTAAGTGTGTATGCTTGGCCAGCTTTCAGGGGAATTTCGAACTCTCTACTTAGCGGCTGATGATGTAAAGTTAATAGAAGAGAACGGGCCACTGCAGATCCACATACGTCATGTTCTATATTACGATAACTACAAGGAAATGTGCATCACTTTTTACATCAGGTGAGCTAAGTGCATTCAGCCATAAGAGACGAAATATTGGATTTATGTTTGTCTCATTCATGTGGCCACATTTTCCTTGATGTTGTATGAAAAAAAATCAGTGATGACAAATGGTCCATCATATCTTAGATCATCATGTTACAGTGTCACCTCCACAAGGAGACATAGGAAAATGCCATGAATTTCCCTCAGATACCATAATTAAACATAACATAAATATAAATTAATTAAACATAAATTAAATTTATAACATATAATTTACATACATGATTATATTTAATTAAATATATTCTAAATATAGATTAATTAAATGGAAAATTAATTTATAATATATTATTTACATGCATATATATGTAAATAAATTAAAACAGTTTTCAGGAGATGTGCACCAGATAGATGAGTACTCAGCTTCCAGAAAGTATAGATTATTAAATAAAAATTTGGGGATGAGCATGAACGAGTTCACTGTGAACACTTGGTCAGATGGTTTCTAGTCACCCTTAGATAATGCATGTTAAATCACATTGTTCACTCTTCATAAACATTTGGATACAGCTTTGTCCTTCAGCTGTCAGTTCCAAGAATGTCCCATCAAAGTAGTGTACCTAACTTGAGTCATTTTTTCAACTTTGAGTCATTAATTCTTTCACATTCAAGTGTCATGTCATGCAAAGTGACATCCATCCCAGTCGCTAGCAGAGAAATCTGTAATTATAACCACATGTCATCACATCTGCACAGTCCTGGCATTTTAATATGTGTCTTCTCAGATAAAATATTATAGACACACAACAAATGACATTTCAACATGTGTCTTCTCAGATATTATATACACACAACAAACGACATTTCAACATGTGTCTTCTCAGATAAAATATTATAGACAAAAACAAATGACATTTTAACATGTGTCTTCTCAGATAAAATATCATAGACACACAACAAATGACATTTCAACATGTGTCTTCACACAGATAAAATGTTATAAACACACAACAAATGACATTATAACACGTGTCTTCTCAGATAAAATATTATAGACACACCACAAATGACATTTTAACATGTGTGTTCTCATATAAATATTATAGAAACAAAACAAAACATGGATCTTGTCCACACTCACAGACATCAGGAGGCTGAAAGTCAAGTTTCCAATATTTATGATAATTATGTGACCCTCGGCAACCACATAGGGACTCACATGATGAAAGTCATGCTTCCTTTTTCATAGAAGTCACTGAAGTGAAAGATAGTTGAAAAAGTAGCAACCCTGGTGAGCATGACCTCATATAGTTAACATGTGGAGGAAGGACACACTGATAGGATGAGTGGTCAACTAGATGTTCACATTTTAATTTGTGCTGAAAGATAATATACATATAAGTGAAAACTGTTTCAGGTAGAAGTCCCTTTTAACTTTTCTAAGTAGATCATTCGTTATTTTTGAGAGCCTCACGTGATTCCATCCCTCCCCTCCCCGTCTCCTCCGGCAAACCTGAACAGTCACCCATAGCAGCTCTCCATCCAATCACAGACTCATTTATTGTTGTTCAATATTTACATATACGTATGTGCCCATGTGTGAACGCTCACTTCTGTTTCCAATATTGAAAGATTAATCATCCCGAGTTAGAACTATCCACTGGAGAGAGTCAGAAGTCACTTCAGTCACTGATTCAATCACTGTGTCCGTGTGAGATTCCAACACTTTGGAGCACAACCAAAACTTTACATACTGGAGAGGTCATTTTTGAGAATGAATAGACTTTGTCATAGTATGTAGCAGGGTCCTTGCTGTTGTTCCCTTTGGGGGTGGGGGCCAAGTAGGCACAGAGTCAATGACACAGACTCTGGGAGGATGTCAAAACAACAAGCTCAGTTTATTTAGGAAGAGGCAAGCCTTATACACCCTCCACTCCACCCTTGGGGGAGGTCTGTTGAATATGCATCTGCTGGTGTGACATGGCTGCCTCTCATTGGTTCAGGTCATCTCCAGATAATGTTTCAGCTGCTGTTGCTAAGACCCTTAGGCAGACTCAGGCTGGCTCTCAGAAAGTATCTTTTTTACTTGTTTAGGCCGTCTGGTCCTCAAGCCCATTATGGATGAGTCATCCCACAGTAATAGAGGGATTGTATGTTCTGGACAGAAGACGGACATACTGAGATGGTTTCCTTCCAAGGAAAAGAGCTATAGTCTTCAGCCTTTCCATGACCATACGTGTGTGTGTGCCAATCCATGCATTGAGTTGTTCTATCAAAGTGTTAGTGTCAGGGAAGTCTGGGTTGTTGATGAGTTGCATTTTGAAGTATACTACAGTGAGATATATAGATAATATATTACATATAATTATTTTATATAATATAATTACATATAACATCTATAACATATAATTAATTATTATTATCTATAATTATAAATAACACAAAAAAATGACCCTATGTCTGTGGATACAAAGACTGTGTCTACATCAGACCCTAACTCTGGGGACCAAAACTGAATCTCATTCCTAAATACTCATAGGTAACTGTTTGAGAATTAACAGATTTTGTAATAGTAAGCCGGGCGGTGGTGGCACATGCCTTTAATCCCAGCACTCGGGAGGCAGAACCAGGCAGATCTCTGTGAGTTCGAAGCCAGCCTGGGCTACAGAGTGAGTTCCAGGACAGTCACCAAAACTACACAGAGAAACCCTGTCTCAAAAATAAAATAAGTTTTGTAATAGTGGGAGAGCTGTATGTTTAGGAGAAAGGACTGAGATATGGAGACAGCACACACCATGGGGCTCAGAGTTTTCATCCCCTGCACAGTGTGTGTGCCTGCCTTTCTGTAACCATGAGTAGGTATGGACCCACACATGAGCTTGACTGTCTGGTTTCTCAGAGGATTCGTGTCTGGAAAGTCTTGGTGATCGATGAGTGGCAAGATGAGGGAAAGATAAAAGATACAGTGCATGCATGTGTCATACATGATGTTTACACGACCCTCCATGCATGCATGTGTGAGAGCCTGTAATGTAGTCACAGGAGGTCACATGAGGAACGCGTGTGAGCACATTATAAGACTCGATTCCTTAAGTATATAAAATGCAAATTATCTGTGTGTTTAAACCAAAGGAAGGACAGTATTAACTGAAGAAAATATAATGATTGTTATTTTGTGTTTAGGCAAAAAGATGGATGCCAACTGTATGCAGTTCTGGCTAAAAAGTTACTTTCTGCCACATTCACCAAAATGAGTGAGTAAATTACAAAAACAATGTATATAGTACATTAATTTCATATTACTTTAGTCGTTGCTTAAACACAATATGTTGAGAAAGTAAACGAATGAAGAAAAGTTTGTGGGTTTTTTTGTTTTGTTTTGTTTTTCATAATTGCTTCAGATGATCCCACAGCAACATGGACAAGAAGACAGGGTGGAGATCGTTATATTACAGGATTGTGGATGTTTGAGAATACATTTTCTACTCTCCCAGAGATCTGGGTTCATGTACAAGGAGATGGAACTAAAGGTGCATGAAATATTCAATCTGGCTGGACATTGGTAGCACTCGACTTCAATCTCGGCACTTGAGGGGCAGAGGCAGGGGGATCTTGGTGAGTTTGAGGCCAGCCTGGTCTAATGAGAGTTCCAGGACAGTCAAGACTGTTGCACAGAGAAACCCTGTCTTGAAAAACCAAAAAAAAAAAAAAAAGAAACAGAAAAGAAAGAAAATAAAAAATATTCAATCCGTGATGCTAATGATCCTTCATTTTGTCTCCACATATAAAACTCCCATAACCCCCATCAGCCATAAACCAATTATAAATCTTTACAATTCTCTCAATCTTAAGTGGATAAGTGATTTTTAGAACACTTTTTTTTTTTTACAATTGCTTGAAAATAAAATAGTGAAATACGCTATGAGTTGTAAAGAAATTATTGTTGGTTAATTATAAGGACTTTTTTGTAACTGCTGTGTTTTCTAGTGTAGAATCATATTCATTTTTATTAATAAAACTGAATAAAATATTTTGTCTGATGATACAATAAGAAATCATATTAGTTCAGCAAATGACTTATGATAACTGAAAAAGTCTCTGTTAAATCACTTGGAATTTGATGAGAGTAGGAAGAAGATCCATCCATTTTTTTTTTTTTTTGGTTTTTCGAGACAGGGTTTCTCTGTGTAGCTTTGCGCCTTTCCTGGAACTCACTTGGTAGTCCAGGCTGGCCTCGAACTCACAGAGATCCACCTGGCTCTGCCTCCCGAGTGCTGGGATTAAAGGCGTGTGCCACCACTGCCCAGCCGATCCATCCATTTTTAGTTGGACTCTCCAACAATTTCCATATTATTCTTGATTAAATATTGCTTTTTAGAGTTGTATGTACAAAGTTAAAATACACATTTAGGGTATGCTTTTTCATAGGAAACATAAAAAGTGCATAAATTTGCTTTTTAATAGTACAAATTTAGTCAAATCATTTATTGTGTTTGGTGTTTGCCGATTTTCACTCATGATACAAAAATGTATATTTGAGGTAGAATTCTGTGACACACTCCTATACTTATGATTTCATATATCATCACATTAATTATTTTTCTTGCCAATGTTTCAAATAGCTGAATAGTTTGATTAAATGTCTTAAATCTTATTTAATTTCACAAGTGTTTTCTTTCTTACTTGTAGGATACTAATGACTGTCACTGACAATTAATTCAATGAAATATAAAATTTAACTTCATTAAACTATTTGGTGGGGAAATTCTTATTTTACACATACATAAACATATTCAACAAATTCAAAGCAAATGATAGAAACCCTTCATGGTATCTAATCAAGAACAAATTTTCCTTCTCAGAATCTGGTGTTTTTTCGTTTTTATTGTATTTTGTATCAAGTACCCACTTCATCGTGTACATGAAATTTGTTGAAAAGAATGGAAACGTAAGAAATTTGAGTGCAGTGTTCTGTAAGTATGATATCTAAATTAAAGTTGTTGCAAACAGGTTGCCTTTGAATTTTCATATGAAAATGTTTAACAACGGTTTTCAAATACTTACTCACTCCAGAACTTAAACCAAGAAGTTTATTATGTCATCATGTTTATTGGAAAAGTAACTGCATTTAAATATCTCATAATATATAAAGTGAATATCAGACATGTGTCCATCAATTGAGATGTACCTTGGGGTATCCAGAATGATGACCTGGACTCCATATTTAATCATATGAGGCAAAATATCATTACTAGTCTACAAATCTGAAAACAGATATTACATTACATATCATAAATATCAAACTAATGATTGAATATGGTGTTTGCAATGACATTTTAGAAGGAAATTGATTAATGAACAAGCAAATGTGAAAATGCACACCTCCACCAATGTATGGGCTGCACAAATTAGGCTTGATTGGTTTAAAAAATTATGGTTTTGTGTGTGTGTGTGTGTGTGTGTGTGTGTGTGTGTGTGTGTGTGTGTTTCTTCACTGGTAGGAAAAGGGTGATGGATGTCAGGGGAGTTGGCAGGAATGTGATCTTAACCCACAAAACAAAATTCTTAAGACACTGTATTTAAAAATCAGTAAAATGATACAGTTCTGGACAAGAAAATTTGAGTCATCCATATTTCAGAAGTTGGTAGCTTTCTTATGGCAATCTCTTTTGACTTCTTACATGAAATGGAGCAAAAGAAACCAGTCTAAATAAAGAATTATGGGGCTTTTATGTCACCTTGACTGATCAACATGGAATTCCAGTTGGAAATATACAAGATATCCTCAGAAATGGTAAATAACCGTGATTTGCTACTAGAAAAAAATATTGATCTGTCATAAGAGGAAAATCATGAAAATTCTTGATTTCCATCCCTGAGTCTCAAACAGTGAAGTGAAAATTGTGGAGTAAATTAATTCTATTTTTACTTTGTATATCCTGTATTTCACAGACACCTGTCCACAATGAAGATATGGATTTGGTAAGTGGAATGTGAATAAACTCCTTTCCTCCTAAGACTGAGTCCTTTTAGGTTAAATCAACCATTTTATCAAAAATATTCCACTGGGGAGAAATGGGATCAAAATACATTGTGTTAAAAGTTTTGAAATGATAGTTTTAGGTTAAATCAATCATTTCACAAAAAAAAAATCCATTCAGAGAAATGGGATCAAAATATACTGTGTTAAAAGTTTTAAAATAATACAAAGAGGAAGAAACAAATCTCAATCCTTGGTAAAAACCATAAAAATATGCCTGAAAGTGGTCCTTCAATATCCCCAGTTACAGAACTCTACTGCCTTTTTCACATTTTATGTCTGTGTTTCAAATAGAAAAAATGAAGTTGCCTTAGGACATATAGTCCATTTTTTTTCAGGTAAAGTAAGTAAATTTAGTAAATCAATGAAGCATTAAATATGATGTGATGATCTTCACTCAATCACACATTCCTGTATATACTATAAAACATAATATCTTTATTGTTATTTATGTATTTTCATTGATGTTCCTAATTATACAGGATACAAAACTGAGACAACTTGCACCAAAATCACAAATTAGAAGTTGCATCCATCATTCATTCCCGATGGTCTAAGGACTTGCTTCTGTAATTCAGATCCTTAACTCAGGGCTTTACCTCAAATTTCTGCCCTTGACATGTTTATTCCACCCTCTTTCTCTGTCACTCAGTGAATAAAGTTCTTCTCCTGCCATAAACATTTATATAAAGTTATTTATCATGAAATCTACTTAGTATTAAATAGAAATCTTCAATATGGGACTCATTTTTATGTACGTGTGAGTGTAGGGTGTGTAAGTATGTGTGTGAAATATGTGTGTACACGTATGGAGGAAATTTTGTGTTGCTTTTGGGGAAAACTGGGTGTGGGTTCCTCCTGTCTCACTTCAAGTGGGTTGCAGGAATCAAAATCACACTGTCAAGCCCAAAACCCCAAAGTCTTTATATTGGTGAAATTATTAAGGCCACTCCACGTAGTTAAAAGGAGATTTATTTAATGGCATAACTTACAAATTAAGGGATAGGTAGGTCGTGGGGTCTGGGGAAGGTGTATCACAGTCCAGCGGTGTTCTCTGGAGCTCTGCTTTGTCCACCTCCACCATCCAGGGTCCTGGAACAGAGAGAGTGTCTGCCAATCCAGATCTCGGGTCCCCAGGCGCCTCCCTTGGCCCCACCTTGTAGATGTGACAGTTGCTGAAGTCTCAATGGAGGTTGGAATTTCCAGATCAAAGCTGGAATGGCTACCCACTACATCTCCCCCTTTTTGTCTAAATAAGAAAGTTCTAACCTAATACAATACTATATACAAAGGAATGGTTATCAAATATTGTCCAGGAATAATGAGGGATAATGACCTAGATAAGATGGAACTACAACCAATGCAAACAATATCAAGCAAGAAACACATACTAAAATCCAGAGAAGTATGGAGCTCAGATAATAGGATATCATCCATATAGTGATAAATTATGGATTGTGGAAACTTTACACGAATTATATCCAAAGGTTTCTGCACAAAGTATTGGCACAAAGTAGGACTGTTTAACATTCCCTGTGGGAGGACCTTCCATTGATATCTCTTGACTGGCTGAGAATTGTTATAATTAGGTACTGTGAAGGCAAATTTTTCTCTATCATTTTCTTGTAAGGGTATGGTAAAGAAACAGTCTTTTAAGTCAATAACTATTATAAGCCATTCTTTAGGTAGCAGAGAGGGCAAGGGCATCCCAGTCTGTAGGGAGTGCATTGGCTGAATTACTTTATTAATAGCTCTCAGATCTGTCAGCATTCTCCAATTACCAGACTTTTTTTTTTTTTTCGAGACAGGGTTTCTCTGTGTAGCTTTGTGCCTTTCCTGGAGCTCACTTGGTAGACCAGGCTGGCCTCGAACTCACAGAGATCCTCCGGGCTCTGCCTCCCGAGTGCTGGGATTAAAGGTGTGCGCCACCACCGCCCGGCTGACTTTTTTTTTTTTTAATAACAAATACAGGAGAATTCCAAGGGCTGGTAGATTCTTCAATGTGTTGAGCATTTAACTGCTCTTGAACCAGCTGTTCTAAAGCTTGTAGCTTCTCTTTTGTCAAAGGCCATTGTCCAACCCAGACAGGTTTATTAGTTAGCCATTTTAAAGGTAAGGCAGTTGGTACTTCTGAGAGTTCAACAGCAGTTGTGCTCTGTTTGTGAACAGCCTGAATGGTTGGTGCCTGATTTTTATAGCATGCGATGATATTATTCCTAGAAACACATTCTTCTTCTGAAAGTGTAGGAATTTTAATCTGGGTATTCCACTGTTGTAACAGATCTCGGCCCCAAAGATTTACTGCTACATTTGCTACATATGGCTTCAGTCTTCCTCTCTGTCCTTCTGGCCCTATGCATTCAACCCATCTCGAACTCTGTTTTATCTGAGATAGGGTGCCAATCCCTAAAAGTTGGACAGCCTCTTGTTTTTTTTTTTTTTTTTTTTTTTGGTTTTTCGAGACAGGGGTTTTCTGTGTAGCTTTGCGCCTCTCCTGGAACTCACTTGGTAGCCCAGGCTGGCCTCGAACTCACAGAGATCCGCCTGGCTCTGCCTCCCGAGTGCTGGGATTAAAGGCGTGTGCCACCACCGTCCGGCTGGACAACCTCTTGAAGAGGCCAATTCGGATGCCATGATTTTGATGTAATTATAGTCACATCTGCACCTGTGTCTACCAGTCCTTCCATAACCAGTCCATTAATTCGAATTCTAAGCTTTGGTCTTTGATCATTTATGGAAGTCTGCCAAAATATTTGTTTTATAGTGTTCTTTGTAAACTGTGATCCATCCATCAGAGCTGTTTTATCATCCATTGCAGTATCGGTTTTCACATTAGGCAGTGGTTTATTCAGTTGTCTTGGAGAGGAATTTCTTCCACAGTGGCTGGGAATGTTCGTACTACATTTGATTTGGGGGCCTGCAAGAGGCCCCCTGAGGCATTTCCCACCAGTAAAGGGTTACCTCGTATATCTATTTTTGATCTGCACTCACTGGTCCAATGTCAGCCTTTGCCACATCTTCTACATAATCTGGGAGGTGGTTGGGGTCTCCTGTTTAGGCTATTCCTAAAAGGAGTATTACTCCTAGGAGTACCCCACGTACAGTTTTTACTTATATGACCTCGTGTACCACATTTAAAACATTTGGTAACACGGGGCCTTCTTTCACCTCTGGGATTTGTCTCTCCTATCCAAGCCTGATTACTGTAGCTACGAGACTCAACACCATTAGTACACTGAATCCATTCTTCCAAAGGAGCTGATCTGATCTTTAATGGTGTAAGTATTCTTCTGCATTCTGCATTAGCATTGTTGAACGCCAAGGACTCAATTAATACTTTTCTTAATTCTTTATCTGATACAGCTCTTGTTATAGCTGTGTTCAGTTTTTGTAAAAAATCAGTGAAGGGTTCATGCGGTCCCTGAAATATCTTTGTGTATACTTCAGTTGGTTTTCCATGTTCTGGAATTTTTTCCCAAGCATTTAGAGCTGCTGTACGGCATAGGGATATTGTATGTTCATCATAAATGGCTTGTACATTCCTGTCAGCGAAACATCCCTCACCAAGTATTTGATCTTGGGAGATCACAAAACCTCTGAGTTTACCTTGTTGTTCTAAATTTTTTGCCTCTTCTCTCAACCAGCTTTTCCACTGTAGCTGCTGACTATATTCTAGAACAGCTGAAATTAACTGATGCCAGTCATCTGGGATGATTCTATGTGAGGTAGACCACGAATTTAACAATTGTTTTACGTACGTGGAGTATATCCCATATGTAACTACTGCTTCCTTTATATTTTTAAAGTCCCTTGTTGAAATTGGTTGTAATGTATATGTATTATATGGCTCGGGGTGTGTGTCATCCGCTGGCTTCTCATGGATGATAACAGAATAAGCCATTGTGTGAGAGCCATTTGGAGATGTTACAACCTCTATGGTCTTGCCCTTCTGCTTATTAGGTCCCTTGTCATGTTTACTGAGAGTTTCTTCTAAGGCTTGCAAACGAGCACCTAGGGTCTGTTCTATGGAGTGAACCTCCTCTCTGGCAAGAGACTCCAGATTTATCATGGAATCATAGAACTTTTTATGTTCCTCAGAAACACATGATTCCATGGACCTTATCTTATCAATTAATGATAATCTTTCTTCCTTATATAGTGTCTGGAGAGTTAGTGTTCTGTCCATTAAATATTCACATTTATTATCAATAAGATCAATTTTTGGTACTAGCCTGTTTTGTAAATCCTGATCAGCAGATTCCAGAGAAAGAATCTTTTTCTCTAAGGTCTCATGGTTATCCTTTAAAGCAGATTCCAGAGATAGAATCTTTTTCTGTAAGCCTTCATTGTTAGTTTTGAAAGCCTGTAAATCCTGGTTAGCAGATTCCAGAGAAAGAATCTTTTTCTGTAAGCCTTCATTGCTCTCGCTTAAAGCCTGTATCAGTCCCAATAATGACTCATCTATGTTCTTGTTATTAAACCAGTGTTTGAACACTGTGTGGATTATTACAGTGAATGCCAAAATGGTACAGGCCAGATATGCCTTAGGAAGGTCATATATTTCCAGGAAGATGTCATTCATCATACAGGCAAAAAGGTTTTCAAATTCTTGTGAGGTAATGTTGTCAGCCATATTACAAGAATTACTCAAAATTTGTTAGTCAATTTTAAGGTGTAAAATTATCAGGTACTTTTACTTACCTTTCGTGGTTTTGTGGGGTGTAGTAGCACTTTTCAGCCAGCAGGTGGCATTGGTACAGCTCCAAAGCAGGGCCTGCTGGTGATCTTGGCTGACTGCAGCTTGCTGGAGTCAAGATGGCGGGAGCCGGAGCCCGCGCCGGCACCCAGGAAGTGGGGGAGTGCCTCTTTCGCTGGTCTGGGGCTAAGCTAGAGAACTGAGACCGGACTAGCTGCTCCCTTTTTCAGGAATGGAACCGTGTAGGCATTCCCTGGTTATATGGAACTTTGCAGGCGGGTTTAGGTACCCGCTAGCCGGGGAGGAGGCTGAGGGCAGGAGCCACCCAGACCTTTGAAATTTGCCCCACGTGAGTGGCAGATATTGGTGTAAATATTAAGACCACTCCACGTAGTTAAAAGGAGATTTATTTAATGGTGTAACTTACAAATTAAGGGATAGGTAGGTCGCGGGGTCTGGGGAAGGTGTATCACAGTCTAGAGGTGTTCTCTGGAGCTCTGCTTGATTCACCTCCACCATCCAGGGACCTGGAATGGAGAGCGCCCACCGATCCAGATCTCGGGTCCCCAGGCACCTCCCTTGGCCCCGCCTTGTAGGCGTGACAGTTGCCGAAGTCTCAATGGGGGTAGGAACTTCCAGATCAAAGCTGGAATGGCTACCCACTACAGCATGTGCTACCTCCACCTGTCTGACATTACAAGTTTTAAAAAGTATCTGACTACTGGAAGAAAAGCCACAAGACTTGAATTTATCTCCAATTTCAAAAAATGAGCAGCAATGTGAGCCCACAAGGACAATTGTCAGATGTCCCCATGCTGGAGTTTATACCTCCTGTAAGGAGAGGAGAGGAAATAGCAGGCATGAAGTCGGACTTGTCTGAATAGGATGATATTCTGCTTTTTTGATGCTTGTAAAACTTTCTGTTAGGAGCCCTGAATGGTGGTGACTCCAGATGACATCTGTCTTGTCAGGAGATCCTGAGACTTAAGCAGAAGTCACTCGAAGGTAGGACAATCAGGCATTTTCAAAGAGCTATGGAGTATGGAGGAAGTGTCAGGGAGGGAGCTTCAATCATCAAAGCCCAGGATCAAATGACAAAAGAGGAATGTTTGGGGTGTACCTGAGGACAAGCTGGCTTCTATTGTGCTCTCTGTATCCACAGAGTTGTGGTAAATCGGTGCACTCCAGGTCTTCTACTCTTTCCTGTTTTTGACAAGTACATGCAGCTGTTGGTGACAATGTCCTGCAGCCCCAAATTTGTGATTCAACTTGGGCCTTGAAGCTCCTCAGTTGCCACCCTGTCAATCCCTGTAACCAACATTCCTGATAGAAATAAGGATATCATAAAGAGACATTTATATATCTCCCATTGGCTAACAACTAATGAAATAGTGATCCACATGAAATTCTAATTTCACTGGGGATCTCATTGTGGGATAACACTTGAATCCTCCAGAAGAGAATGTGGAAGGGTTTTAATGATGGGAAAAATTAGTTACATGACTTTATTAGATTGCTAAGTTTTATATATCTTTTGCCTTCTGTCTAAACATCTTAGGACCCCAAGGATGGATTAGTTATCTTATATTTTTTTATTGTCCCAAATTAGTCAATTTGAATAAATATCATGTTTTAAATTTTCATTAATAATTTGCTTTATTCCCTTTACTGTATTTGTTTGTTTGTTTGTTTGTTTTGTTTTTTGAGACAGGATTTCTCTATGTAGCTTTGCGCATTTCCTGGATCTCACTCTGTAGAACAGGCTGGCCTCGAACTCACAAAGATCTGACTGCCTCTGACTCCTGAGTGCTGGGATTAAAGGTGTGTGGTACCACCACCTGGCCCCTTTGCTGTTTTTTTTTTCTTTTTTGTAAAGAGTAGTATTACTATGATTCCCTGGCTGTCCTGAAACTCACACTATAGACTAGGCTGTTCTAGGACATCAGATAGATCTGTCCACCTTAGCTGCAGAGTGCCTGCATTATAGGTGGACATGTCACTTACTGGATAACTTTGTTCATTAAATTGACTTACTGAGGATGAATGGCTGAACCTGCCTAGTTAATGTAGCCAAGGCACAGGTTCTGGTCCTATCTCCAGTAACAGAAAAAAGTTCCCATGAAATATAGTCTTCCTGCCTTAAAGTCAACTGTCTTTCACAATGAGAAATTTTATTTTTCTTTATTATTGAGTGTGCTATAACTCATCAATGACCTGGGAAGAGTTCTGTTCTTATTCTGCAGATGGAGAAACCTAGGCTCACAGGGATAGTTTTTTAATATAATTAAGTGTAACTGTTCTTGTTATTCATCCATGATTCTAATTCCTGACTAAATGAAATTGAAGCCACCTAACCAGGCATGCTGGCACAGGGCTGAAATCAAGGTACTTAAATTTGGAGGTAAGAATTTCTGGATTTCAAAGTCATGCAAAATAAGAATGGTTATTATGGTAAGGGAGGAGGGCCACAGAACCAAGGGATACTGATTGGCTCAGGACAATGCCCATAGTCTTCCCTGCAACTTCAGAAATTAAGGGCCACTGAACCAGCAATTGTTAACTGAGGTATTTACTACCTCAAGTTTACTATTTTTGAAAATATTTTCTATTCTTTATAATGTTTCCTGTCCAAAGCACCTAGATTACTTGGGGATTAGACTCTTGGTACTCATTAAATAGTGGAATTCTCCTGCAGGTGGGAGAATTAGCCTAAGGCAGGGATGAGCTCACCAACTGCATGCTCAATACAATGTGTTCATCCTTGAATCCCTATAAACAAAACCAACAGAAAGGGACTCAGCAGGTTTTATTCATATGTTTGTGCATACATATTCTCACATGCTTAAAAAGGAAGAAATTGGAAGGGAAGAATTTGGGAAGGGAAGGAGAGAGAACAAAAAGGGAAAATTGATTTAATACATATTAATTAAAATGTATAAAAATATATTTTAAATAAAGAAGTGGCCTAGGGAGATAGCTTAAAATTTCAAAGAAAAACCAGGTGTTGTTACATAGGACACAGGCTCTATTATACCTAACCATCTCCTGTAACTCTCTTCTAGCCTCTGCAAGAACTCTTCACAGGCACCTGGAGTCAAATACCCATATACATTTAAAAAAAAATAAAGCTTAAAAATGGAATTATCTGCAATGGTGTCCCAGCCCTGAGACAGAGAGCAGGCAGGAATAGTTAAAATGGTCTCCTTCCCATCCTGAATGCTTTTCAGACATTCTATAAAATCAACTTTCTACATACATGGAGAGATTCATTCTACCAGTCCTGATCATGTAGAGAAAGTTGAATAATACAGCTGTCTTTTTTTTTTCACCTGCCCATGGATGAAGATGTGCTGGCTAACAATGGTGCTTATAAATGCATTCTTCTTGGCTCCATTATTCTCTAAGTATTCAACTTTCCATGAAGACTACCCTTTATTTTATTTAATTTGCTAACAGTTTGCTCTGAATTTCAGGAATAAAACTCCATAAGCAATTGAACCATCATCCAGCTTTCTGATGGGAGAAAGGCCTAATATCTTGTTTCTGATCTACGGATCTGGTCAAGCCATCCAACACAACAGAGGCTGGAGGAGGTACCTGCCCCTCTGCAAGCTCAGGTTTAAAGGCAAATGTCATAAGGTTATATCATTTATGGGTGCTAGTATGGGTAAAATTTTGATTGGCTCAAGTTTGAGGGGCTTTTCAGAATTTTTGTGTTATCTTACTTTGTAGTTTTAAGCAGTTGTTTGTCAAACTTTATAGACTACCTCTGACATTGGGACATTCTGTGGTTAATCAGTTGCTACCAGATAGTCCTTCAAACATCTTGACTTTGAACTTTTGACCATCTCCAGTATTGGAGCATTCTATGGTTAATTAGTTGTTACCAGATGGCTCTTCAAACATCTTGAATTTGTCCTGGGACCTATGTCAGCAGCTCTGAGAACTTTGAAACTCAGGCCTGTTTCAAGCTGGAGTGAAAGGCTTGCTTGAAATGGTGTAGTTTTTTTTTTCTAGTATGTACAAGCTAGCTGGCCGCATTGTGTCCTGGAGGAAGAAGGGGAAGTGCTTAAGGAGAGCAGGAAGAGAGCAGGGTTTACTTTTGCAGCCAGGGGCAAGTGCTATTGATATGCATATTTCTGGTGTTCTAGAAAAAGTCTTTTTCTGGGGTGGAAGGGAGGGACAGGAACCATTGTGCTGTGTTTTTAAGCACATTGTAACCCTATGGGATGTGGTCTTGTCACTCAGGTCTCATTAGTCAATCAGGTCCTCCAGGTGGCCTGCCAGTCAAAAGTGGTGTAGGGTTTTTCCTGCCACCCCTGGCTTCAGACTTGGTTTTGAAGAGGAGCTGGCACCAGCAGTTTTGTGTGGTGTGGTGTGCTGTGAGTGCTGCTGCAGGGAGCTGAGCAGACAGCATGGCTGATCTGGGAAACCATGACGTGGTGAGTGAGGAACTGATGTGTCCAGATGGTTTGGAGAAGATGGTGAGATGGAGGATACAGTATGGTGGGTCCTCCCTGGGTCAGGATGGGAACCTGCCTGCAGAATACCCATCCTTTGAGGTCCCATGTGGTACTTGAAACTCCCTGGATCCAGGGGCAGGCCTCTGAATATCAGCTCTGCGGGCTGAATCTGCTCACAGAATTGGAAATAGGGAGCTGTGCTTAAAACCATCTTTGAACTTCAACATGCTTTTGGTGCACCCATGGAAAGCATGTTGCCAAACTTGGAGAGTACCTTCTAGTACCGAATAGAGGATCAGTATTTTGCATTTAATTTTTATGTGTAATATCCATTTATAGTTAATTTGTGGGTGGTTGTAAAAGGCACCTCATGTATTGCGTAGCACTCCACTACTAACATGTGATGTAGATGAGTAGAATTGTTGATTTAAAGGATTTACTGATGCTTAGAAGATAGCAAGTCTCACAAAACAGAATTTATAGGAGGGAGGACTGTCTCAAAAAAAAATCCCCAAATATAAGTATATTCTAGCCAGGCAGGCCTTTTAGAGATTAGGACAGTAGGATACAAATTTGTTCACCAGGATTGTCCAGACATTTGTTTCCAAACCACTACAAAGGAACAACTGCTGATTTATAACAAGCAACTAGGCCCAAACTTATATCAAAGAATGAGATTCTAACAAGCTGCTTATTGAGACATTATATGTCACAGCCAACCCTGAGGCCTGTTGTGCCAAAAAGTTCCAGTTTTCTTCTTCAGAAAAGCATGGTTCTGCCAGAAGGTCAATATGACACCAGGTGACAAGTATTTGAAAAGTAAAACAATGTCGTATTAAGGACTGGACTGATAAAGCAAGGCTTTCATTTAGGCCTTCAGACAAGCAAAGGGATAATTCTTGGGAGAGCAATTAACAGCCTGAGGCCTAGGCCTTGGGAGCTTTCCCTAAGTGCCTGATTGATTGACAATAAAACAGAGCTTGTTCCATAGAATCAGGGATATGTTTGGGGGAACTGGTAATGGTCTGGATCCAGGGCTTTTATGGTGGGGTTGCTTCAGATCCCACATGGTGTTATGAATATTAGTCTCAAGACCACTGATGGGTTTACTCAATAATGATCTTGAGATATCCTGTGTTCCCTTCTGCAGCATTGTTTGATTAGCCTCCTCCTGATTCTGTCCCACTGTACTGTAGTTTCTGCAGACTTCCTAGAAGTTCCTCATTTCCTTCCATTTCCTCCCTGGAAGTAGGTGCTATTCTTTTTAAGAAGCTTAAATGGCATGTAATATAGATTGTGCAAGATATCCTCACACTAGCTTTTATTTTTTCTACCTTCCACTTTTCCCATCATTCTCAACCACTGTCAGCTTCACCCCAGCACAATGTCACTAAAGAATGACCTACTGTTTCAGGTGTCTGGTCTGTTTAAGAAATAATTCTGGGAATATTTTTGATGTCTAATTCACCCATCTGCCCAAATGGCTAGACCTACAAGTTGTCTATCTTTGTTTAAATTGTTCAAAGCGCAACCTGCAACATGAAGCTAAAAAACACAAAAATTCCATTCTGTTACTCTCCAGGCCAACAATCTCACTGTTCTCTCTACTATACCTTCAAAATTCTTAATTTAAATGACTGTAGCACCTCAGAGTATTAAGATTATCCATTTGAGTCATGTAGTTGAGTATTCAATACAGTGACCAGAAAAGGTTTCACATGTGGAGCATTGCTTCTGACTTCAAACAAAATAGCAGAAATAGTTTATTGTGCACACTGCAGGGTGAAGCAGGGTAGGTAATTAGCAGCTGGAGTCACTGTTATAAAGAAGGACCTGATTATGGTAGCAGGAGTTATTTTATAATTTCCCATCATGATTTAATTCATGTCACATGAATGATCACAGACCAGATTGTGTTAGTGTAGAGTTTGGGAAGGTTATCTTGAGCCAATGGATTTTGAATTTGCAATTAGGAAACTCTGCTATGCAGATATGTCCATTCCCACTTGACATAGTTATGTCAGCTCATGGTTTGAGAAACAGAGCATTAACAGTAACTGGATGTTTCAAGTTAAGGATCTCAGCAGCCAACACATGCATATGAGCAAGATCAATCTATCTCATATTAATGACATTACTTCTAGGGAAGGACCGACTCTTTTTCAAAATCAATATTGCCAATTTTTTTATCTTAAAAATACATTATTTATAATATTTAAAGATGACTTATTGGTATCATTTTTAATACTTTCTTTTAGTACATTGCTGCTCTTATCTCTATTTGTTTCTGTTCTCCAATGTCTGTACATAATCAAGAGCTTTATTGCTTTTCTGCGAAGTCATGTTGATTATTGATATTATTTCTGTGTTGAGCAATTTCTCCTTTAGTTTAGGCTTGCCTCATTCTATGTAATTGAGAATTGCATTGAACACCTAATCTTTCCTCTGCTATCCAGTGCTGGGAAAATAGTCCTGCAACTCCTTCCATTCTGGGCCTTGACTGGTCAGTCATAAGGAAAAGTAAACCAGTAAATGAGTGACCCCCAATCTCTCTGTCTTTTATGGGAGACTTATAAATGAAGAGGAACCTCTGCAAGAATTGAGTTCATTGACAAACTTTGAAGCTAGTGGAGTCACAGCATAAGAAGGGAAGGGTGCGGTGAGTGTTGAGAGATTTCCTACTTCAACAATACCTTAGATTAGCAAGGAGGAATTAAGTAATCAATTTTAGATGTTCCATAAATGTTCTGATTGTCTATTTCTTGGGGTCCACAGACAAGGCAATCAAGAATCTGGATAAAAGACTGACCTTATCATGAAACCAAATTGCTATAGTTACAGTACTTTACTCATAATAGATGTGGATAAAATGTTGTGGCCATGCCTAATGGAATGATTATTTTTCAGGTTTTAGATATACATCCAGAGATAAAAGGTTTGAGAAATTTTTCATGTGCTCTAATACAAATCCCTAGACTATAGAGCACATGGCCATAAAGTCTGTGTCAACTTCACAAAATAATTTTTGGAGATCAAAACTGCGTCATATCCACATTCACTTTCTTGTCTCTAAGACATACCATGACCACTCATTGTTTTTTAATTCATGGCCTGATTTTTTTTTTGACCTGCTTTTCTTTAACAACAGTTATACAGTAACAACACTTAGTGTGTCAATGTGACCTTTGTTTGACTACACAATTTCCCAGCCATGTATAATGGAATGGGTAAAGATAGGAAACTGTGCTTTGGATGAGGAACAGGATATACTCTAGGAGAGTAGAATATCTACTAAAAAATTGAAATTTTTTAGACTAGGTCCCTGTCTGCTGGGCTAGAAGGGCAGAGCTGTAAGTACTGTGCTCTCTGAGTCATTTGATCTCTGATCACCTAATAGGTGATCTGCTAGTATTGTTAGGCCCAGCTGGGTGTCCCTAGACAATGAGGGACTCTAAGAATGCTTTGCAATCAGTAGTAAGAGTGGCAGGTAGCTTGCAGATTCTTTTTGGGATTATCCTCTGCTTCTTTTGTAATGAGCTGTAGGGAAGAACACAAGCTATGCCAGGGTGAGTATAGGGTATTCAGAGAAGGTGTGTTGAGCTGTTATTTCTGCTTGGATGGACCATTAGCCTGAGTATGGTTTTGTTGGTCCATGTGCTGACCTGGGCAGTCACCCTTGTCCTCTGTGCCTCTCTGTATGTGGATTTCCTAGGTAGGATACTCTGCAGCTCTAGAATGGTAGGATATGTTTGTAATATCATAGTTCATTTTGCCCACACAGGCATGCTTTTGGTGTGCAGTGTGAAGACAGATTGGAAAAATGAGTGTCTTGTTTCTAGAAGTTCTGAGCATTGCATTTCACTTTCAGGTTTGTCTACAAATGTTACCAATCATTTAAAAACTGTTAGAAAGATGGTGATGTGGATCACCCTTTGGGAAATACATGATTACAATGCTCTTAACTTTCTGCCACCACTAGCTGCAATGGTGTGTTTCAGTGAAATTTAGTTTCCAGGGACAAAAGGCGTTTCTGAGCTGCAGATGTTTCTCAGGTGTGCATGGTGTTGGCAGGTAGATAGGGCAAAATTGACATCTTGTGCTGTAATCCATGGGACAGGAAGCAGAATTAACATAATGTAGAATTAAGTAATTCTATGTTGCTTTTGTGAAAGAGTAGGGCCGGGTTTACCTGAAACCAGAAGGAGGCATAAGGGGCTGCATAGTCATAGCAAGAGATCACCTCATTTTGCAGTGAGACCTCTAGAGCATGGGGCTTTTGTCTTTGGAAAACTATCATTAGCTTGAGGGTCAGAAACAATTATACAAGAGTCACTTTGAGTTAATTTTTTGTGGTAGTTGTGAAGTCTGTGCTTATTTATATTCTATACACATAGAATTATAGTTGCCTGGGTAATAGTGATCAAGATCACACTTTTCTGGTTAAGTTTCCTTTGCTCTCTGATTAACAGTTGACTGTATTTTCCTGCCTTTATTCTTGGTTTTTGTCTTTATCTCCTTTATTCATTCATAGATATTTTGTACATTCTCAATTATTGTAGGCTTGTGGTAAGTATAGAAGTAATATTAAGTAAATCTGTGTATTATTTTTCATAATTCCATTGATCATTCTAAGTGTTTTCACTGTGAAAGTAGCTCTGTAATTAGCTTTCCTATAAATTGTTGGGCATTGTTGTTGGATTGTATTCATTTTATGCTGTAGATTTGCCATAAGCAACATCTTAATTTTGGTGCATGTTTTCAAAGAATTTTTTTTCTTTTTTATTTATTTAGGTTTTGTTGTTCTTGTTGTTAATCTGTGAAAGACTTTTGTTTATTGAATAAAGCATATTATAGGTTTTAGAAGGTGGCTCAGTACCTATTCATTTTGGAGATGGCCTGAATTCAGATACCAATTCTCAATTGAGAGACTCATACTATCTACTCTTACTGACCCTGTACACAGATGGGAAACATACTCTCTCATGAAAAACATATGCTAAAATAGCAATAAATTTGTTTTGAAAAGTGTTTGTGACTTATAATGTAATTACAGAATACCAATGTGCTTTAAGTGTACACTGATTCTTTAAAAATCTCTTACCTTGAATTTTGTTTTAAAAAGTTTTCATTTCCTCACTCTGGTGCAGACTTACAGGCAATTATCAGTCATAGGAAACAAGATGTTGCCTAAGTGATCCTAACAGATATCCTTTTCTTGATCATAAGAGAATGAGATCCTTTTAGTAGTCAAAATTGTTTTCTACAAAGTTAAAATATCAGAGGGCTTCATGTGAATCTCTCCCAATTTCAGTGGGAGATGTGCCTCACATAACACATTTTCTATTATTGGCAAAGGAGAGAATGAGTATATTGGATGAGTGATGGCCAGTGATTTCTTGTGGTTGATTTTTATTAGAATCTTGTCATTCTTGTTTAATGGACCATGATACATATTTGTTGGTCTGTCTTTATGTCTCATTTCCTTTTCAGTGGTCGCATCTATGTTTTTAGTTTTATTATCATCTAATTATATTGATGTTTCTCTGGAAAGTGTTTGGCCTTCACCAATTTTGTATAACTTGACAGTATGTTGTGAAAATTCTGACCTCATAGAACTAGTCTTTACAGGTAGCCATAAAATAAATATTTGGAAAATGGGATACTTGGAATAATTTGGATTCTCTGAGGAGAATATGCATAAAACATTTTTGCATTTAATATTTGTGGTTTAGAAAAATAATTTTAAATCTTTATCAGTACTGTATAAGGATGCAACTGTTGAAGATATTGAAATTTTAAAGACTATTTAGGCTTATAGTAAAGAACTTTAATGTTTTGTGTAATAAAAAAAGACCTTGTTTTTTTTTTTTTGACACATTCTTTCTATGTAGGCCTGGCTGTCCTGGAACTTGCATGTCGGTCAGGCTGACCTTGACTCAGACAGATCCTCCTGTCTCTGATTCTTAAGTTCTCAGAATGGAAGCTTACACCAGCATGTCTGGTCTTTATTTAGCTTCTGTGCAACAGTCTCAATATCTGTCCTTGATGGGTCTAGCATTGCTGAGTAGGGCAGGCTGACTTCAAGAACATAGAGTTGTTTGCTTCTGAATCCAGAGCCCTGGAATTCAAATATATGTTGCCATACCTGGCTGAGATATTTGTGTATGGCTATTAAATGTCAGTGTTGGTTTTGCTTTGAGAAAGTATAACAACACATGTGGGCTAAAAATTTGGGGCCTCATTTACTTATTTTGCAACCTGCTCTTTAGCAGAACTCTATGTTTACCTGGGGATGCTTTGTCTCAATGCTCTTAGCCCCACACCAGCCAGTGTCCAGTTTATGGTATATAAATATGAAATATGATAATGTTGCTCCTTTTTTCATACTGCATAGGTTTTGATTCAGAGATGAAGAATAATATTGTCTTTCATTCTGTCTGTGTTATCTTTGTTTGATTTTTGTTCTTTTTGGTCCATGTCTACACAAATTATTTATGAATTATTATTATTATTCAGCTTTTCTTTGAAAAAGTTTATGGCTTAGAATTATGATTTTTTTTGTGTATCTTAGATTTATTATGCTAGACATCTTCATCATGGAGTGAGACCCAGGCAGGACACATGCTAGGCAGTGGCTCTACCACTGCACTTCTTTCTTCCTTAGGAATACTTGTTTGATATGTGAAAATATTTTTCTTTCTTTCTTTCTTTTTTCTTTTTCTTGTTTTTTCGTGACAGGTTTTCCCTGCATAGTTTTGGTGCCTGTCCTGGTTCTTGCTCAGTAGCCCAGACTGGCCTCAAACTCACAGAGATCCACTTGGCTGTTCCTCCTGTGTCCTGGGATTTAAGACATGCACCACTGCCAAGTGCTGTGAAAATATTTTTTCTTTGGTACAATCTCAGTAAATAGAACTTGTCCTTTGCTTAATGAATTTTGTGGATTAGTTTTCACTTCATCTACTTTTCTTATAGTAAGATAATTGTGATGTTACATTACTTCATTTCTTGGTTTTTAAGGCTTTTTGTTTCATATATCCCATTTTTGAAAAAAGACTCATGCTTTTCTTGTGGATAATATTGAGACTGTGTGTAAGAAAGTGTCTATCATCATGTCATAAAGCCTAAAAAATGTTGTATCTAAATTATATTTTCCCTGTTTTTACAATTATAATGAATGAATTAATCAATATATCTAAGTTCGTTTTGCTGGGTACCTTTCCTGGAATTCATCTATATAGACCAGGCTGGTCTCATACTTGGGGTAATCCTGCTACATTCCAAGAGCTGAGATTACAGGTGCACGTCCAGTAAACTATCATTTATCTTCCAGTTATTTTCTCCCCTCATAAATGTCTAAATAAATGATTGTGTATTCCAGCAAATGTGAAATCTGCTAATAAATGTAGCTCTTACAAGTAGATAATCATGGGAGTAGATGTTTTTTATTCTTTACTTTGAAGCTGGCACTTTTGTGTTAAATTACTTAAATTGGGGATATGTTTTCTGTCGCATGGAATGTGAAGACATTATGTGTGGTTTATTTTTAAGATTTATTTATTTATTATGTATACAGCCTGTATGCCTGCAGGCCAGAAGAGGGCACCAGATCTCACTACAGATGGTTGTGAGCCACCATGTGGTTGCTGGGAATTGAACTCAGGACCTCTGGAAGAACAGTCAGTGCTCTTAAACTCTGAGCCATCTCTCCAGCCCCCATGATGTGTGTTTAACTGAGATTGTAATTACTTTTCTATAACAGAAACAATATACCAGGATGGTCCTGACCAATACAAATTAAGGAAAAAAGTTTTCCTGCAGTCCTGTATTATATTCTTCTAGGCCCCTGAGAACAGGTTGTGCTCCTTGTGGTGAAACTCAGTGCTTTGCTTTGTCACAGCACTAGACCAGCTTAGCCAGTGTAAGTTTTAGGATCAGGTTGGTGTTTTCTGTGAATGTAGGGGCCCTGGATTGAGAAGGAAGTGAACAAAAAATTAAGCATTGACAGAATCCAAGAGAGCTCCTTGTCTCCAATTCAATCTAGTGAAACTATGTATTCAATCCTGGTGCATTTTTATACACTATTGGATTTTTATGTTTATAGCTCACACCACTCTTGCCCTACTTTTTTTCTTAGCATATTTCTTACTAGAAGATAGTAGCATTAATTTAAGGTTTCCTATGTTTGTACTTTGCCTACATGTATGTCTGTGTACCACTTGCACTTCTGGTGCCTATTGAGGCCAGAAGTGAATGTCAGATTCCCTGCAACTAGAATTAAAGATGACTGTGCGCTTTTATGTGTATGCTGGAAATCAAATTCTTGCCTAGGTCCTCTTTACTAGCTAGCCTCTCTGGAGCTGAGTTGCAATCTGGTTATCCTTTGCTTTACATCAAGTATCCACCTATGAGTGAGGGCATACTGTAGATTAACCAACCATCTTATTAAATAAGAAACACAGAGCCAATACAGAGGTGAAGCCAGGAGGTCAGAGCAATAGCTAAGAGCTAAAAACCTTACCCTTCACTGCTGCTGTTGTTGTACCTCCCAGAAAAAGAGACCTACTTTCTGTGTCTGTCTTTTTCATATAGTTTCTGTTCTGCCTTCTCGTTGGTTGTAAACCCAACCACATGACCGCCTAGTCACTGCCTGTCTATACAGACCTCCAGGGCTTCTATGATTGGTATTGAGATTAAAGGCGTGTGTCGCCAATGCTGGCTGTATCTTTGAACACACAGAGATCTACCTAGCTCTGCCTACCATGTGCTGGGATTAAAGGTGTGTACCACCACCGCCCAGCTCTCGCTATGGCTTGCTAATAGCTCTGACCCCCGGGAAACTTTATTAGCATACAAATCACATTTCAGTACAAATAAAATATTGTTATAACATACCATGTTTGTCTTTCTGAGTATGGGTTACCTCACTCAGGATAATATTTTCTAGTTCCATCCATTTGCCTGTAAACTTCATGATGTCATTGTTTTTCTCTGATGAATAGCACTCCATTATGTATATGTACCACATTTTCTTCATCCATTCTTCAGTTGAAGGGCATCTAGGCTGTTTCCAGGTTCTGGCTATTACAAATAATGCTGCTCTGTTCAAACACGTGTCCTTGTGGTATGATTGAGCATTCCTTGGGTATATGCCCAAGAGTGGTATAGGTGGGTCTTAGGGAGATTGATTTCCAATTTTCTGAGAAAGCACCATACTGATTTCCAAAGCGGCTCTACAAGTTTGCACTCCCACCAACAGTATAGGAGTGTTTCCCTTGTTCCACATCCTCTCCAACATAATCTGTCTTCAGTGTTTTTGATCTTAGCCATATTTATTTTTGAAAATGACTCTATGGGACCAGTGACAGACACTTGAAATGACTTTAAGAGGTATTGTATAGTTCTAATTCTCCAGTGCTCTTTTTCTTTTCTTTTCTTTTTTTAATTATTAATTTATTTATTACGTATGCAGTGTTCTGTCTACATGGCAAGAAGAGGCCACCAGATCTCAATCCAGATGGTTGTGAACCACCATGTGGTTGCTGGGAATTGAACTTAGAACCTCTGGAAGAACAGCCAGTGTTCTTAACCTCTGAGTCACCTCTCCAGCCCTGGTCCTTTTCTTGTATGTAATTCAGTTTTCTACTTTTTGTGTGTGTATGTGTGAGTGTGTGTGTATGTGTGTGTGTGTGTGTGTGTGTGTGTGTGTGTTTGTGTGCATGTGTTTGTGCAGACTGTGGCATAAGCTGTAAAATTTGCAATGATCTTCCTGCCTCTGAATCCAGTTTGCTGGCATTATAAGAATACAATGCGACTTCCAGCTCGAAAAATAATTTTTATTATCTAAGTCTCCTTTTCTTATGGTGGACAGGCAGGCAAAGAGATGGTGTCAGGACCCCTGATACTGGCGTTGCAGATATTAGTGACCATCTAAATGTACTGGGAATTGAAGCCGGATGCACTGAAAGACTCTTCAGTGCCCTTAACTGGTGATTCACTTTCCTACCTATGTTTTCTATTCTTGATTACGTTTCACATCCAACATATCCCAGTCAGGGTTAGATATCAGATGCTGATGAAAGTGTGGAATTCTCCAGAGAGAATTAACCTCAGGCAAAGATGAGATCCCTAATTGTTTATCTAATATAACATGATCAGCCCATCATTATCTCTCTCTCTCTCTCTCTCTCTCTTATATATATATATATATATATATATATATATATATATATATATATCCAACAAAAATGGATGCAGCAGGCTGTATTAATGTATTTCAGCCTACTAATTCACCTAACTCAATAGGAAGTTGAAAAGGATTTGGGAAGGGATAGAATGAAGACATAAAAGGGGAAAGTGATGTAATAGCTCTTGCTTATCAATTTATGGAAAGGAATTTTAAATTAAAAAGGGGCTGGATTGACCACTCACCAATTAAGAGAACTGAGTGTTTTTATAGAGGACCCAGGTTCCATTCCCAGAACCCACTTGGTAGCTAACCATTTGTTATAATTTTAGTCCCAGGTAAATCCTTCCTTCTTCTGGTCTTGTTAGACACTACACACAGACACATGAAGGCAAAACATTGTATACATAATTTTTTAAAAAGATAGAAAAAGGAAAGAATAAAATTTTTTACAGTGATGTCATAGCCCTTAGCCATAAAATAAGCCTAGGCTCATTCAAATGAACTCCTGCTGGTGTAGCATGGAAGCAGCTGTGACCCCCTGCTATGCCAGCCTCCTCAGAGGGAAAAGCAGTTTTGATCTAAGGTTGATAGAGATCATTATAATCGTCTATCTAGGAGCAAAGTAAACAGTGCTCTTAGGTGACTTTTCCTTGAAGATATCTGTATTTGTGTTCTCTATCTTTTGTATCTGTGAGAATTGTGGCAATGGTACAGTTATCTTTTACATCAAACATCAAGATTGACAGGTCACATAGGCCCCAAAGCAATCTACATTTTACTGGGTCATTTCCTTCATTTTCAGCTAAGACCTTGTGATACAAGATGAACATGCCAGAAACATTTCTTTCCATCATTTATATATGTTCCTGCACAACTTTGAGGTAGGAATATCCATAAATGTCTCTGCTTTTATATTGTGATCATGATCAGAAGTGGATTTGTTAACTTAGCAAGCTTAAGAATATGCAGAGTGCTACAGGAATGTGTCCAGACTTCCTAATCAAAATCCACATGCTTCCTTTGTTAAGGAAAAGCATTGTTTTGCAAATAACTCCCATGCTCTCCTTGCCTCCTGAAGTTAAGAAATCTTTCTCGCCGGGCGGTGGTGGCGCACGCCTTTAATCCCAGCACTCGGGAGGCAGAGCCAGGCGGATCTCTGTGAGTTCGAGGCCAGCCTGGTCTCCAAAGCGAGTTCCAGGAAAGGCGCAAAGCTACACAGAGAAACCCTGTCTCGAAAAACCAAAAAAAAAAAAAAAAAAAAAAAAAGAAATCTTTCTCATTTTATCTGTCTTGTCTGGAGGGATCGCTATTCTTAATAGTCAAGCTGACTACCTCTTTAATTAATTAAAACCAAAAATATTTGTGTAAACATGTGAGGGATTTTTCTTAAAGGTTTTGAAGTTAAAGACACATCTTTAATCTCGATCACTTTAGGTGATAGGATCCACTTTTAGCTGCTTGGTGGCAGTGCACACTTTTAACCCCAAGAAGCAGAAGCATTTGGATTTTCTGAGTTTGAGGCCAGCCTGCTCAACAGAATGAGTTTCAGGGCTACAACGAGAAAACCTTTCTTGAAATCACCAAAAAACCAATCAACAAAGAATAAGATCCCACTTTAATCTGGATAGCAGCTCTTGGTGTCAGCCTACATATATAAAGGATATTGAAGAAGGAAGTTCTCTCTTCACCTGCTTGCCCTAGCTCTGGATACCATTTTTTTTTACTTTACTAGCAGTAGAGCCTACTTCCTTAAAATTGTGGTGTATACTCAAGACTAGCCCAGCTGAGATGCCCAGCCTCATGTACTGAACCACTACTGGACTTTTCAATTTTCCATTGGTAGACAGCCATTGTTAGACTAGCTCCAGCACAGCTTGTGAGACATTCTAATAAATCCACTTTGTACACACATGGAGAGATTCATTCTACCAGTCCTGTTTGTTAATATTCTGATCTTGCCCCTTGTTGGCATTCAATGTCCTGACATAAAAGCTTATTTTTAAGAGAAATTTCCACCCACTATCCTCTCTCTCTCTCCTGCTTTCCTCCCAGGAAGTGTGCGGACCCTTGGACTCCTCCCTCTCTTTCTCTCCCCACCCTTTTTTCCTCTTTCTCTTCCCCTTATCTATTCCTCCACTAAATAGACCTCTTCACTCAGTGCTGTCTGAATGTTGTCTTTGTCTGTCACCAGCAGCAGGTCACCTTGGCTCTCTACCTTCCAGAGCCTTCTTTATACAATTCATGACACTGTTCATGTACAGAAGCTTGAATAATGCAGTGGTTTATTTGTTTTGTTTTTTCAACTGCCCTAGGAGTAATATATTAACAGTGCTTGCAAGCATATTCTTCCTAGCTTCATTATGCTTTAAATATTCAACTTTCTTTGAAGCTTACCCTTTATTATTATTCATTTGCCAACAGTGTGCTCTGATTTTCAGGAATAAAAGTCCTAAAGCAATGAAGCCATATCTGATGAGAGAAAGACCTATTATCTTGTTTGTGATCTACTTCCTGCATTTCTTTCCTGGTTGTATGAAGTCCCTGTGACAACTAGGTAAAAAGTGGGTTCAGTTCACCTGACCTCAACTTGAAGTTACAAAACAAACATCTCCTTTTCTGTCTTTTAATCTCTCTTTGGTTGTTAATATTCTGGGCACCGTTCCACCTGTGTGACGTGGAATCACTCCACCCGACATAGTATAGTGGGCTGTACATGCTAGCCACACTGTGTCCAGGATGAAGAAGGGGAAGTGCCTACCAAGAGCAGAAAGATAGGAGGGTCTGCTATTGGAGCCAGGGGCAAGTGCTATTGAAATGCAAATGTTTAGAAAAGGTCTGGGTCTGTGGTGGAAGGCAGGATTAGGAACCATTGTGCTGTGACTTTAAGCAGAGTGTAACCCTATGGGAGGTGCTCTTGTCACTCAGACCTCACTAGCCAATCAAGCCCTCCTGGTGACCTGCCAATCAGAAGTGGTACAGGGTTCTTCCAGCTGCTAGCTTCAAGCTTGACTTTGAAGAGAAACTGACAGCAGCAGTTTTGTGTTGTGTGCTGTGCTGTGTGTGCTGGTGCATAGAACTGAGCAGAGAACCTGGGTGAGCTGGGAAACCACAGCATTATGAGTAAGGTTCAGGAGCCAGAGTGGTGGGTCCTTCTCAGAATTGGGTTGGAAACTTCAGCCAGAATCCCTGTCTTGTGAGGTCCCATATGGTCCTTAAAACTTCCTATTCCCAGGGCAGACCTCTGGATATCTTTGCCCTGTGGGCTGAATCTGTTCACAGAATTGGGAGTAGTGAGGTGTATATAGAAACATCTTTGTAGTCAACTTCAACATGCTTTTGGTGCACTCATTGAAAGCAGGCCTACTTTGTCCAGTACCTTCTAGAGGTTCAGCACTTTGTATTTAACTTTCAAGTGTAAGATCCATTTATAGTTAATTTTGTGGAGGTTGTAAAAGGCATCTCATGTGTTGGGTAGCACTCCACAACTAAGGTGTGAGAGAGAGGAGTTGAAATAATGATATAAAGCATTTACTAATTCTTAAGACATACTAAGTCTCACAAAATAGAATTTAACTGAGGGAGTACTGCCTGGAAAAAAAAAACCTGCCAAGCAGTGGTTGCATACACCTTAAATGCCAGGACTCAGGAGGCAGAGCCAGGCAGATCTCTGTGAGTTTTAGACCAACCTGGTCCAGCAAAATCCAAGACAGGCTCCAAAACTACATGGAGAAACCTTGTCTTAACAAAGGAAAAAAAACAACAACATGGAAAGATTTGTATTGTAGTCAGGCCTGTTAGAGATTAGGACAATAGGATACACATTTGTTCACCAGGATTGTCCAGTCATTTGGCTGTAAACCATGACAAAGGAGCCACCTCTGATTTTTACAACAAGCCATTAGGCCTAACACTATATCAAAGAATGGGAATCTAACAAGCTGCTCATTGAGGAATTACATGGTCATAACAACCTTAAGTCCTGGCATGTCATAAAGTTCCAGTTTTCTTCTTGAGAAAATCCTAGTTCTGACAGATGGGCAGACACCAGGTGACAACTTTTTGAAAAGTAAAACACTAGCAGTTCAGTGGTGGTGATGCTGGACTTTGCTCAGCACTCACTCAAGAGGCAGAGTCAGGTTCATCTCTGTGAGTTTGGGGCCAGCCTGGTCTACAGAGTTATGTCCAGGAACGGATTCAAAACTACACAGTGAAAACCTCTCTCAATGAAAAAAAAAAAAGAAATAAAAAAAGAAAAAAGAAAAGTAGAACACTCTCACATTTCTTTAGGCCCCCAGGCAGGGATGAGGAAAATTCTTGGGAGAGTTAGTAACAGCCCAGGGCCTAGGCATTGGGAGCTTTCCCTAAAGGTATAACATATTGACAATAAAATAGAGCTCCTTCCCTAAAACCAGGAATATGCTTTGAAGAGCAGGCAATGGTCTTGAATCAGGGCCTTTGTGGTGGGGTTGCTTCAGATCCCAAGAATCCAACTCTTTCACTAAATATGGCTATGGTTATCCATCCACAGATCACTGTGGGCTTAGTCAGTAATATGCTTGAGATATCCTTTTTCCCCTTGCGCAGCATGGTTTGATTAGCCTCTTCTCTGAGTCTATACTATTGTATGGTACTTTCTGCTGACTTCCTAGAAGTTCCCCATTTCCTTCCATTTTGCCCCTAGAAGTAGTATAAAGGTGCTATTCTTCTTAAGAAGCATAGTTGACTTGAGACATACCTAGTGCAAGACCTCCCTACACCAGCTTTTATCTTTTCTACATTATATTTTGCTTTATTCCTCATCCCTGGTGATCTTCACCTCAGGACCCTGTCACTGAAGAGGTCCTGCTGTTTCACATCACTAGGGTACTTAAGTAATAATTTTGGAAATGTCTTTACTGTGTAAGTTTCCCATGTGTACAAGGGGGTAGACTTGCAGTCTTCTGTCCCTATTTAAGTTGTTCAATGTGCAACCTGGAGCCTGAACCTCTATGTCTCAAGGTTGATAGAATATGTGGAATGCAAAATTTAATCACAGCAGGATAAAAGTAAGTTAGAACAAAAAATGGAACACCAAAGGTGATTTTGTTGGTAGGTAGAACCTGAGAATGTTGTCTTTTGAAAGAATGTGGATGATATCAGGACGTTAGGTGGCAAAAATCATAGAAAGTTTCACAGTGAACTTTACTGACCTATCTTGATGACCAGGAAGACACAAATGTTAAGAATAATAGCAGAAAGTGGAGATTGAGAGTATATAATTTCAGTAGGAAATAGACTCAATAAAGTGATGGCCCATGCCTTTAATCACAGTGCTTGGGAGGCAGAGGCACATGGATCTGTGTGAGTCTGAGGCCAGGCTGGGCTACAGAGTGAGTTCCAGGATAGGCTCAGAAGCTACACAGAGAAACCCTGTCTAAAAAAAAAAAAACAAAAAACCCATAAATTATTAAGCCTGTCTGTGGTGTTGCACACCTTTAATCCCAGCACTTATGAGGCAGAGCCAGGTGGATCTCTGTGAGTTTGAGGTCAGCCTGGGCTACCTGGTGAGCTCCAAGAAAGGCACAATGCTATACAATGAAATCCTGTCTCCAAAAAACCAAAAAAAAGAATGAATAAATAAATAAATAATAAATAAAATAAAATAAAATAAGTTAGAGGCCATTTGTATGATATTTTGACTACAAAATTTTATTTGGCTTTAGGTCATGGAAGGATTAAACAAGGTAATTCCTACTCTAGAAAGCAACTTCATACAAAACCTGCTGCACCTGTGGTCCAAGCATGTCAGTGTCCATCTGAATTAAGAAGTCAAGCTTTGCAGGATCACCCATCATCTACTGGTCCTGAAAACAAGAAAGAATCGATATTTAAGGTCATGGATTCTTAGTCTGGAGGTTCAGTTCAGCATTGTTGCAGAATTCTATGTTTAAGAGTCAGAAACCCAGTGAGGAGACTGTGAGAGTCCATCGCATGAAGTTGTGAGGTTGAAGCCTGGTGTTGCTGGTTTTTGTTTTTTAACTCTTTACTCTTTTGGGGGCCTGCTACTCAGCTCTCAAATAAATCCCACACAGGGAGGCTTATTCTTTATCAGTGCCTGGCCTTAGTTTGGCTTGTATGTAGGCAGCTTTTCCTTACTTAAGTTCTCTCATGTACCTTACACCTCTGGGCTTTTATCTTTCTCTATTCTGTATATCTTTCTTTACTTTTTACTCCATGGTTTGCTGTGTAGCAGGGTGGCTACCCCCTGGTGTCCTCTCTTTTTCTTGCTCCTTCCTTTTTTTTTTCAGTTTTCTCTTCCAATTTGTTCTCTCTGCCAGACAGTCCTGCCTAACCTTTTCTGGCAAGCTACTGGCTGTTAGACCAGTTGGTATTTTAGACAGGCAAATTATCACTGCCTCACAGAGTTAAACATATGTAACATAAAAGAATGCAAGTTACTTTTGTATCTTAAAATAATTGTTCCACAGAATAGACAAATATAACACATCTTAAAATAATATTTTGCAACAGCCTGGATTACATTTTGTGACCACATGATGTTGGCATACCTAAGGTATGGGACATCTCCCATGGAGCACTAGCTGCATATATGGAGATGAAGTAAAGAGAGAATTATATGAGAAGTTGCATCAATAGGGCCATCTGAGCCTGTTCATAATGAATCCTCATGCATCTGAGATAGAGATAGAGAATTTGATGTCTGTCCTGCTCTATTTCAGTATTGTCTTTGCCTAATCTTCCCTTGATATGTCTCCATTTCTCTATGTTATATTTTAAATGGTGTTCTGTGCCATTGTATTTTGGAAAGTTATAATCCATTTTCTGATTTCACAAATGTCACCATCAAGAGACCATCTTGTATGTCAGGAGAGGCTTTGAACATTTGAAATCGTGTAGGGGATGTTGCAAACTATGAGGATCATTGAAGTGACTAAATGCATTTTATTTCTAGATGATCATGAGCCTATAAGTACCTGGTTTAGAACATCTTTGATTGAATGAAAATCCTCTCAGACACAATGATATATGTGAACATGTGTCTCTCCTTGGTGACTTTCTTTTGATTGCATCTTTAGTAGGAGGAGCCTTTTGGAAGAAAATTTTTCACTAGTTGTGTGATATGCATCTCTATAGCCTCAACTGATTTCCTGTTGTTTGTGTGTACTGAGTTGTGGTTGAAACTAATCAGCCAGCATCTTTGTATTGTCATGCCTTCACCACCATTAGAGATTCTATCTCTATATCACATAAGGTAGAGTAGAAGCAATTGCTATTTAGTGCTAAGGCAGTTTGTTAACCTGGTCTTTTAATATTGTTGATATTTTTTTAATATAAGAATTGTCTGTGTAGCCCTGAGTGTCCTGAAAGGAGTTCTGTAACCAGGCTGGCCTGGAACTCACAAATCTCCCTGATTCTGGCTCCCAAGTCCACAGATTAATGTGGGTGAACATTCCTGGTTGTTTTGTTTTTATATTATTGAATGATGGGCCTATGATGTAGGTTTTTGTAAATGCCAAGCATATGTTGTTGTACTGAGCTCCACATATAATGTGAATTTTAAAATTTGACACACGTTATCATTCTATTTCTCTATGTGGCATGTATCCATGACATTAACATTCTTGAGCCTTCTGAGTCATTGCATTGCAGGTGCATGAACTTTCTCCTGTCTGTTACATTTATTTTGATTTTGAAATGAGTATGAGTATTTATCTGAATGCATGGATATGTACCATGTGGGTACCTGATCCTCACAGTGATCAAAAGATGGTCTCAGTAACCCTGAACTTGGAATAATGGATAGATATGTTTCCTCATATTAGTACTGGCAATTGAGCCCACCTATATGCAAGACCAGCAAGAGCTCTTTACTAGCTTGCCATCTCTCTCGCATAATCTGTATTGATTATTTATCATCAACATTTATGTGGCTAATGCTTTCATCTTTCCCTTTATAACTATTTAAACATGCACTACTTTTTAGTAAATTTTTACTTATGTTATAGTTTGAATTGTGGCACTTCAGCATTCTTGAGAAATACAGAACTAAAGTAAATGCATAACTCTTTGTAGGAATGTCAGTAAAAACTTCTTAGTTCTTTCTTTCTTGTTCTGCTGACTTTTGCTCGGGAGACAGGGTCTTAACATGTACTACAGGCTTTCCTAGACCTGATTGCATAGACTAGGCTGGGATTTAACTCAGACACAGATATACCTGCCTCTGTCTTCTGAGTCCTGCTGTTAAAGGCATGAGCCAATACACCCAGATTGTCCATCTTATTTTTCTTTATATTTAGTAATTGTTGATACAATTTCTCTTGTGTGTACTCTGTACTGTTGATCTGTTTACTTCTCTCTCTATATTTGTTAATAAGCATTTCTCTTGCAAGGTGATATCCCATACAAAGGGTACAGAAATGACAGAAGTGATCCTCCTATTCAGCTTCCTTCAAAAGGGACTTGTTGATTACATATAATTTGTATGTCATGAAGTAAGTGTGGGGAGCATCAGAATTATATGACTATACTCTCAAAGAAGTATACATTTACAATGTTGTAAGTATTATGGTTTCTCTTGTACATGTGTATGGGATATTTTAGAATGCAGTGACCTATGATGATGTGCATGTCAACTTCACTTGGGAAGAGTGGACTTTACTGGATCCTTCCCAGAAGAATCTCTACAAAGATGTGATGCTGGAAACCTACAGGAACCTCACTATTATAGGTAAGATAGATTTTTCTTCACATATTAAAATGAGAGGACAACTGTTGTTAGGATTTGGATACTTCTGTGTAATTTGATTGAGAAAGAATATTGGGTGAATAAATCAGTAATATTCTAAGTTTCATTGAAGATAGTAACATAAATTTTGGACAGTTTTAAAGAAAATAACCTATTTTCTGGTACTTTGTCTTAGGATACAATTGGGAAGACCATAATACTGAAGAGCATCTTCAAAGTTCTAGAGGAGATGAAAGGTAATTTTCTTGTGCAAGTTGATACAAATGTGCCTCTCAAGAAATTAAAATGTATCCTGGAAGTTTTAACCAAAAGCAACAGTGTAAATGAGCACAGATTAAAGTATAGCAATGATTATTAAATTTTCAGAAAACCATATATCTCTACTTTATGTTATTGAAATAAATTTACAAGGCATTCTTAAAAAAAAAGACAAGGGAACAATGCCTTAGCAGATATCTCGATTTGAATCATAGCACCATGGGAAATATGCTATAGAACTGGCAATTAATTCATTTCATACTACTCATATTATAAAATTACACATAGTGAAGAGGTGATAATTATATTTTAAAGCTTTTTAATAAGCAAATAGTGAATAGTAATGGTAATGTAGTTTGTAAACTTGTGATTGTGCTGCTAAGAGAGGGAGCAGTTAGAGTCAAGAGTCTACTGTCAGTTATTGTGAAGAAACCTTAATGACTATACCACAGTATAGGAAAATTTATTAATGCAATGCAGATGTTGAAGCTGTGTCACTTTCCAGTTTTCTTCAAATATATGAATTACCTCATATATAAAAAAATTCTGTATATGTGACTCATGTATTAAAGGATCTTACCAACACAAGTATCTTCACAGATGAAAACCAACTCTTAATAAAGTGGAATAAGATGAGTGTGAACAATGATAAAACCTTAATATCTCGTTCTTCTTTACAACTGAACCAAATTGTAAAATTAATTCATACAGATATAAAGATTAAACAGTGTATTAGATGTGATAATGTTTTTACATGTCCCATAATTTTTGTAGTCATGAACAAAATCAAACTGGAAAGAAACATACTATATACACTCAATATGTTAAAGATCTTTCATATCCCAGTACTCTTCAAATGTATGAAAAAGAACATACTGGAGAGAAACCCTATGAATATAATCAATGTGGTAAAGCTTTTGAATTTCAAAACTATCTTCAAGAACATAAAAGAAAGCATACTGGAGAGAAACCCTATGAAGGAAATCATGGTGGTAAAGCCTTTTCTTGTCAAAGTAGCCTTCAAATGCTTAAAAAAACTCATTTTGGAGAGAAACCCTGTGAATGTAATCCGTGTAGTAAAGCCTTTACACAATTCAGTTATCTTCAAAGGCATACAAGAACCCATTCTGGAGAGAAACCCTGTCAATGCAATTTATGTGGTAAAGCCTTTGCACAATTCAGTTATCTTCAAAGGCATACAAGAACACATACTGGAGAGAAACCCTATGAATGTAAAGAATGTGGTAAAGCCTTTGCATATCACAATCATCTTCAGAGGCATAAAAGAACACATACTGGAGAGAAACCCTATGAATGTAAAGAATGTGGTAAAGCCTTTGCATATCAGATTCATCTTCAAATGCATAAAATAACACATACTGGAGAGAAACCCTATGAATGTAATCAGTGTGGTAAAACCTTTGCACATCACAGATATCTTCAAAGGCATAAAAGAACACATACTAGAGATAAACCCTATTAATGTAATTAGTGTGGTAAAGCCTTGGCATGTCATTACAATCTGCAAATACATAAAAGAACACATACTGGAGAGAAAACATATGAATGTAATTAGTGTGGTAGAACCTCTGCACAACTCAATTGTCTTCAATATGAAATTTCAATATGCACCTATATGAAAAAGTTACAGAGGCCATCTGCTTATAAAGTATTTGTTGCCAGGCGGTGGTGGCGCACGCCTTTAATCCCAGCACTCTGGAGGCAGAGGCAGACAGATCTCTGTGAGTTCGAGGCCAGCCTGGGCTACCAAGTGAGTTCCAGGAAAGGCGCAAAGCTACACAGAGAAACCTTGTCTGGAAAAAAAAATAAATAAAAAAATAAAGTATTTGTTAAGACTTTAGGCAACATACATATAATCAGATACAGAAGAGTATGTCTTCAATAGAAAAGTATTTGACAGTGTCAAAAAATGTTCAGGCATTATGGTGTCTGCTTTTATATGGTTTACAGCAAAACATTCATGGAAAATTTTATGAATTTATGTAGCCTTTTGTGTAGGGTAAATGAGGCAGCCACTTAAACAAACACTGACCCTGAAAATAGGGCCAGTGAATGACACACCTTTTGGCCCTGAAATCAGAGTGAAAAACATCCTGACATTGAAATCAGGGTCAAAGAAACACACTTTGTTCCTGAATCCAGAACCAGTTACAACAAATTCAGTTGTAGCTGAGAAGAAACGGACATCTCTGTTAGAAATTCTAATAAAGCAGAACAGAAATTGAATTGACAGCTCTGCTGAGAAACTCCCTCAGGTGAGTGGAGAACAGCAGCAATGGACATCTCTCTTGGGAAACTCTTAGCAGTGTGGAGCTGAGTTCAACTGTAAGGGCTCCCTGTTGGAGATGAGCAGGATTAATACCTTTTGCATGGAGACTATTTTCCACTGAAGCACAGCATCAGGTGTAGTCTTACTTCTCAATATTCAGGTTACCTTTTCCCTCACAACAGGAGATATCCAGGATATCTTCCCTTCATAGCTCTAGTTAATGGCTGACTTCTGACAGTTAGGGTATCTTTCCTTTCAGAAGTGTAAAAAAATTGCACTATTTTTTTTTATTTTTCAAGACAGCGTTTCTCTATGTAGATTTGGAACTTGAACTACAGATTTAAATGATAATGTAAGCATTTTAGATATTGTCCTTCTCTTAAATTTCATTTAATAACTAATTCAGGTATAAAAATTTATGTATTTGTATTATTTTTCTTTCTGTTGTGATATAATGTCCAGATTAACTTATAAACCAGTATAATTTGGCCATTAGTTTCAACGGGATACAGTATTAGCATGAAAGTGTATGACAATAATTGTCAGACATGGCAGCTAAAGCAGGAGGCTATGAACTCACTTCCTTAAACTGCAGCCTGAAGCAGAGAATGGGAATTGGAAATGATGTGTGGATATAATTTCTTAAAGCCTAACCACACTCACATGTTTACTCCAGCAGGGCAGCATTTTCTAAAAAAATTGAACTGTTACCACCAGCTTAGAAGGATTGATTTCTTTGGCTTCAAGCCTACATGCTAGATTTCTGTTACATAGGCCGATTCATGATAAAGAAAACTTTGAAAGCCGTTAGATGCTTTAACACCTGTTATAGTAATTAATGCTTACAAGAGAAAAAAAATCCCTTCATTTAAAATTGTTTCTTTAAACAGTTGTTGTACCTGTAATTATGTGATGTGTCTGTGTTTGTTTGAGTATGTGATCATGTGAACTGGTTCCTGAAAATGTTAGATCATTGGATCTTGGAGATGAATGACACGAAGTTGTCAAAAATCAGACCTTGGTCCTGGGAATGAACATTTCTTAACTGTCCAGTCCTATCTCTAGTGCTGTCAATTTTTTAAAGTCTATTTATTTCTTTTTGAAGTGTGGAAATGAGGACAAACTCATACAAGAGAAAAACCCTATGCATGTAAACAATTTGGTAAAGATGTCACAGTTTTCTTCAGCTTCAAGAAAAAAAAAGTCATGTTTCATTTATTTTTCATCACACAGTTGAAGGAAATAAATTAGTTACCATGTTCACTTAGGGCTAATGGTGGAGATCACAAATGCATTGTGATTTCTATCTTGAAACTTTTGAGGTAGATATTAAGTGTGCAATATGTGTGACAAATACATTTAGTGATGTTTATTTTGTTGCCTTTATATTTCTCCTATGCCTTTTGTTCATTTTCTATTGCACTTTTCTTAGTGATAGGTATTTTTCTGCTGTAATGTATAGAATGGTATACCCATAGTCTAAGTGGTCCACTGTTTATTTAATATCAAGCAGTGTGTGATCATACTTTTCAAGTAAGGTTGTCTGTAAAATGGTGGTGGGTTTTTGTTGTTGGCTTTGTTTTTCATATGTTCACAAATTCCCTTGAGATATGTGCTTGTAATTCTGTTTGGCTTGAATGTGAGTAATGATTCAGGGATACATTTGAACTCATGATCCTTATGTGTCCACCTTCTGAGTACAAGTCCAAAGCTAGATGATGTACTCCCATCATGTATGCTTTTTTCTACCCAATTTAACAATGTTAATGTTAAAATGCTTAATGGAAGAGAATATAAGAAACATTAAATACCTCATTTGTGTAATCAAAGCAGTATTTTCATCCATCTGATAAAGATGTAATAAAGTAGGATAATCAGCAATCCACCATGCACCTCATACCATAGCTTGTTATATTATATATGAATATTTATATAATTTGATGTTTCATGATTGTCCCATCCACATGAGTTAACCATTTGGCATTTCATCTTCAAGTACTTCCTTCATGAGGATTATCCAGAGATGCCAGGTAATGTAATATCACTAAGATTTCTATTGTACAAACCATTTAATGGCGTGTGAAATGATTATGGGTCATAGGCTCATGGCAGATATGTGAAGACCAGAAGACAACTTTGTGGTCCTCTTAATAGGGTGATCATAGTCTAGTTTCCAGCACTGTACATCAAAGACTTTACCAATGAGCCATCTCACAGGTGCTTAAATAAGATTTGTAGAAATACTTCAACATTAAATTATTATCGTATTTTCAGATTGTCAACTTAATTTCATAGAGGGATAGAAGAACAAAGAACAATTTGAATAATAAATCTTCTTTGCATATTAAAGTATTTTTGCGACCATATATTTTTCAAAATTTACCATGGAGACTAAGCATTTGTTTATAACATTATCTCAGAACCACAATTGAATGCCAGAGGACTGTCTCAATTTGTAAAACTGTTTCTGCTAAGCCTGAGGACGTGAGTTCTACCTCTGGGTGATCCATACTACTCCTAGAACTTTTTTTTCTTATTTCTATACTTGGGCATTGATATATGCACACTCCTACATCAGGACATATATAAATTATTTTTAAACCTGAATAAGTGTCATTGAGGTCATTTGCAACTAAATGGCTCCATAAGTTTCATCACTAGATCTCACATAGGGGAAGTAGATAAAAGACAAATGTAAGTTGTCCTCTCAGGGCTACATACATTTCCTCACACAGGTGTAGACACACAAATGCAGTTCAAACATTTATAAGTAGATGAAAATACCAGTAAAGAAAATAACCCAATTATTGAGAACATATAAAATGATTTGGCCATTTAAATTATAGAATTTAAAAAATAATTCTGTTCTTCAAAACATTTATTGTTCCTTTTTAAATTTGTATTATCCTGTCACTTTCTTATTCCATTGTAGGTCACTTAGAAACCCGTATTTCTGGACTTAGAGGTGCATGGATGTAATTCTAGCCCAGGGAGAATATGTTGGGCCAATCTCTGTGAGTTTGAGGCCAGCTTGGTCCCCACGGTAAATTCAAGGGCAGCCTATTTGGACACATCTTGTCTCAAAAAAATTCCAAAAGAAAAAGCATATCTCAAATTATGGGATTTTTGATAATATAATCTGGCTGGACTGTGACAGGTTTCAACAAAAGCTTTCATTATCTTTACTCACATCAAGAGAAATGTGTTAACAATGAATAAAATATCACCATAATATACATTTTGAACATAATTAGATAAATAAAAAATTCTCACCTGATAAAGGTATAATGTACAAAGTATACATACTGAACACAAGGAATCAGATAAATCAAACAAAAATTCTAACCTGATAAAGTTCTTATATCAAAAATATACATATTGAACACAAGAAATCCATGTGTTCAAGGATACAGCCAAGCATGGTGACTCACGCCTTTAATCCCAGAAAGTGAGCCTTTAATCCCAGGGAGTGATGGCAGATAGCACAAAGGTATATAATGCATGAAGACCAGGAACTAGAAGCTTTTGGCTGGTTAAGGTTTCAGGCTTTGGAGCAGCAGTTCAGCTGAGATTCATTCTAATGAGGACTCAGAGGCTTCCAGTCTGAGGAAACAGGATTAGCTGATGAAATGGTGAGGTGAGGTGGCTGTGGCCTGTTCTGTCTCTCTGATCTTCCAGTGTTCACCCCAATACCTGGTTCAGGTTTTATTTTATTAATAAGAACTTTTAAGATTCATGCTACAGAGTATTTTTGTTTTATTTATCTCAATATATTCAATGTGTCTATTTAGGATATTAAAACTTTATCAGATGCAAATGTTTATTTAATTTATCTAATTACGTTCAATATATATATTTTGGATATTAGACCTTTTTAGATGATAATTTTTGTTTCATTTATGTGATTTCTTGTGTTCAATATGTATATTTTTTATTTTAGACCTTTATCTGATGTGAATTTTTGTTTAATTTATCTGATTTTTTGTGTTGAATATGTATAATTTTGATACAAGTTCTTTATCTGGTGAGAAGTTCTGTTTTATTTAATTTCTTGTGTTCAATATTATTTTTCAGATATTAGCACTTTTCAGATAAGTATTTTTATTTATTTATCCGATTTATAGGGTTCCTTTTGTATATTTTGGATATTAGACCTGTATCAATATGTATATTTTTGATATTGGACCTATATCAGCTGAAAATTTTTGTATTATTTATCTGAATTCTAGTTTTCAGAATGTATATTATGGATATTACACCTTTATCAGATGAGAATTTTTGTTTTATTTATCTGATTTCTTGTGTTCAACATGTATATTTTGAATATAAGACCTGTATCAGATGAGAATTTTTGTTTTATAGAGCTAATGTCTTGTGGTCAATATGTATAGTTTACATATTAAACCTTTATCACATGAGAATTTTTGTTTTTTGTTTTTTTTTAATTGTGTTCAATATTTATAGTTTGGATATTAGAAGTTCATCAGAAAAGATTTTTTGTTTTATTTTTCTAATTATGTTCAATATGCATATTTTGGGTATTAGACCTTTTTCTTATGAGAATTTTTGTTTTTTTAATCTGTTTTCTTGTATTCTATATGTATGTTTTGGATATTAGACCTTCATCACATGAGAATTCTTGGTTTGTTTAATTTCTTGTGTTTCATATATATATATATTGTATAATAGACTTTATCAGATGAAAATTTTTGTTTTATTTATCTAATTATGTTCAATATGTATATTTTTGTATAAGTCCTATATCAAATGAGAATTTTTGTTTTATTTAATTTCTTGTGTTCAGTATGTATATTTTGGATATTAGACTTTTATCAGGTGATATTTTTTGCTTTATCTAATTTCTTATGTTCAATAAATATATTTTGGATAATAGACCTTTATCAGATGAGAACTTTTGTTTTATTTATGTGATTTCTTGTGTTCAATATGTATATTTTGTATATTAGTCCTTTATCAGATGAGAAATTTTTTTATTTTACTTCTTGTGTACCATAATTATATTTTTGATATTAGACGTTTATCAAGTGAGAATATTTGATTTGTTTTTCTGATTTCTTGTTTTCAACGTGTATATTTTGGATATTAGACCTTTATTATTTGATAATTTTTTTTTATTTTTCAGATATCTTGAATTTAAAATGTATTTTTTTGATATTAGACCTTTATCAGATGAGAATTTTTGTTTTTGTAATCTGGTTTTTTGAGTTCAATATATATATACATACATATATATATATTAGATATTAGACCTTTATCAAATAGAATTTTTGTTTTATTTATCAGTTTTTTTGAGTTCAATATGTATATTTTGGATATTAGACCTTTATCAGATGAGATTTTTTTTGTTTTTTTATCTTATTTGATATATATCTAATATCCAAAATACACATATGTAACAAAAATAGATAAATAAAATGAAAATTATCATCAGATAAATGTCTAGTATCAAAAATGGACCTATTGAACACAAAAATATTAAAGAAAACAAAAATTCTCTTTTGATAAATGTGTGATATTCAAAATATACATATTGAAAACAAGAAATCAGATGAATAAAACAGTTATTCTCTTCTGATAAAGGTCTAATATCCAAAATATACACATTGAACAAAAGAAATCAAACAAATAAACAAAAATTCTCAGCTGATAAAGGTCTAATATCCAAAATATACACATTGAACAAAAGAAATCTAACAATTTCTAATTGTGTGCAATATGTATATTTTGGATATTAGACCTTCATCAGATGAGAATTTTTGTTTTACATGTTTGATCTCTTGTGATCAATATGCATATTTTTTATATCAGTACTTTATAAGGTTAAAGTTTTGTTTTATTTAATTTCTTGTGTTCAATATGCATATTTTTGGTATTAGACATTCATGAGATAATTTTTGTTTCATTTATCCAGTTACGTTCAATACGTATATACTTGATATTAGACATGTATCAGATCAGAATTTTTGTATTATTTATCTGATTTCTAGTTTTCAATATGTATATTTTGGATAATGACTTTAATCAGTTGATAATTTTGTTTTATTTAATTTCTAGTGTTCAATATGAGTATGTTTGATGTTAGACTTTTATCATATGAGAATTTTTGTTGTATTTATCTGTTATCCTATGTTCAATATTTATATTTTGAATATTAGTTCTTTATCAGATGAGAATTTTTGTTTTATTTATTTAAATCTTGTGTTTGATATGCATATTTTTTATATTAGACCTTTATCAGAAGAGAATTTTCATTTTATTTATCTGATTTCTTGTGTTCAATATGTATATTTTGGATATTACACCTTTAACCAGTGAGAACTTTTCTATTATTTATCTGATTTCTAGTTTTCAATACATATATTTTGGATAATGACTTTATGAGATGAGAATTTTTGTTTTATTTAATTTCTTGTGTTCGATATATATATATTGGATATTAGACCTTCATCATATGAGAATTTTTGTTTTATTTAATTTCATTTATCTGATTTTTAGTCTTCAATATGTATATTTTGGATAATGACATTTATCAGGTTAGAATTTTTGACTTATTTAATTTCTTGTGTTCAATATATATGTTTTGGTATTGGACCTATATGGTCAGAATTTATGTTTCAATTATCTGATTTCTTGTGTTCAATTTGTATATTGTGGATATTAGATATACTGCTGATAAATTCTGTTTTTTTCTATATTATTGTGTTAAATATGTATATTTTGGATCTTAGAGGTTTATCAGATGAGAATTTTCATTTTATATAACTGATTTCTTGTGTTCAAAATTTATATTTAGGAAAATAGATATTTATTTCAAATCAGAATTTTGTTTATTTAATTTCTTATTTTCAATATGTATATTTTTATATTAGTCCTTTATCACATGAAAATTTTATTTTGTTTTTCTGAATTCTTGTGTTCTATATGTATATTTTGAATAGTAGACCTTTATCAGATGAGAGTCTTTGTTTATATATCTGATTTCTTGTGTTCAGTATGTATATTTTGGATATTAGATCTTTATCAGATGAGAATTTTTGTTTTATTTATTGAATTATGTTCAATATGTCTGTTTTAGATATTAGACCTTTATCAGATCACAATTTTGTTGTATTTATCTGATTTCTTGTGTTCAATATGTATATTGTGGATGTTAGACCAATAGGTGAGAATTTTTGTTTTTTTCTTATTTATTGGGTTCAGTATGTATATTTTGGATATTATACTTTTATCAAATGACAGTTTTTTATCTGATTTCTCATTTTTAATATGTTTACTTTTGATATTAGATTTATATCAGATAAGAATTTTTATTTTATTTTCTAAATTCTTGTGTTCTACATGCATATTTTTGGTATTAGACCTACATCAGATGAGATTTTTCATTTTATTTCTCTGGTATCCTGTTTTTAATATGTATATTTTGGATATTAGACATTTATGAGATGAGAATTTTTGTTTTACTTATCTAATTTTTTGTGTTTATATGTATATTTTGTATATTATATCTTTATCTGGAGCAAATTTTTGTTTTATGTATTTAATTATCTTCAATGTGTATATTTTGGGTATTAGACATTTATCAGAGAAGAAATTTTCTTTTATTTAAATAATGTTCAATATGTCTGTTTTGAATATTAGACCTTTATCAGATCAGAATTTTTATTTTATTTATCTGATTTCATGTGTTCAATATGTATCTTTTGGATATTAGACCTACTGCTGATAATTTTTTTTTTCTTTTTTCTTTTTTTTTTTTTTGGTTTTTCGAGACAGGGTTTCTCTGTGTAGCTTTGCGCCTCTCCTGGAACTCACTTGGTAGCCCAGGCTGGCCTCGAACTCACAGAGATCTGCCTGGCTCTGCCTCCCGAGTGCTGGGATTAAAGGTGTGCGCCACCACCACCCGGCTAATTTTTGTTTTTTGCTTATTCATTGTGTTCAACATGTATATTTTGGATATTATACATTTACCGGATGAGTATTTATTTTATTTATCTGATTTCTTGTGTTCAATATTTATATTTTGGATATTAGATCTTTATTAGATGAAAATTTTTTTTTATTTTTCTGATTTCTTGTGTTCAATATGTATATTTTGGACATTTGATTTTTATCCGTTGATAATTTCTGTTTTATTTATCTAATTACAATCAATATGAATATTTTTCTTATTAGTTCTTCAACACAATAGAATTTTATTTTGCTTTTTTTGATTTCTTGTGTTCTATCTGAATATTTTGAATGTTAGATCTTTCTCAGGTGAGAATTTTTGCTTTATTTATGTGAGGTCGTGTGTTCAATATGCGTATTTTTGATATTATACCATTCTCAGATGTGAATTTTTGTTTTATTTAATTTCTTGTGTTCAATATATATATATATATATAATATATATATATTTGATATTAGACCTTCATCAGATGAGAATTTTTGTTTTATTTATTTCATATCCTGTCTTTAATATGTATATTTTGGATATTAGACCTGTATCAGATGAGAATTTTCATTTTATTTATCTAATTATGTTCAATATGTCCTTTTGCAATATTAGAGCATTATCAGATCAGAATGTTTTCATATTTATCTGATTTCTAGTAGTCAATATGCTTATTTTGGGTATTAGAGCTACAGCTAATAATTTTTGATTTTTTCTAATTTATTGTGTTCAATATGTATATTTTGGATATTAGAGCTGCTGACAATTTTTGTTTTTTCTTATTTATTGTTTTCAATAAATAAGAAATTTATTTTTATAAATAAATTTTGTTTTTATCTGATTTTTTGTGTTTTATATATACATTTTGAATATTAGACCTTTATAAGGTAAGAAATTTAGTTATATTTATCTGATTTCTTGTGTTCAACATGTATAGTTTTGATATTAGATTTTTATCAGATAAGAATATTTGTTTTATTTGTCTTAATTCTTGTGTTCAATATGTATATTTTGGATATGAGACCTTTATCATGTGAGAATTTTTGTTTTATTCATATAATTATGTTTATTATGTCTGTTTTGGATATTATTAGATCTTTATTAGGTGAGAATTTTTCTTTTATTTGATTTCTTGTGTTCAATATGTATATTCTGGATATTAGAGCTGCTGACAATTTTTGTTTTTTTCTTATTTATTGTTTTCAATATGTATATTTTGTATATTAGGCATTTATCAGATAAAATTTTTTTCATTTATTTAATTTCTTGTGTTCAACATATATACTTTGGATATTATATCTTTATCAGATGAGAATTTTTGTTTCAATTCTATGATTTTGTGTATTCAATATGTATATTTTGGATATCAGATCTTTATTAGAGAATTTTCATTTTACTTATCTGATTTTCTGTGTTCAATATGTATATTTTCGATATTAGACCTTTATCAGATGAGAATTTTTGTTTTATTTATCTGATTTCTTGTGTTGTATATGTATATTTTAGATAGTAAACATTTGTCAGGTGAGAATTTTTGTTTTATTTATTTAATTATATTGAATATGTCTGTTTTGGATATTTGACTTTTTCAGCTCAGAATTTTTGTTTTATTTATCTGATTTCTTATGTTCAATATGTATATTTTGGATATTAGATCTACCACTAATAATTTTTTTTAGTAATTGTATTCAATATTTACATTTTGGATATTAGACCATTATCAGATGAGAATTTTGTTTTGTTTTTCTAATTTCATGTGTTCCATATGTATATTTTTAATATTAGACCTTTATCTGGTGAGAACTTTGTTTTATTTGATTTATTGTGTTCAATATGTATATTTTGTATATTCGACCTTGATCAGGTGAGAATTTTTGTTTTATATATTTGATTTCTTGTGTTCATATGTGTATTTTGGATATCAGTTCTTTCTCAGATGAGAATTTTTGTTTTATTTAATTTCTGTGTTCAATATGTATATTTTTGACAATACACCTTTATCAGATGAGAAATTTCATTTTATTTATCTGATTTCTTGTGTTCTGTAGGTTTATTTTGGATATTAGACTTTTATTAGATGAGAATTTTCCTTTAATTTAACTACTTATGTTCAATACATCTGTTTTGGATAATATACCTTTATCTGATGTGAATATTCATTTTTTTTATCTGATTTTTTATTTAATATTTATATTTTCCATATTAGATCTACATCAGATGAGATTTTTTTGTTTTATTTATCTGATTTCTTGTGTTCAATGTGTATATTTTGGATACTAGATATTTATCAGGTGACAATTTTTGTTTTATTTATCTAATTATCTTCAGTATGTCTGATTTGGATATTTGACATTTATCAGATCAGAATTTATGTTTTATTTTTCTGATTTCTTGAGTTCAATATATATGTTGTGGATATTAGAACTATCACTAATAATTTTTGGTTTTTTTAATTATTGTATTCAATATGTATATTTGAGATATTAAATTTTTTTTTTTTTGGTTTTTCGAGACAGGGTTTCTCTGTGTAGCTTTGCGCCTTTTCCTGGAACTCACTTGGTAGCCCAGGCTGGCCTTGAACTCACAGAGATTCGCCTGGCTCTGCGGTGGTGCGCCACCACTGCCCGGCGATATTAGATTTTTATCAGATGGGAATTGTTCTATTTATCTGATTTCTTTTGTTCAATATATATATTTTTGATATTAGACTGTTATCAGATGAGAATTTTTGTTTTTTTAATATTGTATCCTGTGTTTAATATGTATATTTTGGATATTAGACATTTATCAGATGAGAATTTTTGTTTTATTTATCCGGTTTCTTGTGTTCTGTTTGCATATTTTTGATATTAGACCATTATTCGATGAGAATTTTTATTTTATTTTTCTGATTTCCTGTATTCAATATGTATATTTTGGATATTAGATCTTTATCAGATGGAAATTTTTGTTTTATTTGTCCAATTTCTTGTGTTCAGTAGGTGTATTTTTTATATTAGAACATTATCAGATGAGAATTTTTGTTTTATTTAATTTCTGGTGTTTCATAGTAATATTTTTGTAATTTGACCTTTGACACATGATAATTTTTTGCTTTTTTAAAATCTTGTGTTCAATATGTATATTTTCAATATTAGACCTTTATCAGATGAAATTTTTTATTTATCTGATTTCATGTGATCAATATGTATATTTTTGATATTAGATCTTTATCAGATGAGTATTTTTTTTATTTGTCTGATTTCTAGTGTTCAATATGTATATTTTGGATAATAGACCTTTATCAGGTGAGAATTTTTGTTTCATTTAATTTCTTGTGTTCAGTGTGAATATTTTTGATGTTACTTTTATCAGATGAATTATTATGTTTTATTTATCTAATTATGTTCAATATGTGCATATTTGATATAAGACCATTCTCAGTTCAGAATTTTAGTGGTATTTTTCTGATTTCTTACGTTCAATTTTTATATTTTTAATTTTAAACTTACCACTGATAATTTTCTTTTCTAGTTTATTGTGTTCAATATGTGGATTTTGGATATTAGATGTTTACGAGAATTTTTGTTTTATTTATCTGACCTCTTTTGTTCGATATGAATATTTTTGGTATTAGACCTTTATCAGATCAGAATTTTGTTTTATTTATCTAAATTCTTGTGTTCAATGTGTATATTTTGGGTATTAGACATTTATCAGATAAGAATTTCTGTTTTATTTAATTTCTTGTGTTCAGTACATATATTTTGGATATTAGACTTTTATCAGATGAGAATTTGCATTTTATTTATCTAATTATGTTAAATATGTCCATTTTTTGATATTACATCTTTATAAGATGAGTATTTTTATTTTATATATTTGATTTCTTGTGTATAGTATGCATATTTTGGATATTAGTTCATTATCAGGTGGATTTTTGTTTTATTTAATTTTTCATGTTCAGTGTGTATATTTTGGATATTAGACCTTCATGAGATGAAAATTTTTGTTTTATTTATCTAGTAATATTCAGTATGTCTGTTTTGGATTTAGGACTTTATCAAATCAGAATATTTGTTTTATTTATCTGATTTCTAATTTTCAATATATATATTTTGGAAGATGACCTTTGTCACGTTAGAATTTTTAGATTATTTAATTTCTTGTATTCAATATATATATTCTGGTATTAGAGCTTTATCAGATCATAATTTTTTTAATTATCTGATTTCTTGTGTTCAATATGTATATTGTGAATATTAGACCTAACACTGATAATTTTTTTTTCTCTAAATTAATGTGTTCAAAATGTATATTTAAATTATTATACTTTTATGAAATGAGAATTTTGTTTTATTTACCTGATATCTTGTATTCAATATGTATATTTTGGATATTAGACCCTTATCAGGAGAGAATTTTTTTTTATTTATCAGATTTCTTGTATTCAATATGTGTATTTAGGATATTAGACCTTTATCAGATCAGTATTTTTGGTTCATTTAATTTCTTGTGTTCAATATGTATATTTTTCATATTAGTCCTTTATCACATGAGGTTTTTTTTTGTTTTTCTGATTTCTTGTGTTGTGTATTTACATTTTGAGTATTAGACCTTCATCAGGTGAGATTTTTTGTTTTATTGATGTGACTTCTTGTGTTCAATATGTATATTTTTGCATTAGACCTTCATCAGTTGAGAATTTTTGTTTTGTGTATTTCACATCCTGTTTTTAATATGTACATTTTGGATATAAGGCATGTGTAAGATGATAATTTTTGTTTTGTTTATCTAATGTCTTATTTTCAATATGTATATTTTGGATATAAAACTTTATCAAGTGAGAGTATCTGTTTTTTTTAATTTCTTGTGTTCAGTATGTATATTTTGGATATTAGACCTTTATCAAATGAGGATTTTTGATGTATATATTTGATTTCTTGTGTTCAATATGTATATTTTTGACCTTAGACCTTTATCAGATGAGAATTTTCATTGTATTTATGTAATTATGTTGAATATGTTCATTTTCAATATTAGACATTAATTAGATGAGAATTTTTGTTTTATTTATTTTCTTGTGTTCAATAAGATAATTTTTTGTAATTTGACCTTTATAACATGAGAATTTTTTTATATTTCTTGTATTCAGTCTTTATATTTTTGATGTTAGACCTTCATCAGATGAGAATTTTTTTTAATTATCTGAATTCTTGTCTTCAATATTTATATTTAGTATATTAGACTTACTGCTGATAATTTTTGCTGTTTTTTCTAATTTCTTGTGTTTAATATGTATATTTTGGATATTAGACATTTATCATGTTAGAATTTTTGTTTCCTTCATCTGATTTCTTGTGTTCAATATGTATAATGTGGTTATTAGACCTTCATTAGGTGAGAAGTTTTGTATTATTTAATTTCTTATGTTCAATAAATATGTTTTTGATATTAGACTTTTAACCCATATAATTTTTTGTTTTATTTATCTAATTATGTTTAATATGTATTTTTTGAAATTAGGTCTTTACCAGATGAGACTTATTTTTATTTATCTGATTTCTTGTTTTCAATATATATATTTTGGATAATAGACCTTTATCAGATCAAAATTTTTGTTTTATTTATTTATATATGTTCAATATGTATATTTTAAAAATTAGACCTTTATCAGATGAGAAGTTTTGATTTATTTATATGATATCTTGTGTTCAATGTATATATTTTGGATAATAGACCTTAATTTGATGAGAATTTTTATTTTATTTATGTGATTTCTTCTGTTCAGTGTATTGATTTTGGATATTAGACCTTTTACAGATGAGAAATTTGTTTTATTTATCTGATTTCCTGTGTTCAGTATGCATATTTTGGATATAATTTCTTTTTCAGGTGAGAATTTTTGTTTTATTTAATTTCTTGTGTTCAGCAAGCATATTTTGGATATTAGACCTTTATCAGGTGAGAATTTTCTTTTATTTAATTTCTTGTGTTCAGTATGTATATTTTGGAATATTAGACCTTTAACAGATGAGAAATTTTGTTTTATTTGTCTATTTATGTTCAATTTGTATATTTTGGATATTAGACCTTATCAGATGAGAATTTTTGTTTAAATATTTGATTTCATGTGTTCAGTATGAATATTTTTGATATTAGTTCTTTATAAGGTGTAGATGTAACCAGCCATCTTATTAAATAAGAAACACAGAACCAATGCAAAGAAAAAAGCCAAGAAGTCAGAGCTAAGAGCTAAAACCTTACCCTTCCTCCTGCGGTTTTCTTACCTCTCCAAACCAGAGCTTCTTCCTGTGTTAAAGTCTTTATATAGACTTTCTGTTCTGCCTTCTCATTGGTTGTAAACCCAACCACATGACCACCTCCTCACTGCCTGTCTGTATAGAGCTCCAGGTCTTCTATGGTTGGTATTGAGTTTAAAGGCATGTGTATCCAATGCTGGCTGTATCCCTGAACACACAGAGACTTACCTAGTTCTGCCTACCAAGTGCTGGGATTACAAGTGTACGAAACCACCGCCCACCTTTTCTATGGCTTACTAATAGCTCTGACCACTGGGCAACTTTATTTATTAACATACAAATAATATTTTAGTACAAAATAAAATATCACCATATTTCCCCTTTTCTATTTTAATAAAAAGAAAAGAAGGAAAAAGCTTATAACTAACATAAGAAAAACTATATACAAAAGTACAATAACTATATACAATATATACAAGTAATAAATACCTAAACAATGTCTAGTCCATTAGTATTTGACAAATTCAGAGAAATTAATTCCATTATCTATCCTATTTTGTTAAGTTCAAAATGTATCTAATTCACTTTCTATCTTAATTAATCTTCAACTGTAACTAACTAATCGTCAACTCCCTCAGAGACTCAAGAAGGAAATAATATTAGCTAACAAAAATAAAAACAGGAAGTACATGCAAGCAACTTCCAAAAAATTGTGAGTTGACAGAAACAGCCAGCTTCTTGGACAGTCATCTGAGTTTTCTCCGCAGTGTTGGGGCATCATCTTCAGCCTATAGGCTTAGCATATCTGACAGACTCATTTGTGAAGTAGGATGTACACAAGGTCAACAGCTCAACATCACATTGGGTGAGAGCAGTCCATGTACCAGAAACCCCTGAATTCCACTAGTGTCATGTCATGATTCAGGATTTTAAATTCTGGAAAATGTTGATGCTTTTTGAATTCAGCTGTCCATTCTTCTTGGCTATGTATGTATGTGGCTTCATCTCAGCATCCCGTTCTTCTCCACATCCCTCTATTAAATTCTATTCTACTTTTGAGAAGTGTGAGCTTAATTACTCTTCAAGAATAACTGTTTCAGCTGCTATTCCATTGCACATCAGAAACCATCAGCCCACTGCCTGTTCAGCTGCCTTAGAAGAAAAGGGCACTGTACCTTTTCTGGATTGTGAAGGCCACTTCAGAGATGGTGCCATATTGTCCTGGCCTCAGAAGATGCCTTTTGATAAAGCCATAACCACACTTGATTTGGCAAGAATCAGTAGTCCTTTGTTTCGTGTCCTGTCTATCCTGTTTGTCAGCAATTGATTCAGGGATACTTTGTTGTCCAGTGGCTAACTTTTGCCACAATGAAAGTTATCCCTAATTGCAGTTTTTTCAATGCCCATATTTTCTCTGAAGTAGATTGGTACTGCCAGGAGCCGACATGTCTCATAGTCATACCAAAAAAGAAAAATTTTCTAAGTTATTAAAACATTTTAAATGCCGTATTCTGTAGATCTCTGAAGGGTTTGAAGATGACCTGTCTATCTAAAATATATCTGTTCAATCTTGAAAACATACCAAATTTGACTACAAGTTTTATTGTAATGTCTTACTACTAACTTTCATTTCTTTATATCCTAATAGTTGGTAATAATAACATTCACAGATTAGAAAATTGTATTACATTGTTAAATGAATGGTATAAATACAGTTAGAAATATACAAATATGTATAATTTTGATATTAGACTTTTATAAGTTGAGAAGTTTTGTTTTATTTAATTTCCTGTGTTCAATAACTATATGTCTGATATTTGACATTTATCACATGAGAATTTTGTCTTTTTTATGATTTCTTGTGTTTAATATATATATTGTTGATATTACACCTTTATCAGATGACAATTTTTGCTTTATTTACTTATGCTTAATATGTATAATTTTAGTATTAAACTTTTATTAGGTTAGAATTCTTCTTTTCTTTAGTTTTTTTGTGCTCAATAATGATATTGTTGATATTAGACCTTTATCAGATGAGAATTTTTGTTTTATTTATCTAATTTCTTATGTTCAATGTGTATATTTTTGATATTCGACCTCTACAAGATGAGAATTTTTGTTTTATTGAACTTCTTGTGTTCAATATGTTTATGTTGGATATTAGAATTTTCTCAGTGAAAAATTTTTGTTTTATATAGTTACTTGTGTAATATAAATACATTTTTAATATTTGACCTCTATCAGATGAGAATTTTCATTTAATTTATTTGATTTTTGATGTTCAGTGTGCTTTTTTTTGTTATTAGACTGTTAACATTTGAGAATTTTTGTTTTATTTATCTGTTTTCTTGTCATCAATGTGTATATTTTGCATATTAGAACTTTACCTGCAGAGAATTTTTCTTTTATTTAATTTTTGTGTTTGATAAGTATATTTTTGATATTTGACTTTTATCACATGAGAATTTTGTCCTGTTTATGATTTCCTGTGTTCAATATGTACATTTTGGATATTAGACTTTTTTCAGATGAGAATTTTTGTTTTGTTTATCTGAATTCTTGTGTTTAATGTATATTTTTATATTTGACCAATATCAGATGAGAATTTTTATTTTATTTAATTTCTTGTGTTCAACAAGTATATTTATTTTAGTTATTAGATTTTTATCAGACGAGAATTTTTCTTTTATTGGAATTTTTGTGTTTAATATGTATATTTTGGATAATAGACTTTTATCAGATAAAAATTTCTATTTTATTTAATCCTCTGTGTTCAATATATGTTATAGTTATTAGACATTTATCAGAGGAGAATTTTTTTCATTTACCTAAGTATGTTCTATACATATATATTTTTTATTTTATAATTTGATTTAATTTTACATATCAGCCATGGATTTCCCTGTGCTCCCCCCTCCCACCCCTGCCTTCCTCCCAGCCCATCACCCATTCCCATCTCCTCCAGGGCAAAGACTCCCATGGGGATTCAGCTCAACCTGGTAGATTCTGTCCAGGCAGGTCCAGTCCCCTCCTCCTAGCCTGAGAGAAGTGTCTCTGCATAAGTCCCAGGTTCCAAACAGCAAGCTCATTCACTAAGGGCAGGTTCCGGTCCCACTGCCTGGATGCCTCCCAAACAGATCAAGCTAATCAACTGTCTCACTTACCCAGAGGGCCTGATCCAGTTGGGGGCTCCTCAGCTATTGGTTCATAGGTCATGTGTTTCTATTAGTTTAGCTATTTGTCCTTGTGCTTTTTCCAATCTTGGTCTCAATAATTCTTGCTCATACAATCTCTTCTCTTTCTCGCCAATTGGACTCCTAGAGCTCCACCTGCAGCCTGGCCGTAGATCTTTGCATCCACTTCCCTCAGTCATTGGATGAGATTTCTAGCACAACAGTTAGGGTGTTTGGCCATTCTATACCAGAGTAGGTCAGTTTGGGCTTTCTCTAGACCATTGCCAGTAATCTAGTGTGGAGGTATCTTTGTCGATTTCTGGGGACCTCTCTAATATTTTGCTTCTTCCTATTCTCATGTGGACTTCATTTATCTTGGTCTTTTATTCCTTGATCTCCCTCTCTGTTCTGGATCCAGCTGGGATCTCCTGCTCCCCTAAGCTCTCTTTCCTTCAACCCTTGCCCTTCAATAACCCCACTCATGTCCAGGTTGTTCATATAGATCTCATCCATTTCTCTGTGATTGGGCAATCTCTGTGTCTTTCTTAGGGTCCTGTTTTCTAGGTAGCCTCCCTGGTGTTGTGAGTAGCAGTCTAGTCTTCCTTTGTTTTACATCTAGTATCCTCCTATGGGTGAGTACATACCATGTTTGTGTTTCTGAGTCTGGGTTACTTCACTCAGGATAATTTTCTCTAGATCCATCCATTTGCCTGCAAACCTCATGACATCATTGTTTTTCTCTGCTGAGTAGTACTCCATTGTGTATATATACCACATTTTATTTATCCCTTCTTCTGTTGAAGGGCATCTAGGTTGTTTCCAGGTTCTGGCTATTACAAACAATGCTGATATGAACATAGCTGAGCAAGTGCCCTTGTGGTATAATTGAGCATTCCTTGGGTATATTTCCAAGAGTGGTAGAGCTGGGTCTTAGGGAATATTGGTTCCCAATTTTCTAAAAAAGCATCATGTTGATTTCCAGAGTGGCTGTACAAGCTTACATTCCCACCGGCAGTGGAGGAGAGTTCCCTTGCTCCACATCCTCTCCTACATAAAGTGTCTTCAGTGTTTTTGATCTTAGCCATTCTGACATGTGTAAGGTGGTATCTCAGAGTCATTTTGATTTGCATTTCCCTGATGACTAAGAATGTTGAGCAATTCCTTAAATGTCTTTCAGCAATTTGAGAATCTTCTGTTGAGAATTCTCTGTTTAGCTCTATAGCCCATTTTTAATTGGACTGTTGGGTATTTTGATGTCTAATTTTTTGAATTCTTTTTATATTCTGGATATTAGCCCTCTGTCTGATATGGGTTTGCTGAAGATCTTTTCCCATTCTGTAGGTTGTTGTTTTGTTATTGACTGTGTTTTTTATCTTTCAGAAGTTTCTCCATTTTAGGAGGTCTCATTTATTGTTACTCTCTGTGTCTGTGCTACTTGTGTTATATTTAGGAAGTGATCTCCTGTGCCAATGACTTCAAGTCTACTTTCTACTTTCTCTTCTATCAGGTTCAGTGTAACTGGATTTATGTTGAGGTCTTTGACCTCAACACTTGGACTTGAGTTTTGTGCATGGCAACAGATATGGATTTATTTACAGTCTTCAACATGTTGACATCCAGTTTTGCCAGTACCATTTGTTGAAGATGCCTTCTCTTTTCCATTGTACTGTTTTGGCCAAAAACTGTGCAGCACCTCATATCTCAGGATAGTGCTTTTTCCACAATGGATAAAACACTTTAAAGCACCTTTGGCTGCCAAGGCAGAAGAAGCCCTGCAGTTGGTAGTTTTCTTGTGTCCTGCAGCTGGTCAGTCACAAATAAACACACAGAGACTCATATTAATTACAGACTGTTTGGTCTATGGCTCAGGCTGATCATTGATGAGCCCTTTGATCTTAAATTAACCCATTTCTATTAGTCTAAGTATCACCACATGTCTCATGGTCTTACGGGTGTTCCAATACATCTGGATACCCCAGCAGACTGCAATATCTTCCTGCACTCTGCCTTTTTTTCTCTCTGTATATTTTTTTTGGATTTCCTACCTGGATCTAACCTGTCTTGCCATAGGAAAAAGCACCTTCTATATTAACCAATGGTCATTACACATATACACAGCAAACAGAAAGACCATCCCAGGGAACTTCCACTTTTCTGTCTAATCAAAAAGGAAGTTTTTTATTTTAACATAGTAAAATTACATGTAACAAAACAGTTATCAAGCAAGAATTATAGTTATAATAACTAGTCTATTTGTATTTGGCAAAATTAAAGGAAATATTCTATCATCTATCTTTGTGAATAAAAAATTCTCATCTGTTAAAGGTCTAATGTCCCAAATATCCATGTTGAGCACAAGAAATCATACAATAAACAAAAATTCTCACCTGATAAAGGTCTAATATCCAAAATATACATATTGAACACAAAAAATCAACTACATAAAACACAAAATGTATATTCAAAATGTACATTTTGACATTATTAGATAAATAAAATTCTCATCTGGTAAATGTCTAATATCGAAAATATACATAGTGAACACAAGAAATAAAAAAAACAGAAATTATCACCTAACAAAAGGCTAATATCCAAAATATACATATTGAATACATGAAATCACACAAATAAAAAAAATTCTCACCTGATAAAGGTCTAATAGCCAAAATATACATACTGAATATAAGAAAATAATGAAAAAAAATTCTGATCTAATAAATGTCTAATGTCAAAAACATGCATATAGAACATAATTAGATAAATAAAATAAAAATTTTAATCTGATAAAATTCTAATATCCAAAATATACATACTGAACACTAGAAATTAGATAAATAAAACAAAAATTCTCATCTGATAAAGGTCTAATATCAAAATATACACATTGATCCCAAGAAATCAAGTAAATAAAACAGAAATTCTCACTGATAAAGGTCTAATATCCAAAATATACATATTGAACACTAGAATTCAGATAAATAAAACAAAATTTCTCATCTGATAAATGTCTAATATCCAAAATATAAATACTGAACACAAGAAATTAAATAAAACAAAATTTCTCCCATGATAAATAATTAATATCCCAAATATACATATTGAAAACAAGAAATCAGATAAATTAAAGAAAAATTCTCACCTGATAAAGGTGTAATATTCAAAATATACATATAGAATACAAGAAATCAGAAAAACAAAAAATTCTCATGTGATAAAGATCAAATATTAAAAATATACTTACTGAATACAAGAAATAAAATAAAACAAAAATTCTGAACTGATAAAGGTATAATATCAAACATATCCACATTGACCATAATTAGATAAATAAAAAATAATTCTCATCTGATAAAAGTCTTATATCCAAAATATACATACTAAATAAAAGAAATAAATTAAATCAAAATTATAACCTTATAAAGAACTCATTTCCAAAATATGCATACTGAACACAGAAATCAAATATATAGAACAAAATTTCTCATCTGATAAAGGTCATTATCAAAATATACATAACAAATCCATGAAATAAGAAAAAACAAAATTCTCACCAGTAGGTCTAATATCCAAAGTATGCATATTGAACACAAGAAATTAAAAAAACAAAAATTCTCATCTGCTAAAGTCTAATATCCAAAACATACACACTAAACAGAATATATCAGACAAAACAAAATTCTCATCAGAAAATGGTCTAATATCAAAAATATACTTATTGAACACAAATTATATAAAATTCACACCATTAAATTTCTAATATCCAAAATATACATATTGAATACAAGAAATCAGATATATAAAACAAAAATTGTCATGTGATAAAGGTTTAATATTCAATATATTTTTATTGAACCCAATAAATTAAAATAAACAAAAATTTCACATGTCAAGTTCTCATATACAAAATACATCTATTAAACAGTATAAATCAGATAAATAAAACAAAAATTCTCACATGATAAAAGTCTAATAAACAAAATATACATATTAAACACAAGAAAACAGAAAAACAAAACAAAAATTCTCATCTGATAAAGGTAAATATCAAAAATATACATATTAACACAAGAAATAGGATAAAAAAACAAAAATTCTCATCTGATAAAGGTCTGATATACAAACATACGTAGATCCCAAGAAATCAGATAATTAAAACAAAAATTCTCAACTGATAAAGGTCTAACTATAAAAATATCCATACTGAACACAGGAGAATAAATAAAACAAAAGTTCTCATCAGACAAAGGTCTAATATCCCAAATTTACGTATTGAACATAATTAGATAAATAAAACAAAAATACTCATCAGATAAAGGTCTAATATCAGACGTATAGTTACTGAACACAATAAATTAAATAACACCAAAATTCTCCTCTGATAAAGTTCTAATATCCAAAATATACTTATTTAACACAAGAAATCAGAAAAATAAAACAAAAAATTCTCACCTGATAATGGTGAGAATATACATATAGAACACAAGAAATTAGAAAAACATGTATGTCTTTCTGAGTCTGGATTAACTCACTCAGGATTTTTTTCTAACTCCATCCATTTGCCTGCAAACCTCACAATGTCATTGTTTTTCTCTGCTGAGTAGTACTCCATTGTGTATATGTACCACATTTTCTTTATCCATTCTTCAGTTGAAGGGGATCTAGGTTGTTTCCAGGTTCTGGTGATTACAAACAATGCTGCTACGAACATAACTGAGCATGTGTCCTTGTGGTATGAGTGAGCATTCCTTGGGTATATGTATGTAGTCACTCATAAGTGGATACTAGATGTAAAGCAAAGGATAACCAGACTGCAACTCACAACTTCAGGGAGGCTACCTAGTAAAGAGGACCCCGAGAAAGACACAGGGATTGCCCAACCACAGACAAATGGATGAGATCTACATCAGCAAACTGGATGTGACAGGGTGGTGGTGGGGTAATGAAGGGCAAGTGTCGGAGGAAAGAGAGCTTAGGGGAGCGGGAGGTCCCAGCTTGATCAGAAACAGAGAGGGAAAACAATGAAAGAGATACCATGATAAATGAAGACCCTATGAGAATAGGAAGAAGCAAAGTGCTAGAGAGGTCCCCAGAATTCCACAAAGATACCTTCACAATAGAGTACTGGCAATGGTCAAGAGAAAGCCTGAACTGATCTACTCTGGTGATTGGATGGCCGAACACCAGAGCTGTCATGATAGAACTCTCATTCAATGACTAATGGAAGAAAATGCAGAGATTCATCGCCAGGCCCCAGGCGGAGCTCTTGGGAGTCCAATCAGTGAGAAAGAGGAGGGACTGAATGAGTGAGAGATGTTGAGACCATGATTGGAAAAAGCACAGGGACAAATAGCTGAACTAGTGGAAGCATGGAAGCAATGCCAGTTCCCATGACATCTGCAGCTCTTCCCTGGACATTCTTTTGTATCCTGGAGAGCCCTGGCTACTTCTGTGATGTCACCTATGTTGTGGCAATTCCAACTGCCCTTGGGAAGTTTATTCAGTGCCTTACCTATTTACTGATGAACATGATGGCATACTGAAGAGTCTAATTCAGAAAGAGATGGAGACGTTAGAGAGACCAGAGAGTGATAGAAGAAAGCTGACCTTCAGTCTCAGTGTAAAACATCAAGAAAAAAATGGTCAAGAGAATGGTGTAGTGAGTTCTGTGCAGGAAAAGGGAAGCTTCCTGGAGGAAATGGGCTTGAGCTGAACATTTCAGTAATGGGGCACAAAAAGCTAGAGTCACCGGGAACCAACAGAACATCCTTGTTTGTCATAGCTCTTGAAATTCAAGGATTTCAGGATATTAATTGTTCTGGCTCAGAAGTCAGGAACTGGTAAGGCCAAAGCTTTATGCTGGGAACTCTTGGCTTTCATTCCTTTTGGAGGATAGGCATTGATGAGTGAAGATGAGACCAACATTAAAGAGAGACGGATTAATGAGGTGTGCCCATTTCAAGGCAGGACAACACTGTACTTCAACCACACTGGCTAACTTTGGGTACTTCCCAGCTGCTCTGTGTTCCTGAGTTGTCAGTGAGGTGACTTGTTGAGTTTGGTGACTATGTTCTCCCCTTATATGTCTTCTCAATCAAAAGTTGTATGGTTAGAGTGACCTCTAAAGATATTTGGGGAACCTCTAAATGACTGGGGTGATTGTGAACTATGCCAATTTTCTCCTGACTCATAAACTCACAGGATTGTGGACTCTGCAGCCAAGTTAAATTCTGAGTCTGCAGCTGTGAATAAGCCTGAAGAGGCTATGTCCTTGATTACTTGGAGCATGTGCTATGAGGGCAGAGAAAACCAGATAGCTGAGATAACCACTTCACTTCAAACAGAGGAAACAGCTGAGTTCCCCAGAGGGGGCTTCTGAAGCATGGGACAAAACCATTTGGGGTGTCATTGAGTCATTTGTAAACGAGCTCTCTCAAAATTTCATTAGGACGCAGGGAGGCCTGTCCATCCTCTTTGCCTTGTCATACCGCAAGTTAATTTGTGTTCATCTACCCACAAGCAGCATCAGGGAGCCACCATCCCACCAAACCTTCCTCACCAAGATGCAGGTGAAGCAGAAGGTGCAGAGACTTACCAGTCAGACCACTGAAAGAAGTTAACAGTGAGATCAAATGGCCTTTATTACAGAAGAGAGCATGATGAATAGGTATTCATTTTTTCAAACTCTTTTGTTTCAAGCTTAGGTCCACTCTGTCTTTATTAATTCATTTTATGCAAGGTTTGTGTTTCTGGTTGGCTGCATCTTCAGGATATGTCTTTGCCCAACATCATGTCTCTGAATTCTACCCAAAGGCAGAACCTCATGTGGACAGGAATGACATGAGGACAAAGACTATTCTGCTTCCTCTAAAAAGAAATGAAAACAGAGCCTGTGGCAGTAGTATGTGAATTTACAGCATGCATTTGAAGAGATTCTATCAAGTGCTGGCTAGTGTGATAAGATGGGTGCTGTGAGTTTGAGTTGATTGTTTTGTTACTTGCTTGGAAAGGCCTTGTGTGTTTGGTTCTCCAAGAAGCAATTGGAGAGGCCTAGTAATACATCTAAATATGTGGATATAAAGACTGATACTGATCCTTGCTCCTTTGTTGCTCTCTAAGAGGACATACCTGCATGCATTTGTTCAGCATCCAATTGATAGAGTTCTCCCACTCTCACTCAGTCTCTCTTTCTCTGTCTCTCTAAATCTCTTTCTCTGTTTCTCTAAGTCTCTCTTCCTCTGTCTCTCTGTCTCTCTGTCTCTCACACACATGTGTATGTGTTGTATATTATTTGATGTGTTTGTGCATGTATCTCCCCATAGTCCCTGCAATCAGGTATCTGTGGTTTGGCATGAGCAGTTCCCTATCTCAGAATTCCCAGGTGATACCTTGGTGAAAATTGGGGGCATCAAATTGAGTATTATAGTTCTGCCAGTGTACTTATTTTAGTGACACATAGATATACCCTTGAGGAGTTTATAAATCTGTCATGATGTTGAGTCCCATCCTTAAAACTGTTCATGATGTTATTTTGGTCTCCATTGTGACAGGTCCCATCATTGAGAATTTCTTTTTGAAGACAGGAGAAACATCTTTATCGATTCTGGAGGGTACACATCTGTGGAGTAGGCACCAGGGAAATTCTTAGACAGCTATTTCGGCAAGCCTCATGAGAGAGCTCATACAGCTCCACCTCCCATCATCTAAACAGCCTGCCTCTACCAGTGTAGGGTCAGAATAGGTGTAAGTAAATTGTTTTCAAATCTGTGGGTTGGTCCCGGGTTTAGGTACCAACAATATAAGTAAATTTGTTGCAACAACTCTGGGGAAAGGTGGCCTGACTACCTGGGGAGTCAGGCAACACCTTGATCTGCTTAGGATAGCTCTGATGGCTGGAACTGCAAGGAGACAGTTTAGCCCTGGAGGATGAGGTATCCCACACACCTTGAGCTGCTCAGAACAGCAGCTCTGCCCTGAAGGTGCCCTGGACACCTGAAGCTGTTTAGCACAGCTCTTATGGCTGAATCTGCAAGGGACAGTTCAGCCCTGGAGGGTGAGGTATCCTGGACACCTCAAGCTGCTCACAACAGCTCTGCCCTAAAGGTGTCCCAGAGACCTGGAGCTCTTGTGCACAGCTCTGACAGCTGGAACTGCAAAGAAGCAGCCCGACACTGGACGGGACAATTTTCAGACTTCTTGGGAAATTCAGGCCTGGAACTGATGTGAGATGATCTCTCTGCAGGATACAAAAATCCTGCTCTTCTCCTGGAGAGATGCTACAGCTGAGCTTTGCTCAGTCCCCTCTTAAGGGGGCTTCCTAGCTGAGCTCTGCTTCTCTTGCCTGTGCTGTGGCTTTCTTTTGCTTCACTCTGCAACAAGGGGAAAAAACCCTGCAGAAATGTAGCAATGTACTCTGGCTCTGGATAAAAGTGTTACTGTTTAGCTCTTTATGGCTCTGTCCACTCAGAGATGTCTCAGCAAAGATCTTCTGTTCAGCCTCTCCTTGCTCTGCTCTTTCACCTCCCTCTTGCTCTATCCACTGGGGAACATCTCAACAAGGATCTTCTCTATGCCAGTGAATGAAGATCATCACACCCAAAATTCTTTTGAGAAAGAGATTTATTTTGAAGGAGGAGTCCAGGAGAGTAGCTGCCCCTACCAGGGTGGACAGAACAGCCTTTTTTTTTAAACTGACCAGGCAGGGCAGTTTGCACTGGATGTTTTGGCAGTGCAGTCAACCTCGGGTTGACTTGGGGCACAGGGTTCTACTGTTCTGCTCTGTGATTGGTTCATTTCACAAGTCAGTTGGGCAGGGGCAGAGATGGCTCTGATCTGAATGAGCCAAACTGTGTTTCTTTCTGCCCTGATCTGAGACTTTCTTCCCTAGTTCTGGCCTCCAGGGTCAGGGAGGGTTTCTCTCACCAGCGCCTTGTCCCTACAATAGCAAGTTTTATAAATACCAGAAGTTCCCAGTACTTAGGAGACAGGATGTGGCATCCCATGACATCCAGTAGTCTAGAACACACCCTGAATTCCTGTGATACTTGAGGACTATGTTCATGGAGATTATTACCTCTAGGTCCAGGACCTACTACCAGGCAAATCCTTTCTATGAAAAGGCCAAGATGGGGCATGAGCAGGTCATGTCACATACGCAGAGCTTAAAGAATGAGAACACAAATGTCTCAGAGAAATTTAAATGGTCTGGCCAAGGAGTCAGTCTTCCATTGTTAAGTGCCTGTCTTTCAGGGGACCACAACATTGTGCAATGGCCATCTCTGGCTTTCCTTGTTGCTGTACTGCAGAGTCTGAAGCTCTGGCTCCAGCCTTTCTGCCTCTTAGGAAGCTTCCTTAGCAAGTAGTGTTTTGTCTTATGCTTCTTGTTCTGAGCATTGCCAATAGTGAAAGAGACTGCTAGCTACTCCCAACACCAAATCGTCATACTTAATAGCCTCCAGAACCAGTATTTTTAACTTTCCTAATGGCATGACCATTGAAGTACAATTCCTCATGTTTTGACATTTCACCATAGAATTATTTTTCTTGCAATGTCATAACTGTAATCACTACTGTTATCAATCATAATGTAAATATCTGTCATGCAGAGTATCTGAGATGCCTCCCCTTGGAAAGGGTCATTCCATCACCAAATGAGTCATGGTGCTTAGAAGTCCAGTTTGCAATATGAGATGGATATCATGTATGGTCTTGGGCAGGGGTCTATTGCCATAGGACTACTACACCACTCATATCTCCTATCCTCATTCCAATGGGATTTGTCCTCTACTTGCTGATGTTTCCCTATATCCATGGTCAGAGAAGGGCAAATGGGGAATCTGTTTTCTTACTATAGGTTCTTGGATTTCTTTTGTTGTTGGAGTTTTCAGAAATAATATGATTCTTTCTGGAATTCTCTTTTCTCTACCATTGGCCAAGAGGAAAATGTCAGAGATGCCAGACACAGAAAGAGCAGGTAAGAACAAGCAGCTGGGTCAAGGTTAGTTCCAGCACCATTTCCTCCTGTAACATTAGCCTGTTTAACATTCAACCACTTGTGTTTACTTCATCAGTTTACTCATACACATCCCCCCCATACACACAATTTCAATCCCATCACCACTTTCATGACAGTCAACTTTTTTTTCCATGTACCAGTAGTTCTGGGAAGTGAGTCTTTTGTGAGAATCATTTGGCAATCAATCCCTGCTCCTATGACTGAAGCTGCAGTCCAATGATGGAGATGAATCTGTCATACATCATACACCTTCATGTCATTATGAGGAGAGAGGTGCTATGAACAGCCTTGAGGGAGTAAGTTCAAAGTCCAGCACCATTTGCTTTTTGCACATTTGCTTTTCAGGGTTTATATATGATCACAGTGGGGCTAGCAGCTTGCAAGTAGGAGAGCCCCCTGCAAAGGTCAAGTGAGTCATTCTCTTTGTCACCTCATTGGGTGGCATGTGTCCTTCTTCTACCCATTCTCTGCATGCCAAGGTGGTCTCTTCACTTTGACAAGCTGTTGCTTCACACTTATAGAGACCTCAGTGGGAGTTGGGCAGAAGTGTTCCCTGTGTGTTCTGTTCTCTTTTGTTTTGTCCTCTCCCATAGTAGTTGACCAAATTCCCTGTCTGATACTCTCCAAAATATTGGAACCACAGTGTCAATAACACTAGGAAAGACTGAATGTATTGTCACTTTTGAATGTGATGCCCATGTCATAGCTGAGGGATTGTATGTATCTGTGCCATGCTGAGAGGACTTGAGCTCTGCCCCTGACCCAGCATCAGTGATTTTTGTTTCTGAAGCTTCTGGACCCTGTCCCAGTTAATAGTGGGGTTCCATATTCTTTCCATTTGTGTGTTCTATTAACTTTAAGTGGTGTCATTCTTACTACAGGAGTGTGTCATACATGGTGATCCTTTCGTAGAACTGAATGTTTCATTGGTTCTTTTGTATGGTTTGTTCCGGTTTGATTTTATTAGTATTGGCTGAGTATTCTCTTGTACAGTATGAGTTAAGATTCAGAACTAATTTACATGAGTTCTGATCTTTGTTGTTTCTTGCTGACTAATGATATTTCATTTTTATGTTTTCAACACATAGTTATTTGTGTATGAACTCACAGACATAGCATTCACTCAGCTGTGCACACACTGTAACTCACATGTGGATGGTGGATGGGAATTATTTACTAGAGTTCAATGCCTTTACTATACCATGTTTCCCAGGAGTTGAATTCAGACTTGTTGGCATGTACCTTTACTTGCTAAACCATCTACTAGTCCCGAATTTTTTAAATGTTTACCTTTGTACCAATAGACTTCAACTTCCCTCTTGCATCACCTTTTTTTGTAGAATACAATGTTCTGTTATTTGTACATTTCAAGATTGTTATGCTCTATTCCTATCACCATTTGTGTCTAAGAACTTTGGAACCTACTCCTAATTTCTTTACCAACTCACTGATTATTCAATGTTTTATTTTCTAGCCTCCATGTGTTTGTGTATTTCTATAGTTTATTTTTGTTTTATTTTGTATTTTCTATACTATCTTATAAAAATAAATGTTATTTCAGTTACCTTGTTTTTGAGAAGATTTGTTTCACATAAAACCATTTTGAAAAGTAATTGCACAGGCTGCTGATAAAAATTAATTCTGCTACTGTTCCATGGAAAGTTCTGTAAATGTTAAATCAGTCCATTTATTTGTATATCGGTTGTTCACTGCTTTGCTTTTGTTTTGATAACTGATATAATCATGTATTAAAATCACCCAAAATACTGTTGTGTTCTATCTGTTAGCTCATATTTAGTAGTGTGTGCTTTACAAAATCGGAAACATCAATGTCACAAGAATATGTGTTTATGGACTCTTGTTGAATTTCCCACTTTATCAATATGTAGTGACCTTCATTTTCTCATTCACTAATTTTACTTTAAAGTGCACATTATGCACTATCAGTATGGTTATACTTATTTGTTTCCACATGTGATTTTCTGCCTATTTCTTTGTCACTGAAGTTTATTTGTTGCAGGTACCAAATAGCTCTATGTAATAGAATATTATTTTAAAGTGTACTGCTTTTGTTTATGTTGAATTTGTTTCACTTTGTGAATCTATATTACTGTGCCTGTGTAAAATACCTGATGATTTAATAAAGAACTGGCAACAGCAGGAAAGGAGAAAGGATAGGTGGGCTGGCAGGCTTAGATTATATATAGAAGGAGAAAACTGGGTGGAGACCTCTAAAATCAAGGAGTCAGAGAATGAGGAGGGCTCCAGGAGCCAGCCACCCTGCTACACAGCAAGCCACAGAGTAAGAGTAAGATTTACAGAATTTAGAGAATAAGAAAAGCCAGAGTCAAAAGATAAAAGGGTTAATTTAAGAAAAACTGGCTGGAAATTAAGCCAAACTAAGGGTTGGGCACTCATAAGTAAGAATAAGCCTCTGTGTATGATTTACTTGGGAGCTGGATGGAGGTCCATCAAAAGAGCAATAACCTCCAATAACAGCTCTCTTTCATTTACGTAGTCTATTCTGTCAGGCTATTTCTTCTAATTGGAATGTGAGACACTTAAAAGTCAGAATTATCTAAGTTGTAAAATAATTACTGTCATTTTATTATATCTCCTTTACTATATGTTTTAATTTTTCAAGATAGCTTGTACTTAAATATTTTTAGTCTAATGATGTATTTGGACTCTCTCACATACATTTATACTCAACCTTCCAGTTCTCTTCTTCTTGCTTTGGTTTTGGGAATGCTTTCTTCTAACATTATTTTTGTCTGTTTTTATGGGATACATTTATAGGATTCATTGCAATCTTTGTCTTTAGCTACCTTAAATGCACCAAAGGTGAATACATTCTGAGTGTAAGTTTTCTTTTCTATTATTCAATACAAGAATTTTTTAAAAAATAGAGTTTTCAAGATAGAACTACTCAATTTCACCCAAGGACAAAATGACATGTTTCTAGGCTATGATAGGCAAAACCAAAGGGTGTTAAATAATTTAAGCTGCCTTATCCAAACTTGTAAAATTCTAGTTGTGTCCATATTCTGAAAAGCCTTTTGATAGTACTGCATAATTTATTTTTGGACAATGACATTATAAGTTACCTAAACTATTGATCATATTTGAATGACTGATTTAATAGTAAAACTTACCCTAAAGGTTTCTCTTTTAATCACCAGTAACCTCATTTGACAAATTATTGGAATTATCAGTGATTTTTAAAAACTTAATTTGTTCATGATAGACATACAGCCTCAGGTTTAAAAAAATAACATTTAAAATGGGTAAAGTAACAAGGACCTGAGTAAATAATGGTCACAAGAGTGGGGTGGTTTCCATTTTCCTGATATGAGAAGTAGATTATATGGACCATGTCTTAATGTTCAACAATCTACTGGGATAAAAAATGATGCCTTCAATAATGCTTGGTTTTCTATACCCATATTAAAGGTAGAAGGAAAAATACTTATAACTCACAGAGAGACTTGTGTTTTCAGGAGTAGAAAAATGAGGATATAAAGTGAGGTCATGATTGGGTGGGGTTGATTTGCCATGGGGCTATTGTGACAGACTGTGAGATCAGTATTATTGTCTTGCAACCCAAGTGGGATTCTCTCTGCCCATATCATGGGACCAAGAAGCAGGGAGCAGCTGAGATGCAGTGTTTTCTTAGGACACTTTATTATCCAAAATATGTGTACCATATAACCTTTATTGTGCACAAAGTGGGAGGTGATGCCAATCAGGCCATGGCCAAAGCCCTGGACATTAACCTTGAGCCTAGCACTATTACTTAATAAAGGGTACCTAATCCCACTGAATACTGCCTGAGCAATAGTTGTTCAGAGCCTTTTCTGGGTGAATGTCCCATTAACTAAGAAGTAAACTATGGAATAAGAAATGAAAGCCTCAGAGTTATCTTCCAGGGTAACAATTATTCTATTGTTACCTTCTTTCTGCCAGGTTTTAAGCCATTTCTTATACTAGATTGATGTAGAAGTAGGAGTTGCTTTTCTCTGAGACAGATGCCCAACTTAACCTATCCGATGCACTCTTAAACCCTAGATGAATGGGGACAGTACCACCTATGAAAATTGAAGGCCTTGTGTGTCACTTTTGGACTTGGGGTCTGAAGATAGGTGAGGTTCCTGGCACACTGTTCAAGCTGGGATGTTATTGTTACTTATTGAGAAGTCTCTGTCTCTGTCTCTAGGCCAATGTTGATAATATTTATTCTGATGCTTCTGGACCATCTTACTGCTAATAATGGGGTTACATTCATTTTTCAATATTTATAGTTACTGTTAATTGTGGAGGTGCTATTGACACTAGATGAGTGACTCTGGTCTTGGAATCAAGTGAGTAAACCTATGTTTATTCTATGGAATTTCTATGCTGAAACTGAATTGTCTTAGTAATACACTCAGGTTTATTTTCCTTTGGTTTCATGTGAAAGATTGCAAGTAAATGAATCTGCATTATCCAGGACATCCAAGTTGATTTAATATCTGTGGACCTGGTGGACAGTGTACATTCCCAAAGCATGCAGGACTCTTGAATTCTTGACCAAACAGAAAGAGAAAAACAATCTTACAGTTACAATAGTTGTTGTATTTAGCAGGGAAACAAAAATTATCACCCCAGGAGTACTCACCCCAGGAGTGCACACATGGTCCTTTATTGAAAACGGAGATACAAATTCTACAGAGCCACAGTCAGTGTCCCTAGCTGTTCTTTGAGTCTTTAAACTAAACCATTCTGTAGGGCCCTGGTCTCCTCCCATATTGCGTAAAGCCATTGCCTGCTTGCCAACCTTGACCAGATGTCCTCCCTATGCTAATACCCTGCCGGGTTCCACCCTCCTGAATGCTTAAGGGAAGTTCCCTGTTTGTGTATCCTGCATATTGGTCATTAACAGCTTAGATGCAAGATTGTAAACATTAGTAGTGAACTTCTGCCTCTGGGGTTCTCCCATTGTGCTGTAAGCCTGTATTTAAGGTTTCCTCTATCTTTCAATAAAGGGCATTCACCATTCTCCTGAGGTGAATGACCCACTGTCTTTGTCTCTGTTTTTCGATCCACAGCCCCTCGCTCAGACATGGTGAATGGGTGATGGTAATGTGTGCGTTATTGCTACACCATTCCACATTTCCAGAGAATCCAACATATCTAGGTTGTTCTTCTCTCTTCCCAGGAAATTGAAGGAATACTGACATTCCTCCTAGTGTTTGCTTTTATTTACTATTGAGATTATAATATGATTATGTTATTTCCCCTTGATTTGTGAACTCACAAACATCGCATTTATGTTTTCTGTTCTATGCATTTGATAAAAATTTAACAATATGAATACACAAACAAGGAGCTAAATAATCCAACAATTGCTATGCCAGTTTGCATGAGAAAAAACACAGGAGGCCGCAATCCTACATAACAATCTAGCAGAAACTCAGGGATGTTGGGCATGGGGAAAATTGTCTTCTCAATGGAATAGGACAATATGTTACCTGATATTGTTCTTTTTTTTTAGATTGCATTATACTATATTAAAATCCTCTTCCTACGTGTGAAAAATAACACATATATTCCTTTGTTTACACATTCAGGGCTTCTTTTATCAGTATTTTTTTTACAAAATCTAAATCATTTATAAGCAAATACATTTCTAATATCATAAATATTATCTTCTCAGTTATCTGTTCTAACTTCCTTTCCTTTCTCCTTCCTTGATTCTTCTTTCCTACCTACTTTCCCTCATCCACCTTTTACTATTACTCACTATACTCATATTCATTTTATTTTCTTTTACATATTTTTCTTTCTTCTTGTGTTCTTCCTTCCATCATTTATTCTTTCATTCTTCCTTCCTTTCTTTCATTTTTCTTCTATGTAATGTCCTTCTTCACAAGAGCTGAAGATTTAGTTCACAGACCAAGCACATGTCAGAAAAAATTACTACAAGTGAACCTCAAAAACATAATTAATAGGAGATGGTGGATAAATTGTACGTTGCTTTGCTAGCAGGCATCTGGTTTTGGTAGTAGATTTGTAGTATCAATGAGCAGAATGCAGTGTCTTTTCTCTGTGTGAACATTATCAGGAGACTTCCATGCTGTAATGGAATGTTATTTCAAACCTGTGAAATAAGAAAAGCTTCCTTTTTTCCAGTTTCCTTTGTTTTTGTGACTTACTAGCAAACATTCACCTTGAAATCAATGACTCATTTTTAACTTGGATGACATTACACACTAACATGCTAAAAATCTCATACAGATCTTTCAAGGTCAAAGTTTAAAAATCTTCCTTCCATGCTCTTCCAAACATATTGATATTGTCTATTTAAGATACTGTATGATCACAGGTACAATAATGGGGAGCATAAGGCCTACTTATAATCTAAGATAGGGTTTGAATTCAGAGAACCCATGAATTGGCAAAGAATAAAACATTCTATGTACTCTAGAGAAGAAGTCAGTCTTCAAAAGATTCTGAAGACATCACAGAATGATGTTTGTATGTATAAGTATAGGATGCCATATCTACTGTTAGCATTATCCAAGATTAATATTGGAACAAAATTGGGTTTTGGTGAAAGCCACATAAAACTACAAGGTTTAAGAGTAGCTGAAGTTATAGCACATTACAGTCCAGTGATCAGAAAAGAGACATATCTACCCTTCTCAGGGTAATTATTTATTCTTTTGAGAGAACAGATAAGACTCTTGGCTCAAAATGTAGAAATCAGATTCTCAGAGATTTGAAATATGTAACAAGCTCCTTTTTATACCTTTCAGCTTGCCCTCATGAATAAAGATTTGTTAGCAACAAAAGGGATTCCTAGACTTAGTTTGATAAAGAGGGTCTCATGTCTCCATCCATGATGTAAAGCAAAAGATAACCAGACTACAACCCATAGCTCGAGAGAAGCTAGCTACAAAGAAGTACCCTAAGAGAGACACATAGACAGTCCAGCAAAGAAGAAATAGATGAAATCTACGTGAGCACACTGGTAGTGAGTAGGATAATGGAGGGCAAGGAATGGGGAATAAGAACACAGGGGAATATGATGGTCAAGCTGGAACAGAGAAAGAGTGGGAGAGCAAGGAAGGAAATGCTATGATAAATGAAGACATCATGGGAATAAGGAGAAACAGGGTGCTAGGAAAGTTCTCAGGAACCCACAAGAATGACCCCACCTTAGAGTATTGGCAATAGTTGAGAAGGTGCCTGAGCTGGCCTACTCAGTGATTGGATTGTTAAATACCCTAACAATCATCATAGAACCTTCATCCAGTGACTCATGGAAGCAGATGCACAGATCCACAGCCAGGTGCCAGGCCAAGCTCCAGATGTCCAATTGATGAGAGAGAAAAGGAATTCTATGAGCAAGGGACATTGAGACCATGCTGGGAAAAAGTACAGAAAAAAATACCCAAACTAGTGGAAACACATGAAATGGGGACTGATAGCTAAGAAGCTCCCATTATACTGGACTAGGCCCTTGAATAGGTGAAACAGTTGATTAGCTTGAAATGTTTAGAAGGCCTTCAGACAGTAGGATTGGGACCTGTTCCTAGTGCATGAGCTGGCATTTTGGAGCCTAGTGCCTACAGTGAGACACTTTGTGCAGCCTTGGTGCAGGGAGGAGGGGCTTGGACCTGCCTCAACTGAATGTACCAGGCTCTGCTGACTCCTCATGGGAGACCTTGCCTTGGAGGAAGTGGGAATGGGGTTGGGTTGGGTTGAAGGCTGGGAGGTGGGAGAAGGGAGGACATGAGAATCTGTGATTGGTATGTAAAATGAAGAGAAAATACCTTAATAAAAAAAACAAAAATCTTAGTGTCATTACATTATCTGACATCTCAGGATAATTCCTTTATAGGGCTTTAGTTAGAGTTTTCCTGCCTGGCCCACAGTTAGGACAAGTCTCTCTCACCTGTCAGTCTCTCAGCCACTCAGACCCAACCAAGTAAACACAGAGACTTATATTGCCTACAAACTGTATGGCCATGGCAGGCTTCTTGCCAACTGTTCTTATAGCTTAATCCATTTCCATAAATCTATACTTTACCATGTGGCTCGTGGCTTACCGGCATCTTTACATGCTGCTTGTCATCGTGGTGGCTGGCAGTGTCTCTGACTCAGCCTTCCACTTCCCAGCTTTATTCTCCTCCTTGTCCCACCTATTCTTCTTGCCTAGCCACTGACCAATCAGTGATTTATTTATTGACCAATCAACAACAAACTTGACATACAGACCATCCCACAGCACAGGGCAATACTTCAATGTGAAGGGCCAAATGGATAACAGATGGGGAAAGGAAGATGCATGGAACTTCAAATTATATATACAGGAAGAAATCATCAAGCTATGATATAAGATACACAATTGATTGCTGGTTATCCTACCTTATTACATTTCTACTAGACACATGAAAATACCTCTTTGAATTTTCATAAAGTGTATAATGTTTTTTATATTCTTTTCCTTTAAGCATTTCAAAATTAACATTTTTTTTTTGGTTTTTCGAGACAGGGTTTCTCTGTGTAGCTTTGCGCCTTTCCTGGAACTCACTTGGTAGCCCAGACTGGCCTCAAACTCACAGAGATCCGCCTGCCTCTGCCTCCCGAGTGCTGGGATTAAAGGCGTGCACCACCACCGCCCGGCCAACGTTGTTTTGAGAAAACAGTACACATTGGGCATAGATTATCTACTCTTGGACTTGTACTCTGGAAGTAGACACATGAGGATCATGAGTTCAAATGTATCCTTGAAGTGTTACTGAACTCCATGCCAGGCTTAATATAAAAACAAAATCTCAAGGGAATTTGTGAAAACATGAAATCAAAATCAAACACCACAACCCACCACCCTTTTTACAGACACACTTACTTGGAAAGTATGATCATACACTGCCTGAAATTTAAATAAACAATAGACTAGTAAGATGATAGGTTTCCCATTCTATGTATTACAGCAGAAAAATACATATCACTAACTAAAAACACAATGGAAGATGAACAAAGCCACAGAAGGAATATGAAGACCACCAAAATAAATTTAACGAAATGAATTTGCCACACATATAGCACACTTTGGTATCTACCTCAAATGTTTCAAAATAGAAAGGAAAGTGCATTGATCTCCCCCATCAGTCTTGACTAATCATAGTATTTAATTTACTTCCTTCAATGCTATGATGAAAAGAAAATGAAGTAAGATTTTTTCCTTTAAGCTGAAGACAACTGTGATGTCTAAAATCTGTACCAAGTTGTTTATGTGAATAATTTATTTCTCTTGTATGAGTTTGTCCCTATTTCCTGACTTTAACATGATATAAATAGGCTTTAAAATATTTCACATAGTTGGGCAGTTAAGGAAAGTTCATTCCATATGATAAGACTTGATTTTGACAACTTCCTTTAGTTCTTTCTACAAGTAGATCCAAGAGCCTAACATTTTCAGAAACTGGCATGCAAATTCACACCCCCAAAAAACATTTACTGATATCACATAATAAAAATTAAAACAACTCTTTAAAAAATTTTTCATTGATGAAACTTTTTCATTTGTAAGCATGCATTGCTGTAACACAGGTATTGAGACATTTAAAGGTTTACAAAAATTTTCTTCATTGTGAATTGGTTCATATAACAGAAAACAAGCATGTACACTTGAATTCAAAGAAATCCTTTTCTGTTGGTGGCATCATTTGTGAAAGTTTAGGAAATGCTGTTCTGCTGAGGAAATATGTCACTGGTGGTAGGATTTCATAATTTACATCCACACATCATTCTCAGTTCCCACTCTCTCTTCATGGTGCAAGCTAAGGATGTGAGCTCTCGATTTAGCTGCCATGTCTGACACTTGATGCCATGCCACTTACATGCTGATCCTGGGGCCAAATAAAGCTCATTATAAGTTGATATAGACACTACATAGCAGGAACAGAAAAGGAACTAGTACAAATCCATAAAGTTTTACACCTGAATTATTTATTTCATATAATAAAGAAGAGTATAAATTCTATAAATACTACATTATTATTTAAATTTATGGTGCAAGTGTTTAGCTCTGGAAGGAAAAGATCCGTGAGTATCAAAAGTTAGGTTACGGGGCTGGAGAGATGGCTCAGAGGTTAAGAGCACTGACTGCTCTTCCAGAGGTCCTGAGATCAATTCCCAGCAACCACATGGTGGCTCACAACCATCTGTAATGAGATCTGGTGCCTTCTTCTGGCCTGAAGTCTTACATGCTGTATACATAATAAATAAATAAATCTAAAAAAAAAGTTAGGTTATACCTACAGTTCGGAGTGGAAAGTGTCATGGATATATACAACTGAGAGGAGAAAGATATCCGGGCTGTTGGGGTGTCAGGCTATACCTGAAGCTGTGGAAGAAAGATTTCCAGGATACCTACCAGTCTCAAAAAAAAAAAAAAGGAAAAGCTGTGAAAGGAAGCTGGATACCTAAAGCTGTGAGGACATAGGAATACTAGCTGTTAGAAAGTCAGGCTAGTCCTGAATGTTTATCCCAGTATGGGATGGTTTACTTTAAGGATGTGACAAACTTGCCCCTCTCCAAAAAAGAGCCATTACAGCTTAGCTGTGTTACACTCAGCTAAGAGAGATTTCCAGCAGAGATGTCCTTTGCCACTCAGCTCCACTCCCCAAAGAGAATTTTCCAGCAGAGGTGTCCATTATTTCTCTGTTCCACTCCACTAGTGAGTTTCCTAGCAGAGATGTCAATTGCTTCTCTGCTCAACTCCACTAGGGAGTTTCCCAGCAGAGATTCTGCTCTGCTCTGGCAAAAGATCTTTACCCAAATCGAACTCAAGAGATTTATATGGGGGAGAGGAATCCAGAATAGTGGCTGCCTGTGTCAGTGTGAAAAAGTGCAAGCTGCCCGCTGAACAGACACATGACTTATATGGAACTTCATAGTGGTGGAGATTTCCAGGGAAAAGAGTTTGAGGATAGGTATTGGTTGGATTTCAGGCTCAAGCTCAGAGATTGGGAGGCTTTCATGCACAGTGATTGGTTGGTTTTTTGCTCAGGGATTGGTTGGATTTTCTGCTCATGGATTGATTTTGTCGTCAGTTGTTCAGAGGTAGAGTGTATTTCTTTGGCTCTGATTTCAGTGCCAAATTGAATGTTTTTCACTGGCTCTGGTTTTAATTTCCAGGTGTGTTTCTTTGGCTGACCTTTTACCCTCCACAGAGGATTTTATAAACTAATAAATTCAATTATTCCATGGTTCTACAGGTGCAAACATTGTGAAAATGGACATCATGATGCATGAACAGATTGCTGACACTGTCAAATTTTTTTTTACAAAATGAACACTATTGTGTAACTGAATGCAAATGTTTTGGATAAGGATCTTGCCAAACACTTTATAATAATAAGCCTTCAGTACTTTTTGCAGGTACTCAAAGAATATTGTAATATGCAAAGGCTTTAAGAGATTGACTGCACAGAAAAAGGTTTATTCATTTATAAAAAGCAAAACTGTATGACACTGACTGTATTTTTAGGATTTCTCTACAGGATGACTTTTTCTAGTGATTTCAAAGACTACTGATATACACAAAGGCTTTATTACACAGATTACATTCACAGGATTTTTCTCCAGTAGGTGTTGTTTCATGCATTTGAAAAGTACTGTGTGTGAAATTACCTCACCACATTGACTAAATTCATGGGGTTTCTCTCTAGTATGTAATCTTTCATGCATTTGAAGATGACTGTGATGATGAAAAGTTTTACCACATTAATTATGGCCATAGGCTTTTGCTCCAGCATGTCTTCTTGTATGTGTTTGAAGAGTGGTGTGATCAGCATAGACTTTACCACATTGATTACATTCATAGGGTTTCTCTCCAGGATGTCTTCTTTTATTTATTTGAAGAGTATTGTGATGAGCATAGACCATAACACATTGATTACATTCATAGAGTTTATCTCCAGTATGTGTTTTTTTATGCATTTGAAGAGTTTGGTGATGTGCAAAGGCTTTACCACACTGATTACATTCGTAGGGTTTCTCTCCTGTATGTGTTCTTTTATGTACTTGAAGATGACCATGTTGTGCAAAGGCTTTACCACACTGATCACATTCATAGAGTTTCTCTCCAGTACGGGGTCTTGTGTGCCTTTGAAGATGACTGAATCATGCAAAGGCTTTACCACATTCCTTACATTCATAGGTTTTCTCTCCTCTATGTGTTCTTTTATGACTTTGAAGATGAGCATGCTGTGCAAAGGCCGTACCACACTGATTACATTCACAGAGTATCACTCCAGTAAGTGTTCTTTTATGTACTTAAGAGTATTGTGTTACGCAAAGGCCTTACCTCACTGATTACATTCATAGGGTTTCTCCCCAGTATGTGTTCTTTTATGATTTTGAAGATTGTCATGTCATGCAAAAGCTTTACCACATTGATTACATTCATAGTGTTTCTTTCCAGTGTGTGTTCTTTTATGCCTTTGAAGATCATTGTGATGTACAAAGGCTTTAACACATTGATTACACTGAAAGCTTTTTTTTCCCATAGGTGCACTTTCATGCCTTTGGAGATGACTCTCATATACAATGGTTTTACCACATTCAGTATATATGAAAGGTTTCTTCTCTCCAGTTTGACTTCTTTCATGCCTGCAAGCACATGTAAAATCTTTACTGGAATCATTACACTGCTGACTATTTATATCTATGTGAATTAAATTTACAATTTGTTTAAATATTCAAGAGGAATCAGATCTTAAGATTTTATCATTGTTTTTGCACCCATGATTTATTTATGCAGTCCTAGTACTCATAGAGCTTCTCAGTAGTGTGAGTTTGTTAATGTATTAACAGTGAAGCTAGAAAATCAATTACTTGTATACTTTAATCAAATTCAACAAATATACTCAATGTGGGGACTGCTACATATCTACTCAATGTTATGAGAATGAGGTATGTGATGTCTTCCATATCCCTATGCTTATATGGCTTATATCCAGAGTGACATATGGTATACCTAGTAATGGAAGAATAGCAAATAAAAGATTTCCACACTGAATTCCATTTGACTTTCTGTCATCATGGACTTGTGGCATAGGGATGAAGGTTTCTCTTCCACAACATTCCTTGACTTTTGACTCTAACTGCCCCACTCACTAAACAGCACAGTCACAACAAGTGTATGAGTTACACTAGCTTTACTATGGACTATTTGCTTAATAGAAAGCTTTGACAATATACTTATCAGCTCTTCACTATGTATAACTTTTGTAATATGAATGTTATGAAATAAAAATACAAACAGTTCTACAGCATAGCTCTCATGGTGCTATGATTTTAATGGTGATCTCTTTTGAGAAATTGTTTCTTTGGCATTGTTCTTAAAAGAATGCCTTGCAAATGCCATTCTCCAACCTGAATTTGAGGTGTATGGTGTTGTGAGAATTTAATAATCATCAATGCACTTTAAGTGGTACTTATTTACACTGCTGCTTTTGTTTAAAATTTCCAGGACACAATGTAATTTCTTCACAGGCATATTTTTATCAACTTGCACAAGAAAATTACCTTACATGTCTTCTAGAATTTTGAAAATGTTCTTCAATATTATGACTTTCCCAACTGTATCCTTAAATAGAGTACCAGAAAATTTATATTATTGAAAACATTGTAAAATTTATGTTACTACCTTTAGTGAATCTTAGAAATATGCCTGATTTATTCACCTCATTCTTCTTCCTCAATCAACTTACACAGGAACATCCAAAACCAAGAAACAGTTGTCCCCTTATTTTAAATGTGAAGGAAAATACAGTCTTACTATAATCGAGAGGTTCCTGTAGGTCTCAATCATAACATCTTTGTAGAGATTCTTCTGGGAAGGATCCAGCAAAGTCCACTCTTCCCAAATGAAGTTGACATGCACATCATCATAAGTCACTGCATTCTGAAAGATCCCATACATATGTACATCAGAAAGCATGGTACTGAGAACATTATAAATGTATACTTCTTTGACAGTATATTCATACAATTCTGGTGCTCTTCATATTTATATTCTGACATACATATTATAATGTAACTGCCAAGTCAATTTAGAAGGAATAGGAGAGTAACCTCTGTCATTTCTGTTCCCTTTGAATAGGATACCACCTTACCAGAGAAATGCCTATTAAAAAACTTAGAGACAAGGAAACTGATGAACAGTACAGAGGACACATGAGAGAAAATGTATGAACAATAACTAACTACAGAGAAGAAAATAAGATGGACAATCTGGGTATATTTTCTTATGGCTTTAACCTCAACACTCCAAAGTCAGGCGCAGGTATATCTGCCTCTGACTTGAATGCCAGAATAGTCAATGCAATCAGGTCTGAGATAGCCAGTGACCCATCCTGCAGGCCAGGTTATTAGATGAGACCCGAGGAGGCACCTCCTGAAAGATCAATGGGGCGAGAGAGAAAGGAGACCAGGCACATAAAGAAAGACAGAGTCAGTCTGAGTCACGTCGAGGTCTCGTTTATTGACTGGGTGTTGAGGCTTATAAACAGGGCTTTAGGCAGGGAGGGGGAGCAGGGGAAGCAAGGAGAGAAGAATGGAAAATTCCTAAGGAAGGGTCAGGGTGAGGTCGCTTTGGTCCCAGGCCCCTGCAGCTGGTCGATTAGCACATGCTCCAGGAAGTTTACCTAATCGTACATCCCACAGTTAGGCCAGGAACCTCCTGTTTTTGCAAGACTTGATAAAGCAAGGAAGGTCACACAAAGTTCGAGACACAGCTGTCCGGAGTCGGTCCCCAACAAGCAAGAACCTAGTTGAGCAATTATTCTTGTGGTAAAATGGAGGAGTATCATTGGGTATATGCACAAGAGAAGTATAGCTAGGTCTTGAGGTAGATTGACTCCCAATTTTCTAAGAATTGCATATTGATTTCCACAGTACCTGTACAAATTTCAACTTGTGATAGAAATGAGTCCCCTTGCTCCATGTCCTTGCTAGCACTAGATGTCACTTGTGTTATTGATCTTAACCATTCTTATAAGTGTAAAATGACAGCCCAAAGTAGTTTCCATATGCATTTCCATGATGGCTAAGGATGCTGAACATTTCTTAAGTCATTTTCAGCCAATTTAGATACCTCTTCTGAGAATTCAGTTTAGAGGTGTACCTCATTACAATTGCATTGCTTGGTTTGTTGTTGTCTAGTTTCTTGGGTTCTTTATTATCTTGTGTGAGAAAACCCAGAAGCACATAGACAAACATGTTGTACTCACTTGAATGTGAAAATTAGCTGTTAAGTAAAGTACAATCACAGTAAAACTAGTTAATCACATTACAACCCATACATGCATAGAGGCTAAGTAACAAGAGCAGCTCTAGGATATATACATTAATATTATTGAGAGAAGGAAATAGAATAGATTTTGTGGGGGCACTGGAGACAGTTGTGGATGGGAACAGGAATGGTCAGGTGAGTAAGGAAGGGACAGATGGGGGAAAGACAGGGAGAAATAACTGGAATAGGGAAGATTTTAGCAGGGGACATGGAAAGAGTGCAGTGCAACCTTTATGGAACCTATAAGGGTGGCCCTAGTGAGTACCCCTAGTTATCAAAAATACAGAGGCTGGCTGGGTACTGTTGGCATATATCTTTAATACCAGCACTCAGGAGGCAGATGCAGGCTGATCTCTGTGAATTTGAGGCCAGTTTTCTCTTCAAAATGAGTTCTAGGACAGGCTCCAAAACCTACACAGAGCAACCCTGTACTGAAAAACCAAAAAAATAAAAAAATAAAAAAGAAAGCAAAAGAATACAGAGGCTGAACCAAAGATCTTCTGTAACCACACAAGGCTCCCAGTGTTGGAATTGGTACACCAAGCCAGACAAAAAACATTCAGCTGACAATTGACACATGTCCTGCATGAAAGATATGCTGGGGCAATGGTGGCTCAGAGCTTCTGTATTTTCTAACCAATGACTAGTGAAAATTGATGCCCAAACTATGAGTCAATTTCGTGCCTGACACTGCCTAGATGGATAGGAACTGGAATTGGATGGCTCAGTGAACTAGGAAAGAACCAAATACAACTGACCAAGGGAAAAAATGAGATGGTTTATAACTATATACTATTATAATAAAATATTGAGGCCTAGTATAATAGTTTTTAGAGAGGTTTCTTTCAGTAGATGATGAGAACACATGCAGAGATCCTTACCCAAACATGATGTGGAGCTTTAGAAATCCTGTCGAAGGAGGGAATGAATATTGTAAGATCCAGGGAGATTGATGAAACAAGGAAAACTTGGCCCAAGAATCATGAAAGCAGGGTACCTAGGGGTTCAGAGAAACTGAAGTGGCAATCATGAAGCCTGCATGGCTCTGTGCCAGGTCCTCTGCATACATGTGATGGTTGTTTACCTTGGGGTGTTTGTGGGACTATTAACTGTAAGAGTCTTGGTGTCTGGCTCTTTAATTTTCTCTTGGGGCCCCTTTCCTCCTATTGGGTTACATTGTTCAGACTTTATATTAGGGTTTGTGCCTAGCCTTATTGCACCTTGTTATGATGTGTTTGGTTGATATCCCTAGGAAGCCTACTATTTTCTGAAGGAAAACAGAGTAGCAGTGAATTTTGAGGAATGAGGATTTCAGGGGTTTGACTAGAAGTGGAGGAAGCAGAAGCTGCAGTTAGGATAAATTGTATGAGAGAAGAATAAATACCAAGAGAAAAGTAAAAATGAAAATATATTTACTCTAAGTTCAATGGTTCTCATAATCTGTAACAGCCTCAAACAGCTCAAATGTCCAAAGCCTCCTCTGACACTCAAGACAATCTCGTGACTGTCAAATCTTGTAAAAATCAAGAAACAAATAAAGGATTTCCAATGTACAATGGCACAGGATATACACCCATTTAGAAGAAGAGGGATAAGGCTGTGTTCCAGCCACCAACACAAACAGACAAACCCTGCTCATGTGCATGTCACACCAGCCAGAAGATCAGGCCACCAGCCCGTGATACTTCCACCATCCCCACATCTCCCAAGACACAGTTGCCCATCAACTCAACAGCTGCCACTCTCAAAGCCATGTCCTCAACCCCAAATTGAAGGGATATCTTCTGCTCAAATGCAGGCACACAATCCAGAAAAACAGGTAGACAACTTGAAATTAAGACCCCCTGCTGGACCAGAGGCCATGCCAGCCATCAGAAATCTTTGTAACCTGCTCACTTTTGGACCTCCTACCTTCTTTCAATAACCCCCCAATGCTATCCTCAATCACACTTCTCTTTTAATCTCTGTGTTGTAGCCTCCATCTTCTGTTGAATACTTTCTCTAACCAAAGGACATAGAATCTGCCAGATGTCCGTGTAGGCCACCTGCCCAATGACTTCCACTACTTTCTCTGTGCCCTTTCAACCCTATCTCCAAACTTTCTTCTCTCTTCCATTTTGTCATCCACAAACTTGAGCAGATACTTATTCTTGGAACAAAGGCCACACTGCAAGATTTCAAGGCCCCAACTTGGGATGAGAACCCATGATCAACCATAGAACACACAGAAGAGAAGAACAAAGAGCAAATAAAAACCAAGGAATAAAACATCCATCCAAAAAAGACAAACTGAGAAATCAGCACCTAGACACACAATCACCTCAAATCCAGATACCTGGACACCAGCATTAGAACATAATCAATAATAGCTGGAGCAACATGTCACCACCAGATTCCAACTATTCTACCACAGCAAGCCTTGGACAATCCATCACAGGTGAAGGACAAATAAGACAAACTTTATAAAGATGATAGGAGTTGTTATAGAGTAAGTGAAAGCATCCCTGTAAGGAAAGCAGAGAATGGATAAATGTAATATTAGAAAAAATTAACATACCCCTTAAAGAAAGACTAAGACAAACAAACGGTTGATAGAAATAAATAAATCTCTTCAGGACCTGAAAATGGAAATAGAAGCAATTAATAAATGCAAACTGAAGGAATTCTAGAAATGAACATCTAGCTAATTGAACAGGAAGTACAGAGTCAAGCTTCACCAAAGGAATATAACACATGGAACAGAGAATTCCAGGCTGTGAAGATATGATAGAAGAGATGGCTATATCAATGAAAGAAAATGTTAAATCAAAGAATTTCCTGAGATATAACATTCAGGAAATCTGGAACACTATTAAAGGATCAAACCTAAAAATAATAGGAATAGAAGGAGAAATATCTCAGCTCAAAAGCCCAGAAAAGATTAAAAATAATTTTCCTAACTAAAAGAATAGAAGAACACAGCTCAGAGAATCTACTAAGCAGGGCTCACAGAGGCTCACAGAGACTGAAACAGCAATTACTACCTGCATGGGTCTACATCAGTTCCTTTGCATATGTGTTACCAATGTATAGCTTGGTGTTTTTGTGCAACTCCTAACAGTGAAAGTGGATGATGTCTCTGACTCTGTTGCCAGCTCTTGAAATCCTTTACTGCCTACTAGCTTGCCTCATCTGGCCTTGATATGAAGATTCTTCCTTAGGCTTATTGTAACTTGTTATGCAGGGATTATTGATAACCAACCCTGGGATATGTACTCTATTCTGAAGGGAAATGGAGGAGGAGTGTATCTGGTAGAAAGGAGAGAAATGGAGAGGATTCAGAGGAGTGGAGGGAGGAAAATCTGCAGTTGGGATGTATTGTATGACAGAAGAATAAATAAAAATAAAAAGGAAGGATTGAAATGTGGACACTGAGGGAAGACAATAAGACCTGTAGCTCTGTTTCAGACAGGCGAGGCTTCATTCTCAAAGGGCTTAAATAGCTCTATCTATGAAGTTTTTCTTGTCTCTCCCTTGTTAATTCTACTCCTTGGGGTAATCAAAGAAAAGGAGTGAGAGAGAGAAAGAGAGAGACACAGAGAAGAGAGAGATACAAACAAAGATGAGCTCCCTATAAACTCACTGAAATGGGACTTACAAAATCACCAAAACTGTAACAGGGCTCTGTATTGATTCAGTGTGGCTCTCCCTCACAAGATGACACTTTCCCAAATTCCATTCTTCCTATCAATATCTGTGCTAAATCCATAATAAAAATCTTTTTTAATCCACGTCTGGGCACATGAAGCAGAAACAGGTGAATCTCTTTAAGTTCCAGGCATAGGCTATCTATTACTTAGTAAGTTTGAGTCCAGACAGGGTCAGAATGTGAGACTGTGTCTCAAAACATATGCACTCAAAAATCTCTACTTAATAAACTTCAGGACTGTGAAAAGGGTTTAACAAATAAATACTAACCTTGCAACTATCCCTTTACTTCTGTATTATAAAAAACTGTTGCCACAATGCACACTTTTAATCTAGTTATTTTAAGACAAGATAAAAGGCAGACAGAAGAAATCTTGCAAGTTTATTTACATGTGAAAGTAAACAAGGGACTCTGTCTCAAACATGCTAAAGGGAAAGGACCAACACCTAAAAGGTTCTCTGACTATTATACTCACACATAAATGAGGACATAGATACAAACAGTCAAATAAATAATAGAGTTACAGTTGGATGATGTGGCACACAACTTTTATTCCAATACTTGGGCAGCAGAGGCAGGCAAAGGTATGGGAGTTTGGGGCCAACCTTATCTGTAGTCTGAGTTCAAGGACAGCTAGAGACATACAGAGAAACCCTGTCTCAAAATAAAATTTCAACTCTGATTTGTATTGTCTCATTCTGAAAACCTTTTCCAAAATGCATTGAAATGTCCCAGCTTAACCTCAGCAGAGGTCTTATGGTGCAGGACAATATCTCTTAAAGTCATTTCAGATGTCAGCCACTTATGCCTGTCAAATTATTCTCAGAAATAAATATAGCTTAGTATGGTAGCAGAGCCAAGCAGTTCTCCTTAAATTCAAACCCATTTGCTCTATGAAGTGAATATTGTAGTAAGACATTCCTCAGTAACACACAGAAACACACACACACACACACACACACACACACACACACACACACACACACACACACAAATATAGTTGAATATACTTTGCTTTGTTGTTTGAGACAAGATCTCATTAGAAAGGTCCAACTAGCATAATCCTCACATTGTATAGTTTAATGGATAATATCTATTGAAAATTTTGAAACAAATCCCAGAAAACATTTCATTCTTTACCATTGGTCCATTATACAAAGCATTTCATTTTTCTGAACAAGGTCCTTCCAAACAGTGATCTTTATATTCACTTAAATTCAGTAGATCTAGAAGTGGGAGACAGTTTATCCTGTGTGCATTTCTAAGTTGTTTCCCCACCTTCCAATCAGTCTATGAAATTAATATCCATCTTTTCTTGAACTTCTAATTTAGAATCATTTTACCTAATTTATTTATAAATTGAGGTATTTCCAGATTTTGTTTTAATGCTAAGACTCCAACTGTGGAACCTCAAATAATACCTATAAAAGTAAACATTTCAGCTACCAGTAACGCAATGAATTTTTAAGAATGTTTTTCTAAAATAGTTGGAAAATTTCCAAGTATTGTATTGAAATTTTTGGAATATAACTTTATTTTTAATTTTACTGGAATCAAAATAAAAGGAGATAGTTGATAAATAATTCTACTATTATTTATTGTGCTACCAATATTTTGAGTTATATATCTGTGGTTGTATGTTACATGAAATAAAGAATGACTGTAGTGGATTACTAGAATTTCTAATAATAACACATGAAGAACAACTATATAAGCCTCTAGAAAACACAATTCTATCAAAAATAAAATTAGCAGTGTTTCTTGTAGTATTTCCTCCCTAAAGAATAATGAATCATGTCCTGCCAAAGTTAGAGTTTCTATTGTTGGGAAGAGACACCATGAACATGGTAACTCTTACAAAGGAAAAATATTTAATTGGGGTGGCTTACATTTTCAGGGGTTTAGTCCATTATCATGATACAATATAGCAGCATATAGGCAGACATGGTGCTGGAGAAGGAGCTGGATATTTTCTCCATGATCTAGAGGTAATCTGGGACACTGAACAAGGTTCAAACATATATGAGACCAAAAATCGCACCTCCACAGTGACACACTTCTTCCAACAAAGCCACACCTTCTAATAGTGCCAATCCCTATGAGCTTATTGGAGAAAATTCCATCCAGACTACCACAGGTACTAAGTAATAATGTTCACAAAGAAGTATGATATGTCCAATGTGAGAAAACAATGAACCCATTCTATTGAGAAAGAATAGAAGTATAAGTTTGTATCCATACCATAATTTATTAGACCATGAAAATTTTAATAGGGTCCACTTAAGGCCCCATGATGGATTCAGTGAAATATTTAGCTTACATTTAATCTAAGGTAGAAATAATGACAAGGTTGTTCCTTGTCCTTGAAGTGAACATGGAGTCTAGTTGTGCACTTCTTCAATATCAACTATGTTTCTTGTGATGACTGTTTTAATAACTTTGCAGTCAATAACTTTTACAAGTTGAACTTTTATTTTTCCCAATTTTTGGTACGTAATGAAAATCTATACCATTATTAATTCCAAGGAATCCTGGTGTATTATTTGTTATTCAGGGTCAAATGTATATGTGAATCAGAAGCCTAATTGGAATGAGCATCATAAGAAAGATCTTTTAGACAAATAAAAATAGCTTAGCCAGTAACTTCACTACACCCAAAGCTGTACCTGATAAATAGAACCCAGTGACATCACTCACTAATGACAAGCAGACACAGTTCTAGAACCCCATGACACACACTGGACAGTATATAAGCAGAAATCAAGAGCAGTGCTCTGCTCTGTTCATCTGGAGAGACAGCACCCTGATCTATTCAGCATGTGGAAAGTCTCTCCCAAGATCTTGACCCTCAAAACAGATGTCTGTTAGAGACTGGACCTAACTTGCAGCAAACATACTTAGAACAGATGAGCAGCCTTGAGGAAGGAGTCTTAGGACCTTCATTAGGAATCGGGGGTGTGAACTTTGTGTAATGACCATCAACATCATAAAATATAACTTTTGTCACACTAACTACAAATATCTACCTTCTTGCTCATGACATTACTCTTTCCCCCACTTCCTCTCCAGCATTTGTTGTCAGCTGTTTGGCAGGTCTAGGCCATTCTTACTGGAATTACCACAACTCTTTCCAACAGACCAAAACCACAATCTCTAAAAACAGAAATAATTTATAATATCAACAAGCTCCATAATTCTGATAGTAGCCAATATAATAAGAGTTTTAAATAAAAATAACAAATGCCTCAAAACAACAGTTATGAGTTTATTTACCTTATAACATTTTCAGTTTTACCAAGGAGCTCACCTATGAGGATCACCCATGCTGTCTCAGGAACATTCCAAGAGTCTAGAAATTTATGTAGTCTCAGAAGGCAATGGAGGACCCCTTGGAAAGCTCTGCAAAGCAGCTGGGAACCAGGAATACTTTGGAAGGCATTTGGACTCAAAGAAGGGTCTAAAGAGTGGCTTAGAGGGTCTAGCATCAGAAGGCAACCAGGTGGCAGGAAAGTTCTTAAAACGGGTATGTGGACACTTGCCTCACTTTTCCTGTATCAGGTTCTCACCTATATGACCATGGCAAGCTTTTCCTGGGTTATTCGCTGCATCCTATAAATACTAACAACTCTAGCAGCAGCACTATGACTTCCACCTCTCTGGGTTTCAGCAGCAGCATTGATTGACTCCTTGCCAGGCTCAATTCAGGTCCTGGAGATCTCCAGGGACTAGTTCCAGGGCTGCAAATGATCAAAGCTGCAAATGATGACACTCCATGAAGACCTCCTTCAGGTCCACAGATGTTTAAGATAGGCAACACAAGGGCTGGGTTGGTACACAGGGCCTGTGAGCTTGTGCAGCCCTGCCTTCTGGCCTCCTTGAGTCAAGCCCGCAAATCAACTACTAAACACACCCTCTCCCTGAGGCAAACTCAACAGAAATGCCTCCAGTCCTCTCCTCACAAGCACAGCAATCTCCAGATGCAAACTCTCAGGTAAGTCCCTCACAGACACACCCACACAACAAGCTCACAGAAATTACCCCCTCCCTGGAAATGTCCTTTTATACATTCTTTTAGTGGATCCTGAAATCCTATGGTCACCTCAGTTTTGAGGGAAGAGGAAGAATGAGGAGTGCTTGCAACTAAACTGGAAAGGTGCTCTAAGATCAAGGCCAATGAAGACAGCAGATCTGCCCATGCACTGCAACCACAGGACCCTGGAGAGAGGAAACTTGAACTGCCAGAACAGTAATCATACAGGAGGTAGGAAGCCATATGAAGATTCCTCAAAAGGAGATACTAGATATACTCTATGACCCAGTATTATCATATATATATACACATATATATATATATATATATATATATATATATATATATATATATCTGTCCATATCCTATTCTAGAGACCTCGGCTAATTCATGTTCATTGTGATGTTATTTATAATATCCAGGAAATGGAAACAACCTAGAATTGCATTAAATGATGAATGAATAATGAAAGTGTTATAGTCATACATGGTAATGTTATTCAGATATTGAGAAAAATGAAACCCAGGGATTCACAACTAAACAGAAGGAGCTTGAAACAGATATTTTGAGAAAGGCAACTCAGACCAAAGAAGATAAACATTACCTGTTTTCTGTCACTGTGGAGGTTGATGTTAAATCTTCAGATATATGTATCAATTGTAATAGCCATAGAGTTCATGAAATTCACCAAACCCATTGGGAATGGCTATGGAGAGAGGGGAGACAAAATGCACAGATACAAAGGGAAAAATAGACCAAGGAATGTTAAACTGGAATGGGGATTAAGGTAGGGTATGGGTGGGAGATTGGAAAGTGATAAAGGAAACAAAAGACCTTTAGAAAAGACATGGAAATTTACAACACTTTAATATCAGTAACAAACACTCACACAGAGAGACACAAACACACACATAAAAAGGTTAATAGACAGAGAGGTGGCAGAGATATAGAATTAAAATGAGATACTCTGAAACAGAAAAATAAGGTCTTAATGGACAACAGAGGGAAACAAAAATTCTATGCCATGTGTAAGTTACTTCTCTTGGAGTTTTTGCCAGTTGTGTTCCAAAAATTCCTTAAACATGACACCACATTGTTATTTTATTTTTTTGGTTATCCTCAAGAACTTGATGATATGACCCTATTGATAAAGACACCATATGCTTGCGTCATAGAGCATGGCAAAATCAAAGTGGTAAAGAAGCAGAAGCTTTATCCATACTGACTTGCTTTCACAGTGCTGGAAAGTGCTATGTAAGCTACTGGAAGAGACAAGTAATCATCAATCATGACCAACTACAAACACTTGAAGCTACAATAATGACTGGCCTGTCAAGACCTGCCCACTGGTGTAATAATAACACAAGTATCATGAGAGTAACAACTACTTCCTGACTGTATCAATGTCCATTTCTAAAGGATGAAAAAAATACATGGCACTATAATCAGACTAAAAACTTAAGGATAGACATGTCATAGGCAGGCCATACATGGGAAGAATGCATTACTATCATGCTGCCAAGCAGAAATAAAATTAAACTGACTTAAAATACCTTACCATTATATCCAAAGAGCAATGGACCACCTACCCCTCAACTTAGATACTTCTAATTGAAGTAGATTGTGATTGACATGGTGATGTATATCTGGCCAAGGTGTAAAGAATAATTGACAGGGAATGCTGAGCCTCAAATCAACGTACATAGCTCAATCCCTTCCTAAGTCTGGGCAATTATTGTGGAAGATATTACAGAAAGAGCTTAAAAGGCAGAGGTGTGATCTTTTCCCCCAAATCAAATCCCCTACAGCTTGTCCTTAGTGCTGCAACAGATCCCCAGCTGAAGCCTCCCTCCTCCTGCCCACACCTTCTGTGGATCTCATAGACCATCCTCTCTAATCCTCCTTCCCCCATCTCATTGCTGCTCCTTCTCCCATACACCCAGCCACCAACACCAGTAGGCATTCCCTGTGAACATATCAGCAGAGCAGACCAAAAATCAGGCAACACAAAGTTATCCCACTATGACAAAATCCAGAGGGGAAACAAAAATCCAAGAACTTAACACCCATGCAACTTAGACAAACTCAGAAATCAAGACCTAGAACTATAATCATCACAAATCCAGATGTCTAGATGATAACATAAGAAAGTAGTCAATAACAGCAAGGGCAATAAATCTCCACCATAACCCAGCAGTCCCTGAATATTACAACACGGCTGAAGAACAAGAAAAAGACCTTAACACCAACTATATGAAGATGATAGACGTCCCTAAAGAGGAAATGAATAAGTACCTAAAGAAATCAAAGAAAACACAAACAACTGGAAGAAATGAATAAATCCTTTAAATAAACCAAGAAAAAGGAAACAAGCAACTGAGGTGGGTGGTGGTGGTGCACACCTTTAATCCCAGCCCTCAGGAGGCAGAGGCAGGTGGATGGATCTCTGTGAGTTTGAGGCCAGTCTGCTCTCCAAAGCGAGTTCCAGGAAAAGACGCAAAGCTACACAGAGAAACCCTATCCCCCCCCCAAAAAAAAAGAAAGAAAAGGAAACAAGCAGTTGAAGAAAATAAATAAAACTTTACAAAACATGAAAATGGAAATAGAAGCAATGAAGAAAATACAAACAAAGGGAATTTTGGAAAGGAAAAGGTTAGGGATGCAAACAGGAAATACTGAGGCAAGCTCTACCAACAGAATAGAAGGAATGGAAGAAAGAATCTCAGGCATTAAAGATAAGATAGAAGTAACAGCTAAATTCGTCAACCCCACAAGAAAAAAAATTTCTGAAACAAAAATCCAGGAACTTTAAGACAGTACAAAAGAACAAATACAAGAATAATAAAGAATAGATGAAAAGGGAGAAACTCAGGTCAAATGAACAGAAAATATGTTCAAGAAAATATTACAAGAAAATGTCTCAACCTAAAGGAGGAGTTCAAAGTAAAAAAGCATAGAGAATGCCAAATAGGTTGGACCAAAAATGGTCCGCTCACACATAATAATCTAAACACTAAACATCCAACATATACAAAGAATATTAAAAGCTGCAAGGAAAAAACACAAAGTAATGCATAAAGGGAGACCTATTATAATTACTCCTGATTTGTCAATGGAGACTCTAAAGCCAGAAGGTCTTAGACACATGCACTGCAGACTCTAAGAGATGACAGATGCCAACCCAGACTACTATACCCAACAAAACTTTCAATTACAACAGAGGGAGAAAATAAGATATTCCATGATTATTCAAATTTAATCAATATCATTTACAAGTCCAGCCCCACAGAAGAAAATCTCCAACCCATGGAGCTAAACTACACTTTTGGAAACACAGGAAATAAATAATGACACACCAGCAAAGCCAAAAGAAGGAAAAGTGGGAAATGAACATTCTCTCTCAGCCTGCCTCTCTCTCTCTCTCTCTCTCTCTCTCTCTCTCTCTCTCTCTCTCTCTCTCTCTCTTTCTCTCAAACACACACACACACACACACACACATAGTTTAATATATTATGCTTTGTTGTTTGAGACAAAATCTCATTAGAAAGGTTCAACTAGAATAATCCTCACACTGTATAGTTTAATGGATAATATATATTGAATATTTCTTAAAAAAATCCAGAAAAACATTTCATTCTATACCATTGGCCCATTATTCAAAGCATGACTGTTTTCTGAATAGGAGGGACCTTTCAAACAAGGGTCTTTATATTTCCTTCAACTTCAGTAGATCTGGAAGTGGGAGAAAATTTATACTGTTTCATTCCTAGGTTATTTCCCCACCATCCAATCATTCTATGAAATTAATATCCATCTTTCCTTGAACTTCTTCTAATTTAGAAACATTTTATCTAATTTATTTGTAAATTGAGGTATTTACAGATTTTGTTTTAATGCTAAGACCCCAACTGTGGAAGCTGAAACAATACATATAAAAGTAAATATCCCAGCTACTGGTAACCCAGTGAATTTTTTAAGAATATTTTTGTAAAATAGTTGGAAATTTTCCAAGCATTGTATTGAAATTTTTGGAATATCCCTCTATTTTTAATTTTACTAGTATCAAAATAGAAGGAGATTGTTGATAAACAATTTTTCTATTATTTATTATGCTATCAACACTTTGAGTTAAATACCTGTTGTTGTATGTTACATGAAATAAAGAATGACTGTAGTGGATTACTAGGATTTCTATTAATAAAACATGAAGAGAAATCACAAAAACCTATACATAATATGATTCTATCAAAAAAGTAAAATTATCAGTGTTTCTCAAAAGTATTTCCCCCCCAAAAAGAATAATGAATCATGTACTGACTAAGTTAAGGTTTCTATTGTTGTGAAGAGTCACCATGAACATGGTAACTCTTACAAAGGAAAAATATTTAATTGGCATGGCTTACATTTTTAGAGGTTTAGTCCATTATCATCATGGTGAACATAGAAGCACATAGACAGACATGGTGCTGGAAAAGGAGCTGTGCATTTACACCAGGACCTACAGGTAATCTGGGAGACTGGACATGGTTTAAACATATATGAGATCTCAAAGCCCGCCTCCACAGTGACACACTTCCTCCAACAAAGCCACACCCTCTAATAGTGCCAATCCCTATGAGCTTATGGGAGAAAATTCCATCCAGACTACCACAGGTACTAAGTAATAATGTTCACAAAGAAGTAGGATATGTCCAGTGTGAGAAAACCATAAACCCATTCTATTGAGAAAGACTAAAATTATAAGTTTTCTTCCATATCATAATTTATTAGACCATGAAAATTTTAATAGGCTCCACCTAAGGTACCATGATAGATTACGTGAAGTATTCAGCTCACGTTTAACCCAAAGTGAGAATAATGACAAGGTTGCTCCTTGTCCTCGAAGTGAACATGGAGTCTAGTTGTGCACTTCTTTAATATCAACTATGTTTTTTGAGATGACTGTTTTGATGAATCTGCTGCCAATAACTTTTACAAGTTAAACCTTTATATATCCCATTTTTAGGTACATAATGAAAAGCTATACCATTATTCATTCCAAGGAATCCTGGTGTATTATTTGTTATTCATGGTCATATGTATAAGTGAATCAGAACACTAATTGGAATGAGCATTATAAGAAAGATCTTTTAGACAACTAAAAATAACTTAGTCAGTAACTTCACTACATCCAAAGCTGTACCTGATAAGTAGAACCCAGTGACATCACTCACTAATATCAAGCAGACACAGGACCAGAACCTCATGACATACACTGGACAGTATATAACCAGAAATAAAGAGCAATGCTCTGGTCTATACATCTGGAGAGTCACCACATTGATCTACATATGAAAAGTCTCCCCCAGGATCCCAAACTTCAAAACAGATGTCTATTAGAGACTAGACCTGACCTTCAGTAAACATACTTAAAACAGGTGAGCAGCTTTGAAGAAGGAGTCTTATGACCTTAGTTAGGAATTAGGAGTGTGAACATTGTGTGATGACCATCGGCATCATAAAATATAATTTTTGTCACACTAACTACACATATTATTATTGCTCATGACATTACTCTTTTGCCCCAGTTCTTCTCCAGCACTTGTTGTCAGTTGTTTGGCAGGTCTTTCCCATTCTGAATGTAATTACTGTTATGCCCAGATTGTAACCCCAAAGAGACCACTGAAGACCATGGATGTCCAGAATGCAACAACAAGGTTTATTCTATAGATACAAGTCTAGAAAGGGAACTCATTCCTACACCCAAAAAAGTGAGGCAGAGAGGAGTTGCTCTTTCTTTGTGAGTCTAGCTATTTTAAGGCAAAAATCACAAGCCATTCAGGGCGGTTTGGGGGTTTGGCACTGGTGCAACTCAGATTGGTTTATTTTTATTTTTGAAGGTCTCTGTTCTTCTAATTGGATGAGGGTATGAAAGCTTTGAATTTACAGGTTGGGGGACCAAATTATCATTTTGGGGGCAGTCCAGCACAAGTCCCAGGCTTTGTCCTTAAGCTGCCATGGGGGCTGCCAGGCCAAACAAGTACTGACTGTGGGGGCTGTCTCAGTGGTCCAGGCTCTGTCCTTGAGGTGCTGTGGGGGCTGGCTGGCCTAGCACATACTGACTGTGGGGGCTGGCTCAGTGGTCTAGGCTCTGTCCTTGACTCATGCACATAACTCAAAGTTGGTGAGGGGTCCCAGACAGTAAACACCTGGCTGAACTTTGAGCAGTCAGAGTACGTGCAGAAAGGGAGCTACTGCGAGGACTATGTCTTTTGTTCACAGCCCTCCCAGAGACTGCCTGCTCAGTCTCAGGAAGCTGAAATTGAGGCCTGATCTGTGAGAGAAGACTGAGCAGCCTGTTATGGCATCTGCTTGGTCCTTTCAATTACCACAACTCTTTCCAACAGACCAAAACCACAATCTATAGAAACAGCAATAATTTATAATATCAACAAGCTCCATACTTCCAATAAGAGCCAATATAACAAGAGTTTTAGATACAAAACATTAAATGCCTCAAAACAACTGAAATGAGATTATTTGCCTTATAACATTTGCAGTTTTTCCAAGGAGCTCACCTATGAGGATAGACCATGCTGTCTCAGGGAAATCCAAGACTCTAGCAATATCTGAAGTCTCAGAGATAATGGGGTCCCCTGAAAGCTAAGTATGGCAGCTGAGCACTAGGATGAATTTGGAAGGCATATGGACTCAAACAAGGGCCTGGAGATTGGCTTAGATACTAAAGAATCAGAAAGCAACCTGGTGTCAGAAAAATCCTTAAAAAACGGTGGGTGGATTTTTGTCTCACTTTTCCTCCATCAGGTTCTCACCTCTATGACCATGGTAAGCTGTTCCTGCACTGTTCCCAGCATCCTGCTACTCTTAAATACTACAGCAGCAGCACCTTGAGCTCCACATATCTGGGTTTCATCATCAGCCTTGGTTGAGTCCTTGTTCAGCTAGATCCAGGTCTGCTGTTTCCAGGGACTAGTTCCAGTGCTGCAAATGATCAGGCCAGGTGACACTCCATGAACACCTCCTTCAGTTAAACAGATATTTGAGATAGCAAGAGCAGTGTTGGTGCACAAGGCCTGTGAGCTTTTGCAGCCCTATATTCTTACTTTCCTGGGCCAAGCCCACAAATCACCTACTAAACACACCCTCTCCCTGATGCAAACTCTAACAGAAATTCCTCCAGTTCTCTCCTCACAAGCACTGCAATCTCCAGATGCATCCGCAGAGCAAGTCCCTCACAGACACACCCACAGAACATGCTCACAGACATTCCTCCTCCCTGGAAATAACCTTCTAGACACTTACTATTTTTAGCCAGACTCAGAGGATATGGGAATCCTGTAGTGACCTCAGTTTTTGGGAAAGTAGCAGAATGGGGAGTACTTGGCAGCTAACGTGGAGAGCTTATCAAGATCAAGGCCAGAGGAGACAGCAGAGCAGCCCATCCACTACAACCACAGGGCTCTGGAAGAGGAGACCTACTCCAGACCTGCATTCATACAGGAGCTGGGAACCCAAAGCCACAGCTGACAAAGTACACAGATGCTGAGCCCTGAAAGAAGATCTCATGTGGAAGAGAATACATGGCCAGTAGACATAGTAACATAGAAGGTTTAAAGGGATCTAATGAACCCTCTTTCTAGACCAAGTACTAGAAGGAACTAATGACTATTGAGAGGGAGAATTGTGTTTCCCATGGATGAGCCTCCTAATTGGTTATCAAAAACAAAGTGGTTGTACTGTAATCATATAAATAAAAAAATGAAAAATGGACTCAGCAGCTCATATTTTTTATGTTCATAGACATATAAATACATATGCAATAGTAATATCTAAAGAGAAAACCAGTTTGAGACAGAATGAGTGGGGTCATGGAGCATGCTTTCATTTAGGACACCAACCAGCTCCCAAATCATGACACAAAGGCTTCTTATTAGTTATGAATGCTTTCAGGTCACATGGCTTATGCCACAAGATGTGCATTCTGCCCTATCCACCCAAACAATACCATGCACACCTGAGAATTTTCTGCAGATCAGAAACTGCCTTTGTCCCCAGAAATAAACTTCACAAAATCATACCAATTGTAGCTGGTTGTAGTAAAGTTAGAAGCATTCTAATCATGTATTGCTGAAAGACAATCCATATCACCATTTTTCTATCAGTTTCTAAAATATTTGTAATATTTATAAGACCAACCTGAAAGTGGAGTGTAATGTTCAGAATTTCTAGACACTAGACTTTCAATTTTCCAATCTGTCTTCCCACTACACACAAAAACTCGGCTGTGTGTGCACACTGGACAGTGATATTACCAGCATCATATCTTCCCATGCCAGATCCTCAGAGTCTCCACATATCCAGGAAATCCATACACAGGAAGGCTCAGAGGACAAGGACTAGTGCCCATGTCACCACATGGACCAACAAAACCACAGTGTGGATCATGGTTCATCCAAGTCCCAGCAGAAAAGACAGCTCAACAGACCTGCTTTGAACATCCTACACTCACCATGGCATGGCTTGTGGACTTCCTTACAGCAGAACAAGAGGATAATCCTGGAAAGAACCTGGAAGCTACCTCCTGCTGATGCTCCTGATTGCTAACACTTCCAGAGTCCCTCATTAGCTAGGTCTACCAAGCTGGGCTTCAGGACATTAGCAGTTTCCCCACTGGGTGAGCAGAGTTCAAAGGACTCAGAGAGAAAAAACCCTCCCAGGTTGGTCCTTCCACACTATGATTGGATAGGACACTAACCAGGGGATTTGGTAGTTTAGTAAAATTCTCTAATATCCTAGAGCACTTCCTGTTTTTCTTACAAGGCACATGGTCCTATAAGTGCACAGTTAATTACATTCCCATTGTCCATTGCAACCAACCTGTTGCTTCATAGCTGGGAAATCCTGCAACCAAATACAGGTCACATTCAAACAGTAACCGTTCTTAAACAAAAAGAAGCCATGAATTAGAACACAATGAAGGGTCTAAGGGAGGGTATGAAAGCAGGGAAGACAGACATAGTGATAATAAGGTAAATATAATCTCAAATAATTTAGTTAAAAAGTTGAAACAGGCTTTATGGCTATGTGCTCCAGAGACCAGGGATTTGTATTAGAGGACACCAAGTACTGCTCACACCATTTCTCCTGGGGTAAACATCTTAAACCTGGAAAACACAGTCATGTTAGCCAGGTATACACCATTCTATCTAGTTCTGTTTCTTAGGTTCAAATGGTGTAACTACTCTAATTTGGTTTCACAAAATTTCAGGTTTTTATCCAGATTCTTGATTGCCTGGTCTGAGGACCAAGGAAATGGCCAGTCAGAACATTTATTGGTTGTAACATTATCTCACTACTCATTGCTAAGGTCAACTACTATAACAGCAGGAAAGTTTTCACCCTCTTTCTTGCTCATCCCTCACTCGGCTGTGACTACACCTGCTTTATAGTTGGTCAGTGAACTCAATTCTTACACCACTTCCACCTCATTTGTAAATTCATGATAAAATCTACAGAAGTTGGAGGATACTCCTTCACTGGTCTATTTTTCCTTCCCACAGACCAGTCAAGGCCCAGCCTGGAAGGAGTTGCAGGATTCTCTTTCCAGTACTGGAAGGCAGAGGAAGGATTAGGTGTTCAAAGCAATTCTCAATTATATAGTGTGAGGCAAGCCTGGGTTACAAGAGATATTGACCTGAACCAATGGTTCACAACCTTCCAAATGCTGTGACTCTTTAATACAGTTTCTCATGATGTGGTCATACCCCAACTATAAAATTATTATCACTGCTACTTCACAACTGTAATTTTGTTCCTGCTATGGATTATAATATAAAATCCGCACCTTCTGACAGTCTTAGGTCAGTCCTGTGATAGGGTCATTTGATCCCCCAAAGGGAGCCATGATTTCTAAGGTTGAGAAACGCTTCTACAAACTGACATAAATAAATACACAAGCAAACACCAGTTAAGAAAAAAATGGAGTAAAATTCTTAAACTGGGAAACAGAAAAAATTATCAGTAGTGCATTAAAAAAAAGAAAATGAATATTAAAATGGAAACCAATACTTGATGTTTTAAAGTGACAAAAATAATTGAAAGCATATGTAGCTATACTGACTTATAATCAGATTAGGCACCTCCATGGTAGAGTGAATACCATTAATAAGAGACTATATGACTTTGTCCCACATAAAATGATAGCCACTGAGTGTTGTAAGCTAACACATGGAGTTACAGCCAGTGGCCTGTATCTCAAACCTCTCATCTGACTTCACTGTATCTATAATGATTGCAAATATCTCCATAGGAGAATTCACTATTTGGAAACTGAATACTTAGTAGTTCAAGCTATCCTCCATAAACTGTACACCACACAATAGTGTCAGTCTTCATTCACATAGGAGGAATTAATACATGCAGAGAAATTACAGAGAAAGTCTCTCACCATGCCCCATCAGTCCTTCTTTGTAATGGAGATCCCTGCAGCTCACTGCACTCAAATTCAGTCTGTGATCAAGCTATTGCCTACTCTAATGCCCCCTATAGTATAGTCAAGGCCCATGCCCGTGTCTGCAGGACCCAGCCCTGTCTGCATGTCAATTCCACTCTTCCTCCCCTTCTGGTCTGAAAGAAGAAGCCATTTGCCACACACATTTCCTTTCCCTGTTGTGCAATGGACAGTCCACTATGTGATTCAAACTGGTAATTTTAGAACTCTGTGGAGGTTCAGACATGTAATACAAAATTTAGGGTGATTAGTTGGGGATAATAAAGGCAATGCTTTGTGGGGATACAGACAGGGTTCAAGTCCACCTCAACCAATGTAGGAGATCTTGACTTAAAACTGCTTTTCAAAAAGACTGGAGACTTCCTCTTCAAGAATTAATAAACCTCCATGGCATACCAGGACTTAATGTTAGTTGTGACCCTGTAATGATCTCTTGAGCAGCATGTTAGAGGCCAGGATTTTAGTGGAATTATCGGCCTTTCTACTGGTTATAAATCAAAGTTGTCTCAATTGTTACAAAATGTAGCTGGTTAATCCTGGGGAACAAATTTTACATTTTATCATAGTAATTTCCAACCAGAATGGTTAGCATACTGCTTATCTTTGGGGTATTTGGGTATTTGCAGCCCTCTCTTACCTAAATTCTACTTTGTGAACTAATGTCTCCTAGAACTGGAAAGACCATGTACCATTAATTATACTACCATCAATTCTACTCTTCTACATCACAGTTTAGCATTGGAGTGCAACTTTACAGAGGAAATACTGTTTACAAGCTCCTAAAATTAATTCCAGTTAGATTTTAAATCTAAATGTTAAATGTTGAAAGTGTAGAACTTCTGGAAGATAAGGGAGGGACCAGGCCTCTTTAAGATTGGAAATCTGTGTTCCATAGAAACAACACACACATGGTGCTGGCATTTCACAGTGATGTCAACAAGGACATTTCAAAGCACAGTCCTGCTCCCAATGTCTGCACAGGTGCAGCTAACAGAGTGAAGTTATTCAGAGGCTGCCAGCAGGCCCCAACAATTGCCGAGATTATGCAGGACCACATACTGGAGCATGCAGGATGAGAAGGACCATGCTGGACAATGCAGGACAAGGAAAGAAAAAGCAGAACTCTGCACCTGACCACTTGCTCCCACCCAGCAAGGGAAGAACCTGACACACTGACTCCCATGACTCAACTGAGCACTCCTCCTAGTCCAGGGACAGCAGACCTGCACTCACCATATTGTAGTTTTCCAGCTCCGCCATGCTCTTTGCTCAGCTCGCAGCAACAACGGCAGCAACACTCTCAGCAGAGCACACAAAATGACAAGGACAGATTTTTGTCTTAGCCAATACTGAAGCAGGAGGCCGGAAAGACCCTGTAGAACTTCTGATTGGCAGGTTGCCTAGAGTGCCTGATTGGCTAGTGAGGCCTGAGTGACAGGAGCAGCTCCCATAGGGTTACACTGGGCTTAAAGACACAGCACAATGATTGCTGATCCTGCCTTCCACCCCAGACCCAGACCTTTTCTGAACCAGCAAAGATTTGCAATTCAATAGCACTTGCCCCTGGATCTAGTAGCAGACAATGTGATCTTCCTGCTGTCCATAGGCACTCCCCTTCTTCCTCCTGGACACAATTGTTGGTTATGTCGTGGTGCTGCTGCTCGTGGCTGGTCGCTGCCTGTGGCGGCCATGCTGGTGGAGGAGTGTGCTGATTAAAAGAATCATAGCCATGGTTACATTTTTAGAGGTTTATTGGCGGGGAGAGAGAGACAGAAGGAGAGAGAGACAGAGAGAGACGGGGGAGGGGTGGTAAAAAGAGGGGCCGACAGGGGAAGGAGCTGGAAGGAGATGGGACAGAGAGCCCACAGAGGACCCACCTGCTTTTTAGGCTGGGAAGCCGGCCAAGGCTGATGATGTAAGTAAGGACATAATTAACGACCAAATCCTTACATCCCAGACTTTCCCTTATTATAAAAAAAGCAGGTAGATGGGACTAGGGGCATTGTTTCTCTCAAAAACTGCTTCCAGCTGACTTTTAGACGTTGGTTGGCTCTGGGGGGAATGAAGAAGGGGACTTTTCTGAGGTAGACAGGCATTGTGGGATGCTGTCTGTCATCCATTTGCTCTGGAGACATGTATCCCTCTTGGCTGTGGCTGGGAACTTTCTGTTTGACAAGATGCTGGTGACACAGAAAAAAAAACTTAGAGAGATAAAAGAATCATGATTATTTTATGTCGACATTTATCTGAGGTAGATCCGGCCTGTCCCTATGGATTTTGAAACATGTTAAGCTTTATCAGAGACAGATTATTTTAAAGCACCTGTTTCCTTTACTGGTTCAGCATCTAGGAGACAGGTGATCAATTGTTAAAAGCTTCTCATAGTAATAGATGTTTACATTAAAGTCTTTTTGTAGCGCCCAGACTCTTTTGGGTCTGGGGGTGTAAATACCTTTTAGCTGTTACAGTTTCTTATTTGATGATCTCTGGACTCCGGTTCTGTGGTAGTCCTGTACCATTAGCTGAACAGTGAGTTAGAACAGGGAGCTGGGAAGAGAAAAGCTTGTGGTACATGAGAATTTTTTTTTTGAATTAGGGACAAGGCAAAGATCAGGGCCCTGTCTGTATGCACGTGAGAAACACAGGCAGTGAATCTGGAGTGAAGTAATGAGCTCTTATTTTAGGTGGAAATCTTTTTTCATTAAGTAACTCTGAAAGTGCAATTAAATCAGGTGAGGTGTAAGGCTGTCCTCTGTACCCAACAATAAAGGAGAGGTGGCATCTCAAAACTCCCAGGACTGAGTCAGTGACTCTGGTGTCCAGAAGGAAAGAATCGGATCGCTTCCCTGCTGTGTTCTGGGTTCCCTGCCATGTCTGTAGCCAAGCCTAGGTCTGCTGGAGGTCTTAGCTTGATATACCCATGCATCTTGGTGCCTGGGAGCAGTCAGCTGACTCTTTGTCTTTCTAGGCGGCACTTTTAACAAGGCTGTCGATGGCCTGGCAGGGCATTTGCTAGCCCATGGCCTTTTCCTCACTTAAAACAGGGACCCAACAGCTTTTATGAGTCAGCGAGTGCCAGCACTTGGCAATTTTGTTTTTGGACTTTTATCTTTTCCCTGGCACACCTTAAATGCCACATATGACTCTTTTGCCTGTGGGGTCAAGAGCCTTGCTCTCCAGATGTTAAGTTTTAGTCGGGGAGGTCTGGGGAACAAGAGTCGGATATTACTCTACGTCCTGAATTTTTTTTTCCTGCTGATTGATGGCTTAAGGACAGCTTTTGGAAGATCTGCCAGTAGCCAGACTATAAACCGATACTTTCCAGAAGGCTTGTCTGAGGCTATAAGCTGATTTTTTTTTTTGCTTAAGAGCCATCCTGACTACTATAAACTTATTTGTATGGATCTTAGCCTTTTCCAGACCTGTCTGTGCTTCTCAAGGCAGTTTGAGAATGAGTGGGTGGAGTTAAGGTGAGTTATGGCAAGCCGTAGAAGCCGCCTAAGCCCGCCCACTTGAGCCCGCCCGCCGCTGGTGGAAGTCAGAAAAGGTTGCACATGGAGATGCATAAGTGGGGAAGGAGAAGGGTTTCAGAACTTTAGCAGAAAGCTTGGAGATAAAGTAACTCTTATTTGCTTGTTCTCTGGCAGAAGTTTCCATGACTCTGTTATGTGGCCAGGTTTACCGGTGCCCGTCCCTATACACCAATGTATCCGCCCCTTTGTCCCATGACAGTAGCCGAGAGAAAAAATAAAAAAATTAAAATAACAAACCGGGATCAGACTACAATCTTGGGCGTCCCCAAAGAGTGGAGAGAGATCCATGAACCAGCTCAGGTCACGAGTCCTCTTTGTCAAGGGATCTCTTGAGGGCTGCGGCTGTACTGTAGTTGGTCAACCCGGTAGACCAAGACAGCATTTTCTTTCTCATCAGAAACGAAAATGTGCCGTTGCCAGTACAGCCCGAGAACAACCCCCGGGGTGTCCATCGCAAAGAATATAGCTCAGACTACAGTCGTGAGAACAGCAGACTTACCGTGGTGAAGAATCATGGTGGTAGTGGTGTGGGGGTCCAGCGGAGGTGGCGAGGGACACACGCACACTCGCGATTGTGCGGTCTCGCTGGATGGGGGAAGAGGTGGCAAGCAGCAGCAGACAGCAGGTCCTTGGTGTTCGGTGGTGTATCTGAGTCTGAACAGCCCAATGTTGATCATGCCTCAGCGCTGCCCCTTGTGGCTGGTCACCACCCGTGTTGGCCATGCCAGCCGAGGAACATGTTGATTAAAAGAATCATAGGCATGGTTACCTTTTTAGAGCTTTATTGGGGGGGAGAGAGAGAGAAAGAGAGAGAGACAGAAAGAGAGAGAGACAGAGAGAGACCGGGGAGGGGGGGCGTAAAGAGAGGAGCCGATGGGGGAAGGAGCGAGAAGGAGAGGGGACAGAGAGCCCACAGAGGGCCCACCCGCTTTTTAGGCTGGGAAGCTGGCAAAGGCTGATGACATAATTAAGGATGTAATTAAGGACCAAATCCTTACATCAATGTGGCTAACTAGCTTGTACAACCCACTATACTATGTGGGGTAGAGATTCCCTGTCACACAGGTGAAAGAATAGCCAGAATATTAACAACTAAAAGAAATTTAAGAGACAAAGGGAAATGTTTTTTTTAGGTAGCTTCACAGGGAGGTCAGGTGAAATCAATGTAATTTTTACCTTCTTGTCACAGGGACTTCAGACAACCAGGAAAAAAAGCAGGAACTAGATCACTAACAGGATAAATAGGTCTTTCACCACCAGAAAGCTGGATCATGGCTCTATTGCATAAGGAGTTTTATTCCTGAAATTCAGGGCAAAGTGTTGGCAAATAATACAACAATAAAGAGTAGTCTTCATGCAAAGTTGAATACTTAGAGAACAATGGAACTAGGAAGAACACCTTTATGTCCACCATTCTTAGCCAGCACTTCTTCCTTAGTGGGGAGATGAAAAAAAAAACCTGTATTATTGAATCTCTTCATGTATGTAGAAAGTTGATTTCTTAGAATGTTTTACAAGCTCTGGTCCAGGTAGTCTAACAATGGCTGCCTTCCAATAAGAATTTGAAGAAGCCAGTAGTTGTTCATTCCATGATGCTGCATATCTCAGCTGGTCTTTAGTATACACCAAAATACCAAGGAAGAAGGATCTAATGCTGGGAAAGTAATTTACTTGGTAGCCAGTGCTAAGACAAAGAGGCAAAGAGAGAGAGCTTTCTCATTCAGTATGCTTCATATGCAGGCTGCCACCAGAGATGCAATCCAGATTAAAGGTGGATCTTAAACTTCATTTGATTTTTACTTTTTTGGTGTTTTTGAGACAGGGTTTATCTGTGTAGCCTGGGAACTCCTTCTGTAGGCCAGGCCAGCCTCAAACTTTGGTAAATCCAACACTTTCTACCTCCTGAGTGCTTTTGGTTAAAGAGTACATAGACACCAAGCAGCTGAACGTGGATTTCCCCTCAAATGATCCAGATGAAAGATGGATCTTTTTTCAAAACATTCAAAAAAATCCTTCACAGGTATACCCAACTCTTAGGGTTTTAGTTAATTCCACAAGGAATAGGTGTGACTACAAGAATAGCCCTCACAACAGCCAAGAAAGAAGAAATGAGAAAAGTTATTACCTGTAGGAGGCAGGGAAAAAATGCTTTTCCTAAATAAAGGAAGTATGTCGATTTTACTTAGGAAAGTTGGACATATTCATGTAGAATTCTCCCTATTCCTAAGCAGGCAAGTAAACAAATCCATTTCTGAACATGATAACAATGTAAAATCAGAGACATTTAGGGGTATTCTTTCTCCCATGTCATGCAAAATATGTATGTAAATTATAAAAATGATTGGAAAAAATTGTCTTTGGCATGCTGAAAATCAATAAATCACACGGTAAAATAAATATTGCTTTGAAGCTTATGCAACCTGTGAATCTTCATGTTCAGTCTAGAAAATAACTGTACCAATGCTATTCTCACCAATAGAAAAGACAGAGAACACAAATAAAGGAAACTTCATGAAAAAGACACTTAAAAGAACTGTATACTCTGCTCTTAGATGAATGGTTATGATGAACTATATTATCCTCAGAATGAAGCTGCTTTTGCCTCTGAGCAGGCTGGATCAGTGGAAGGCCACAGCTCCTTCCATGCAAGACCTTAGGGAAGTCATTTAACTAGCCCTGGCTGCTGCCTGTTTCAGGGCTGTGACATCCCTGTATAAAATTCCATTGTTCACTTTTTGTAACTTTTAAAAAAATGAAATTTTATGAGTGTTGTCCATGCACGTGTCAGTGCACAATACTTGGAGAGGTCAGAAGTAGGCAGCAGACGCCTGGGACTGGAGTTACAGCAAACTGTTAGCTGCATGTGGGTTCTAGGAACGGAACCTGAGTCCTCAGTAATGATAGCTAGTGCTCTTAATTACTGAGCCATGTCTCTAGCCCCTCTTTTTATTTAGAATTTATTTCCATAAATTGTTTCTCAGAAAATTGGCAGTCAAAATCCTCAGGACCCAGCTATACCACTCTTGGGAATATACCCAAGGAATGCTCGATCTTGCCACAAGGACAAACGGTCAACTATGCTCATAACAGTATTATTTATAATAGCCAGAACCTAGAAACAACCTAGATGACCCTCAACTGAAGAAAATATGGCACATATTACAATGGAGTACTACTCATTAGTAAAAAACAAGGATATCATTAAATCAGCAGGCAAATGGATGGAACTAGCAACTATCATCCTGAGTGAGGTAACCCAGACTCAGAAGGACAAACATGGTATGTACTTACTCATAAGTGGATACTAGATGTAAAGCAAAGGATAACCAGAGTGCAACCCATAGTTCAAGGGAGGCTAGATAACAAGGAGGACCCTAAGAGGGACACATAGATAGCCCAACAAAGGAAAAATAGATGAGCTCTACATGAGCAAACTGGGAGTAAGGGGTGCTGATGGAGGGCAAAGATGAGAGATGAGCATATAGGGGAAGAGGATGTTTGTATTAGAAAAGGACAGAGTGGAAGAGCAAGGAAAGAGATACCATGATAAATGAAGACATCATGGGAATAGGAAGAAACAGGGTGCTAGGAAAGTTCTTAGGTACCCACAAGGATGATCCCACATTAGACTACTAGCAATAATAAAGAGGGTGCCTGAACTGGCCTATTCCAGTGATCAGATGACTCAGTACCCAAACTGTAATCATAGAGCCCTCATCAAGTGACTGATGGAAACAGATACAGAGATCCATGGCAGGGTGCCAGGATGATCTCTGGGAATCCAAATTGATGAGAGAGAGGAGGGATTCTGTGGGCAGGGGAAATTATGATTATGATGAGAAAACACATAGAGATGACCAACGACACTATTGAAACCCACGAACTTAGTACCAATAACTGTGGAGCCCCCATAGGACTGGACTAGACCCTCTGGATATGTGAGACAGTTGTTTAGCTTAAACCATTTAAGGGGCCCACAGGCAGGGAATTTCAGTCCAACCCTGGTACATGGGTGGGCTTTTTGGAGCCCAGTGCCTAGGGTGTGACACCTTTTGCAGTCTTGGTGCAGTGGGGAGGGCCTTGGACCTGCCTCAGCTGAGTGGGCCAGGATCTACTGACTCCCCATGGGAGAGGTTGACTTGGAGAAGGTGGGAATACAAAGAATGTTGGTGAGGAATGCTAGGGAGCAGGAAAAGGGAGGTTCTGTAGCTGGTATGTGAAATGAATAGAAACTTTCTTAGTAATAAAAAAGAAGAAAATTGTTAAGTAAATGTCATTACATTCATTTTCCCTTTTATCTTTTCATTCACTCCCTTCCAAAATCCCTTCTAAATTCTTCTTTTTTAAGTGTGAGTGAACAAGTACGCTGAAATACATGAATACAATCTGCTGCATCCATTTTTGTTAGTTGTACATATATGGATGTTTGGCTGACCATGTTGTATTTGCCAAATAATTAGGCATCTCATCCCTGCCCTATTCTCACAAATATAGGATAATTCTACGTTGTAATCCATATCAGGTATTTAACCCTGACTAGGCTGCCTTGTACCATAAATATAAAGAAAAATATAAAACTTATGGTAGAAAATGCCTTATCATTTAAGAGCACCAAAGTTTCTTTCATAGCACTCAGCTACCATTCCCAGTACATATAGAAGCTTACTACTATCTGTAACTCCAGCATCAGAGGCTCCCACACCATCTCATGGTCTTGCTGGCCACCATAAGAAGAGGATACTTAGACAATTAAAACTATTTTTCAAGCCGTGTGTGGTACTGCATTTTAGTACCAGCCATCTGCACATAGAGGCAGAAAGATCACTCTGAGGTTCACAGCCTGTGCTACATAGTCTACAAATGCACACATGGCACACACACTCACTCTCACACACTCACATACACATATTCACAATAAAAGAACAAAACCTAAAAAAAAAAACCAAGAACAGGACAATTGGAAAATTGGAACAATACAATACCTATTAAAATCAATTCAAGTGTCTGCCACTGGTGTCCATAGAACCATTTTCAAAAATAATTATGACCATGCATGCAATCACAGGCCATCAATCTCAGCCACTGAGAGAAACTGAATACTTGTGGGTAGGCCACCACCATACCATGTTACCTGAACTGCCTATGATGAGCTGGGTGTTATCAGACCAAGCAAGTCATGAAGTAAGACACACTGCAGCAATCTCTTATCAAATGGAAGTGGTATATGAGTGGTTGGGCCCAATCAGGTCCTGAAGGAACAAGCAAGCTCCATGAAGAAGTTGCCAAAATGCCTATGGTTTCTGTTGTGAATATTGCTCTGTATGTTGTGACTATGTTGCTCTGACTGGTTAATAAATAAAGTGCTGATTGGCCAGTAACCAGGCAGGAAGTATACACAGGACAAAAAGAGACAAGAATTCTGGGGATAGGAAGGCTGAGCCAGGAGACGCCACCAGCTGCTGCCATGAAAAGCAAGATGTAAAGATACCGATAAGCTAAAAGCCACATGACAAGGTATAGATTTAAAGAAATGGGTTAATTTAAGATGTAAGATCTAGGTAGTAAGAAGCCTGAGCCATTAGGCCAAATAATTTTAATTAATATAAGCCTCTGTGTTTATTTGGTTCTGAGCAGCTGTGGGCCTGGAGAAAAATCCAGTTACAGGTTTCTACTCCTCTTACAATGACTTCTGCTGCCAAGCACGCACCTAGAGTCTCATGGGGTATTCCCTATGATTGGCTGAAGTAAGAGAACACAAGGGTCAGTTGATGGTCCTGTACATCATGCAGGCACCACCCAGAAGTAGACAGCTGCAGCATTTCAATCCCCTTTGGGCACAAGCCTGAATGATATTGGTGAAATGTGTAAGAGCCCAAAACAGCTTGACCACACAGCTGTCATGACAGGCTTTGGGACCCAGGTACATCTGTCATAATAGGCTTACTGGTAGGCAACATCTGGATCCTTATGCTGACACCACTCAGGGATCCTACCAAGGATGGGCCAGCATCTAAGGGAAAGTATCTGACATTCCAAACATTCCAATTATTACATAAGAATAGATAAGATCAAGATTGACAGATGTCTGTGTGAAGGTGTTAGATCCCCTATATCTGGAGCTACAGACTCCTGATCCTGGAATTACAGATAGTAGTGAGCTTCTGTATGTACTAGGATTGGAAGCTGGATGTGCTGAAAGAATCATCAGTTTTCTTAACTGGTAAGGTATTTTCTACCTGAAGTTTTCAATGAATCAGTGCACTCCAGGTCTTCCACTCTTTCCTGTTTTTGACAACTACATGTATCTCCGAGACAAATTACTGCAGGCCCACACTTTGTGATTCACACTTGGGCTTTAAAGCTCCTCAGTCCTCACCCTTTCAGTCCCTGTAACCTACATTCCTGGTAGGAATAAGGATGTTCTAAAGAGACACTTGTCTCTCCCTCTGTCAACAAGTGCAACAGTGAACCACACGAAATTTTAATTTCACTGAGGGTGTCTTTCTGGGAAAAGACTTGAATCCTCCAGATGAGAATATGGGAGGGTTTTACAGATGGGAAAAATTCATTATATGGTTTTATTAGATTGCTTTGTTTTGCATATCATTTGCCATCTAAGAACTTAAGGATAGGTTAGTTATCTTGTATTTTCTTTATTGTCCCAAATTAGTCAATTTGAATAAATGTCATGTTTTAAATTTTCATTAACAATTTGCTTTATTCCATTTTCTATTTCTGTTTTCTTTTTTTGTAGAGAATGATATTACTATGACTCTTTGGCTGGTCTGGAATTCACACTATAGACTAGCCTGTCCTAGGACATCAGAGAGATCTCATCACCTTGTCACCACAGTCCTTGCATTGTAGCTGGGCATGTCACTCACTGGCTAATGTGGTTCATTTGACTGGCTTACTGAGGATGAATGACTGAGCCTGCTTAGATAGAGGAGCCAGGACACAGGTTCTGATCCTATCTTCAGTAACAGGAAAAGGTTCCCATCAAATGTAGCCTTCTTGCTTTAATGTCCACTGTCTTCCAACTATGAGAAATTTTATTTTTCTTTATTATTGAGTCTGTTATAACTGAACAATGACCTGGTAAAATTCTGTCCTTCTTCTGCAGATGGTGAAAGCCAGACTCACAGAGATAAGTATTTTTTGAATATAGTTAAGAATAAATGTTCATGTAACTCATCCCATCAATCTAATGCCTCACTAAATGCATTTGAAGGAAACTAAGCCAGACATGGTGGCTCAGGCCTGTAGTCATGGTACTTAGAATGTGGAGGTAGGAATTTCAAGTTTACAAAGTCATCCAAAATGAGTATATTCAATGGGGTCTGGTGGGAGGACCATAGAACTAAAGAAGAATGTATTGGCTTAGGAGGGTGTCCATAGTCTTCCCTGCAGCTCCAAAACTTCAGGGTCATGGCTTCAGCAATTGTTAGCTGAGGTATTTACTGTTGGTTAGACTGGCATTGCTCCTCGTGGCTGGCTGTTGTCCGCAGTGGCCATGCATTGAGGAGAATCCTGGAAGAGAGTCACAAGCCATAGTTACATTTTTAGAGCTTTATTAGCTGTGGGGAGAGAGAGGGGGGCGACGGAAGGGAGGAGCGGAGAAGATAGAGAGGGAAGAGGAAGGGCGCACAGAGAGCCCCAACACTTTTTAGCCTGGGATGCCTTTGAAGGCTGATGATGTAATTAAGGACCAATACCTTATATTTACCAACTCAAGTTTACTATTCTGGATAATATTTTCTATTCTTTATAATGCTTTCTGTCCAAGGAACCTAGATCACTTGGGGATAAGACTCTTGTTGCTCATTAAATAGTGGAATAATCCTGCAGGTGGGAGAATTAGCCTCAGGCAAGGATGAGATCCCCAACTGCATACCTAATACAATGTGTTCATCCTTGAATCTCTATAAGCACAACCAACAGAAATGGACTGAGCAGGTTTTATTCATATATTTGTGCATACATATTCTTATATGCTTAACAAGGAAGAAATTTTGTGAGGGAAGAATTTGGGAAGGGATGGTGAGAGGACAAGGAAGGGGAAATTGATTTAATACATATTGTTGTGAGCACATACTCCAGTTATGGGGGAGGAATAATCGCTCTTGATTCAGACTTGGAATAACACTCATTTATTCACACAGTAAGATTACAAGCAATATTCATCCTGTCTTCCAAATGGAAGCAGGAGTACCTCTCTAAGTGTACAGGTCAGGACTTGCCACATCTGTTCCTCTGGATCTTGGATCAGCCTTCCTCAGGTCAGCCACATCTGCACTGGGGACAGGATCTCACGTCTCTGATGGGGGAGAGTCGTCTCGTGCGAGGGCCTGACGAGTTCTGTTGGTCGAGTTTGAGGCCTCATCTTTTATATTCTTTCCTGGCTAGGTTTCTAGTCTTATCCCTACTTCCACACATAGCTTATAGCTTATCACTACTCCATTTGTGGTTTACTTACATCACTCTATTGCTTATCACTCCTGACCAGGGTTGCTCACCCTAGGCCTTACATGTTCCTTATACATATTAATTAAAATATATGAAAATAAATTTTAAATAAAGAAGTGTCCTTGGGAGATAGCTTAAAAGTTAAAAGCAGCACCAGGATGTTACATAGGACAAAGGTTCCATTATATTTAATCATCTCCTGTAACTCTCTTCTGGCCCTGCAAGTCCTCTGCACAGACTCCTGGAGGCAAGCACCCTCATACATAAAATAAAATACTGCTTAAAAATGGAATTCTCTGCAATGATGTCCCAGCCCTGAGACAGACAGCAGGCAGGGCTACTTAAAAGGATCTCCTTCCCATCCTGAATGCTTGTAAGACATTCTATGAAATCAGTTTTCTACATACATGGAGAGATTCATTCTAGCAGTCCTGATCATGTAGAGAAGCTTGAATAATACAGTTGTTGTTTTTTTTCACCTGCCCAGGAAGAAAGATGTGCTGGCTAACAATGGTGCTCATAAATGCATTCTTCCTAGGTCCATTATTCTCTAAGTATTCAACTTTCCATGAAGACTACCCTTTATGTTACTTAATTTGCAAAAAGTTTGCTCTATATTTCAGGAATAAAACTTCTTAAGCAATGGAACTGTGAGACCAAAATGAGCCATCTTAGAAATAAGACCAAAATGCCTTCACCCAAAAACTAAGGCCTAAGATTTCTCCTTTTGGGAATAGGCCATTAGTTACTGATTCTAGTCAGTCCAGATTCCAGCAACCAGAAAGTGTAAAAGTACAGAGTCACAAGATAGTCACGAGGTAATACCTGCCAGACTATGGAATGTCCTCTCCCTGGTTTCCAGGGTAACTGACCATAAAAATGCCCCCACCTGAGGGCAGCCAATTAGAAACGGTAGCAGGCAACCACTCCCTTAGAAGTAATTTCTAGAAGCCCCTAGAAGCGAGCCAATCAGAATTGTACCCATACTAGCACCCCTAAATGATGTAACCTTGTGATTTTTCCCTTTAAAAATGAGCTTGCGGACAGGAGGGCACTTCCTCCAGCCTCCACTGTGTTGGATGTATTGGACAAAGTCCCTACCTAGGCTTGTATTGCTTTTGGATATCCCAGAATTAAACCTTGCTTTTGCATTCCAGCATGCTCGTCTTTGGTGATCTCTCTGGGGGTCGCGATCTGGGCACAACAGAACCATCATCCAGCTTTCTGATGGGAGAAAGGCCTAATATCTTGTTTCTGATCTAGGAACCTTGTCCAGCCATCCAACACCGTAGATGTACCTGACCATCTGCAAGCTCAGGTTTTAAAGGCAAAAAAATAAGGTTACATCATTTATGGGTGCTAGTATGGGTACAATTTTGATTGGCTCAAGTAAGGGGCTTCTCAGATTTTCTGTGTTATCTTACTTTGTAGATTTAACCAGTAGTTTGTCAAACATTATAGACTACCTCTGGCATTGGAGCATTCTGTGGTTAATCAGTTGCTCCCAGATAGTCCTTCAAACATCCTGACTTTGAACTTTTGACCATCTCCGGTATTGGAGCATTCTATGGTTAATTAGTTGTTGCCAGATGGCTCTTCAAACATCCTAAATTTGTCCTGGGACCTATGTAAGCAGCTCTGAGAACTTTGAAACTCAGGCCTGTTTCAAGCTGGGGTAAGGGGCTTCCTTGAAATGGTGGTGGTTTGTTTTTCTAGTTTGGACAAGCTAGCTAGCCACTTTGTGTCCAGGAAGAAGAAGGGGAAGTGCCTAAGGAGAGCAGGGTTTACTTTTGCAGCCAGGGGCAAGTGCTATTGGTATGAATATCTCTCCTGATCTAGAACAAGTCTTTGTCTGGGGTGGAAGGGAGGGACAGGAACTATTGTGCTGTGATTTTAAGCACATTGTAACCCTATGAGATGTGCTCTTGTCACTCAGGTCTCATTAGCTAATCACATTCTCCAGGTGGCCTGCCAGTCAAGTTGTGCAGGGTGCTTCCTGCCACCCCAGGCTTCAGACTTTTCTTTGAAGAGGAGCTGGCACCAGCAGTTTTGTGTGGTGTGGTGTGCTGTGAGTGCTGCTGCAGAGAGCTGAGCAGACAGCATGGCTGAGCTGGGAAACCATGACATGGTGAGTGAGGGGCTGCTGTCTCTAGATGGTGTGGAGCAGATGGTGAGGTGGAGGATCCAGTATGGTGGGTCGTCCTCGGGTCTGGGTGGGAACCTGTCTGCAGAATTCCTGTTCTCTGAGGTCCCATGTGGTACTTGACACTCACTGGATCAAGGGGCAGGCTTCTGAATACCTGTTCTGTTGGCTGAATCTGCTCACAGGATTGAAAGTACGAAGCTGTGCTTAAAGACATCTTTGCACTTAAATATGCTTTGGTGAACCCATGGAAACGATGATGCCAAACTTGAAGAGTAACTTTGGGTACCTTGTTGAGTGAGGATGAGTATTTTGCATTTTATTTTTATGTGTAAGATCCATTTACAGTTAATTTTTTGGGTGGTTGTAAAAGGCACCTCATGTATTAGGTAGCATGCCACTACTAACGTATGATGTAGATTAGTAGAATTGTTGATTTAAAGGATTTACTAATGCTTGGGAGATAGTAAGTCTCACAAAATAGAATTTAGTGGAGAGAGGACTGTCTCAAAAAAAAAAAAACCAAACAAAGATAAGTATATTCTAGCCAGGCTTGTTAGAGATTAGAACAGTAGGATACACTATTGTTCACCAGGATTGTCCAGACATTTTTTCCAAACCATTACTATGGAGCCACTGCTGATTTACAACCAAAAACTAGGCTCAACACTATATAAAATAATGAGATTCTAACAAGCATCTTATTGAGACATTGTAGTGTCACAACCAACTTTAAGGCCTGGTGTGCCATAAAGTTCCAGTTTTCTTCTTGAGAAAAGCATAGTTCTGCCAGAAGGTCAATATGACACCAGGTGACAAGTATTTGAAGAGTAAAACAGTGTTGTATTATGGACTGGACTGATCAAGCAAGGCTTTCATTTAGGCCCTCATACAAGGAAAAGGATCATTCTTGGAAGAGCTATTAACAGCCTGGGGCCTAGGCCTTGGGAGCTTTCCCTAAGTGCCTGATTGATTGACAATAAAACAGAGCTCCTTCCATAGAATCAGGAATATGTTTGGGTGAACTGGTAATGGTCTAGAACCAGGACTTTTATTGTGGGGTTGCTTCAGATCCCACATAGAGCTATGGTTATCAGTCCCAAGAACACTGATGGGCTTACTCAGTAATAATCTTGAAATATCCTGTGGTGTTTTTTTTTTTTTTTTTTGCAGCATTGTTTGATTAGTCTCCTCCTGAGTCTGTCCCATTGTATGATAGTTTCTGCTTACTTCCCAGAACTTTTCCATTTCACCACTGGAAGTAGTATCCAAGGTACTATTCTTTTTAAGAAGCTTACATGTCTTGCAATGTAGCTTGTACAAGGCTATCCCACGCCAGCTTTTTTTTTTCTACCTTCCACTTTTCCCATCATTCTCATCCACAGTCAGCTTCAACCCAGCACAATATCACTAAAGAATGACCTACTGTCTCAGGTGTCTGTAATATTTAAGAAAGAATTCTGGGAAAACTTTTGCTGTCTAACTCACCCATCTGCTCAAATGGCTAGACCTACAGTTGCCTGTCTGTATTTATATTGTTCAAAGTGAAACCTGGAGCATATAGCTAAAAGACACAAGGATGGCAGCATATGTTGAATGCACAATATGTCTAGGTTGTCTCCTCTTTGAGCATTTGCCAGAGATAGATGCATACTATTATTAAAGGTATTTTTCTTTATTAATAGCCTATGTGTGATTTCTCCCTGAGAAGTAATATTAATTCCAGGACAGCTGCATTTTCATCTTGTTTGAAAAATCTAACAATAATGCTTCTATGAACATAGTTGAGCATGTGCCCTTGTGGTATAATTGAGCACTCCTTGGGTATATACCCAAGAGTGGTATAGCTAGGTCTTTATGGAGATTGATTTCCAGTTTTCTGAGAAAGCACCATACTGATTTCCAGAGTGTCCGTACAAGTTTGCACTCCCACCAACAGTGTAGGAGTATGTGGAGTTCCCCATGCTCCACATACTCTCCAACATAAGCTCTCTTCAGTGTTTTTGATCTTAGCCACATTTATTTTTGAAAATGATTCTATGGGCACCAGTGGCAGACACTTGAAATAACTTTAAGAGGTATTGTATTGTTCTAATGCTCCTTTTCTTGTATGTAATTCAGTTTTCTTCTTTTCGTGTGTGTGTGTGTGTGTGTGTGTGTGTGTGTGTGTGTGTGTATGTGTGTGTATGTGTGTGTATGTGTGTGTGTGTGTGTGTGTGTGTGCATGTGTTTGTGTAGACTATGGCATAGGCTTTAAAACGCTCAATGATCTTGCTGCCTCTGTGTTCAGTTTGCTGGCAATATAAGAATGCACTGACACTAACAGCTTGAAAAGTAATTTTTATGATTTAAGTCTCCTTTTCTTATGGTGGACATGGAGGCAAGGAGATGGTGTCAGGACCCCTGGTACTGGAGTTACAGGTATTAGTGACCCTTTCAATATATTGGGGATGAAAGCTGGATGTTCCAAAAGCATTTTCAGTGCTCTTAACTGGCAATTAATTTTCCTACATGTTTTCTATTCTTGATTATGTTTCCCATCCAAGGTAACCCAGTCATGGTTAGACACCAAGTGCTGATTAAAATGTGGAATTCTCCAGAGAGAATTAACCTCAGGCAAAGATAAGATCCCTAATTATTTATCGAATACAACATGGTCAACCCATTCTCTCTCTCTCTCTCTCTCTCTCTCTCTCTCTCTCTCTCTCTCTCTCTCCATATATCTATATATATAGATAGATATAGATAGATAGATAGATAGATAGATATAGATAGATAGATATAGATAGATATAGATAGATAGATAGTTATAGATAGATAGATATAGATATAGATAGATATAGATATAGATATCCAACAAAAATGGATGCAGCAGGTTGTATTAATGTATATCATCATACTTATTCACCTACACCTAATAAGTAATAAGTTAGAAAGTATGTGGGAAAGGGTGGAATCAAGAGATAAAAGGGGAAAGTGATGTAATATCTCTTGCCTATCAATTTATGGAAAGAAATTTTAAATGAAAAGGGGGCTAGATTGACAGCTCAGCAATTAAGAGAACTGGGTGTTTTTATAGAGGACCCAGGTTCCATTCCCAGGACCCACCTGGAGCTAACCATTTGTTGTAACTTTACTCCCAGGCATCTTCTGCCTCCTTCTGGTCTTATTAGGCACTACACAGAGACACATACAGGCAAAATGTGTATACATTTTTTTTTAAAAAGTTAGAAAAAGGAAACAATAAGAGTTTTTACTATGATGTCATAGCCCTTAGCCATGAAACAAGCCTGGGCTTGTTCAAATGAACTCCTGCTGGTGTTGCATGGAAGCAGCTGTGCCCCCAGGCTAGACCAGCCTGCTCAGAGGAAAAAGCAGTTTTGTTCTGAGGTTGATATAAATCATTATAACCATCTATCTAGGAGCAAAGTAAACAGTGCTGTTAGGTGACTTTTCCTTGAAGGTTTCTGTATTTGAGTTCTCTATCTTTTGTATCTGTGAGAATGTTATGCCCAGATTGCGTCCCCAAAGGGGCCACCAGAGACTTTAGGTACAGAATGCAAAAGCAAGGTTTATTTCTGTTTACAAGCCGTGGGCAGGGAAGCTTGATTCAAACCACTCACTCATAGTAGCAGTGAGGCCAGGAGGAGCTTGCTTTTTCTTTGTGTGGCTAGCTTTTTAAAGGCAAAATCCACAAGCCCTTCAGGGGGTTTGGGGGAGTTTTGTACGGGTGCAACTTGGATTGGTTTATTTTTATCTCTGTTCTCTTTTAATTGGGTGAGGTATGTAACCTTTGAATTTACTGGTTGGTGGTAACAATTATCATTTTGGAGGCAGTCCAGCACAAGTCCCAGGCTTTGTCCTTGAGCTACCATGGGGGCTGGCAGGCCAAGCACGTACTGCACATAACTTTAAGTTGGTGAGGGGTCCCAGACAGTAAACATATGGCTGAACTTTGAGCAGTCAGAGTGTGTGCAGAAAGGGAGCTACTGCAAGAACTATGTCTTTTGTTCATGGCCCTCCCAGAAACTGCTTGCTCAAGTCTCAGGAAACTGAAATTGAGGCCTGATCTCTGAGAGAAGACTGAACAGCCTGTTATGGCATCTGCTTGGTCCTTTCAAGAATTGTGGCAATGGTACAGATATATTTTAGATCAAACATCAAGATTGACAGGTCACATAGGCCCCAAAGCAATCTACTTTTTACAAGGTCATTTCCTTGATTTTCAGCTAAGACCTTGTGGTACAAGATGAACTTGTCACAGATATTTCTTTCCATTATTTTTTGTCAGGGAAAAGGATAGAATCTCTAGTTAGTGGAAAAATACAGACCCCCATAAGACAGGGAACTAGATCATCTTACAGTCAGGTTGCCTAGCAACAGGACATTGAGGCAGAGCCCTTGACCCTTTCACCCTGTAAGCATCCTATACAAACATCCTGTTAGCTTGCCCCACCTTATGCAGATGACAGCTTCTTACTCCCCCCACCCTGCAGAAACTATATAAACCCTCTTGGAGAAAAATAAAGTTGCACCTTGATCAGAATCCAGACTTGGTGTGTTTCCTTGTATCTCCTGTCCCTATCATTCCGTCCTTAGGGTGGTCAAGAACCTGTTGAAGCCCTGTAGGCGGGGCAAACTGGCACCCAACGTGGATGAAACCACCTCTTGAGGATTCGGAATGTCGTCTCCAGGAGGATGACCAAGGCCTTGGTGAAGTTGTTGGCTCCCCCTGAAATCGCCTGGTTCAGGACGCGATCCTGGAGGAGGGCGGAGATGACACAGGTAAGAAAGTGACGAGCCATGGGACAGGCATCATCGTCACAAGATTTATTTATTTCTGGCCTAAATGAACCCCTCAAGATACAAGGAACTAGGGTAAAGAAAAAAGACCTTAAAGCCTTTGTTGATTATTGGTATTTTTAGGGTCTATAAATATTCCCCTGACATACAAGAGCTTATTAATATAGGAGAAAAAATCTTCAAAGAAGCCTTTCGTTCCCCCTCTACCTGCCCTAAGACCCCCCCCAGCGCTTTCTGGTCTGCCTTCAGTCTGTCCCTCGGTTCACGACCTGCGCTCTATGGAAGAGGGGATGCTAACAACTTTTAAACCTAGAAATCCCCAGGAGTCCGCTTTTGCCCATCCTCATGCCTCTGTTAGTAATTTAACCTCTAACTCCCCTCTGAACCCCACCGAGGAGGCTTCCCTAGAGAAAGGGGCGGCTCGTTACCATAATCCAGACTGGCCCCCCTGCAAAAATCTCCCCTTAATACAGGAGTACTTGGGCCCTTTTATACCACCTCAAAAATCTCCGGCAGTTCCCCCTTTCGCAATGCCCCCTCCCTATATTTCTCTGTCTTCCCATTTTTGCGGGCCTATTCTTGATGAGTTGGCTCCCCCTGTCCCATCTTGGTTCACTGAGACGGGCCCTCCAGGCTCGCAGGGAGCATGTTGAGCTTTTAAGGGAATTGAAAACTCTTGACAAAGAACTTAAAGATCTTGCCCTTGAAGTGGTGGCTCCCGGTCCGCTAAAACCATCTCAAAAATCTAGTAAATCGAAGAGTAAGCTTCAGCCTGTCCTGGAAATTCCTGTTACCAGGAGCCAGACCTCTGGGGACTCATCCGAGGTGGCCACTCAGAGCTGCCCCTCAGGGGTTTGGAAGATCAAACTGAGGAGGGGGAGGAGGAGGAGGAGGAGGAAGAGCCGTCACCAGAGGACCCCCTGCCAGGACAGACTTATCACAAATTAAATTTCCGCCTAGTTGAAAAGCTGAAATCTGCCTGTGCTCAGTATGGTCCTAAGGCTCCTTTTACATTAGCCTTGGTGGAAAACCAGAGCGAACATTGGTTGACCCCTAATGACTGGTATTTTCTTGCCCATGCAGCTCTTTCTGGGGGTGACTTTGTCCTCTGGAAAACAGAATTTACAGAAAATTGTCGAGAAGTTGCTCAAAAAAATACTGAACAGCCGTCCTCAAAAACTCGGCAACCCCCCTTACGATACAAATGCAGCACAGGCAAAATTCCCTCCTGGCCACCTGGCCCAGATTCAAAACGCGGGTGTCCTGGAAATGCCATACAAATGCAGCACAGGCAAAATTCCCTCCTGGCCACCTGGCCCAGATTCAAAACGCGGGTGTCCTGGAAATGCCTGCCCCAAAAGGGCTCGGCTACCACCTCATTAGCAAAGATTCGTCAGGGCCCTGATGAACCTTATAGTGAATTTGTCTCTCACTTAAATGATGCAGCTGAGAGACTTTTTGGGCCGAACAAACACAAAAGCACCTTTGTTAAACACTTGGCCTTTGAAAATGCAAACCCTGCCTGCCAGGAAGTCCTCCGCCCTCATAAAAACAGAGTGGACCTGTCTGAATATGTGAGACTCTGTTCAGGTGTTGGCGCCGCCCATGCCATGGGATCAGCTATAGATGCTGCCCTCAGGACTTCACAACAGCCTGGAGCCCGCACCTGTTACTTCTGTAAACAACCCAGATATTTCGCTAGGGAATGTCCCCAGAAAGGTCACAGCCTGGCGCCCTTAGCCCAGCCGGCTCAGGAGGCCACCTCTATGAGGCCCCTGCCTTCACTCTTTGCCCCCGCAGCAACAAGGGCCGTCATTGGGCTACAGAATGCAGGTCAAAAGTCAATTATCTCGGTCAGCCCCTTCCTCCGTGGGTGCCAGGAAACTTCCGAAGGGGCCAGCCCCTGGCCCCAATGCCTCCAAGAGCGCACCCTGGGGCCTTGAGGTCCGCTCACCTCCTGCCTCCCCAGCCTCAACAAATTCTCCTGCCCCAGTTCCATTCTCCTCCCTCCGGAGAGCAACTCCAGGAAGTGCCAGATTGGATTTGTGTGCCGCCGCCACCGAAACAGTATTAAACTCCCTTGAAGGGGCTCAGGTCATCCATACAGGGGTCACAGGGCCCTTACCTCCTAATGTTTTTGCGCTTGTCCTTGGCCGTGCTTCTGCGGCCCTCCGAGGGGTCCAGGTCTACCCTGGCATAATAGATAGTGATTTCTCAGGTGAAATTAAGATTCTGGCCACTGCTGTAAACGGTATGGTCATGATTCCTCAAGGTATGCACCTGGCACAGCTAGTTCCTCTACCCTCCTCTGTCTGTGATAATCCCTCAATTACAAACACCCCTCGGGGGTCAGCTGGATTGGGCTCCTCGGATGCCTACTGGGTCCAGCCTGTTACTCAGGATTGGCCTACTCTCACCCTTACAATAGAGGGAAAGAAGTTTCAGAGTATCTTGGATACAGGGACAGACACCACAGGCATTTCACAGTCTCACTGGCTGTCCGCTTGGCCACTGGTTCCATCCCTCACTGATTTAAAAGGAATCGGTCAGTCTAATAATCCTTTAATTAGTTCGAGGACACTTTCCTGGAAGGACGAGGAAGGAAACCAAGGGACTGTCACTCCTTTTATGGTTCCGCTAATGGTGTTGCAGCCTTTGTGGCCCAAGGCCACCCTACCTCCTTCCTAACGCCTTTCCGGTCAGCGCAGTTGGTTGAACTTTCAGCAATTTTAAAGGTTTTTCAGACCTATTCTGATCAACCTATTAATATCTATACAGATAGTGCCTATATTGCCTTTTCCATCCCCTTGTTAGAAACCTCTCCAGCCATAAGGCCTACCTCCAACGCCAACCCACTTTTCTCCCAGATTCAACAGCTTGTCCTGACTTGCCAACACCCATTTTTTATAGGCCATATTAGAGCCCATAGTGATCTTCCTGGACCATTAACTGATGGCAATGCACAGGCAGATGCCGCCACCAGGCTAACTTTCCCTGTCATGGTTGGCTCAGTCCTACAGGCCCAAACTGCCCACAAGATCCAGCATTTAAATTCTCAGACCCTCCATCTTCTTTTTAAGATCTCTAAACAACAGGCCCAAGAAATTGTCAAACAATGTCCCTCTTGTGTTGTTTCTCACCCTGCCCCACACTTGGGAGTCAACCCTCAAGGCCTCCTTCCCAACCAAATCTGGCAGACAGATGTTACTCATTGTCCCGAATTCAGCAGACAAAAATTTATTCATGTCTCTATAGATACTTTTAGTGGCTTTATCTTCGCCTTTCCTCATGCTGGGGAAGCCACAAAGGATGTTCTTTCTCACCTGATTCTTGCTTTTCCTGCCATGGGAAAGATAAGATAAAGACAGACAATGGCCCTGCTTATACCAGCACAGGCTTCAAAAATTTTGTGATAGTCTACAAATTATCCATACTGCAGGGATACCTTACAATCCCCAGGGACAAGGCATAATAGAACAAGCCTTCCAGACCCTAAAGACCTGGTTGGCTCGCCTCAAGTCTTCTAACCTTCATTTTACCTCCCCCAGAGATCAATTGAGCCATGCTCTGTTTGTTCTCAACTTCCTCACTTTAGATGCTGCAGGGCACTCTGCTGCTGACAGGCACTGGCACCATTCTCCAGATTCCACGCAGCCACTAGCCATGTGGCGAGATCCCCTCACGGGTTGTTAGAAGGGTCCTGACCAGGTCCTTATTTGGGGATGAGGTTCAGCCTGTATTCTTGACCAGATACACTCTGCTCCCAGATGGTTACCAGAACGCCTGGTTAGAGCTGTAAATATACCTGATCTTCCCAGGGGAGATAGCCCCTCTCCTGAGGAAACCTCTTCTGTTTCAAATGCTGTCCCTCCAGCAAGCCCTCCAGGCTGCTGTCCTCGCCCACAGCAACCCCCACCAGCCCTTTAGCTCTGTTATCACTCTGCTCAGAGTTCATGTGGGGGGACAGTGGGAACTTTACAGCAAACTGTGTTTGAGACCTTTCACACAGTATACAAGTCCCATAGTTCTGGGCTGTGACACTGCTTGTCACAAATCCAGTCTGACAGCAGGGGTCATATTTCCAAGGGCAGTGCTGAATTTTTATCCAAGGTGTCAGAAAGACTTGTCGGACTTGCTGGCCTTGGTGTCACAGGTGGTCATAGCCGTGTTGGGCCAGCTTGACACAGCCTGTGCCTGGTAGGTAGCACAGCAAACAGGGTAGCACCAGAGATGCCACTCAGGACATTTAGGTCCCTTCCATCTAGACTAACCTATTATTCCTGAGATCAATTCCTAGATCTCTAGGAAGAGAAGCCACGCTGAGACGACTGCCTTGATGGGAGCCTGTTACTGCTATCACCTTAGCAGTCCTTCTGGGGGTTGGAGCAATGGAAACAGGAATAGGAATTGCCTCTCTGATCCTGTCCAACCAACATTACTCTGAGCTTCGACTGTCCATAGACGAGGATATTGCCCAAATTGAACAGGGAATTTCTGCCCTCAAGTCATCCCTTTCCTCCCTAGCTGAGGTAGTTTTACAGAACAGGAGAGGCCTGGATCTCCTCTTTCTACAACAGGGTGGCCTTTGTACTGCGCTCAAAGAGAAATGTTGCTTCTTTACAGACCACACCCGAGTAGTCAGGGACAGTATAGTGAAGGTCAGAAAAGGACTAGAAAAAGAGAAAAAGAAGAGGAGAACAAGAGATTGCATGGTTCCAGAATTGGTTTTCCAACTCCCCTTAGCTAACAACCCTTCTTTCCTCCCTCCTAGGACCTGTTGTAGGCCTGCTCCTGGTCCTTGCCTTTGGGCCATGGGCAATTTCCTGGCTCACTCAGTTCATCCGAAGCCAAATAACAGACCTGCTGGCCAGGCAGATCCAGGTTTATGACCACTGCTTTGATATGCAGGACTCCACGGTTGAAATTTCCCCTGATGAGAGATGCCCCACACAGACCCCTTCACTCGGGGAAGACTGCAACTGTGTGAGAAAAAGGCTTGCTCAAGGCATGATTGGAGTGCAGCTGGGACTGCACAGGCTGGGGACCATGGTACCCCAAAATCCTGAGAGCCTGGATTATATGCCCTGTTGCATAGCGGTTGTGCAGTAACAGCCTTGCACTTACCCATTTTCGCTCCCTCAAAAAACTGCACGGTCCATTGATTCCCAGACTATGGGGATGCCTGTGGTGCTTGAGTCTGGAGAACATTCCCTCTCAGACCCTTTTTTCTCAACCTTTAGAGGGATAGGGCCTCTGTAATCCACCATGCAAAGCCTCTTTCAGAGCCCTCCTTTTAGACCATTCAAACCTGGTTTATATTGGCCCTTAGATTTATTACTAAGAAGGGGGAGATGTCAGGGACAAGGACAGAATCTCTAAGGACAGGCAACTAGATCATCTTACAGTCAGGTTGCTTAGCAACAGGACATTGAGGCAGTGCCCTTGACCCTTTCACCCTGTAAACATCCTATACAAACATCCTGTTAGCCTGCCCCCACCTTATGCCAATAACAGCTTCTTGCTCCCCTCACCCTGCATTAACTATATAAGCCCTCTTGGAGAAAAATAAAGTGACACCTTGATCAGAATCTAGACTTGGTGTATTTCATTTGTATCTCCTATCCCTATCATTCCGTCCTTAGGGTGGTCGAGAACCCATTGAAGCCCTGCAGGCAGGGCATGACAATAATGTGCCAATGTCAGCAGCAAGTAATTACAGAAGCCAATACATTGCCCTTGTTCCACCTCCCCCCCTTGGAATGTTACATTACAAGGTAATTTCTTGTCATATGGAACCTGAGATAAAATAATTACTGATGCTCAGACATGAAGCAGAGGTGGTCACCTTTAATCCTGGAACTCAGGAGGCAGAGCCAGGCAGATTTCTGTGAGTTCAAGGACAGCCTGATCTACAGAGCAATATTCAAGACAGGCACAAAAAGTAAAATGAGAAACCCTGTCTTGAAAAAACAACAACAATAATAATAATAATAATAATAATAATAATAATAATAATTACTGATGTTCATTCTCATTTCGAAGTTCCTTCTCAATAAGGAAGTCTGTCAGCCATCAAAGGCTTTTGGCCCTTCTACTTCTGTTAATTGCTGTTGGCTCTTGCATCACTGATGCCTTAACTCAATGATAATTCCTGTCTGGGTACCACTAAACTGATGATGCTAAATTCCCAATGTCAGCCCTTGGACCAAACCCATGACAAGCTTGCAGGTCATCACAACCAAATAAGGGGAGGCTCATTTTGCCACTGGTAATGGGAAAATGGTATTTGTTTAGAACAATGTCTGCATGGCTATTCCCACTCTGCAACTTCACTTAGAGGCCAATGGGATCCAGCTTTCTGATCCCACTAGAAGATACCTGATGAGCTATACTTCTGGCTTAAACCCCCTATGTTAATGTTAAGATTTTAAATCACACAAAAGACTCTTGCATCCTGGTCTAATCAGTCTCCATGATAGTCTCCTACCCTGATGATGAAGGGTTTTTTTTTTTACCAATTAGAAACATCTCCAAGATTTGAGATCATGCTCTACTCAAGGGGGGAATCAGAGGAGCAAAAAGATACTATAACAGGCTGATCAATCTTCTCTCAGAGATCAGACCTCAATTTCAGTTTCCTGAGACTGGGCAGGCAGTTTCTGATGAGAAGTCATAAACAAAGGACAATTAATTACTAGTGCCTCTGACCACAAAGACAAGGATAGATAGGACACATCAGGCCTGGGTCACTGAGCTAGTTCCTATGGTCAGTGCATACTAGGCCAGTCATCCTCAACAGAAGATGAATGACAAAGCCTAGAACTTGTCCAGGCTTGTACCAAAATGGAAAACTATAGCCTGATCAAGAACTAACTAGCCCTGGCAAATTAAAAGTTACTAACATGATTGCCACTAGCATAAGTCTATCACATCTAAGATGAGCTGACTTCCTTGGACACTCACCTTCAGCTGTGAGTGAAAGGAGCACATACATCTCTCTCACAGTATTTGCCATCTTGCCTTTACATGGGATGGCAGGCCCCAGCATCCTGGAGATTTTTGAGATAATAAGCATTCTTGCTGATTGCATACATGGATGGTGGTCTTATATGGGACTTCTCCAGGATGCTAACAGAGCTACATCCCCAGCAGATGTTTGTTTACTGTGATGGCAGGGAAGAAACTAGGGCCCTTACCATGCCAAATGAGGACCATATCATTGAGTGATGTCAGCCTGACATTCTTGTTTGTAACCTCTGACATGTATGCATGCTGCCTGGTTTGCTTAACACTTCCATGTTCTCAGGGTGACAATGTCTTCATGAAGTTCTCCACTGTTAGACATAGGCCAAGATAGCTATATACTCAGAATGTTGGTATCCTGACTGTTGGAAGTAGTGAGAACATCGAGTATGTGTCTTTGATCACACTTATTTTCTAGCCGGCATGGTGACACATATCTGCCATCAAAGCACTTGAGAGGCAGGAGAATCTCCTGAAACCAGGAGTGTGAGGCTAGCCTGGGCAACACAGTCAGGCACTGCATCCATGTCTAGCTGCAGCCATAAATCATGCATGCAGACATCCCAAGCCATGGGAGGAAAGCCATATGGCACACCAGAAACCCAGAGAGACCCAGGCTGCTCTGATGGGGCATTTGAGCCTGAAGAGACAGGGCAAGGAAGGCAGCAGAAAGTACTGGTTTGCATTGAGGGGCTGGACCCAGGAGTGTTCAGAGGCATGAAGGGTTAGGGTTTGAAAGACCCAGCAGCAAACCAGTGTGACTCAGCCTGGAGTGACCATTAAAGGAGGAAGTAGCTCTGAGTGCAGGGCACAAAGCTGCCAGTGGCCCCATGATCTATGTTGCTGGTGGCTGCTGGATTCAGGATCAGTGCCATGGTGGGTTCTGCTATAATCAGAAAGTTCAACACAGTATCTGAAGCACAGCAAAGGACCATAGGAGAACAGGCAATGAGAGCGGAGATCTTACAATGCTTATATGAAGCACAGCTGGGAAGTAGTGTGCAGGTGAAAGGGAGCAGCAAGCAGTGTCTGTGGAGCTGGGGCAGCCCAAGAGTTCCTGGAGCCCAGGGGCCATGCAGGGGTTAAGCATAATGGGGCTCTAGAGTCTCCCTGGGCAGGGAGTCCTTTTTTTCCAAGACAGTCTCCATTCTGATGAAGACTAAAGGGCTGATCCTAGGAGATGAGGGAAAATAGGAATGAGGGAGGGACTGCAGAGTTGGGGGAAGAATGCAACCATGAGTGAAGCAGGGCCATCCAAGGGCCATGGGTGAGGCTGTGCTATAGTTGGGTCTTGCTGGCCTCATGTTGGGCCAGACCAGATGGTGACAGGAAGGGATCTTTTTTTCTCTGCTGATTTAAAGAATAAGAAGTCAGGAAATTCAAGATCTCAGCAGTCAGCCAAGATTTTTTAGGGATACACTACCTAGTATTATGTCAAGTTGACAAAAGCTAGAGTCACCACAGAAAAAGCAAGCCAATATGCAGCACCCCTTTATAGACTCTGGATCAGCTCCTGCTTCCTTACCTCTTTGAATTCCTGTCCTGACTTCCTTCAAGGATAAACAGTGATATAGATGTATAGGCCCAAAACCTTTTGCTCCCAAACTTGCTTTTTTCGCTCATTGTGTTTCACCAATGTGATGTGGTGGGGAGATACCATGGAATCATATGTGAAAGTCAGAGTATAGCTCTTGGGAGTTGTTTCTCTCCTTCCACTTGCATCCTAGGGATTGAACTGAAGATGTTAGGTTTGATGGCAAGTCCTCTACCCAAGAAGCCATACCAATCAAGCCCTCTACCCACTGAGATATCCCAGTGGCCCTAGCTTTTACTTTCTAGGATGTTTCTATCTTTTACTTGATGTTTGCTCCTTTTCCAAGCACCTGCATACAAGAGGCATTCTATCAATGTCTTGTAAACACTAAGTATCCTTTAAAGGTTACTACATGAAATAGCTGCCCTGTGCATACCTGGGGAGATTGAAGGAGCCAGTCTGCAGGTAACAGAAGGGTTGATGCTTTTCCTGTCATTGAGCATGAAGAGCCAGTGGCCCTAGCTCTCCATTGTGTGGTCCTGGTCATGTTCTGTGTCTTCATGGTGCAATATGCATGTTCTAGGGCAAACACTGTGTTGAGTCCAGATTCCGGCAACACGAGAGGAAAACAAAGAACGTAATGGAGTCCTTTACTCCTGATGGAACTGTGAGTGAGTGGGGGTGGAGGGTACATGGACAGACACAGCTACATCCAGAAGGACACCATTTGGACCTTTACCAAGAACCTGTTGCCTCCAGGTTTGGGCATAGTCCTGAGTCTCAGCATTAGGCAGTCTCCATGATGTGTGCTGGCATCTCATTGGTGGGTCCTTTGGTTTTGGGGGCCTCTATTCTGTTAAGTCTGTCCTCCAGCACTGTCCCTTCTGTAACTCAAGCAGCTCCTTAGTGATGAGCACTGAGAGTGGGCATTTGGTGGAGGTCACAAGCACATCTGGCATGGGAGATTTTGCTATCCCAACCAGAATGGTGTAAAATGTACAACTTTGGTGGTGTTCATTTCTGGAACTCCCTGTATGATATTTTCAGCTGCAATGCTTAGAAAGAATAGGGAACACATATTCAGGTTAGAGAGTGTCCTGGAGAGACCAGTCAGCTGCAAGTGCATTCCTGTGATGACACCTCACCCCTGGAGCATAGGCTTTCTTGTTGTCTGGCAAAGTTAAGGCTCACTGCTGAGCACAGGCAAGATCATCCCCTGCTCAAATCTTGGTTTATGATAATCCAAATGTTATGTTTGCCTCTGCTTAGACTGTGCCTTTGGGAGGGTGGTGTTGTGACTGGATGTCCGCCTTGAGGAAAAACATTTTCACATCACTCAGCAGACAGCTTCCCCAAGGTGATTATCTTTGATTCTATTCATGTTGCTGATGCTGCCTTCAAGGCTTGCCTGGCAGGAGTTTTGGGTCTGGTGCATCAACAAAACCCTGCAGCTGAGTTTCATCCAGGCCCCAGCTGGTGGACCCTAGATCTGACTGGATTCTTGAGTGTCTATGTTGTCATGATAACGCCTGCAGCTTTCTCCTGAGTCTGAATGGATTTCAGATGGTGTGGCCCAGGGAGGTGCCCTCTGACTGGTTGAGGATTCTTGGAGGATCTGATCTATCTCCATATCCTGAGTAAAGCCACTTCCAGTTGAGCAGCATTTCCGATAATGAGGCACTGCGCACCTGGATCTGAAATTCAGTGTTCTCAAACTCCAGATTTCAGGTTTTGGATTAAGGGTGCTCAGCCTGTAATGTGTTTCCATTTCTCCCAGAAGCTGCCTCATAGGGACCCATGTTTTGCTGCAACCAAACCTACCTAGTGGTTATTCAAACTGTCACACCATTTCCCATTTCCCTCAGGCACACTGGGGCAGTCCTCTTGGTCAGGTGCTCCAGTTTCTCCTTTAATTTTAATTGCCACATCAGTTGATTGTGGCCACTGCCCTCTACTCATTGCTTGTCGTGTGTGTGTGTGTGTGTGTGTGTGTGTGTGTGTGTGTGTGTGTGTGTGATACACAGGCGTGACCATGCCAGATTGTATAACTCTATGTGCAAATGTGGATACCAGAGAGAAATAACATGTATCTTCATTTCGTGACAGGGTTTCACTGAACTACATGCTCTCAGGATACTTTTATGTCCTTCATCTCTTCCTGGGGTTAGAGGCTTCTATGACATTCTGCCCCACCTGCAGGGCTTCACCGGGTTCTTGTCCACCCTAAGGATGGAATGTAGAGACAGAAGATACAAGGAAATACACCAAGTCTAGATTCTGATCAAGGTGCAACTTTATTTTTCTCCAAGAGGGTTTATATAGTTTCTGCAGGGTGGGGGAGCAAGAAGCTGTCATCTGCATAAGGTGGGGCAAGCTAACAGGATGTTTGTATAGGATGTTTACAGGGTGAAAGGGTCAAGGGCTCTGCCTCAATGTCCTGTTGCTAGGCAACCTGACTGTAAGATGATCTAGTTCCCTGTCTTATCTGGGGTCTGTATTTTTCTACTAACTAGAGATTCTATCCTTGTCCCTGACATCTCCCCCTTCTTAGTAATAAATCTAAGGGCCAACATAAACCAGGTTCAAATGGTCTAAAAGGAGGGCTCTGAAAGAGGCTTTGCATGGAGGATTACAGAGGCCCTATCCCTCTAAAGGTTGTGAAAAAAGGTCCGAGAGGGAATGTCTCTCCAGACTCAAGCACCACAGGCATCCCCATAGTGCAGGAATCAATGGACCGTGCAGTTTTTTGAGGGAGCAGAAATGGGTAAGTGCAAGGCTGTTACTGCACAACCGCTATGGAACAGGGCATATAATCCAGGCTCTCGGGATTTTGGGGCACCATGGTCCCCAGCCTGTGCAGTCTCAGCTGCACTCCAATCATGCCTTGAGCAAGCCTTTTTCCCACACACAGGTGCAGCCTCCCCCGAGTGAAGGGGTCTGTGTGGGGCATCTCTGTCAGGGGAAATTTCAACCCTGGAGTCCTGCATATCAAAGCAGTGGTAATGAACCTGGATCTGCCTGGCCAGCAGGTCTGTTATTTGGCTTTAGATGAACCGAGTGAGCCAGGAAAGTGCCCATGGCCCAAAGGCAAGGACCAGGAGCAGGCCTACAACAGGTCCTAGGAGGGAGGAAAGAAGGGTTGTTAGCTAAGGGGAGTTGGAAAACCAATTCTGAAACCACCCAAGCTCTTGTTCTCCTTTTCTTTTTCTCTTTTTCTAGTCCTTTTCTAACCTACCATACTGACTACCCCAATGTGGTCTGTAAGGAAGCAACATTCCTCTCTGAGCCCAGTACAAAGGGAACCCTGTTGTAGAAAGAGGAGATCCAGGCCTCTCCTGTTCTGTAAAACTACCTCAGCTAGGGAGGAAAGGGATGACTCGAGGGCAGAAATTCCCTCTTCAAATTTGGGCAATATCCTCGTCTATGGACAGTCAAAGCTCAGATTAATGTTGGTTGGACAGGAGCAGAGAGGCAATTCTTGTGCCTTTTCCCGTCAAGGCAGTCGTCTCAGCCTGGCTTCTCTTCCTAGAGATCTAGGAATTGATCTGAGGAATAATAGGTTAGTCTAGGTGGAAGGGACCTAAGTACCCTGAGTGGCATCTCTGGTGCTACCCTGTTTGCTGTGCTACTTACCAGCCACAGGCTGTGTCAAGCTGGCCCAACATGGCTATGACCTCCTATGACACCAAGGCCAGCAAGTCCGACAAGTCTTTCTGACACCTTGGATGAAAATTCAGCACTGCCCTTGGAAACATGACCCCTGCTGTCAGACTGGATTTGTGACAAGCAGTGTCCCTGCTCAGCCCAGAACATGATTGACTATGGGACTTGTATACTGTGTGAAAGGTCTCAAACACAGTTTGCTGTAAAGTTCCCATTGTCCCCCCACAGGAACTCTGAGCAGAGTGATAACAGAGCTAAAGGGCTGGTGGGGGTTGCTGTGGGTGAGGACAACAGCCTGGAGGGCTTGCCAGAGGGACAGCATTTGAAACAGAAGAAGTTTCCTCAGGATTGGGGCTATCTCTCCTGGGCAGATCAGGTATAATTACAGCTCTAACCAGGCGTTCTGATAACCATCTGGGAGCAGAGTGTATCTGGTCAAGAATGCAGGCCAAACCTCATCCCCAAATAAGGACCAGGTTGGGGCCCTTCCAACGCCCCGTGAGGGGATCTCGCCACATGGCTAGTGGCCGGGTGGCATCTGGAGAAGGGTGTCAGTGCCTGTCAGCGGCAGAGTGCCCTGCAGCATCTAAGGTGAGGAAGTTGAGAACAAACAGAGCATGGCTCAATTGATCTCTGGGGGAGGTAAAATGAAGGTTAGAAGACTTGAGGTGAGCCAACCATTTCTTTAGGGTCTGGTGGGCTCATTCAATTATGCCCTGTCCCTGGGGATTGTAAGGTATCACTGTGGTATGAATAATTTGTAGACTATCACAAAATTTTTTGAAGCCTGTGCTGGTATAAGCAGGGCCATTGTCTGTCTTTATCTTAGCTGGTTTTCCCAAGACAGAAAAGGCAAGAATCAGGTGAGAAAGAACATCCTTTGTGGCTTCCCCAGCATAAGGAGAGGCAAAAAAAAAAGGAAACATCAAATTGAACTCTAAAGGGTATGCTAAATAAACAAAAAGGAGAAACAAAATCCCCTAGAAATAGATTACATAATGCTTTATTTATTTTTTATTTATTTATTTATTTTTATTTTTTGAGACAGGGTTTATCTGTGTAGCTTTGCACCTTTTCCTGGATCTCTCTCTGTAGACCAGGCTGTCCTTGAACTCACAAATATCCACCTGCCTCTGCCTCCCCAGTGCTGGGATTAAAGGTGTGTGCCACCACCGCCCAGCCACATAATGCTTTATTAACTTTGTATTTTCTCAGTGCTAATGAGAAAGGAACAATAGCTGCGGAGAGACTTTGGATAATAGAAATAAAACTACAGAGTTAAATCAGCCTGTATATTTTAAGGAGGTGCTGACCTCAGAATGGAAAGCAGGATATGTGTTACATTGGGGAAGAGGTTTTGCTTTTGTTTCTATCAGAGAAGGTAAGCTATAAATACCATCAAAATTGATAAAGGGTCGGGCGGTGGTGGTGGCGGCACATGCCTTTAAACCCAGCACTTGGGAGGCAGAGCCAGGCAGATCTTTGTGAGTTCAAGGCCAGCAAGGTCTACAGAGTGAGATTCAGGAAAGGCACAAAGCTAAACAGAGAAACCCTGTCTCGAAAAAAAAAAAAAAAAAACTATGGGCTTGGGGATTTAACTCAGTGGTAGAGTGCTTGCCTAGCATGCACAAGGCCCTGGGTTTGATCATCAGCTCCAGAAAAAAAAAATTGATAAAAGTCTGATTTGAACAAGACAGACCTCTTAATTAGAAGAGGTAATAGTTCCTCAACCAGCATGACCATCCAATTTAAAGTAACTTGGCCTGTTGGTATTACATCACACATAAAATTCATAAGTCTTCCTAAATGTTTGTTTTTGCTCTTCTCTACAAACACTTATCACAAATGGTGTTTATGTAGTCCCAGATCAATTAAAAATTAAAGCTGGCTTTGGAGTTGGATAATGACTCTCTCCTTCTTTAAAGCCAAGCATGTTGTTAAAAAGAAAATGCATAATCTCTGTATCATGTGAGAAGAATCAACTGATATGGGGCAGAAGAAAGCCAAAATTAAAGGACGATTCTATTGCCACTGTTCTCATAATACTTTGATGCTATTTTGATTCTTTAAACTTTCCTTAAAGTGTGAATTTTATATCAAAATTTATATATATATAAATTTGTAACTCAACATAAATCCAGTTACTCTGATCCTGATAGAAGAGAAAGTAGGAAGTAGTCTTGAACGCATTTGCATATAAGATCACATCCTAAATATAACACCAGTATCACAGTCACTGAGAGAAACAATCAATCAATGGGACCTCTTATACCAGAGAAGCTTTTGTAGAGAAAAGGACACAGTCAACAAGACATAGTGACAGCCTACAGAATGGGAAAAGATCTTCACCAACCCCACATCTGACAGAGGGCTGATATCCAGAATATATAAGGAACTCAAGAAATTAGACATCAAAATATCCAACAGTCCAATTAAGAAATGAGCTATAGAGCTAAACAGAGAATTCTCAACAGAGGAATCTCAAATGGCTAAAAGACATTTAAGGAATTGCTCAACCTCCCTAATCAGCAGGGAAATGCAAATCAAAAGGACTGTGAGATACCACCTTACACCCATCAGAATGGCTAAGATCAAAAACACTGGAGAGGATGTGGAGCAAGGGAAACACTCCTACATTGTTGGTGTAAATGCAAGCTTGTACTTTTCTACTTTGGAAATGAATATGGCGATTTCTTAGAAAATTGGGAATCAATCTACCCCAAACACAGCTATATCACTCTTGGGCATATACCCAAGGAATGCTCAATCATACCACAAGGGCACATGCTCAGCTATGTTCATAGCAGTATTATTTGTAATAGCCAGAACCTGGAAACAACCTAGATGCCCTTCAACTGAAGAATGGGTAAATAAAATGTGGTACATATACACAATGGAGTACTACTCAACAGAGTAAAACAATGACATCATGAGGTTTGCAGGCAAATGGATGGATTTAGAAAAAAAGTCACCCTGAGTGAGGTAACCCATACTCAGAAAGACAAACTTGGTATGTATTCACTCATAGAAGGATAATAGATGTAAAACAAAGGATGACTAGAGTGCTACTCACAACTACAGGGAGGCTACCTAGAAAATAGGACCCTAAGAAAGACACAAGGATCACCCAACAACAGAGAAATGAATGAGGTCTACATGAGCAAACTGAACATGAGGGGAGTTAATGAAGGGCAAGTGTCGGGAGAAAGAAAGCTTAGGGGAGCAGAAGGTCCCAGCTGGATCAGGAACAGAGAGGGAGAACAAGGAAAAAGAGACCAAGATAAATGAAGACCCCGTGGGAATAGGAAGATGAAAAGTGCTAGAGAAGTCCCCAGAAATCAACAAAGATACCTCCACAATAGACTGCTGGCAATGGTCAAGAGAAAGTCCGAACTGACCTTCTCTGGTGATCAGATGGCTAAACACCCTAACTGTCGTGCTAGAACTCTCCTCCAATGACTGATGGAAGTGGATGCAGACATCCACGGCCAGGCCCCAGGTGGAGCTCCAGGATTCCAATCAGCGAGAGAGAAGAGGAATTGTATGAGCAAGAGATATTGAGAACATCATTGGAAAAAGCACAGGGACAAATAGCCAAACTAGTGGAAGCACATGAGCTATGAACCAATAGCTGAGGAGCCCCCAACTGGATTAGGTCCTCTGGATAAGTGAGGCAGTTGATTAGCTTGAACTATTTAGGAGGCCCCCAGGCAGTGGGACCAGAACCTGTCCTTAGTGCAAGAGATGGGTTTTTGGAGCCCAGAGCTTTGCTCAGCCTGGGTGAAAGGAGGAGGGACTGGACCTGCCTCCATTGAATCTACCAGGCTGAGCTGAATCCTCAGGGGAGTCCTTGCACTGGAGCAGATGGGAATGGGGGATGGATTGGGGGGAGAGCGAGGGGGGGGACCCATAGAAGGGAGGACAGGGGAATACATGGCTGATACGTAAAATTAAATTAATTATAAAATTAAAGAAAATGAAGTGCTTCTTCTATCAAAGTGCTAAAAGAAAAAAAATCTGTTTTTGCAAGCTTTGCTGACTCTGATGTCTGCCCCCAGCATGTAACAGGATCCTCTTAAATTCTGATTTTTTTCAGTGGAAAAACTTTTACAACTCCCAAACATATTCTGTTACAGTAGTTTATTTAAAAATTTTTCTCCAATTTAAATTGGGGCGGTTCACTTCCACTCAAACAAACAAATGTTCCAAATAAGAATAGCAAGACAGAGAAGAAATTATTAACAGCTGGACTCAATACATACTACATGAGTTATAGTAAGTCACCAAAATCATTTATGTGCTTTTATTAAAATACAACAATGGGCACAGGTGGCATTTATTTGTTGTTAGATTAGCCAGATAAGGATTAGAATTCTGAGATTAGAACAGGCAAACACCACTCTATATTTAAAATCAAACATGTTGATTTCTACCTTCCCTCTTCATATTCTTTACTTTTAGCATCTGAAAGTGGATAATCAATAAAGAATAGCTAGCTGGTGACTCTTTCCAAATGGCAAAGGACAGGAGCCACGCACAATATTTGGTAATGGTCATGAAGAGAATGGTTAATTTTTTTCAACCAAGTGAAGTGATTCTCTGCTCTAAAGCATAATTTTCAGCATTTTTTAAGTTTAATATCTGATTCTTTTGTACCCAGAAAGAGATGTTCTCCAGAAATAGATGTGCAACTTAGCTCATATAAATGTTAGCATGTAACCCCACACACATAAAGAAACATGTAAAAAAAAACAAAGTCCCACTTATGAAGGAAGTGATTTTGTAAGTCATGCCTTGTGACAGCACCCATCTCCATGGTGTATCTTCTCTCGGTAGAAGAAACTGGCATGCAGAGAGGCTAAACTGCCAAATACATAACCAAGAATTTCTTGGGTGTTCCTGCAGTCCTGCCCTTGTTTTGCACTCTGTTCCTCAGACCTGCATTCTAAAGCTTTACCTGTGGCTATTTCAGACCTTATTCTCCTTGGATAACCTTTCATGTAGCTCAAAAGGGCCTGTTTCATGTCCTAGGAGGAGAAGGACAAAAATCAAAGTGACTTTTCACATCTGATAAGGTCTATTTACTTTCAAAAGAGGAAATTTGTCAAAGATCCATTTACAGAAACCTCGTTGAAGAGGCACAGAAGTTAGCGTGATACCGACAAGCTTTCATAGGGATCTATGTACATCAGCTCTGGAGTTAATCTCCAACATAAGGTAACTAGTGGACACATTGCCAATCATTACTTATACCCCCACATACCTCGAATTTATGGTGCTACATTGCTCTCAGATTTAAGGAGCCTCTTCTGACCTTCAAGGAAGGACATAGCATAAGATTGAAATTCATTGTCAAGGCAGTGAATTCAGATCCAGTTCCCCATATCTGAAAATTCCAATGGTCAGGAAATTCAAGGAAAAATACATTCATTGAAGTGAAGCTTGTATATAACACATTAGAAGAATTTAGCATGGTACTTGTTATGGCAAGACAATTTCAGGGGACACTTATTGACAGGGTGAAGTGGTTTGTGAGTCTTTGGGTGTGTCTGGGTCTTTGTAAAACTGTGACAGGGAAACACAGGTTGGGTTCAGGAGGAAGTAGGATCTCTTCTTCTGAGACAGATAAGGTGCTGTTGAGCATTTCATGAAACACACATCTCACTGACTTGTGAAAACCCCTCTGTCATATAGTGCATTCTTAATATCTTTATTGCACTGAATTATCAGGCACAGCACCTTAGAATGGGAAAAATTGATCATAGCCCACAATTCCAGGTAATAGTTCCATTTTTGGAAAATCAGGATAGGAACTCAGCTAATCATGTCACATCCACAGCCAAGAGCAGAGATAAACAAATGTACCCATGCTGCCTGTTTGCTTATGCTTATGCTCTAGCTTCTTCATATGTACACAGTAGAGGTTGCAGACAATGAAATGATTCTGCCCATTTTAGGGAGTCTTATCTCAATTAACAATTAATAAAATCCCACAGAGACAAGTTCAAAGAAAAATCTGATCTATAGAATTCCTCATTGAGTTCTCTATTCCCAGGTGACTAGTTTGATTCATTCTGATAATCAAAACTAAGAATCACACTGCCCCACCATCACTGCCAGGATTTGAGGAGATTTCTGCCTGCATTCAGAGCTGTGGTCCTCAACCTGTGTGGGTCGCCACCCCATTGGGTGGTCGCATATCAGATATACTGCACATCAAATATTTGAATTACAATTCATAACAGTAGCAAAATTAGGACTGGAGAGATGGCTCAGAGGTTAAAAGCACTGCTTGCTCCTTGAAAGATCCTGAGTTCAATTCCCAGCAACCACATGGTGGCACACAACCATCTGTAATGATATCCGGTGCCCTCTTCTGGCCTGCAGGGATATGTGCATACAGAATACTATATATATATAATAAATAAATAAACCTTTAAAAAAAACAGTAGCAAAACTAAAGTTAAGAAACAACGGAACAGTTATGTTTAGGGTTCACCACAACACGATGAACTACTGTTCATGCTATTTAAAGATTTTAAGGGTCAGAAAATTGGAAAAAAAAACAATAACCATTGATCTAGAGTGTCCAGTGGAACCCGAGTGTCTATGTTGCTAACTATGAAGGAGATTGCAAAGGAATTTCCTGAATATCCTTTGCTCTAAGGGAAACTCATGTTCTGTGTGGAAGACTCCAGCTATCTGGCCATCTTTACTACCCAGTAATAGCAGACCACTTTGAGCTACTGAACAGAGAGTACAACACCCACTACACACATGCTGATGACACAGATTTTAGTCTCACTGGGCTCCATGACCATATCACACTAAACCAAGGCTGTTCAAGGTGTCACACCACAGGCACTGGGTTCCAGAAGCCTGCCCATTGACCACGGATAGAACCCTATCCCCTGTCTGGGTGCCTCCCAAACAGTTCAAGCCAAATAACCATCTTCTGTATCCAGAGGACCTAGTCCAGTCTCATGGGGGTTCCACAGCCACCAGTCCACAGTTCATGGGCTTCCACTAGTGTGGCCAGTCACCTCAGTTGCAGGTACTTATGATGAACTTTAGCATATATAAATTTCTATGATATTATTACCTTGTGTATATAAAATTTCAGTAGGAGATAAAGATTCAGATCTACACAGGGAAAGAACTGAAGGATGTTCAACCAATCAGGGAGAGATCTCTGGCTTTGGATGAAGGGGATGCTGAAGGGCTTCTCTTGTATCCCAGCAGAGGCTCCTGCAAAGGTTAACTTGACATCTAGTGTAAGGAAAGCTCTTAGCAATCTCAGTTCCCATGACATCTGCAGCTCTTCCCTAGACATTCTAATGTATCCTGGAGAGCCCTGGCATCCTCTGTGATGTCACTATGTTGTGGCAACACCCACTGTCCTTGGGAAGTTTATTCAGTGCCTTCACCATTTACTGATGAACATGATGGCATACTGAAGAGTCTAATTCAGAAAGAGAATGGAGAGGTTAGAGAAACCAGAGAGTGACTGAAGATAGCTGACCTTCAGCCTCAATGTAAAACGTCCAGAAAGAAATGGTCAAGAGAATCATGTAATGAGTTCTGTGCAAGAAAAGGGATTCTTCCTGGAGGAAGTGGGCTTGTGCTGAATCTTCCAGTAATGGGGAACAGAAAGCTGGAGTCTCTGGGAACCAACAGAACTTCCCTGCTTGTCATGCCTCTTGAAATTCTAGGATTCCAGGATATTAATTGTTCTGGCTCAGAAGTCAGGAACTGGTAAGGCCAATGCTTTATGCTGGGAACTCTTGGCTTTCATTCCTTTTGGTAGATAGGCATTGATGTGTGAACATGAGACCAACATTAAAGTGGGAGGGATTAATGAGATGTGCCCAATTCAAGGCAGGACATCACTCTACTTCAACCACAGTGGCTAACTTTAGTTAAATCCCAGCTACTCTGTGTTCCTCAGTTGTCAGTTAGGAGACTTGTTGAATCTGGTGACCATGTTTTGCCTTATATGTCTTCTCCATCAATAGTTATATGGTTAGAGTGACCTGTCAAGATATTTGGGGAACCTCTAAATGACTGGGGTGATTTTGAACTATGGCAATTTTTTCCTGACTTGTAAACCCACAGGCTTGTGGACTCTGCAGCCAAGTTGAATTCTGAGTCTGCAGCTGTGAATGAGCCTGAAGAGGCTATCTCCTTGGTTACTTGGAGCATGTGCTATGAGGGCAGAGAAAACCAGATAGCTGGGATAACCACTTCCCTTCAAATAGAGGAGACAGCTGAGTTCCCCAGAGGGGGCATCTGAAGCACAGGACAAAATAATTTGCAGTGTCACCAAGTCACTGGTAAACAAGCTTTCTCAAACATTTGATTAGGACTCAGTGGGGTCTGTCCATTATCTTTGCCTTGTGATACTGCAAGTTCATTTATGTTCATCTACCCACAAGGAGCACCAGAGGGCCACCATCCCACCAAACCTTCCTCACCAAGATGCAGGTGAAGCAGAAGGTGCAGACTGACCACTCAGCTACAGGAAATGACCATTGAAAAGAAGTAACAGTGAGATCGCCTGATCTTTATCACAGAAGAGAGCATGAAGAATAAGTGTTCATACATTCAAACCCTGTAGTTTCAATCTCAGGTCCACTTTGTCATCATTTCTTTATTTTATATAAGGTCTGTGTTTCTGGTAGGCTGCATCTTTAGGGTATGCCTTAAGGATATGCCAAAATCGTGTCTCTGAACTCCGCCCAAAGGCAGAACCTCAAATGTGGACAGGAATGACATGAGGACAAAGACTATTCTCTTTCCTCTAAAAAGAAACAAAAACAGAGCCTGTGGCATGAGTCATAGTACTCATGGACTGAGGCAGTAGTATGAATTCCCAGCATGACTTTGAAGAGAATCTATCAAGTGCTGTCTACTGTGAGACGTTAGTTGCTGTGAGTTTGACTTAGATTTTTGTTACTTACTTTAAAAGGCCTTGTACATTTGATTCTCCAAGCAGCAGTTGGAGAGGCCTGGTCACACATCTAAATGTGTCCATACAGGGACTCAGACTGATCCCTGCTCCTTTTGTTCCCCTCTGAAAGGACACACCTGCATTCATTTGTTCAGCATCCAATTGATGGAGTTCTCCCACTCTCACTCAGTCACTCTTTCTCTGTCTCTCTAAGTATCTCTTTCTCTGTCTCTCTGTCTCTCACATACATGTGTTTATGTTGTGTATTTTTCTCTGTGTTTGTGCATGTATCTCCCTCTAGTCCCTGCAGTCAGAGGTCTATAGTTGGGCATGAGCAGTTCCCTATCTAACAGTTCCCAGGTGATACCTGGGTGAAAATTGGGAGTACCAATTTGAGTATTATAGTTCCACCAGTATACTTACTTTAGTGACACATAGATATTTCCATGCAGGTGTTTATAAATCTGTCATGATGTTGCGTCCCATCCTCAAAACTGTTCATGATGTTATTTTGGTCTCCATTGTGACAGGTCCCATCATAGACAATTTGTTTTTGATGACAGGAGAAACATCCTCACAGACTCTAGAGGGTACACACCTGTGGAGTAGACACCAGGGAAATTCTTAGACAGCTATTTCCGCAAGCCTCCTGAGAGAGCTCATGCAACTCCACCTCCTATCATCTACACAGCCTGCCGCTACTGACATAGGGTCAGCAAAGGTGTAAGTAAATTGTTTTCAAATCTGTGGGTTGGTCCCCGGTTTGGGTACCAACAATATAAGCAAATTTGTTGTAACAACTCTGGGGAAAGGTGTCGTGACTACCTGGGGAGTCAGGCAACACCTTGATCTGCTTAGGACAACTCTGATGGCTGGAACTGCAAGGAGACAGTTTAGCCCTGGAAGATGAGGTATCCCACACACCTTGAGCTGCTCAGAACAGCAGCTCTGCCCTGAAGGTGCCCTGGACACCTGGAGCTGTTTAGCACAGCTCTGATGGCTGAAACTGCAAGGGACAATTAGCCCTGGAGGGTGAGGTATCCTGGACACCTCAAGCTGCTCACAACAGCTCTGCCCTGAAGGTGTCCCAGAGACATGGAGCTGTTGTGCACAGTTCTGACAGCTGGAACTGCAAAGAAGCAGCCCAACACTAGACGGGACAATTTTCTGACTTCTTGGGAAATTCAGGCCTGGAAGTGATGGGGAATGATCTCCCTGCAGAATACAAAAATCCTGCTCTTCTCCTGGAGAGATGCTACAGCTGAGCTTTGCTCAGTCCCCTCATAAGGGGGCTTCCTAGCAGAGCTCTGCTTCTCTTGCCTATGCTGTGGCTTTCTTTTGCTCCACTCTGCAAAAAAGGAAAAAACCCTGCAGAAATGAAGAAATGAAGCACTCTGGCTCTGGAGAAAAGTGTTACTTTTTAGCTCTTTATGGCTCTGTCCACTGAGGGACGTCTCAGCAAAGATCTTCTGTTCTGTTCCTCCTTGCTCTGCTCTTTCAGCTCCCTCTTGCTTTGTCCACTGGGGGACATCTCAACAAGGATCTTCTCTATGCCAGTGAATGAAGATCACCACACCCAAAATTCTTTTGAGAAAGATATTTATTTGGGAAGGAGGAGTCCAGGAGAGTAGCTGCCTCTACCAGGGTGGACAGAACAGCCTTTTTTTTTTAACTGACCAGGCAGGGTGGTTTATAATGGATGTTTTGGGGGTGTAGTCAACCTTGGATTGACTTGGGGCCCAGGGTTCTACTGTTCTGCTCTGTGATTGGTTGATTTCACAAGTCAGTTGGGCAGGGGCAGAGATGGCTCTGAGACAAACAGTGTGTTTCTTTCTGCCCTGATCTGAGTCTTTCCTCCCTTGTTCTGGGCTCCAGGGTCAGGGTGGGTTTCTTTAGCAAGCCTCTTGTCCCTACCATAGCAAGTTTAATAAATACCTGAAGTTCCCAGCACTTAGGAGACAAGATGTGGCATCCCATGACATCCAGTAGTCTAGAACACACCCTGAATTCCTGTGATACTTGAGGACTATGTTCATGGAGTTCATTACCTCTAGGTCCAGGACCTACTACCAGCCAAATCCTTTCTATGAAAGCTCAAGATGCGACATGAGCAGGTCATGTCACACACACAGAGCTTAAAGAATGAGAACACCAAGGTCTCAGAGAAATTAAATAGTCTGGTCGAGGAGTCAGTCTTCCATTGTTAAGTGCCTTATTTCAGGGGACCACAACATTGTGCAATGGCCATCTCTGGCTTTCCTTGTTGCTGTACTGCAGAGTCTGAAGCTCTGGCTCCAGCCTTTCTGCCTCTTAGCAAGCTTCCTTAGCAAGTAATGCTTTGTCTTACACTTCTCATTCTCAGCATTGCCAATTGTGAAACATATTGTTAGCTGCTCTCAACCCCATATTGTCATACTTAATAGCCTCCAGAACAACAATTTTTAACCGTCCTAATGCCATGACCATTGAAGTACAATCCTTCATGTTGTGACATTCCACCATAAAATTATTTTTCTTGCTCTGTCATAACTGTAATCACTACTGTTATCAATCATAATGTAAATATCTGTTATGCAGAGTATCTGAGATGCCTCCCCTGTGAAAGGGCCATTCCATCACCTAATGATTCATGACACTTAGAAGTCCAGTTTGCAACACGAGATGGATATCATGTATGGTTTTGTGCAGGAGTCTATTGCCATAGGATTGCTACACCACTAGTGTCTCCTACCCTCACTCAGACAGGATTTGTTCTCTACTTGCTGATGTTTCCCCATTTCCATGGTCAGAGAAGGGTAGATGTGCAATCTGTTTTCTTACGATAGGTTCTTGGATTTCTTTTGTTGTTGGAGTTTTCAGAAATAGCATGATTCTTTCTGGAATTCCTTTTTCTCTACCAGTGGCCAAGAGAAAAATGTCAGAGACCCCCAGACACAGAAAAAGCAGGTAAGAACAAGCAGCTGGGTCAAGGTTAGGTCCAGCACCATTTTCTCCTGTAACATTAGCCTGTTTAACATTCAAACCACTTGTGTTTAATTCATCACTTTACTAATACACATTCCACACACACACATATTCAACCCCATCACCACTTTCATGACAGTCAATTGTTTATTTTATTGTCCATGCACCAGTAGTTCTGGAAAGTGAGTGTTTTGTGAGAATCATTTGGCAATCAATCCCTGCTTCTCTGCCTGAAGCTGAAGTCCAATGATGCAGATGGATCAGTCACACATCACATATCTTCATGTCATTATGAGGAGAGAGGTGCTATGAACAGCCTTGAGGGAATAAGTTCAAAGTCCAGCACCATTTGCTTTTTGCACATTTGCTTTCCAGGGTTTATATATGATCACAGTGGGGATAGCAGCTTGCAAGTAGGAGGGCCCCCTGCATAGGTCAAGTGAGTCATTCTTTTTGTCACCTTGTTGGGTGGCATGTGGCCTTTTTCCTCCCATGCTCTGCATGCCAAGGTGGTCTCTTCACTTTGACAAGCTGTTAGTTCACACTTATAGAGACCTCAGTGGGAGATAGGCAGCAGTTCTTACTGTGTGTTCTGTTCTCTTTTCTTTTGTCCTCTCCCATCATTGTTGACCAAATTCCCTATCGGATGCTCTCCAAAATGTTGGAACCACAGTGTCAATAACACTGCGGAAGACTGAATGTATTGTCACTTTTGAACGTGATGCCCATATTACCGCTGAGGGACTGTTTTACTCTCCATGTCAGTATGTAGCTCTGCCATGCTGAGAGGTCTTGAGCTCTGCCCCCTGACTGAGCATCAGTGATTTTTGTTTCTGAAGCTTCTGGGCCCTGACCCAGCTAATTGTGAGGTTCCATTCATCCTTCCATTTGTGTGGTCTTTTAACTTGAAGTGGTGTCATTCTTATTAGAGGAGTGTGTTGTATACGGTGATCCTTTTATAGAATTAAGTGTTTTACTGGTTCTTTTGTATGATTTGTCAGGTTTGATTTTATTAGTATTGGCTGAGTACTCTCTTGTGCTGTATGGGTTGAGATTCAGAACTCATTGACTTGAGTTCTGATCATTGTTGTTTCTTTCTGACTAATAATATTTATTTTTATGTTTTCAACACATAGTTATTTGTGAATGAACTCACACACATAGCATTCACTCAGTTGTGCACATACTATAACTCACATGTAGATGGGGGACGGGAATAGTTTACTAGTGTTCAATGCCTTTATTCTACCATGTTTCCCAGGAATTGAATTCAGACTTGTTGGCATGTACCTTTACTTGCTGAACCATCTACTAGTCCCTAATTTTTAAATGTATACCTTTATATCAAATAGACTTCGACTTCCCTCTTGAAACACTTTATTTTTTGTAGATTCCAATGCTCTGTTATTTTCATACATTTCAAGAATGTTATGCTCTATTCCTACCACCATTTGTGTCTAAGAACTTTGGAATCCACTCCCAATTTCTTAGCATCTCACTGATTGTTCAGTATTTTGTTTTCTAGCCTCCATGTGTTTATATATTTCCTATAGTTCATTTTTGTTCTTTTTTGTATTTTTTATACTGTGATCTTATAAAAATAAAAATTATTTCAATTACCTTGTTTTTGAGAAGATTTGCTTTGCATAAAACCATTTTGAAAAGTAACTGCTCAGGCTGCTGATAAAAATGAATTCTGCTACTGTTCCATGGAAAGTTCTGTAAATGTTAAGTCAGTCCATTTATTTGTATATCAGTTGTTTATTGTTTTCCTTTTGTTTGGATAACTGATGTAATCATGTATTAAAATCACCCCAAATAATGATGAATTCTATCTGTTATCTCATATTTTGTAGTGAGTGCTTTATAAAATTGGGAACATCAATGTCACAAGAACATGTGTTTATGGACTCTTGTTGAATTTCTCACTTTATCAATATGTAGTGACCTTCATTTTCTCATTCACTAATTTAACTTTAAAGGGTAAATTGTGGACTATCAGTATGGTTATACCTGTTTGTTTCCACATGTGATTTTCTGCCTATTACTTTGGCACTGAAGTTCATTTGTTGTAGGTACCAAGTAACTCTATGTGATAGAATATTATTTTAAGGTGTACTGCTTTTGTTCATGTTGAATTTGTTTAACTCTGTGAAGCTATGTTACTGTGCTTCTGTAAAACAACTGATGATTTAATAAAGAACTGGTCAATAGCAAGAAAGGAGAAAGGATAGGTGGGACTTGCAGGCTCAGAGTATATATAGGAGAAAACTGGGTAGAAAGCTCTAAAATTGAGGAGTCAGAGGAGGAGGAGGAGGAGGAGGAGGGCTCCAGGAGCCAGCCACCCAGCTACACAGCAAGCCACAGAGTAAGAGTAAGAATTACATAATTTAGAGAATCCAAAGGCAAAAGATAAAAGGGTTAATTTAAGAAAAGCTGGCTGGAAATTAAGCCAAACTAATGGCTGAGTACTCATAAGTAAGAATAAGCCTAGATGTATGATTTACTTAGGAGCTGGATGGAGGACCATCAAAAGAGCAATAACCTCCAAAAACAGCTCTCTTTCACTTATATAGACTATTCTGTCAGGCTATTTCTTCTTATTGGAATGTAAGACACTTAAAAGTCAGAATTATCTCAAGTTATAAAATAATTACTATCAGTTTATTATATCTCCTTTATGCTGTGGATATCGCTCTATATAAATAAAGCATTGATTGGCCAGTGTCCAGGCACAAAGTATAGGTGGGACAAGGAGAGAGGAGAGTGGAGGAAGGAGGAAGAAAAGAGAGACCAGCTGGAGCCACTGCCAAGACAAGAAAGATATAAAGTACCAGTAAGCCACGAGCCACGTGGCAAAGTAAAGATTAATAGAAATGGGCTGAATTAATAGAAATGGGCTGAATATAAGAGTGAGAGCTAGACAATGATAAGCCTGAGCTAATGGCCAAGCAGTTTAAATAATGTAAGAGTCTGTGTGTTTATTTTATAAGTGGGCTCTTAGACTGGTGGGACTTGGAGGTGGGAGCTGGAGAAAAATTCTCCAGCTACAAATGGCGCCCAATGGCTCGAGTTTCCACCTTAAACCTAACAGTATTTAATAACTAATTCTAAACAGAGCCAAAACCAGGTTCCTGCTTCATGTCTCATATGGGCAGCTAGACACTGCAAAACGCAGGTTTGAGCTGTTGGCAGGTTCCTGGCATGTGCACTTGACCTGCAGTATAGCGGGAATGAGACGTGTGCCAGCAGCACATTACACTGTGTGGTAGATTTAGTCTTTACTAGTATTTAAAACAAAAAAGAGAGAGAGAGCTTTCTGGGCTACACACTGCTTTGATAAAAGCATAGACCCACTATTTCTGAGACTTGATGGCTCCCAGAGCTGGCAGAACCGCCATGTTGGGAAGCTAAAGTGGGCGGAGCCAATAGCCACAGTGCCATAGGCTTCAAAAAGAGATAAAAAGGAATATATACAGTTATATAAACAAATAGTTTTTAAAAATAAACTCTTTAAAGAAACAGTAAAGGTAATAAGCCACGTAAAGATTGCTATCACACAGAAAATCTAGATTATGTTGTCTTTGATATTTGTAACTGAAGAAAAACATTTAATTGTAAAAGCTGTTCAGTTATGCCAAAATGTAAATTTTAAAGGTACCTTGACTTCAAAATTTGGATATAAGAATATGTTACTTTGGAAAAGAGGTTCTGCTTTTGTTTCCACAGAAAGCCAAGGAATGCTCAATCATACCACAAGGGCACTTGCTCAGCTATGTTCATATCAGCATTGTTTGTAATAGCCAGAACCTGGAAACAACCTAGATGCCCTTCAATGGAAGAAGGGATAAATAAAATGTGGTATATATACACAATGGAGTACTACTCAGCAGAAGAAAACAATGACGTTGTGAGGTTTGCAGGCAAATGGATGGATCTAGAGAAAATCATCTTGAGTGAAGTAACCCAGACTCAGAAACACAAACATGGTATGTACTCACCCATAGGAGGATACTAGATGTAAAACAAAGGAAGACTAGACTGCTACTCCCAACTCCAGGGAGGCTACCTAGAAAACAGGACCCTAAGAAAGACACAGAGATTGCCCAATGACAGAGAAATGGATGAGATCTATATGAACAACCTGGACGTGAGTGGGGTTATTGAAGGCAAGGGTTGAAGGAAAGAGATCTTAGGGGAGCAGGAGATCCCAGCTGGATCAAGAACAGAGAGGGAGAACAAAGAATAAAAGACCAAGATAAATGAAGACCACATGAGAATAGGAAGAAGCAAAATACTAGAGAGGTCCCCAGTAATCCACAAAGATACCTCCACAATAGATTACTAGCAATGGTCAAGAGAAAGCCTGAACTGACCTACTCTGGTATAGGATGGCCAAACACTCTAACTGTTGTGCTAGAAATCTCATCCAATGACTGAGGGAAGTGGATGTAAAGATCTACAGCCAGGCCGCAGGTGGAGCTCCAGGAGTCCAATTGGCGAGAAAGAGAAGGGATTGTATGAGCAAGAATTATTGAGACCAAGATTAGAAAAACACAAGGACAAATAGCCAAACTAATGGAAACACATGAACTATGAACCAATAGCTGAGGAGCCCCCAACTGGATCAGGCCCTCTGGATAAGTGAGACAGTTGATTAGCTTCATCTGTTTGAGAGGCATCCAGGCAGTGGGACCAGAACCTGCCTTTAGTGCATGAGCTTGCTGTATGGAACCTGGGACTTATGCAGAGACACTTCTCTCAGGCTGGGAGGAGGGGACTGGACCTGCCTGGACAGAATCAACCAGGTTGGGCTGAATCCCCATGGGAGTCTTTGCCCAGGAGGAGGTGGGAATGGGTGATGGGCTGGGAGGAAGTTGGGGGTGGGAGGAGGGAGGACAGGGAAATCTATGGCTGATATATAAAATTAAATCAAATTATAAAATAAAAATATATATACATATAGAACATACTTAGGTAAATGAAAAAAATTCTCCTCTGATATAAGTCTAATAACTATAAAATATATTGAACACAGAGGATTAAATAAAATAGAAATTTTTATCTGATAAATGTCTACTATCCAAAATATACATATTAAACACAAAAATTTCAATAAAACAAAAATTCTCGTCTGATAAAAGTCTAATAACTAAAATAAATATATTTGTTGAACACAAGAAATTAAATAAAATAAAAATACTCATCTGATATTGGTCAAATATAAAAATATACATTGAACACAAAAATTCAGATGAACAAAACAAAAATTCTCATCTGAAAAAAGTCTAATATCCAAAATGTACATATTGAACACAGGAAATCATAAACAGGACAAAATTCTCATGTGATAAAAGTCAAATATCAAAAATATACTTATCAAACACAAAAATTAAATAAAAGAAAAATTCTCTGCAGGTAAAGTTCTAATATCCAAAATATACACATTGATGACAAGAAAACAGATAAATAAAACAAAAATTCTCAAATGTTAACAGTCTAATAACCAAAAAAACACACTGAACACCAAAAATCAGATAAATAAAATGAAAATTCTCATCTGATAAAGTTCAAATATTAAAAATGTATTTATATTACACAAGAAACTATATGAAACAAAATTTTTTCACTGAGAATATTCTAATATCCAAAATAAATTTATTGAACACAAGAAGTTCAATAAAACAAAAATTCTCATCTTGTAGAGGTCGAATATCAAAAATATACACATTGGACACGAGAAATTAGATAAATAAAACAAAAATTCTCATCTGATAAAGGTCTAATATCAACAATATCATTATTGAGCACAAAAAAACTAAAGAAAAGAAGAATTCTAATCTAATAAAAGTTTAATACTAAAATTATACATATTAAACATAAGTAAATAAAGCAAAAATTGTCATCTGATAAAGGTGTAATATCAACAATATACATATTAAACTCAAGAAATTATAAAAACAAGACAAAATTCTCATGTGATAAATGTCAAATATCAGACATATAGTTATTGAACACAAGAAATTAAATAAAACAAAACTTCTCAACTTATAAAAGTCTAATATCAAAATTATACATATTTGTATATTTCTAACTGTATTTATACCATTCATTTAACAATGTAATACAATTTTCTGATCCTTGAATGTTATTATTATCAACTATTAGGATATAAAGAAATGAAAGTTAGTAGTAAGACATTATAATAAAACTTGTAGTCAAATTTGGTATGTTTTCAAGATAGAGCAGATATATTTTAGATAGACAGGTCCTCTTCAAACCCTTCAGAGATCTACAGAATATGGCATTTAAAATGTTTTAATAACTTAGAAAATTTTTCTTTTTTGTTATGACTATGAGACATGTCAGCTCCTGGCAGTACCAATCTACTTCAGAGAAAATATGGGCATTGAAAAAACTGCAATTAGGGTTAACTTTCATTGTGGCAAAAGGTAGCCACTGGACAACAAAGTATCCCGGAATCAATTGCTGACAAACAGGATAGACAGGACACGAAACAAAGGACTACTGATTCTTGCCAAATCAAGTGTGGTTATGGCTTTATCAAAAGGCATTTTCTGAGGCCAGGATAATATGGCACCATCTCTGAAGTGGCCTTCGCAATTCAGAAAAGGTACAGTGCCCTTTTCTTCGAAGGCAGCTGAACAGGCAGTGGGCCGATGGCTTCTGAGGTGCAATGGAACAGCAGCTGAAACAGTTATTCTTGAAGAGTAATTAAGCTTACGCCTCTCAATAGTAGAATGGCATTTAAGAGAGGGATGTGGAGAAGAACAGGATGCTGAGATGAAGCCACATACACACATAGCCAAGAAGAATGGACAGCTGAATTCAAAAAACATCAACAATTTCCAGAATTTAAAATCCTGAATCATGACATGACACTAGTGGAATTCAGGTGTTTCTGGTACATGGACTGCTCTCACCCAATGTGATGTTGAACTGTTGACCTTGTGTACATCCTACTTCACAAATGAGTCTGTCAGATATGCTAAGCCTATAGGCTGAAGATGATGCCCCAACACTGCGGAGAAACCTCATATGACTGTCCAAGAAGCTGGCTGTTTCTGTCAACTCACAATTTTTTGGAAGTTGCTTGCATGTACTTCCTGTTTTTATTTTTGTTAGCTAATATTATTTCCTTCTTGGGTCTCTGAGGGAGTTGAAGATTAGTTAATCATAGTTGAAGATTAATTAAGATAGAAAGTGAATTAGGTACATTTTGGACTTAACAAAATAGGATAGATAATGGAATTATTTTTTCTGAATTTGTCAAATACAAATGGACTAGACATTTTTTAGGTATTTATTACTTGTATATATTGTATATAGTTACTGTACTTTTGTATATAGTTTTTCTTATGTTAGTTATAAGCTTTTTCCTTTTTTTCTTTTTATTAAAATAGAAAAGGGGAAATATGGTGATATTTTATTTTGTGCTAAAATGTTATTTGTAAGTTAATAAATAAAGTTGTCTGGGGGGTAAGAGCTATTAGCAAGCCATAGAAAAGGTGGGCGGTGGTGGCGTATGCTTGTAATCCCAGCACTTGGTAGGCAGGACTAGGTAAGTCTCTGTGTATTGAGGAATACAGCCAGCATTGAATACACATGCCTTTAATCTCAATACCAACCATAGAAGAGCTGGAGCTCTATACAGACAGGCAGTGAGGAGGTAGTCATGTGGTTGGGATTACAACCAATGAGAAGGCAGAACAGAAAGTCTATATAAAGACTTTAACACAGGAAGTAGCTCTGTTTCGGAGAGGTAGGACCACCGCAGGAGGAAGGGTAAGGTTTTAGCTCTTAGCTCTGTCCTCTTGGCTTTCTTCTTTGCATTGCTTCTGTGTTTCTTATTTAATAAGATGGTTGGTTACATCTACACCTTATAAAGAACTAATATCAAAAATATTCATACTGAACATGTGAAATCAAATATTTAAACAAAAATTCTCATCTGATAAGGTCTAATATCCAAAATATACAAATTGAACATAAATAGATAAATAAAACAAAATTTCTCATCTGTTAAAGGTCTAATATTCCAAAATATACATACTGAACACAAGAAATTAAATAAAAGAAAATTCTCACCTGATAAAGATCTAATATCCTAAATATGCACATGGCATATAATTAGATAAATAAAACAAAAATTCTGATCTGATGAACATCTAATATCCAAAATACACATATTGAACATAATTAGAAAAGCAACACAAAAGTTTCTTATCTGAAAGTATTCTAATATCCAAAATATACATATTGAACACAAGAAACTAAATGAAACAAATAGTCTCACTTGATAATCATCATTATCTAAAATATACAAAATTGAAAACTAGAAATCACATAAATAATACAAAAATTCTGTTGTTATGTAGGTATAATATCAAAAATATACATATTGAACATAATCAGATAAATAAAACAAAAATTCCCATCTGATATAGGTCTATTATCCAAAATATACATAAGGAACATAATTAGATAAATAAAACAAAAATTCTGTTCTGATAAATTTCTCATGTCCAAAACATACATATTGAAAAGCAGAAATTAAATAAAACAAAAATTTTCCTTTGATAAAGCTCTAATATAAAAAAATACATATTGAAGAAAAAGAAATCAGATGAATAAATCAAAAACTCTGGTCTGATAAAGGTCTAATATCCAAAATATACATACTAAAAAAATTAAATAAAAAATTATCAACTGATAAAGGTCTAATTTCCACAATATGCTTACTGAACACAAGAAATTAAATAAAACAAAAATTCTCACCTGAAAAAGAAATTATATCCAAAATATGCATACTGAGCACAGGAAATCAGATAAATAAAACAAAAGTTCTCATCTGTAAAAGATCTAATATCCAAAATCAATACACTGAACAGAAGAAATCACATAAATAAAATAAAAATTCTCATCAGATTAAGGTCTATTATCCAAAATATATACACTGAACACAAGATATCATACAAATAAATCAAAACTTCTCATCTGATAAAGGTCTAGTTTTTAAAATATATATATTGAACATAAATAAATAAATAAAACAAAAATTCTGATCTGATTAAGGTCTATTATCCAAAATATACATATTGAAAACAAGAAATCGGATAAATAAAAATAAGTCTCATCTGATAAAGACCTAATTTCAAAAAATACATATTGAACATAATTAGATATATAAAACAAAAAATTATATCGGTTAAAAGTCTAATATCAAAAATGTATTTATTGAAAGCAAGAAATTAAATAAAACAAAACTTCTCACCTAATAAAGGTCTAATAACCATATTATACATATTGAACACAAGATATCTGATGAAGGAAACAAAAATTCTAACATGATAAAGGTCTAATATTCAAAATACACATATTAAACACAAGAAATTAGAAAAAAAACAGCAAAAATTATCAGCAGTAAGTCTAATATACTAAATATAAATATTGAACACAAAAATTCAGATAATTAAAAAAATTCTCAGCTGATAGAGGTCTAACATCAAAAATATAAAGATTGAATACAAGAAATAAAAAAATTCTCATGTGATAAAGGTCAAATTACAAAAAATTATCTTATTGAACACAAGAAAATAAATAAAACAAAAATTCTCATCTAATTAATGTCTAATATTGAACATGAACATATTCAACATAATTACATAAATAGAATGAAAATTCTCATCTGATAAAGGTCTAAGGTCAAAAATATACATATTGAACACAAGAAATCAAATATATAAATCAAAAATCCTCATCTGATAAAGGTCTAATATCCAAAATATACATACTGAACACAAGAAATTAAAAAAAAACAGAAACTCTCACTTGATAAAGTTTTATATCCAAAATATACGTATTGAAAATAAGACATTAGATAAACAAAACAAAAATTCTCATCTTACACATGCCTTATATCCAAAATATACATATTAAAAACAGGATGTGAAATGCACAAAACAAAAATTCTCCACTGATGAAGGTCTAATACAAAAATATACATATTGAACACAAGAAGTCACATCAATAAAACAAAAAATCTCACCTGATGAAGGTCTAATACTCAAAATGTAAATACAGAACACAAGAAATCAGAAAAAAAATCTCATGTGATAAAGGGTGCTGGGGAGGCTTTCAGGAATCCACAAGGTTGATCCCACCTTGGTCTGCTGGCAGTGGTCCAGAGGGTGCCTGGGCCAGTCTACTCTGGTGACCAGTCTAGTGAATAACCTAGCTGTCATCATAGAGCCTTTGTCCAGTGACTGATAGAGACAGATACACAGATTCACGGCCAGGCATCAGGCTGAGCTCTGGGAATCCAATTGATGAGAGAGAGGAGAGATACTGCAGACAAGGGACGTCGAGACCATGATGGGAGGACATGCAGAGATGACCGGCCACACTAATGGAAGCCCATGAACTGTGGACTGTGTGGACTGGTGGCTGTGGAGCCCCAATGGGACTGGACTAGGCGCGCTGGATATGGAAGACTGTTGTTTGGCTCAAACTGTTTGGGGAACACCCAGGCAGGGGGATCAGAATCCATTTTTGCTGCATGGGCAGGGCTTTAGGTATCCGGTGCCTGTAGTGTGGTGCCCTGAGCAGCCTTGGTACAGTGGGAAAGGGCTTGGACTGGTCTAGGCTCAGTGTGCAGGGCTCTGCTGACTCCCCATGGGAGACCTTGATTTGAGGGAAGTGCAGATATGGAGTGGCTTAGGCTGGAGGTTTGGGAGACGGGAGGAGGGAGGCGATGGGACTGTGGGTGGGATATAGAGTGAGTAGAAAATTTCTTTTTTTTTCTTTTTGGTTTTTCGAGACAGGGTTTCTCTGTGTACTTTTGCGCCTTTTCTGGAACTCACTTGGTAGTCCAGGCTGGCCTCAAACTCACAGAGATCCACCTGGCTCTGCCTCCTGAGTGCTGGGATTAAATGCGTGCGCCACCACCGCCCGGTGAAAATTTCTTAATAAAGAAAAGAAATATACATATGGAACACAAGAAATTAGATAAAACAAACATTCTCACCAGTAAAGTTCTACTATCAAAAATATACTTATAGAACACAAGAAATCAGAAAAATAAAACAAAATCTCTCATCTGACAATAGTCTAATATCCAAAATATACATATTGAACATAATTAGTTAAATAAAACAAAAATTCTCATGTGATAAAGGTCTTATACCTAAACTATAAATATTGAATACAAGACATCATCTATATATAAAAAATTCTCATCTGACATAAGTCATATCTAAAATATACATGTTGAACACAAGAAAGCAGATAAATGAAACAAAAATTCATATCTGATAAAGGTCTAAAATCCTAAATATACACATTAAACCAAAGAAATCAGATAAATAAATCAAAAATCCTCACCTGATTAGGGTCTAATTTCCAAAATATACATACCAAATATAATTAGATAAATAAAACAAAAATTATCATCTGATAATTTTCTAATATCCAAAATATACATATAGAACAGAAAAAATCAGAAAAAGAAAACAAAATTTTCATGTGATAAAGCTCAAATATCAAAAATATAATTGAAGAACACAAGAAATAAAATAAAACAAAAATTCTCTTCTGATAAAGGTCTCATATCCAAAATATACATACAGAACACAAGAAATCAGGTAAAGAAAACAAAAACTCTCATCTGATAAAGTACTAATTTCCAAAATATTCATAATCAAATACAAGAAACCAAGGAAGTAAAGCAAAAATTCTCCTCTGATAAAGATCTAATATCAAAAATATACATACTCAACACAAGAAATCACATAAAAATACAAAAATTCTCATCTGATGAAGGTCTAAAAACAAAAATATACATATTGAACACAAGAAATTAAATAAAACAAAAGTTCATCTGCTAAAGTTCTAATATCCAAAATATAAATGTTGAAATCAAGAAATTAGAAACAACAAAATTCTCACCGGTAGGTCTAATATATAAAATATATTTATTGAAAACAAGAAATTAGATAAAACAAAAATTCTCACCAGTAGAGTTTTAATATCCAAATTATACATATTGAACACAAGAAATTAGATAAATAAAATAAAATTGTCACCTGATAAAGGTCTAATATACAAAATATACATATTGAAAAAAAGAAAACAGAAAAACAAAGCAATAATTATCATCTGATAAAGGTCGAGTACCCAAAATATACATATTGAACATACTTGGATAAATAAAGCAAAAAATCCTCATTGGATAAAAGTCTAATATCACAAATATACTTATTGAACACAAGAAATTAAATAAAACAAAAATTCTCATCTGATCAAGGTCTAATGTCCAAAATTACACACTGAACACAAGAAATCAAATAAATAAAGCAAAAATTGTCACAGGGTAAAGGTCTAATATCCAAATTACACATATTGAACACAAGAAGTCAGATAAACAAAAATTCTCATCTGAAAAGGACTAATATCCAAAATATACATGTTGAATCCAAGAAATCAGGTAAATAAAACAAAAATTTTCATCTTATAAAACTTTAATATCCAAAATATACATATTGAACACAAGATATTAAATAAAAGAAAAATTCTCATCTCATAAAGGTCTAATATCCAAAATACATATTGAACACCAGAAATCAGAAAAATAAAACAAAAATTATCATCAGATAAAGGTCTAATATCTAAAATATATACATTGAACACTGGAAATCAGATAAATAAAAAAAAATTCTCATCTGATAAAAGTCTAATTTCAAAAATATACACATTGAACCTAAGAAGTCAGACAAATAAAAAAAATCATTTGATAATGTTCTAATACCCAAAGTATACACATTGAACATGATAACATAAATAAAACAAAAAATTATCACATGATAAATTTCTAGTATCCAAAATATACATACAGAACACAAGAAATTAATTAAAACTAAATTTCTCATCTGATAAAGGTCTAATATCCAAAATATACATATTGAACACAATAAATAATATAAATAAAATGAAAATTCTCATCTGATAGAGGTCTACTATCCCTAATATACTTTTTGAACACAGATATTAAATGAAACAAAAATTATCTTATGATAAAGGTCTACTATCCCAAACATACACATCAAACATAATTAGATAAATAAAAAATTCTCACCTAATAAAAGTCTAATATCAGAAATATATATATTGTACACAAGACGTCAGATAAATAAAACAAAAATTTACATCTGATAAAGTTCTAATATTCAAAATATACATAATGAACACAAGAAATCAGATAAATAAAACAAAACTTCTCATCTGATAAAGGACTAAGCCAAAATATAAATACTGAACACTAGAAATCAGATAAATAAAACAGAAATCCTCATCTGATAAATGTAACATAATTAGATAAATTAAACAAAAGTGCTAATCTGATAAACTTCTTTTTTTTTTTGAGCTATAGGCCAAGCTTTAATAATTTTTTTTTTGCAATACAATTAAGTTCTACATACAGGCACAGATTCCCTTGTTCTCGCCCCTCCCGCCCCCCTCACCTTCCCCCCAGCCTGCCCCCCATTCCAATCCCCTCCAGGGCAAAGCCTTCCCCACAGACTGAGATCAACCTGGTGGACACAGTCCAGGTAGGTCCAGTCCCCTCCTCCCAGGCCGAGCCAAGGGACCCTGCATAGGCCCCAGGTTTCAAACAGCCAACTCATGCAATGAGCACAGGACCCGGTGCCACTGCCTGGATGCCTCCCAAACAGATCAGGCCAATCAACTGTCTCACCCACTCAGAGGGCCTGATCCAGTTGGTGACCCCTCAGCCATTGGTTCATATTTCATGTGTTTCCGTTTGTTTGGCTATTTGTCTCTGTGCTTTATCCGACCTTGGTCTCAACAATTCTCTCTCATATAAACCCTCCTCATTCTTGCTAATTGGACTCCCAGAGATCCACCTGGGGCCTAGTCATGGATCTCTGCATCCAGATCCCTCAGTAGTTGGATGAGGTTTCTAGCACGACAATTAGGGTGTTTGGCCATCCCATCACCAGAGTAGGTCAATTCGGACTGTCTCTCGACCATTGCCAGCAGTCTGTTGTGGGGGTATCTCTGTGGATTTCTGTGGGCCTCTCTAGCACTTTGCTTCTTCCTATTCTCATGTGGTCTTCATTTACCATGGTCTCCTATTCCTTGTTCTCCCTCTCTGTTGTTGATCCAGCTGGGATCTCCCACTCACCCAAGCTCTCTTTCCCTCGACCCTCGCCCTTCACTACCCCCACTCATGTCCAGGCTGTTCATGTAGATCTCATTCCATTTCTCTGTCATTGGGTGATCCCTGTGTCTTTCTTGGGGTCCTGTTTTCCAGGTAGCCTGCCTGGCGATGTGAGTAGCAGTCCAGTCATCCTTGTTCCACATCTAGTATCCTGTTATGAGTGAGTACATACCATGTTTGTCTTTCTGAGTCTGGGATACCTCACTCAGGATGATTTTTTCTAGGTCCATCCATTTGTCTGCAAACCTCATGATGTCATTGTTTTTCTCTGCTGAGTAGTATTCCATTGTGTATATGTACCACATTTTGTTTATCCATTCTTCAGTTGAAGGACATCTAGGCTGTTTCCATGTTCTGGCTATTACAAACAATGCTGATATGAACATAGCTGAACAAGTGCTCTTGTGGTGTGGTTGAGCATTCCTTGGGTATATGCCCAAGAGTGGTATAGCTGGATCTTGGGGGAGATGGATTCCCAATTTTCTAAGAAATTGCCATATTGATTTCCAAAGTGGTTGTACAAGCTTGCATTCCCACCAGCCGTGGAGGAGAGTTCCCCTAGCTCCACATCCTCTCCAGCATAATGTGTCTTCAGTGTTTTTGATCTTAGCCATTCTGACAGGCATAAGGTGGTATCTCAGAGTTGTTTTGATTTGCATTTCCCTGATGATTAGGGATGTTGAGCAATTCCTTAAATGTCTTTCAGCCATTTGAGTTTCCTCTGTTGAGAATTCTCTGTTTAGTTCTATAGCCCATTTCTTAATTGGACTGTTGGACATTTTGATGTCTAATTTCTTGAGTTCCTTATATGTTCTGGATATCAGTCCTCTGTCAGATGTGGGATTGGTGAATATCTTTTCCCATTCTGTAGGCTGTCGCTTTGCTTTGTTGACCGTATCCTTTGCCCTACAAAAGCTTCTCAGTTTCAAGAGGTCCCATTGATTGATTGTTTCTCTCAGTGTCTGTGCTACTGGTGTTCTATTTAGAAAGTGGTCTCCTATGCCAATGCGTTCAAGACTACTTCCTACTTTCTCTTCTAGCAGGTTCAGAGTAGCTGGATTTATGTTGAGGTCCTTGATCCACTTGAACGTAAGTTTTGTGCACTGTGATAGATATGGATCTATTTGCAGCCTTCTACATGTTGATATCCAGTTTTGCCAGCACCATTTGTTGAAGATGCTTTCTTTTTTCCATTGTGCACTTTTGGCTTCTTTGTCAAAAATTATTTGTTCATAGGCGTGCGGATTAATGTCAGGGTCTTCAATTCGATTCCATTGGTCCACATGTCGGTTTTTATGCCAGTACCAAGCTGTTTTTATTACTGTAGCTCTATAGTACAGCTTGAAGTCAGGGATCGTGATGCCTCCAGAGGTTGTTTTATTGTACAGGATTCTTTTGGCTATCCTGGGTTTTTTGTTTTTCAATATGAAGTTGAGTGTTATTCTTTCCAGGTCTGTGAAGAATTGTGTTGGTATTTTGATGGGGATTGCATTGAATCTGTAGATTGCTTTTGGTAAGATTGTCATTTTTACTATGTTAGTCCTGCCTATCCATGAGCATGGGAGATCTTTCCATTTTCTGACATCTTCTTCAATTTCTTTTTTCAGGGACTTAAAGTTCTTGTCATATAGGTCCTTCACTTGCTTGGTTAGTGTTACCCCAAGGTATTTTATGTCATTTGTGGCTATAGTAAAGGGTGATGTATCTCTGATTTCCTTCTCCGCTTTTTTGTCCATTGTATATAGGAGGGCTACTGATTTTTTTGAGTTGATCTTGTATCCTGCTATGTTGCTGAAGGTGTTTATAAGTTGTATCAGTTCCTTGGTGGAATCTTTGGAATTGCTCAAGTATACTATTATGTCATCTGCAAATAGGGAAAGCTTGACTTCTTCCTTTCCAATTTGTATCCCCTTAATCTCCTTATGTTGTCTTATTGCTCTGGCTAGAACTTCAAGTACTATATTGAATAAGTATGGGGAGAGTGGACAGCCTTGCCTCGTTCCTGATTTTAGTGGAATTGCTTTGAGTTTCTCTCCATTTAATTTGATGTTGGCTGTTGGCTTGCTGTAAATTGCCTTTATTATGTTTAGGTATGTTCCCTGTATTCCTGATCACTCCAAGACCTTTATCATGAAGGGGTGTTGGATTTTGTCAAATGCCTTTTCAGCATCTAGTGAGATGATCATGTGGTTTTTTTTCTTTGAGTTTGTTTACATGGTGTATCACATTGACAGACTTTCGTATGTTGAACCATCCTTGCATCCCTGGAATGAATCCTACTTGATCATGGTGGATAATTGTTTTGATGTGTTCTTGGAGTCTGTTTGCCAGTATTTTATTGAGTATTTTTGCATCAATGTTCATGAGGGAGATCGGTCTGTAGTTCTCTTTCTTTGTTGTATCCTTGTTTGGTTTGGGAATCAGGGTAATTGTAGCCTCATAGAAGGAGTTTGGTAATGTTCCTTCTGTTTCTATTGTATGGAACAATTTAGAGAGTGTTGGTATTAACTCTTCTTTGAAGATCTGGTAGAATTCTGCACTGAAACCATCTGGTCCTGGGCTTTTTTTGGTTGGGAGACTTTTAATGACTGTTTCTATTTCGTTAGAGGTTATTGGACTATTTAAATAGTTTATCTGGTCTTGATTTAATTTAGGTATGTGGTAACTATCCAGAAAATTATCCATTTCTTTTAGGTTTTCCAGTTTTGTGGAATAGAGGTTTTTGAAGTATGATCTGATGATTCTCTGGATTTCCTCATTGTCTGTTGTTATGTCCCCCTTTTCATTTCTGATTTTGTTGATTTGGATGCTCTCTCTCTGTCTTTTGGTTAGTTTGGATAAGGGCTTGTCTATCTTGTTGATTTTCTCAAAGAACCAACTCTTTGTTTCATTAATTTTTTGTATTGTTCTCTTTGTTTCTATTTTATTGATTTCAGCTCTCACTTTGATAATTTCCTGGCATCTATTTTTCCTGGGAGACTTTGCTTCTTCCTGTTCTAGAACTTTCAGGTGTGCTGTTAAGTCACTAGTGTGAGATTTCTCCAGCTTATTTATGTGGGTGTTTAGTGCTATGAATTTCCCTCTTAGTACTGCTTTCATAGTGTCCCATAGGTTTGGATATGTGGTGTCTTCATTTTCGTTGATCTCTAGGAAGTCTTTAATTTCTTTCTTTATTTCTTCCTTAACCCATTGGTGATTCAGGTGGGTATTGTTCAGTTTCCATGAGATTGTAGGTTTTCTGTAGTTTTTGTTGTTGTTGAAATCCAACTTTAGACCATGGTGGTCTGATAGAACACAGGAGGTTATTCCAATTGTTTTGTATCTGTTTAGATTTGTTTTGTGACCAAGTATGTGGTCGATTTTAGAGAAGGTTCCATGGGGTGCTGAGAAGAAGGTATATTCTTTTTTGTTAGGATAGAATGTTCTGTAGATGTCGATTAAGTCCATTTGAGTCATGACATCAATTAAGTCCTTTATTTCTCTGTTAAGTTTCGATTTGGGGGATCTGTCCAGTGGTGAAAGTGGGGTGTTGAGGTCTCCCACTATTAATGTGTGGGGTTTTATATGTGATTTAAGCTTTAATAATGTTTCTTTTACATATGTGGGTGCCCTTGTGTTTGGGGCATAAATGTCCAGAATTGAGACTTCATCTTGGTGGATCTTTCCTGTGATGAGTATGTAATGCCCTTCTTGATCTCTTTTGATTGATTTTAGTTTGAAGTCTATTTTGCTGGATATCAGGATGGCTACACCTGCTTGTTTCTTAAGACCGTTTGATTGGAAAGTCTTTTCCCAGCCTTTTATTTTTAGGTAGTGTCTATCTTTGAGTTTGAGATGTGTTTCTTTTATGCAGCAGAAAGATGGGTCCTGCTTTCGTATCCATTCTGTAAGCCTATGTCTTTTTATAGGTGAATTAAGTCCATTGATATTGAGGGATATTAATGTCCAGTGATTGTTCATTCCTGTTATTTTTTGGTGGTGATGTGTGTGTACTTTTCTTCGTTGGGGTTTACTGCTGTGGATTTATCTATTGCCTGTGTTTTCGAGGGTGTATCTGACTTCCTTAGGTTGGAATTTTCCTTCTAGTGCTTTCTGTGGGGCTGGGTTTGTGGATAAATATTGTTTAAATCTGGCTTTGTCATGGAATGTCTTGTTCACTCCATCTATGATGATTGAAAGTTTTGCTAGGTATATTAGTCTAGGCTGACATCCATGGTCTCTTAGTGTCTGCATTACATCTGTCCAGGACCTTCTGGCTTTCAAAGTCTCCATTGAGAAATAGGGTGTTATTCTGATAGGTTTGCCTTTATATGTCACTTGGCCTTTTTCCTTTGCTGCTCTTAATATTCTTTCTTTATTCTGTACATTTAATTGTTTAATTATTATGTGGCGAGGGGACTTTTTTGGGGGGGTCTAGTCTGTTTGTGTTCTATAGGCTTCCTGTATCTTCATAGGCATTTCCTTCTTTAAGTTGGGAAAGTTTTCTTCTATGATCTTGTTGAATATATTTTCTGTGCCCTTGAGTTGGTATTCTTCTCCTTCTTCTACCCCTATTATTCGTAGGTTTGGTCTTTTCATGGTGTCCCAAATTTCTTGGACATTTTGGTTCATGACTTTGTTGACTTTAGTGTTTTCTTTGACTGATGAATCTATTTCTTCTATTGTATCTTCAACGCTAGAGATCCTCTCTTCCATCTCTTGCATTCTGTTGATTATACTTGCATCTGAAGTTCCCAATCGTTTTCTCAGATTTTCTATTTCCAGCATTCCCTCTGTTTGTGTTTTCTTCATTTTTTCTATTTCCCTTTTCAGGTCTTGGACTGTTTCCTTCATTTGTTTCATTGATTTTTCTTGATTTTCTTTCAGTATTTTATTGTTCTCTTCCAGGACTTTTTTGATTTCTTCTAATTTGTTTGCCCTTTCCTCTAGTTGTTAACAGTGTTCTTCACTTTTTTTTTGTCTTTTCCTCTACACGAGCCTCTAGCTTCTTCATGATGACATTCATAAGGCTATTTTCTTCTGCTTCTTCCAATTTCTGATGTTCAGGTCTAGGTGTTGGAGGAGGGCTAGGGCCTGGTGATGGTGTATTGCTATTCATTTTGTTGTATGTGTTTCTGCCTTGACGTCTGCCCATCTCCTTGTGGTTCGTTCTTGGCCTTATCCACACACTTGGTTCAGACAGAGCTGACAGATTCAGGAAGTCTCTCTCTCTTGTCCAGATGGGAGCTCTCTTGTCCAAATTGGAAGTCCGGGGCAGGATGGGAGCTCTTGTTCAGAAGGGAAGTCCGGGGGAGAATGGGTGCTCTCCTCTCTCTCTCTCTCTCTCTCTCTCTCTCTCTCTCTCTCCTCCAGATGGGAAATCCGGGGCAAGATGGGAGCTGGGGGCCAGCCTCTAAGTCTCAAGAAGAGGCTTGGGGCTCGGGCAGATGGGCGTGGGGTCAGGGCGTGGAGACTGCAGGGTCTGCCAGGGGTCTTGGAGAAGGGGATCCTTCCCAGTGGGGCTAGAAGGGAACTTGCCCAGTGACCAGAACCTGGGGCCAAGTTGGACAGGTCTTACCAAGTGGCTAGTGCCCAGGTATGGGGTTGGGGGCAAGTTAGGGGACTCACCTGTACTTCAGAAGGGAAGTCCGGGGCAAGATGGGAGCTGGGAGCTGGGGGCCGGCCTCTAAGTCTCAGGAAGAGGCTTGGGGCTCAGGCGAATGGGCGTGGGGGCAGGGCGTGGAGACTACAGGGTCTGCCAGGGGTCTTGGAGAAGGGGATCCTTCCTGGTAGGGCTAGAAGGGAACCTGCCCGGTGACCAGAACCTGGGGCCAAGTTGGGCAGGTCTTCCCCAGAGTGGCTGGTGCCCAGGGATGGGGTCAGGGGCAATCTAGGGCACTCACTTGTGCTTCAGAAGGGAAGTCCGGGGCAAGATGGGAGCTGGGGGCCGGCCTCTAAGTCTCAGAAAGAGCCTGATAAACTTCTAATGTTGAAAATTACATATTGAACTCAAGAAATTAAATAAAACAAAAATTTTAATCTGATAAAGATCTAGTATCATATATATATATATGTACATTAAACACAAGAAATCATATACACAACACAAAAATTCTCATCTGATAAAGGATTAATAACCAAAATATACATATTGAATGCAAGAAATTAAATAAAACAAAAATTCTCACCTAATAAATGTCTGTATGCAAAATATACATATTGAAAATGAGAAATCAGATTTCAAATCTTGAGCTGTTTCCCTCAAATATTTAATTGCTTTCTTTTGGCTTTCAAGGGATTTACTGATTGCTTCCCATTTTTTGTTTGACTTTTCCTCTAATTCTTTAAGGGAATTTTTCATTTCCTCTTTAAAGATCTTTAATATCTTCTTAAGATCATTTTTAAGGTCGATTTCTTCTGTTTCCTCTGTGTTGGGATGTTCAGGTCTTGCTGGTGTAGGTTCTGATGGAACCATGGTGTGTTTTTTGTTGTTGACTGTAGTTTTGCACTGGCCTCTATCCATCTCTTTCTCCACTTGGTGCAAGAGGTGTCTGTGTCTGAGGGAGGCTCTCTCAGTCGGATCAATAATCTTGGTCCAGTGGGAGCTCTTGGTCTATTGGGTTCTGATGGACTGTTTGTCTCAGGGAGAAGCTCTTAGTCCAGTTGGCCCTTGTGGGCTCTGTCTCAGGGAGTAGTTGTAATCTTGGCACACAGGTGGGTTGGGAGGGGTGGGACTTGTGAGTTACAAGGTCTGGTGGGGGATGGTGGAAGTCTGAACTGCCTGCAGTAGGTCTGCCTGCTGACTGGCCCAAAACTGGGACAGCAATAGGTAGTGGTGTAGGGTTGCAGGGTTGTGCCCCTGGGCCCAAAGCCTAGGGGCTGGGGTCTTCAGGATTGAGGATAAAGACTCACCTCTTAGTCCAATCAGGTCTTGGCCATCTCTGTCTCATGGAACAGTTGCAGTCTCGAAGAATGGGTGGGATGGGGGGAGGTGGGGCTTGGTTACAGGGTCTCATGGGGGATGGTGGTAGTCTGATCTGCCTGCAGGAGGTCTGCTGCCCGACTGAAATGGAGACAAAGAAGACACAAACTGAGGAAATGCTGGAAGTGTAAATCTGAATAAATGAACAGGTACTACAGATGCAAGCATAACCAACAGAGTGCAAGAGATGGAAGAGCGGATCTCTGGTGTTGAAGATACGGTAGAGGAAATAGATTCATCAGTCAAAGAAAACACTAAAGCCAACAAAGTCATGACCCAAAATATCCAAGGAATTTGGGACACCATAAAAAGACCAAACCTAAGAATAATAGGGATAGAAGAACGAAAAGAATACCAACTCAAAGGCACAGAAAATATATTCAACAAAATCTTAGAAGAAAATTTTCACAACCTAAAGAAGGAAACGCCTATAAAGATACCTTTATCAGATGAGAATTCTTCTTTTGTCTGATTTCTTGTGTTCAATAAGTATATTTTTATATTAGATCATTATCAGAACAGAAGTTTTGTTTTGTTTAATTTCTTGTGTTCAATAAATACATTTTTCATGTTAAACCTTTATCACATTAGAATTTTGTTTTGTTTTTCTGATTTCTTTTTCTTTTTTTTTGTTTGTTTTTTCGAGACAGGGTTTCTCTGTGTAGCTTTGTGCCTCTCCTGGAACTCACTTGGTAGCCCAGGCTGGCCTCGAACTCACAGAGATCCTCCTGGCTCTGCCTCCCGAGTGCTGGGATTAAAGGGGTGCGCCACCACCGCCCGGTGTTTTTCTGATTTCTTGTGTTTTTTGTATATTTTGAATATTAGACCTTCATCAGGTTAGAATTCTTGATTTATTTATCTGATACCATGTGTTCAGTATGCATATTTTGAATATTAATTCTTTCTCAGGTGAGAATTTTTGTTTTATTTAATCTCTTGTGTTTAATACATATATTTTTGATATTAGACCTTTATCATATGAGAATTTTTGTTTTATTCATCTGATTTCTTGTGTTCAATATATATACTTGTCATTAGATCTTGATCAGATGAGAAATTTTGTTTTATTTATCTGGTATCCTGTTTTCAATATCTATGTTTTGGATATTAGACTTTTTTTCTTAGTTTTTTTTTTTTTTTTTGAAACAGGGTTTCCCTGTGTAGCTTTGCGCCTTTCCTGGAACTCACTTTGTAGACCAGGCTGGCCTCGAACTCACAGAGATCAGCATGGCTCTGCCTCCTGAGTGCTGGGATTAAAGGCGTGCGCCACCACCGCACGGCTTGGATATTAGAATTTTATCCAATGAGAATTTTTGTTTTCATTTATCTAAATATGTTCAATATGTATATTTGAATATTAGACCTACCTCTAATAATTGTTGTTTTTTTCTCATTTATTTTGTTCAATATGTGTATTTTGGATATTAAAATTTTCTCACATGAAAATTTATTTTTGTATCTGATTTCCTTTGTTCAAACTGTATATTTGTATATTAGACCTCTATCAAATGAGAATTTTTCTTTAATATATTTGATTTCTTGTGTTCAGTATGCATATTTTGGATATTAGTCTTTTTCTCAGGTGAGAACGACTGTTTTATTTAATTTATTGTGTTCAGTAAATATATTGTGGATATTAGACTTTTATCAGATCAGAATTTTTGTTTTATTTACCTAATTATGTTCAATATGTATATATTGGATATGAGACATTTTTCAAATGAGATTTTTTGTTTTATATATTTGATTCTTATGTTCAGTATGCATAATTTTGAATATTACACCTTTATCAGATGAGAATTTTCATTTAAATTATCTGATTTCTTGTGTTCCGTATGTATATTTTTGATATTATACCTTAATAAGATGAGAATTTTTCTTTTATTTATCCAATTATGTTCAGTATGTCTGTTTTGGATATTAGACCTTTATCAGATCAGAATTTTTGTTTTATTTATCTGTTTTCTTGTGTTCAATATGTATATTTTGGATATTAGACTTACTGCTGATAATTTTTGTTTTTTTCTTATTTATTGTTTTCAATTTATATTTTGGATATTGTACATTTATCAGATGAGAATTTTTTTATTTATCTGAATTCTTGTGTTCAATGTGTATATTTTTGATAATAGACCATTATCAGATGAAAATTTCAGTTTTGATTATCTAATTTCTTATGTTCAATATGCGTATTATTGGTATTAGACATTTTTGTATTCAACAGGTATGGTTTGGGATATTAGACATTATCAGATGAGAATTTTCCTTTTATTTAATTTCTTGAGTACAAGTATGTTTTTGATGTTAGATGAACATCACATGACAACTTTTGTTTTATTTATTTGATTTCTTGGGTTAAATATGTATATTATGTATATAAGACATTTATCAGATGACAATTTTTGTTTTATTTATCTGATGTCTTGTGCTCAATATATATTTTGGAATATTAGACATTTATGAGATGATAATTTTTTTATTTATCTAATTATGTTCAATATGAATATTTTTTTTTTTTTTTTTTTTTGGTTTTTCGAGACAGGGTTTCTCTGTGTAGCTTTGTGCCTTTTCCTGGAACTCACTTGGTAGCCCAGGCTGGCCTCGAACTCACAGAGATCCGCCTGGCTCTGCCTCCCGAGTGCTGGGATTAAAGGCGTGCGCCACCACCGCCCGGCGAATATTTTTGATATTAGACCTTTATTAGGTGAGAAGTTTTGTTTTATTTAATTTCCTGTTTTCAATAAGAATATTTTTGATATTTTACATTTATCACATGAGAATTATGGTTTGCTTTTCTGATTTCTTGTGTTCCATATGTATATTTAGGGTATTCGACCTTTATGAGATGAGAATTTTTGTTTTGTTACTTTGATTTCTTTTATTAAATATGTATATTTTGAATATTAGACTTTTATCATGAGAAAATTTTTGTTTTATTGATTTAATTATGTTCAATATGTACATCTCTGGTATTAGATCTTTATAAGATTTGAAGTTTTGCTTTATTTATATGATTTCTTGTGTTCAATGTGTATTTTTTGGATATAAGATCTTTATCAAATGAGAATTTGTGTTTTTTTAATTTATTATGTTTTTAAGTATGTTTTTGATATTGGACCTTTATCACATGAGAAATTTTGTTTTCTTTTTCTGATTTCTTGTGTTCAATATGTGTATTTTGGATATTAGACCTTTATCAGATGAGAATTGTTGTTTTATTTATGTGATTTCTTTCCTTAACTATGTATATTTTGGATAATAGACGTTTATCAGATGAGAATTGTGGTGGTATTGTGTTCCCCAAAATATTGTGCACCGTAATAAACTTATCTGGGGTCAGAGACAGAACAGCCACAATATTAAACCTAATGGTTAGGCAGTGGTAGCACACGCCTTTAATCCTAGATTCCAGAGGCAGAAATTCATGTGTTCAAGGATACAGCCAAGCATGGTGACTGACGCCTTTAATCCCAGAAAGGAAGCCTTTAATCCCAGGGAGTGATGGCAGATAGCACAAAAGTATATAAGGCATGAAGACCAGGAACTAGAAGCTTTTGGCTGGTTAAGTTTTCAGGCTTTGGAGCAGCAGTTCAGCTGAGATTCATTCTGGATGAGGACTCAGAGGCTTCCAGTCTGAGGAAACAGGATTAGCTGATGAAATGGTGGGGTGAGGTGGCTGTGGCCTGTTCTGTCTCTCTGATCTTCCAGTGTTCACCCCAATACCTGGTTCAGGTTTGATTTAATTAATAAGAACTTTTAAGATTCACGCTACAGAGAATTTTTGTTTTATTTATCTCAATATATTCAATGTGTCTATTTAGGATATTAAAACTTTATCAGATGCAAATGTTTATTTAATTTATCTAATTATGTTCAATATATATATTTTGGATATTAGACCTTTTTAGATGATAATTTTTGTTTCATTTATGTGATTTCTTGTGTTCAATATGTATATTTTTGATTTTAGACTTTTATCTGATGTGAATTTTTGTTTTATTTATCTGATTTTTTTGTGTTGAATATGTATAATTTTGATACAAGTTCTTTATCTGGTGAGAAGTTTTGTTTTATTTAATTTCTTGTGTTCAATATTATTTTTCAGATATTAGCACTTTTCAGATAAATATTTTTATTTATTTATCTGATTTCTAGGGTTCCTTTTGTATATTTTGGATACTAGACCTGTATCAGATAAGAATTTTTGTTTTATTTATCTGATTACTTGATTTCAAAGTGTATATTTTCGATATTTGGTATTTATGACATGATAATTTTTGATTTATGTAGTAATTTCTTGTGTGCAATAATTGTATTTTTTATATTTGAACTTTATTACATGGGAAATTTTTTCTTATTTCTTGTGTTCAATATGTATATTTTGGATATTAGACCTTCATCAGGTGAGAATTTGGTTTTATTTAATTTCTTGTGTTCAATAAGTATATTTTTGATATTTCAAATTTATAATATGAGAATTTTATTTTCTTTTTCTAATTTCTTATGGTCACTTTTTATATTTTGGATATTATACCTTTATCAGATGAGGAATTTTGTTTTATTTATCTGATTTTTGTGTTCAGTATGGGTATTTTGGATGCTATACTTTTATCAGATAAGAATTTTTTTTTATTTTTCAGATTTCCGTGTCCAATATGTATATTTTGGATATTAGACCTTTATCAGAAGAGAATATTTGTTTTATTCATCTGATTTCTTGTTTTCAATGTGTATATTTTGAATATTAGACATTTATCAAAAGAGAATTTTTGTTTGTTTGTTTGTTTTTTGTTTTGTTTTGTTTTTTTGGTTTTTCGAGACAGGGTTTCCTCTGTGTAGGTTTGCGCCTTTTCTGTAACTCACTTGGTAGCCCAGGCTGGTCTCGAACTCACAGAGATGCACCTGGCAATGTCTCCCGAGTGCTGGGATTTTTTTAAAGATTTATTTATTCATGTATACAGCATGTATGACTGCAGACCAGAAGAGGGCACCAGATCTCATTACAGATGGTTGTGAGTCAACATGTACTTTCTGGGAATTGAACTCAGGACCTCTGGAAGAACAGTCAGTGCTCTTAACCTCTGAGCCATCTCTCCAGCCCGAATTTTTTTTTAATTTCTTGTGTTCAATAGGTCCATTTTGAGATTAGACATTTATCTGATGATAATTTCCTTTTATTTATCTATTTTTGTTAAATATGTGTATTTTGGATATTATATATCAAATGAGATTAAAAAAACAAAAAAAATCTTATCTGATAAAGGTCTAATATCCAAAATATACATATTGAACTCAAAAAAACTGATAAATAAAACAAAAATTCTATTTGATAAAGGTCTAGTATCCAATATATATATATATATATATATATATATATATATATATATATATATATATATATATATCTCAAAAAACCAGATTACAAAAACAAAAATTCTCATCTGATAAAGGTTTAATATCAAAAAAATACATTTTAAATTCAAGATATCCAAAAAATTAAAAAAAAAATTCTCAAATAATAAAGGTCTAATATCCAAAATATACACATTGAAGACAAGAAATCAGAAAAACAAATCAAATATTCTCACTTGATAAATGTCTAATATCAAAAATATAACTATGGTACACAAGAAATAAAATAAAAAAATTCTCATCTGATAAAGGACTAATATACAAAATATACATATTGAACACAAGAAATCACATAAATAAAATAAAAGTTGTCATCTGATAAAGGTCTATTATCCAAAATATATTTATTGAACATAAGAAATTAAATAAAGCACCGGGTGGTGGTGGCGCATGCCTTTAATCCCAGCACTCGGGAGGCAGAGCCAGGCAGATCTCTATGAGTTCAAGGCCAGCCTGGGCTTCCAAGTGAGTCCCAGGAAAGGCACAAAGCTACACAGAGAAACCCTGTCTCGAAAAACCAAAAAAAAAAAAAAAAAAAAAAGAAATTAAATAAAGCAAAAAAAAATCACCTGATACAGGTCTAATATCCAAAATATACATACTGAACACAAGAAATGAAATAAAACAAAAATTCTCATTTGATATAGGTCTTTTACACAAATATACATATTGAACATAATTAGATAAATAAAATAGAAATTTTCATCTGATAAAGTCTATTATACAATATATATATGAAACACAAGAAATTAAACAAACCAAAAATTCTCATGTGATGAAGGTCTAATATCCAAAACATACATATTGAACACAAGAAAACAGATTAAAAAAAAATTCTCACAAGAAAAAGGTCTAATATCCAAAATATGCATATTGAACATAATTAGAAAAATAAAACAAAAATTCTTTTCTGATGAAGTTCTAATATCCAAACTATAAATATTGAACACAATTTAAAAAAAAAACAAAAATAAAAAATTCTCATGTGATAAAGGTCTAATATGTAAACTATACATATTGACCACAAGACATTAGCGATATAAAACAAAAATTCTCATCTGATACAGGTCTTATATTCAAAATATACATGTTGAACACAAGAAATCAGATAAATAAAACAAAAATTCTCATCTCATAAAGGTGTAATATCCATAATATACATACTGAAAACTAGAAATCAGATAAATAATACAAAAATTCTCAGCTAATATAGGTCCAATATCAAAAATATACATATTGATACAGGTCTAATATCCAAAATATACAAAAGAAACCCTAGAATTCAGATAAATAAATAAAAATACTTATCTGAAAAGTGCTAATATCTGAAAAATAATATTGAACACAAGAAATTAAATAAAACAAAACTTCTCACCAGATAAAGAACTTGTATCAAAATTATACATATTCAACACAAAAAATCAGATAAATAAAGCAAAAATTCACATCAGATAAAGGTCTAAAATCAAAAATATACATATTGAACACAAGAAATCACATAAATGAAACAAAAACTATCATCTAAAAAGGTCTAATACCCAAAATATGTATATTGAACATAATTAGATAAATTAAATAAACATTTGCATCTGGTAGAGTTTTAATATCCTAATAGACACATTGAATATATTGAGATAAATAAAACAAAAATTCTCTATAGCATGAATCTTAAAAGTTCTTATTAATAAAATCAAACCTGAACCAGGTATTGGGGTGAACACTGGAAGATCAGAGAGACAGAACAGGCCACAGCCACCTCACCTCGCCATTTCATCAGCCACCACCGCCCGGCGAAAATTTCTTAATAAAGAAAAGAAATATACATATGGAACACAAGAAATTAGATAAAACAAACACTCTCACCAGTAAAGTTCTACTATCAAAAATATACTTATAGAACACAAGAAATCAGAAAAATAAAACAAAATCTCTCATCTGACAATAATCTAATATCCAAAATATACATATTGAACATAATTAGTTAAATAAAACAAAAATTCTCATGTGATAAAGGTCTAATACCTAAACTATAAATATTGAACACAAGACATCATCTATATATACAAAATTCTCATCTGACATAAGTCATATCTAAAATATACATGTTGAACACAAGAAATCAGATAAATGAAACAAAAATTCATATCTGATAAAGGTCTAAAATCCTAAATATACACATTAAACCAAAGAAATCAGATAAATAAATCAAAAATCCTCACCTGATTAGGGTCTAATTTCCAAAATATACATACCAAATATAATTAGATAAATAAAACAAAAATTATCATCTGATAATTTTCTAATATCCAAAATATACATATAGAACAGAAAAAATCAGAAAAAGAAAACAAAATTTTCATGTGATAAAGCTCAAATATCAAAAATATAATTGAAGAACACAAGAAATAAATAAAACAAAAATTCTCTTCTGATAAAGGTCTCATATCCAAAATATACATACAGAACACAAGAAATCAGGTAAAGAAAACAAAAACTCTCATCTGATAAAGTACTAACTTCCAAAATATTCATAATCAAATCCAAGAAACCAAGGAAGTAAAGCAAAAATTCTCCTCTGATAAAAATCTAATACCAAAAATATACATACTCAACACAAGAAATCACATAAAAATACAAAAATTCTCATCTGATGAAGGTCTAAAAACAAAAATATACATATTGAACACAAGAAATTAAATAAAACAAAAGTTCATCTGCTAAAGTTCTAATATCCAAAATATAAATGTTGAAATCAAGAAATTAGAAACAACAAAATTCTCACCGGTAGGTCTAATATATAAAATATATTTATTGAAAACAAGAAATTAGATAAAACAAAAATTCTCACCAGTAGAGTTTTAATATCCAAATTATACATATTGAACACAAGAAATTAGATAAATAAAATAAAATTGTCACCTGATAAAGGTCTAATATACAAAATATACATATTGAAAAAAAGAAAACAGAAAAACAAAGCAATAATTATCATCTGATAAAGGTCGAGTACCCAAAATATACATATTGAACATACTTGGATAAATAAAGCAAAAAATCCTCATTGGATAAAAGTCTAATATCACAAATATACTTATTGAACACAAGAAATTAAATAAAACAAAAATTCTCATCTGATCAAGGTCTAATATCCAAAATTACATATTGAACACAAGAAATCAAATAAATAAAGCAAAAATTGTCACAGGGTAAAGGTCTAATATCCAAATTACACATATTGAACACAAGAAGTCAGATAAACAAAAATTCTCATCTGAAAAGGACTAATATCCAAAATATACATGTTGAATCCAAGAAATCAGGTAAATAAAACAAAAATTTTCATCTTATAAAACTTTAATATCCAAAATATACATATTGAACACAAGATATTAAATAAAAGAAAAATTCTCATCTCATAAAGTTCTAATATCCAAAATACATATTGAACACCAGAAATCAGAATAATAAAACAAAAATTATCATCAGATAAAGGTCTAATATCTAAAATATATACATTGAACACTGGAAATCAGATAAATAAAAAAAAATTCTCATCTGATAAAAGTCTAATTTCAAAAATATACACATTGAACCTAAGAAGTCAGACAAATAAAAAAAATCATTTGATAATGTTCTAATACCCAAAGTATACACATTGAACATGATAACATAAATAAAACAAAAAATTATCACATGATAAATTTCTAGTATCCAAAATATACATACAGAACACAAGAAATTAATTAAAACTAAATTTCTCATCTGATAAAGGTCTAATATCCAAAATATTTTCATTTAACACAATAAATTAAATAAAACAAAAATTCTCACCTTTTAAAGATCTAATATCAAAAATATACACATTGAACACTGGAAATCAGTTAAATAAAACAAAAATTCTCATCTGATAAAAGTCTAATATCAAAAATATACACATTGATCCTAAGAAGTCAGATAAATAAAAAAAATCATTTGATAATGTTCTAATACCCAAAGTATACACATTGAACATGATAACATAAATAAAACAAAAAATTATCAAATGATAAATTTCTAGTATCCAAAATATATATACAGAACACAAGAAATTAATTAAAGCTAAATTTCTCATCTGATAAAGGTCTAATATCCAAAATATACATATTGAACACAATAAATAATATAAATAAAATGAAAATTCTCATCTGATAGAGGTCTACTATCCCTAATATACTTTTTGAACACAGATATTAAATGAAACAAAAATTCTCATATGATAAAGGTCTACTATCCCAAACATACACATCAAACATAATTAGATAAATAAAAATTTCTCACCTAATAAAGGTCTAATATCAGAAATATACATATTGTACACAAGATGTCAGATAAATAAAACAAAAATTTGCATCTGATAAAGTTCTAATATTCAAAATATACATAATGAACACAAGAAATCAGATAAATAAAACAAAACTTCTCATCTGATAAAGGACTAAACCAAAATATAAATACTGAACACTAGAAATCAGATAAATAAAACAGAAATCCTCATCTGATAAATGTAACATAATTAGATAAATTAAACAAAAATCCTAATCTGATAAACTTCTAATGTTGAAAATTACATATTGAACTCAAGAAATTAAATAAAAGAAAAATTTTATTCTGATAAAGATCTAGTATCATATATATATATATATATATATATATATATATACATTAAACACAAGAAATCATATACACAACACAAAAATTCTCATCTGATAAAGGTTTAATAACCAAAATATACATATTGAATGCAAGAAATTAAATAAAACAAAAATTCTCACCTAATAAATGTCTATATGCAAAATATACATATTGAAAATGAGAAATCAGATTTCAAATCTTGAGCTGTTTCCCTCAAATATTTAATTGCTTTCTTTTGGCTTTCAAGGGATTTACTGATTGCTTCCCATTTTTTGTTTGACTTTTCCTCTAATTCTTTAAGGGAATTTTTCATTTCCTCTTTAAAGATCTTTAACATCTTCTTAAGATCATTTTTAAGGTCAATTTCTTCTGTTTCCTCTGTGTTGGGATGTTCAGGTCTTGCTGGTGTAGGTTCTGATGGAACCATGGTGTGTTTTTTGTTGTTGACTGTAGTTTTGCACTGGCCTCTATCCATCTCTTTCTCCACTTGGTGCAAGAGGTGTCTGTGTCTGAGGGAGGCTCTCTCAGTCAGATCAATAATCTTGGTCCAGTGGGAGCTCTTGGTCTATTGGGTTCTGATGGACTGTTTGTCTCAGGGAGAAGCTCTTAGTCCAGTTGGCCCTTGTGGGCTCTGTCTCAGGGAGTAGTTGTAATCTTGGCACACAGGTGGGTTGGGAGGGGTGGGACTTGTGAGTTACAAGGTCCGGTGGGGGATGGTGGAAGTCTGAACTGCCTGCAGTAGGTCTGCCTGCTGACTGGCCCAAAACTGGGACTGCAATGGGTAGTGGTGTAGGGTTGCAGGGTTGTGCCCCTGGGCCCAAAGCCTAGGGGCTGGGGTGTTCAGGATTGAGGATAAAGACTCACCTCTTAGTCCAATCAGGTCTTGGCCATCTCTGTCTCAGGGAACAGTTGCAATCTCGAAGAATGGGTGGGATGGGGGGAGGTGGGGCTTGGTTACAGGGTCTCATGGGGGATGGTGGTAGTCTGATCTGCCTGCAGGAGGTCTGCTGCCCGACTGAAATGGAGACAAAGAAGACACAAATTGAGGAAATGCTGGAAGTGTAAATCTGAATAAATGAACAGGAACTACAGATGCAAGCATAACCAACAGAGTGCAAGAGATGGAAGAGCAGATCTCTGGTGTTGAAGATACGGTAGAGGAAATAGATTCATCAGTCAAAGAAAACACTAAAGCCAACAAAGTCATGACCCAAAATGTCCAAGAAATTTGGGACACCATAAAAAGACCAAACCTAAGAATAATAGGGATAGAAGAACGAAAAGAATACCAACTCAAAGGCACAGAAAATATATTCAACAAAATCTTAGAAGAAAACTTTCACAACCTAAAGAAGGAAACGCCTATAAAGATACCTTTATCAGATGAGAATTCTTCTTTTGTCTGATTTCTTGTGTTCAATAAGTATATTTTTATATTAGACCATTATCAGAACAGAAGTTTTGTTTTGTTTAATTTCTTGTGTTCAATAAATACATTTTTCATGTTAAACCTTTATCACATGAGAATTTTGTTTTGTTTTTCTGATTTCTTGTGTTTTTTGTATATTTTGAATATTAGACCTTTATCAGGTTAGAATTCTTGATTTATTTATCTGATACCATGTGTTCAGTATGCATATTTTTGATATCAGATGAGAATTTTTGTTTTATTTATCTGATTTCTTGTGTTCAATATATATACTTGTCATTAGATCTTGATCAGATGAGAAATTTTGTTTTATTTATCTGGTATCCTGTTTTCAATATCTATGTTATGGATATTAGACCTTTTTTTTAGGTTTTTTTTTCCAAAACAGGGTTTCCCTGTGTAGCTTTGCGCCTTTCCTGGAACTCACTTTGTAGACCAGGCTGGCCTCAAACTCACAGAGATCCGCCTGGCTCTGCCTCCCGAGTGCTGGGATTAAAGGCGTGCGCCACACCACACGGCTTGGATATTAGACTTTTATCCAATGAGAATTTTTGTTTTCATTTATCTAAATATGTTCAATATGTATATTTGAATATTAGACCTACCTCTAATAATTGTTGTTTTTTTCTTTTCTTTTGTTCAATATGTGTATTTTGGATATTTAAATTTTATCACATGAAAATTTTTTTTTGTTTATCTGATTTCCTTTGTTCAAACTGTATATTTGGATATTAGACCTCTATCAAATGAGAATTTTCCTTTTATTTATCTGATTTCTTGTGTTCACTATGTATATTTTTGATATCAGACCTTTATCAGATGAGAATTTTTGTTTTATTTATCTAATTATGTTCAATATATATATTTTGGATATAGGATCGATTTCAGAGGAGAATTTTTGTTTTATTTGTATGATTTCTTTTATTCAATACGTATATTTTGGATATTAGGCCTTTATCAGATGAAAATTTTTGTCTTATTTAATTTCTTGTGCTTAGTATGTATATTTTGGACATTATACCATTAACGGATGAGAATTTTTATTTTATTTATCTTATTATGTTCAATATGTCTATTTTGGTTATTAGACCATTTTCAGATGAGAATTTTTTGTTTTATTTAATTTCTTGTGTTCAGTATGTATACTTTGGATATTAGACATTTATCAGATGAGAATTTTTGTTTTATTTATCTAATTTCTTGTGTGCAATATGCATTTTTTGATATTAGATCCTTATTAATTTAGAATTTTCATTTGTTTTGTTGGATTTTTTCGTGTTCAGTATGTATATTTTGGATATTAGACCTTTAACAGATGAAGTTTTTGTTTTATTCATCTGATATCTTGTGTTCACTATGTACATTTTTTATATTAGACCTTTATCAGATCAGAATTTTTGTTTTATTTCATTTCTTCTGTTAAGTATGTATATTTTGGACAGTAAATGTTTAACAGATGATAATTTTTGTTTTATTTATCTTATTAAGTTCAATATGTATATTTTGGATATTAGACCTTTATCAGATGAGAATTTTTGTTTTCTATATTTGATTTCTTGTGTCCAGCATGCATATTTTTCATATTAATACTTTATCAGATGAGAATTTTCATTTTATTTATTTGTATACTGCATTCTATATGTATACATTGGATATTAGACATTTGTCAGATGCTAATTTTTGTTATATTAGTCTGATATCTTGTATTCAACATGTATATTTTGGATATTAGACCTTTATCTGATGAAAGTTTTTGTTTTATTGATCGGGTTTCTTCAGTTCAATATGTATATTTTGGATATTAGACCTTTATCAGGTGACAATTATTGTTTTATTTCTTGCATTCAATATGTATATTTTGGATGTAGTCCTTTATCAGATGTGATTTTTTGGTGTTATTTATCTAATTAAGTTCAATATGTATATTTTCAATATAAGACATTTATCAGATGAGAATTTTTTTATTTAGCTAGTTATATTCGATATGTATATTTTGGATATTGCACCTTTATCAGGTGAGAATTTTTAATTGATTAATGATATCTTGTGTTCAATATGTATATTTTTTATATTCGACACTTCTATGATGAAAATTGTTATTTTATTTATCTGATTTCTTCTGTTCAACAGGTTTAATTTAGATATTAGACCTTCATCAGATGAGAATATTTGTTTTATTATTTGATTTCTAGTGTTTAATATAATATTTTTGATATTGGACTTTTATCAGATGACAAAATTTTTTATTTAATTTCTAGTGTTCAGTAAATAATATTTGGATATTAGACATTTATCAGATGAGAAATTTTGTTTATTTATTTGATTTCTTTATTTGAATATGTATACTTTAGATATAAGTTCTTTATCAGGTGAGAATTATTGTGTCATTTAATTTCTTGAGTTCAATATGTGTATTTTGGATATTAGATTTTCATGAGTTGTTAATTTTTTTAATTTAATTTAATTTTATTTTAAAATACAATTCAGTTCTACATATCAGCCACAGATTCCTTTGTTCTCCTCCCTCCCACCCGCCTCCCCTTCCCCCCAGGCTACCCCCTATTTCCAACTCTTCCAGGACAAAGCCTCCCCCGAGGACTGAGATCAACCTGGTAGACTCAGTCCAGGCAGGTTCAGTCCCCTCCTCCCAGGCTGAGCCAAGTGACCCTGTATAAGCCCCAGGTTTCAAACAGCCAACTCATGCAATGAGCACAGGGCCCGGTCCCACTGCCTGGATGCCTCCCAAACAGATCAAGCCAATCAAATATCTCACCCATTCAGAGGGCTTCATCCAGTTGGGGGCCCCTCAGTCATTGGTTCATAGTTCATGTGTTTCTATTTGTTTGGCTATTTGTCCCTGTGCTTTACCCAACATTGATCTAGACAATTCTTGCTCATATAAACCCTCTGCTTTCTTGTTAATTGGACTCCCAGAGCTCCACCTGGGGCCAAGCCATGAATCTCTGCATCCAGTTCCCTCAGTCTTTGGATGGGGTTTCTAGCACGACAATTAGGGTGTTTGGCCATCTTATCACCAGAGTAGGACAGTTCGGGCTGTCTCTCAAACATTGTCAGCAGTCTATTGTGGGGGTATCTTTGTGGATTTCTGTGGGCCTCTCTAGCACTTTGCTTCTTCCTATTCTCATGTGGTCTTCATTTACCATGGTCTCTTATTCCTTGTTCTCCCTCTCTGTTCTTGATCCAGCTAGGATCTCTGGCTCCCCCAAGCTCTCTTTCTCTTGACCCTCGCCCTTCATTCCCCCCACTCATGTCCAGATTGTTCATGTAGATCTCATCCATTTCTCCGTCATTGGGTGATCCCTGTGTCTTTCTTGGGGTCCTGTTTTCCAGGTAGCCTCCATGGTGATGTGAGCAACAGTCCAGTCATCCTTGTTCCACATCTAGTATCCTGCTATGAGTGAGTACATACCATGTTTGTCTTTCTGAGTCTGGGTTACCTCACTCAGGATGATTTTTTTCTAGATCCATCCATTTTCCTGCAAACCTCATGATGTCATTTTTTTTTCTCTTCTGAGTAGTATTCCATTTTATTTATCCCTTCTTCCGTTGAAGGGCATCTAGGTTGTTTCCAGTTTCTGGCTATTACAAACAATACTGATATGAACATAGTTGAGCAAGTGCTCTTGTGTTATGATTGGGCATTCCTTGGGTATATGCCCAAGAGTGGTATAGCTGGATCTTGGGGGAGATGGATTCCCAATTTTCTAAGAAAGTGCCATATTGATTTCCAAAGTGGTTGTACAAGTTTGCATTCCCACTAGCAGTGGAGGAGAGTTCCCCTAGCTCCACATCCTCTCCTGCATAAGGTGTCTTCCTTGTTTTGATCTTAGCCATCCTGACAGGTGTAAGGTGGTATCTCAGAGTCATTGGGAAGGCCTCCCTTTTCCAAGACCCCCGGCAGACCCTTCAATGTCCTCGAATTGTTAATTTTTATTAGATGAGAATTTTTATATCATTTAACTGATTTCTAGTGTTCAATACGTATATTTTGAATTTTAGACTGCTATCAGGTGAGAATTTTCATTTTATTTGTCTGATTTTTTTGTGTTCATTATACGTATTTTTGGTTTAAACCTCTATCAGGTGAGAATTTTTTTTTGTTTATATGATTTCTTGTGTTGAATATGTATATTTTGGATATGAGACCTTTATCATGCAGGAATTTTTGTTTTAGTTATGTGATTTCTTGTGTTCAATTGGTATATTTTTTTATATTAGTCCTTTATCAGAACAGAATTTTTGTTTTAGTTTATTTCTTATATTCAATAAGTATATTTTCTCATATTAGACCTTTATCTCATGAGTATTTTGTTTCCTTTTTCTGATTTCTTTTGCTCAATATGTGTATTTTGGATACTAGACTTTTATCAGATAAGAATTTTCCTTTTATTTATCTGATATCTTGTATTCAATATGTATATTTTTAATATGACACCTTTATGAGATGAGAATTTTTGTTTTATTTACTCTTGTGTTCAGTATGTATGTTTTGGATATTAGACTTTCATGAGATAATAATTTTTGTTTTAATTAATTTACTGTGTTCAGTATGTTTTTTATAAAAGACCTTTACTAGATGAGAATTTTTGTTTTATTTATCTGATTTCTTATGTTCAATATATATATTTTGGATATTAGACTTTTATCAGATGAGAAATTTTGTTTTAAATATACATATTGAACACAAGAAATCATATAAACATAACAAAAATTCTCATCTGAAAGAGGTTTAATATAAAAAATATGCATAATTAACACAAAAAATCAGACAAATAAAATGAAAATTCTCATCTGAATAATTTCTAATATCAAAAATATGCATACTGAATACAAGAAATTAATTGAAACAAAAATTATCATCTAATAATTTTTTGTGTTTTCAATATGTATATTTTGGATATTAGACATTTTTTAGGTGAGAATTTTTGTTTTATTTACGTTCCTGTGTTTACTATGTATATTTTCAATATTAGACTTTTATCAGATGAGAATTTTTGTTTTATTTATCTAATAATATCAATATGTATATTTTGGATATAAGACCTTTATCAGGTGAGAACTTTTGTTTTATTGATCTGATTTTGTCTGTTCAACATCGATATTTTGGATATTAAAACTGTAACAGATGAGAATTGTCACTTTATTTATCTGATTTCTTGTTTTCAATTGATATATTTTTTATATAAGAACTTTATCAGAACAGAATTTTTGTTTTATTTTATTTCTTGTGTTCAATAAGTATATTTTTCATATTAGACCTTAATCACTCGATTATTTTGTTTTGTTTTCCTGATTTCTTGTGTTCTATATGTATATTTTGTATGTTAAACCTTTATGAGGTGAAAAGTTTTGTTTTGTTGATCTGATTTCTTGTTTCAATATGTATATTTGCATAATAGACCTTTAGCAGATGAGAATTTTTGTTTGTTTATATGATTTCTTGCATACCATAGGTATATTTGTGATATTTGACCTTTATCAGATGAGAATTTTTGTTTTATTCATCTAATTATGTTCCACATGCATATTTTTAATATTAGACCTTTATCAGATGAGAATTTTTCTCTTATTTATTTTCCTGTGTACAGTATGTGTATTTTATTTATTAGACCTTTATTAGGTGAGAATTTTTGTTTTATTTATGTGATTTCTCAAGGTTTTTATATATATTTTGGATATTAGATTTTTGTCATGAGAGAATTTTTTTGTTTTAATTTCTGGTATTCAGTATGTATATTTTGGAATATTAGACCATTAACAGGTGAGAAAATTTATTTTTCTAAATATTTTCAATATGTGTATTTTGGATATTAGACCTTATGAGATGAGAATTTTTTTTCTTTTGTGATTTCATGTGTTCAATATGTATATTTTTGATATTAGAGCTTAATAATATCTGATTTTGTGTTTTATTTAATTTCTTGTGTTAAGTATGTATATTTTAGAAATCACCACATCATCAGGTGAGAATTTTTGTTTTATTTAACTTCTTGTGTTCATTATGTATATTTTTGATATAAGACCTTTATCAGATGAGACTTTTTATTGTATATTTGATTTCTTATGTTCATTTTGCATATTTTGGATATTAGTTCTTTATTAAGTGAGAATTTTTGTTTTATTTAATTTCTTTCGTTGAATGTGAATATTTTTGATATTAGACCCTAATCAGGTGAGAATTTTTGTTTTATTTATCTAGTGTCCTGTGTTTAAAATGTATATTTTAAATATTAGACATTTATCAGATGAGAATTTTTTATTTGTCTCATTTCTTGTGTTCAATATGCATGTTGTGAGTATTAGACCTTTATTAGAGGAGAAATTTTGTTTAATTCATCTAATTTTATATATATATATAAAATATTAGACCTTTATCAGGGCAGAATTTTAGTTCTTTGTCAGTTGAGAATTTTTATTTAATTAATTTATTGTGTTCAGTATGCATATTTTGGATTTTAGATTTTAATCAGATGAGAATTTTTGTTTTATTTATTTAAATATGTTCAATATGTATATTTTTGATATTAGAAATTTATCAGGTGATATTTTTTGTTATAGTAGTCTGATACCTTATGCTCAGCATATATATTTGGATATTAGACATTTATCTGATGAGACTTTTTGTTTTATTTTTCTGATTTCTTGGGATAAAACGTATATTTGGATGTTAGACATTTATCAGAATAAAATTTTGATTTTTTTTTATTTCTTAGGTTCATTATGTATATTTTGGTTATTCAAATTCTATCAGATGAGAAGTTTTGTTATATTTATTTGATTTCTTAGGTTCAATATGTAAATTGTGGATACAGACCTTTTTAGGTGAAAATGTTTCTTTTATTTATTTTGTTCAATATGTGTAGATGTAACCAACTGTCTTTTTAAATAAGAAACACAGAACCAATGCAAAGAAGAAAGGCAAGAGGTCAGAGCTAAGAGCTAAAACCTTACCCTTCCTCCTGGAGTGGTCCTACCTCTCCGAAACAGAGCTACTTCCTGTGTTAAAGTCTTTATATAGACTTTCTTTTCTGCCTTCTCATTGGTTGTAGACCCAACCACATGACCGCCTCGTCACTGCCTGTCTGTATAGACCTCTAGGTCTTCTATGGTTGGTATTGTAATTAAAGGCATGTGTATCCAATGCTGACTGTATTCCTGAACACACAGAGACATACCTAGCTCTGCCTACTAAGTGCTGGGATTAAAGGCGTGCGCCGCCGCCGCCGCCGCCACCACCACCACCACCACCACCATCTGACTTTCCTATGGCTTGCTAATAGCTCTGACCGTTGGGCAACTTTATTTATTAACATACAAATAATATTTTAGTACAAAATAAAATATCACCATATCTCTCTTTTTTTCTATTTTAATAAAAAGAAAAAAGGAAAAAGCTTATAACTAACATAAGAAAAACTATATACAAAAGTACAATAACTATATACAATACCTACAAGTAATAAATACCTAAACAATGTCTAGTCCATTTGTATTTGACAAATTCAGAGAAAATAATTCCATTATTTATCCTATTGTGTCTAATTCACTTTCTATCCTAATTATCCTTCAACTGTAACTAACTAATCTTCAACTCCCTCAGAGATCCAAGAAGGAAATAATATTAGCTAACAAAAATAAAAACAGGAAGTACATGCAAGCAACTTCCAAAAAATTGTGAGTTGACAGAAATAGCCAGCTGCCTAGACAGTCACCTGAGGTTTCCCCGCAGTGTTGGGGCATCATCTTCAGCCTATAGGCTTAGCATATCTGACAGACTCATTTGTGAAGTAGGATGTACACAAGGTCAACAGTTCAACATCACATTGGGTGAGAGCAGTCTATATACCAGAAACACCTTAATTCCACTAGTGTCATGTCATGATTCAGGATTATAAATTCTGGAAATTGTTGATGTTTTTTGAATTCAGCTGTCCATTCTTCTTGGCTATGTGTGTATGTGGCTTCATCTCAGCATCCCATTCTTCTCCACATCCCTCTACTAAATGCCATTCTACTATGAGAGGCATAAGCTTAATTACTCTTCAAGAATAACTGTTTCAGCTGCTGTTCCATTGCACATCAGAAGCCATCGGCCCACTGCCTGTTCAGCTGCCTTCGAAGAAAAGGGCACTGTACCTTTTCTGGATTGTGAAGGCCACTTCAGGGATGGTGCCACATTATCCTGTCCTCAGAAGATGCCTTTTGATGAAGCCATAACCACACTTGATTTGGCAAAATCAGTAGTCCTTTGTTTCGTGTCCTGTCTATCCTGTTTGTCAGCAATTGATTCCGGGATGCTTTGTTGTCCAGTGGCTACCTTTTGTCACAATGAAAGTTAACCCTAATTGCAGTTTGTTCAATGCCCATGTTTTCTCTGAAGTAGATTGGTACTGCCAGGAGCTGACATGTCTCATAGTCATAACAAAAAAGAAAAATTTTCTAAGTTATTAAAACATTTTAAATGCCATATTCTGTAGATCTCTGAAGGGTTTGAAGATGACCTGTCTATCTAAAATATATCTGCTCAATCTTGAAAACATATCTAATTTTACTACAAGTTTTATTATAATGTCTAACTACTAACTTTCATTTCTTTATATCCTAATAGTTGGTAATAATAACATTCAAGGATCAGAAAATTATATTACATTGTTAAATGAATGGTATAAATACAGTTAGAAATATACAAATATGTATAATTTTGATATTAGACTTTTGTAAGTTGAGAAGTTTTATTTAATTTCTTGTGTTCAATAACTATATGTCTGATATTTGACATTTATCACATGAGAATTTTGTCTTCTTTTTATGATTTCTTGAGTTTAATATGTATATTGTTGATATTACACCTTTATCAGATGACAATTTTTGCTTTATTTACTTATGTTTAATATGTATAATTTTAGTATTAAACTTTTATTAGATTAGAATTCTTCTTTTCTTTAGTTTTTTTGTGCTCAATAATGATATTGTTGATATTAGACCTTTATCAGATGAGAATTTTTGTTTTATTTATCTAATTTCTTGTGTCCAATGTTATATTTTTGATATTTGACCTCTACAAGATGAGAATTTTTGTTTTATTGAACTTCTTGTGTTCAATAAATTTATTTTGGATATTAGAATTTTCTCAGTGAAAAAATTTTGTTTTATATAGTTTCTTGTGTAATATAAATACATTTTTAATATTTGAAATTTATCAGATGAGAATTTTCATTTTATTTATCTGATTTTTGGTGTTCAGTGTGTTTTTTTGGTTATTAGACTGTTAACATTTGAGAATTTTTGTTTTATTTATCTGTTTTCTTGTCATTAATGTGTATATTTTGGATATTAGAACTTTACCTGCAGAGAATTTTTCTTTTATTTAATTTTTGTGTTTGATAAGTATATTTTTGATATTTGACTTTTATCACATGAGAATTTTGTCCTGTTTATGATTTTCTGTGTTCAATATGTACATTTTGGATATTAGACTTTTTTCAGATGAGAATTTTTGTTTTGTTTATCTGAATTCTTGTGTTCAATGTATATTTTTATATTTGACTAATATCAGATGAGAATTTTTATTTTATTTAATTTCTTGTGTTCAACAAGTATATTTATTTTAGTTATTAGACTTTTATCAGATGAGAATTTTTGTTTTATTGGAATTTTTGTGTTTAATATGTATATTTTGCATAATAGACTTTTATCAGATAAAAATTTCTATTTTGCTGGGTGGTGGTGGCGCATGCCTTTAATCCCAGCACTCGGGAGGCAGAGGCAGGCAGATCTCTGTGAGTTCGAGGCCAGCCTGGTCTCCAAAGTGAGTTCCAGGAAAGGTGCAAAGCTCCACAGAGAAACCCTGTCTCAAAAAACCAAAAAAAAATTTCTATTTTATTTAATCCTCTATGTTCAATATATTTTATAGTTATTAGACTTATATCAGAGAATTTTTTCACTTACCTAACTATGTTCTATATGTATATATTTTTTTTATTTTATAATTTGATTTAATTTTACATATCAGCCATGGATTTCCCTGTCCTCCCCCCTCCCACCCCTGACTTCCTCCCAGCCCATCACTTATTCCCATCTCCTCCAGGGCAAAGACTCCCATGGGGATTCAGCTCAACCTGGTAGATTCTATCCAGGCAGGTCCAGTCCCCTCCTCCCAGCCTGAGAGAAGTGTCTCTGCATAAGTCCCAGGTTCCATACAGCAAGCTCATGCACTAAGGGCAGGTTCCGGTCCCACTGCCTGGATGCCTCCCAAACAGATAAAACTAATCAACTGTCTCACTTATCCAGAGGGCCTGATCCAGTTGGGGGCTCCTCAGCTATTGGTTCATAGTTCATGTGTTTACATTAGTTTGGCTATTTGTCCTTGTGCTTTTTCCAATCTTGGTCTCAATAATTCTTGCTCATACAATCCCTCCTTTTTCTCGCCAATTGGACTCCTGGAGCTCCACCTGCAGCCTGGCTGTAGATCTTTGCATCCACTTCCCTCAGTCATTGGATGAGATTTCTAGCACAACAGTTAGAGTGTTTGGCCATCCTATACCAGAGTAGGTCAGTTCAGGCTTTCTCTTGACCATTGCCAGTAATCTATTGTGGAGGTATCTTTGTGGATTACTGGGGACCTCTCTAGTATTTTGCTTCTTCCTATTCTCATGTGGTCTTTATTTACCATGGTCTTTTATTCCTTGTTCTCCCTCTCTGTTCTTGATCCAGCTGGGATCTCCTGCTCCCCTAAGCTCTCTTTCCTTCAACCCTTGCCTTCAATAACCCCACTCACGTCCAGGTTGTTCATATAGATCTCATCCATTTCTCTGTCGTTGGGCAATCTCTGTGTCTTTCTTAGGGTCCTATTTTCTAGGTAGCCTCGCTGGAGTTGGGAGTAGCAGTCTAGTCTTCCTTTGTTTTACATCTAATATCCTCCTATGGGTGAGTACATACCATGTTTGTGTTTCTGAGTCTGGGTTACTTCACTCAGGATGATTTTCTCTAGATCCATCCATTTGCCTGCAAACCTCATGACGTCATTGTTTTCTTCTGCTGAATAGTACTCCATTGTGTATATATACCACATTTTATTTATCCCTTCTTCTGTTGAAGGGCATCTAGGTTGTTTCCAGGTTCTGGCTATTACAAACAATGCTGATATGAACATAGCTGAGCAAGTGCCCTTGTGGTATGATTGAGCATTCCTTGGCTTTCTGTGGAAACAAAAGCAGAACCTCTTTTCCAAAGTAACATATCCTTATATCCAAATTTTGAAGTCAAGGTACCTTTAAAATTTACATTTTGGCATAACTGAACAGCTTTTACAATTAAATGTTTTTCTTCAGTTACAAATATCAAAGACAACATAATCCAGATTCTCTGTGTGATAGCCATCTTTACGTGGCTTATTACATTTATTGTTTCTTTTTAAGACTTTACTTTTAAAAACTATTTGTTTATATAACTGTATATATTCCTTTTTATCTCTTTTTGAAGCCTACGGCACTGTGGCTGTTGGCTCTGCCCACTTTAGCTTCCCAACGTGGTGGTTCTGCCAGCTCTGGGAGCCATCAAGTCTCAGAAATAGTGGGTCTACGTTTTTATCAAAGCAGTGTATAGCCCAGAAAGCTCTCTCTCTCTTTTTTGTTTTAAATACTAGTAAAGACTAAATCTACCACACAGCGTAATGTGCTGCTGGCACACGTCTCATTCCTGCCATACTGCAGGTCAAGTGCACATGCCAGGAACCTGCCAGTAGCTCAAACCCACGTTTTGCAGCTTCTCGCTGCCCATATGAGACATGAAGCAGGAACCTGGTTTTGGCTCTGTTTAGAATTGGTTATTAAATATTGTCAGGTTTAAGGTGGAAACTCAAGCTGTTGGGCGCCATTTGTAGCTGGAGAATTTTTCTCCAGCTCCCACCACCAAGACCTGCCAGTCTCGGAGCCCACTTATAAAATAAACACACAGACTCTTACATTATTTAAACTGCTTGGCCATTAGCTCAGGCCTATCATTGTCTAGCTCTCACTCTTATATTCAGCCCATTTCTATTAATCTTTACTTTGCCACATGGCTCATGGCTTACCGGTACCTTACATCTTCCTTGTCTTGGCAGTGGCTCCAGCTGGTCTCCCTTTCCTTCCTCCTTCCTCAATTCTCCTCTCTCCTTGTCCCACCTATACTTCCTCCCTGGTCACTGGCCAATCAGTGCTTTATTTATATAGAGCGATATCCACAGCATAAAGGAGATATAATAAACTGATAGTAATTATTTTATAACTTGAGATCATTCTGACTTTAAGTGTCTTACATTCCAATAAGAAGAAATAGCCTGACAGAATAGTCTATATAAGTGAAAGAGAGCTGTTTTTGGAGGTTATTGCTCTTTTGATGGTCCTTCATCCAGCTCCTAAGTAAATCATACATCTAGGCTTATTCTTACTTATGAGTGCTCAGCCATTAGTTTGGCTTAATTTCCAGCCAGCTTTTCTTAAATTAACCCTTTTATCTTTTGCCTTTGGCTTTTCTTATTCTCTAAATTCTGTAATTCTTACTCTTACTCTGTGGCTTGCTGTGTAGCTGGGTGGCTGGCTCCTGGAGCCCTCCTCCTCCTCCTCCTCCTCCTCCTCCTCCTCCTCCTCCTCTTCCTCCTCCTCTGACTCCTTGATTTTAGAGCTTTCTACCCAGTTTTCTCCTATATATACTCTGAGCCTGCAAGTCCCACCTATCCTTTCTCCTTTCTTGCTATTGGCCAGTTCTTTATTAAATCATCAGGTGTTTTACACAGGCTCAGTAACATAGCTTCACAGAGTTAAACAAATTCAACATGAACAAAAGCAGTACACCTTAAAATAATATTCTATTACATAGAGTTACTTGGTACCTACAACAAATGAACTTCAGTGCCAAAGTAATAGGCAGAAAATCACATGTGGAAACAAACAGGTATAACCATACTGATAGTCCACAATTTACCCTTTAAAGTTAAATTAGTGAATGAGAAAATGAAGGTCACTACATATTGATATAGTGAGAAATTCAACAAGAGTCCATAAACACATGTTCTTGTGACATTGATGTTCCCAATTTTATAAAGCACTCACTACAAAATATGAGATAACAGATAGAATTCGTCATTATTTGGGGTGATTTTAATACATGATTATATCAGTTATCAAAACAAAAGGAAAGCAATGAACAACTGATATACAAATAAATGGACTGATTTAACATTTACAGAACTTTCCATGGAACAGTAGCAGAATTCATTTTTATCAGCAGCCTGAGCAGTTACTTTTCAAGATGGTTTTGTGCAAAGCAAATCTTCTCAAAAACAAGGTAATTGAAATAATTTTTATTTTTATAAGATCACAGTATAAAAAATACAAAAAAGAACAAAAATGAACTATAGAAAATATATAAACACATGGAGACTAGAAAACAAAACACTGAACAATCAGTGAGATGCTAAAGAAATTGGGAGTGGATTCCAAAGTTCTTAGACACAAATGGTGGTAGGAATAGAGCATAACATTCTTGAAATGTATGGAAATAACAGAGCATTGGAATCTACAAAAAATAAAGTGTTGCAAGAGGGAAGTCAAAGTCTATTTGATATAAAGGTATACATTTAAAAATTAGGGACTAGTAGATGGTTCAGCAAGTAAAGGTACATGCCAACAAGTCTGAATTCAATTCCTGGGAAACATGGTAGAATAAAGGCATTGAACACTAGTAAACTATTCCCATCCACCATCTACATGTGAGTTATAGTGTGTGCACAAGTGAGTGAATGCTATGTGTGTGAGTTCATTCACAAATAACTATGTGTTGAAAACGTAAAAATGAAATATCATTAGTCAGAAAGAAACAACAATGATCAGAACTCAAGTCAATGAGTTCTGAATTTCAACCCATACAGCACAAGAGAATACTCAGCCAATACTAATAAAATCAAACCTGACAAATCATACAAAAGAACCAGTAAAACACTTAGTTCTATAAAAGGATCACCATATACAACACACTCCTCTAATAAGAATGACACCACTTCAAGTTAAAAGACCACACAAATGGAAGGATGAATGGAACCTCACAATTAGCTGGGTCAGGGTCCAGAAGCTTCAGAAACAAAAATCACTGATGCTCAGTCAGGGGGCAGAGCTCAAGACCTCTCAGCATGGCAGAGCTACATATTGACATGGAGAGTAAAACTGTCCCTCAGCGGTAATATGGGCATCATGTTCAAAAGTGACAATACATTCAGTCTTCCCTAGTGTTATTGACACTGTGGTTCCAACAATTTGGAGAACATCAGATAGGGAATTTGGTCAACAACGATGGGAGAAGACAAAAGAAAAGAGAACAGAACACACAGTAAACCCTGCTGCCTATCTCCCACTGAGGTCTCTATAAGTGTGAACCAACAGCTTGTCAAAGTGAAGAGACCACCTTGGCATGCAGAGCATGGGAGGAAGAAGGCCACATGCCACCCAACAAGGTGACAAAAAGAATGAGTCACTTGACCTATGCAGGGGGCCCTCCTACTTGCAAGCTGCTATCCCCACTGTGATCATATATAAACCCTGGAAAACAAATGTGCAAAAAGCAAATGGTGCTGGACTTTGAACTTACTCCCTCAAGGCTGTTCATAGCACCTCTCTCCTCATAATGACATGAAGGTGTGTGATGTGTGACTGATCCATCTGCATCATTGGACTTCACCTTCAGGCAGAGAAGCAGGGATTGATTGCCAAATGATTCTCACAAAACACTCACTTCCCAGAACTACTGGTGCATGGACCAAAATAAACAATTGACTGTCATGAAAGTGGTGATGGGTTTGAATGTGTGTGTGTGGGGAATGTGTATGAGTAAAGTGATGAATTAAACACAAGTGGGTTGAATGTTAAAGAGGCTAATGTTACAGGAGGAAATGGTGCTGGACCTAACCTTGACCCAGCTGCTTGTTCTTACCTGCTCTTTCTGTGTCTGGGGGTCTTTGACATTTTCCTCTTGGCCACTGGTAGAGAAAAGGGAATTCCAGAAAGAATCATACTATTTCTGAAAACTCCAACAACAAAAGAAATCCAAGAACCTATCGTAAGAAAACAGATTGCCCAACTACCCTTCTCTGACCATGGAAATGGGGAAATATCAGCAAGTAGAGAACAAATCCTGTCTGAGTGAGGGTAGGAGACACTAGTGGTGTAGCAATCCTATGGCAATAGACTACTGCACAAAACCATACATGATATCCATCTCGTGTTGCAAACTGGACTTCTAAGTGTCATGACTCATTTGGTGATGGAATTACTCTATCAAAGTGGAGGCATCTCAGATACTCTGTATAACAGATATTTACATTATGATTGATAACAGTAGTGATTACAGTTATGACATAGCAAGAAAAATAATTTTATGGTGAAATATCAAAAACATGAGGAATTATTATGCAATGTTCACGCCATTAGGAAGGTTAAAAATAGTAGTTCTGAAGGCTATTAAGTATGACAATATGGGGTTGTGAGTATCTAACAGTCTCTTTCACTATTGGCAACGCTGAGAATGAGATGCGTAAGACAAAGCACTACTTGCTAAGGAAGCTTGCTAAGAGGCAGAAAGGCTGGAGCCAGAGCTTCAGACTCTGCAGTACAGCAACAAGGAAAGCCAGAGATGGCCATTGCACAATGTTGTGATCCCCTGAACAACAGGCACTTAACAATGGAAGACTGACTCCTCGGCCAGACCATTAAATTTCTCTGAGGCCTTGGTGTTCTCATTCTTTAAGCTCTGCGTGTGTGACATGACCTGCTCATGCCCCATCTTGAGCTTTTCATAGAAAGGATTTGGCAGGTAGTAGGTCATGGACCTAGAGGTAATGAACTCCATGAACATAGGCCTCAAGTATCACAGGAATTCAGGGTGTGTTCTAGACAACCGGATGTCATGGGATGCCACATCCTGTCTCCTAAGTAATGGGAACTTCTGGTATTTATTAAACTTGCTGTTGTATGGACAAGGGGCTGGCTAAAGAAACCCACTCTGAACCTGGAGCCCAGAACTTGGGAAGAAATACACAGATCAGAGCAGAAGAAAACACAGTTTGGCTCATTCAGATCAGAGCCATCTCTGCCCCTGGCCAACTGCCTTGTATAACCAACTAATCACAGAGCAGAACAGTAGAACCCTGGGCCCCAAGTCAACCTGAGGTTGACTGCACCTCCAAAACATCCAGTGTAAACCGCCCTGTCTTGTCAGTATAAAAAAAAGGCTGTTCTGTCCACCCTGGTAGAGGCAGCTACTCTCCTGGACTCCTCCTTCCCAAACAAATATCTTTCTCAAAATAATTTTGGGTGTGATGATCTTCATTCACTGGCATAGAGAAGATCATTGTTGAGATGTCCCCCAGTGGACAGAGCAAGAGGGGGCTGAAAGAGCAGAGCAAGGAGGAGCTGAACAGAAGATCTTTGCTGCGACATCCCTCAGTGGACAGAGCCATAAAGAGCTAAAAAGTAACACTTTTCTCCAGAGCCAGAGTACGTTGCTACATTTCTGCAGGGGTTTTTCCCTTTTTGCAGAGTGAAGCAAAAGAAAGCCACAGCATAGGCAAGAGAAGCAGAGCTCAGCAAGGAAGCCCCCTTAAGAGGGGACTGAGCAAAGCTCAGCTGTAGCAGCTCTCCAGAAGAGCAGGATTTTTGTATCCTGCAGGGTGATCATCCTCCATTAGTTCCAGGTCTGAATTTCCAAAGAAGTCAGAAAATTGTTCCTTCTAGGGTCGGGCTGCCTCTTTGCAGTTCCAGCTGTCAGAGCTGTGCACAACAGCTCCAGGTCTCTGGGACACCTTCAGGGAAGAGCTGTTGTGAGCAGCTTGAGGTGTCCAGGATTTCTCACCCTCCAGGGCTAATTGTCCCTTGCAGTTTCAGCCATCAGAGCTGTGCTAAAGAACTTCAGGTGTCCAGGACACCTTCAGGGCAGAGCTGCTGTTCTGAGCAGCTCAAGGTGTGTGGGATACCTTGTCCACCAGGGCTAAACTGTCTCCTTGCAGTTCCAGCCATCAGAACTGTTCTAAGCAGATCAAGGTGTTGCCTGACTCCCTATGTAGTCAGGACACTTTTCCCCAGAGTTGTTGCAACAAATTTACTTATATTGTTCATACCAAAACCCAGGACCAAACCCAGAGAGTTGCAAACAATTTACTTACAACTGTTCTGACCTTATGCCAGTAGAGGCAGGCTGTTTAGATGAAGTGAGGTGGAGTTGCATGAGCTCTCTCAGGAGGCTTGCTGAAATAGAAGTTTAAGAATTTCCCTGGTGTCTACTCCACAGGTGTATACCCTCCAGAGTCTGTGAAGATGTTTCTCCTGTCTTCAAAAACAAATTGTCTATGATGGGACCTGTCACAATGGAGACCAAAATAACATCGTGAACAGTTTTGAGGATGGGATGCAACATCATGACAGATTTATAAACACCTCCAAAAAAATATCTATGTGTCACTAAAGTAAGTACACTGGTGGAACTATAATACTCAAAGTGGTACTCCCAATTTTCACCCAGGTATCACCTGGGAACTGTGAGATAGGGAACTGCACATGCCCAACCACAGATCCCTGACTGCAGGCACTAGAGGGAGATACATGCACAAACACATAGAAAAATACACAACATAAACACATGTATGTGAGAGACAGAGAAAGAGATACTTAGAGAGACAGAGAAAGAGAGACAGAGTGAGAGTGGGAGAACTCATCAATTGGATGCTGAACAAATGAATGCAGGTGTGTCCTCTCAGAGGGGAACAAAAGGAACAGGAATCATTCTGAGTCCCTGTATGGACGCATTTAGATGTGTGACCAGGCCTCTCCAACTGCTGCTTGGAGAATCAAACATACAAGGCCTTTTAAAGTAAGTAACAAAAAAACTAACTCAAACTCACAGCAACTAACATCTCACACTAGACAGCACTTGATAGAATCTCTTCAAAGTCATGCTAGGAATTCATACTACTGCCTCAGTCCATGAGTACTATGACTCATGCCACAGGCTCTGTTCTTGTTTCTTTTTAGAGGAAGCAGAATAGTCTTTGTCCTCATGTCATTCCTGTCCACATTTGAGGTTCTGCCTTTGGGAGGAGTTCAGAGACACGATTTTGGCATACCCTGAAGGCATACCCTGAAGATGCAGCCTACCAGAATCACAGACCTTATATAAAATGAAGAAATGATGACAGAGTGGACCTGAGATTGAAACCACAGGGTTTGAAAGAATGAATACCTATTCTTCATGCTTTCTTCTGTGATAAAGATCAGGTGATCTCACTGTTACTTTCTTTCAATGGTCATTTCCTGTAGCTGAGTGGTCAGTCTGCACCTTCTGCTTCACCTGTATCTTGGTGAGGAAGGTTTGGTGGGATGGTGGCTCTCTGGTGCTCCTTGTGGGAAGATGAACATAAATGAACTTGCAGTATCACTAGGCAAAGATAATGGACAGACCACCCTGAGTCCTAATCAAATTTTTGAGAAAGCTTGTTTACCAGTGACTCAGTGACACTGCAAATTATTTTGTCCTGTGCTTCAGATGCCCCCTTTGGGGAACTTAGCTGTCTCCTCTATTTGAAGGGAAGTGGTTAACCCAGCTATCTTGTTTACTCTGCCCTCATAGCACATGCTCCAAGTAACCAAGGAGATAGCCTCTTCAGGCTCATTCACAGCAGCATATTCAGAATTCAACTTGGCTACAGAGTCCGCAAGCCTGTGGGTTTCTAAGTCATGAAAAAATTGCCATAGTTCATAATCACCCCAGTCATTTAGAGGTTCCCCAAATATCTTGACAGGTCACTCTAACCATATAACTATTGATGGAGAAGACATATAAGGGCAGAACATGGTCACCAGACTGAACAAGTCTCCTCACTGACAACTGAGGAACACAGAGCAGCTGGGAAGTAACTAAAGTTAGCCACTGTGTTTGAAGTAGAGTGATGTCCTGCCTTGAAATGGGCACATCTCATTAATCCCTCCCTCTTTTATGTCAGTCTCATGTTCACACATCAATGCCTATCTACCAAAAGGCATGAAAGCCAAGAGTTCTCAGCATAAAACATTGGTCTTACCAGTTCCTGACTTCTGAGCCAGAACAATTAATATCCTGGAATCCTTGAATTTCAAGAGGCATGACAAGCAGGGAAGTTCTTTTGGTTCCCAGAGACTCCAGATTTCTGTTCCCCATTACTGGAAGATTTAGCAGAAGCCCACTTCCTCCAGGAAGATTCCCTTTTCTTTTTTTTTTTCCGAGACAGGGTTTCTCTGTGTAGCTTTGCGTCTTTCCTGGAACTCACTTGGTAGCCCAGGCTGGCCTCAAACTTACAGAGATCCGCCTGGCTCTGCCTCCCGAGTGCTGGGATTAAAGGCGTGCGCCACCACCGCCCGGCAAGATTCCCTTTTCTTGCACAGAACTCATTACATGATTCTCTTGACCATTTCTTTCTTGAAGTTTTACATTGAGGCTGAAGGTCAGCTTTCTTCAGTCACTCTCTGGTCTCTCTACCCTCTCCATTCTCTTTCTGAATTAGACTCTTCAGTATGCCATCATGTTCATCAGTAAATGGAGAAGGCACTGAATAAACTTTCCAAAGACAGTGGCTGTTGCCACAACATAGTGACATCATAGAGGATGCCAGGGCTTTCCAGGATACATTAGAATGTCTAGAGATGAGCTGCACATGTCATGGGAACTAATATTGCTAAGAGCTTTCCTTACAGTAGATGTCAAATTGTACTTTGCAGGAGCCTCTGCTGGGATACAAGGGAAGCCCTTCAGCATCCCCTTCATCCAAAGCCAGAGATCTCTCCCTGATTCATTGAACATCCTTCAGTTAATTCCCTGTGTAGAACTGAATCTTTATCTCCTACTGAAATTTTATGTACACAGGTAATGATATCATAGAAATTTATATATGCAGAAGTTCATCATAAGTACCTGCAACTGAGTGACAGGCCACACTAGTGGAAACCCATGAACTGTGGACTGGTGGCTGTGGAGCCCCCATGAGACTGGACTAGGTTCTCTGGATACAGAAGATGGTTGTTTGGCTTCAACTGTTTGGGAGGCACGCAGACAGGGGATAGAGATCTATTCATGCTCATTGGGCAGGCTTCTGGAACCCAGTGCCTGTGGTGTGACACCTTGAACAGCTTTGGTTTAGTGTGGAGGGGGTTGGACCTGCCTAGGCTCAGTGTTCTGGACTCTGCTGATTGCCCATGGGAGACCTCGATTTGGGGGATGTGGGGATGTGCAGTGGCTTGGGAGAAAGGGATGGGGGTGGGTAGTGGGAGAAAGGGGGCTCTGTGGACAGTATGTGGGGTAAGGAGAAAATTTCTTAATAATGAAAAATGAAAAAAAACAAAACAATACAAAAAAGATGTAAAATCAAAAAAAAAGTACCTACATTTCCTTATCTCCTTAGCCACAAGACATTATAGACTTAATGCTGACTGAGAAGGACACTTGTTGAACAACTTCCTGTTAAAGAGTCTACAGGAAACAGCTAGGCAGAGTTATGCTACAGGAAGAGGCTGATACAAGCATTCATAGGAGCGTGATATGGTCATGGAGCTCAGTGTGACTAAAATCTGTGTTATCAGCATGTGTGTAGTGGGTGTTGTACTCTCTGTTCAGTAGCTCAAAGTGGTCTGCTATTACTGGGTAGTAAAGATGGCCAGATAGCTGGAGTCTTCCACACAGAACATGAGTTTCCCTTAGAGCAAAGGATATTCAGGAAAATCCTTTGCAAGCCCCTTCATAGTTAGCAACATAGACACTCGGGTTCCACTGGACACTCTAGATCAATGGTTATTTTTTTTCCAATTCTCTGACCCTTTAAATCTTTAAATAGCATGAACAGTAGTTCCTCACCTTGTGGTGAGCCCTAAACATAACTGTTTCGTTTTTTCTTAACTTTAATTTTGTTACTTTTTTTTTAAAGTTTTATTTATTTATTATGTATACAGTATTCTGTATGCACATATCCCTGCAGGCCAGAAGAGGGCACCAGATCTCATTACAGATGGTGGTGAGCCACCATGTGGTTGCTGGGAATTGAACTCAGGATCTTTGGAAGAGCAAACAGTGCTTTTAACCTCTGAGCCATCTCTCCAGCCCTAATTTTGCTACTGTTATGAATTGTAATTCAAATATTTGATTGCAGTATATCTGATATGCGACCCCCAATGGGGTGGTGACCCAGATAGGTTGAGGACCACAGCTCTGAATGCAGGCAGAAATCTCCTCAAATCCTGGCAGTGATGGTGGGGCAGTGTGATTCTTAGTTTTTATTATCAGACTGAATCAAACTAGTCACCTGAGAAGAGGGATCCTCAATGAGGAATTCTATAGATCAGATTTTTCTTTGAACTTGTCTCTGTGGGATTTTATTAATTGGATTTTTTTTTAAGATTTATTTATTTTGTATGTAGTGTTCTGCCTGCATGTATCCCAGCAGGCCAGAAGAGGGCACCAGACATCATTATAGATGGTTGTGAGCCACCATGTGGGTGCTGGGATTTGAACTCAGGACCTCTGGAAGAGCAGCCAGTGCTCTTAACTCCTGAGCCATCTCTCCAGTCCCGATTTTATTAATTGTTAATTGAGATAAGACTCCCTAAAATGGGCAGAATCATTTCATTGTCTGCAACCTGTGTTGTGTACATATGAAGAAGCTAGAGCATAAGCATAAGAAAACAGGTAGCATGAGTACATTTGTTTATCTCTGCTCTTGGCTGTGGATGTGATATGATTAGCTGAGTTCCTATCCTGATTTTCCAAAAATGGAACTATTACCTGTAATTGTGAGCTATGATCAATTTTTCCCATTCTAAGTTGCTGTGCCTGATAATTCAGTGCAATAAAGATATTAAGAAAGCACTATATGACAGAGGGGTTTTCACAAGTCAGTGAGATGTGTGTTTCATGAAATGTTCAACAGCACCTTATCTGTCTCAGAAGAGATTCTACTTCCTCCTGAACCCAACCTGTGTTTCCCTGTCACAGTGTTACAAAGACCCAGAGACACCCAAAGACTCACAAACCACTTCACCCTGTCAATAAGTGTCCCTTGATATTGTCTTGCCATAACAAGTACCATGCTAAATTCTTCTAATGTGTTATATACAAGCTTCCCTTCAACGAATGTATTTTTCCTTGAATTTCCTGACCATTGGAATTTTCAGATATGGGGAACTGGGTCTGAATTCACTGCCTTGACAATGAATTTCAATCTTATGCTATGTCCTTCCTTGAAGGTCAGAGGAGGCTTCTTAAAGCTGAGAGCAATGTAGCACCGTAAATTCCAGGTGTGTGGGGGTGAAGTAATGTTTGGCAATGTGTCCACTAGTTACCTTATGTTTAAGATTAACTCCAGGGCTGATGTACGTAGATCCCTGTGAAAACTTGTTGGTATCACTCTAACTTCTGTGTCTCTTCAACAAGATTTCTCTAAACAGATCTTTGACAAATTTCCTCCTTTGAAAGTAAACAGACTTTATCAGATGTGAAAAGTCACTTTGATTTTTTTCCTTCTCCTAGGACATGAAACAGGCCCTTTTGAGCTACATCAAAGGCTATCCAAGGAGAATAAGGTCTGAAATAGCCACAGGTAAAGCTTTAGAATGCAGGTCTGAGGAACAGAGTGCAAAACAAGGGCAGGACAGCAGGCACACCCAGGAAATCTTGGTTATGTCTTTGGCAGTTTAGCCTCTCTGCATGTCAGTTTCTTCTACCTGGAGAAAGATGGGTTGGGATACACCATGCAGATGGGTGCTGTCACAAGGCGTGACTTATAAAATCACTTCCTTCATAAGTGGGACTTTGTTTTTTTTCTTGTTTCTTTTTGTGTGTGGGGTTACAAGCTAGCATTTATATGACCTAAGCTGCACGTCTGTTTCTGAAGAACATCTCTTTCTGGGAACAAAGGAATCAGATATTAAACTTACAAAAATGCTGAAAATGATGCTTTAGAGCAGAGAATCACTTCACTTGGTTGAAAAAAAATAACACTTCTTTTCATGACCATTACCAAATATGGTGTGTGGCTCCTGTCCTTTGCCATTTGGAAAGACTCACCAGCTAGCTATTCTTTAGTGATTAGCCATTTTCAGATGCTAAAAGTAAAGAAGATGGAGAGGGAAGGTAGAAATCAACATATTTGATCCTAAATATAGAGTTGTGTTTGCCTGTTCCAATCTCAGAATTCTAATCCTTATCTGGCTAATCTGATTATGTCTTGTAAATGAATAAATAACAAAGTTAATTCTGACTCCTCAGGGATAAATTCTGCAGTTTCAATATGTAGGACCACTTTTTCTGCATACTGAGATTCAGTAACTATGTCGAGAGTTTCTGAAGAGAGGAAGTAATAAGTTAGGGTGCATAGAGGAGCTAACTGTCTCTTTTGGCATAGGATTTCATAGGGCTAAGATGTAGTAGCTTGCTCTCTACCTCTCTAATCTTCCAGCTTTTACCCCAATATCTGGCTTGTGTTTTGGTTTTTTTTTTTTAATTAATAAGACCTTTTAAGATCTGTGTTGCAGGGAAGTGGCTTAACTGCTCCTTGAACCCAAAGAACCTTCAGATAAAGAAGTCTGTAACAATGTAGTATGCTTTGCAGATGCTCCCTTGTCTATTGCTCAGCTGTATATAAGCACTGGGTAGAATAAACTGGATACAACAGTATTCAGTGATAGTCCTCCCAAATCTATCCAATGTCTCTATGTTTCTTGTATGTCTCTGTTTTTTCTGTCTTTTCTTAATTTACACTCCCCTATTCAGGTATTGTTTGACAGGTTGGATGGTCCTGACAAGGGTCTGAGAAATATAAAGTTCTGATGACATAAAGGTTTGCATTATATGGGTCTAAAACTTCCAAATAAGGTCATAAATTTTTATTTCTGTTCCTAGTTCATATCAGTTTCCACAGGTTTGCACTTTTCTGACAGACCCATCCAAGCATCAATTGTTAATGACAACCTGCTCCATGTGACTATGAGCTCTGAACTTCATGGAAGCTGATATAAACTAATCCAACTGATGCAAAGGCTGCTTCTTCAGCTGGTCAATGAACCAGTGGCTTCTAAATTGCCTCCTTACCTTTGACTAACATTCTACCCTTCCAAGGCCCTGGCAATGTCAGGGACAAGGACAGAATCTCTAAGGACAGGCAACTAGATTATCTTACAGTCAGGTTGCCTAGCAACAGGACATTGAGGCAGAGCCCTTGACCCTTTCACCCTGTAAACATCCTATACAAACATCCTGTTAGCTTGCCCCACCTTATGCAAATAACAGCTTCTTGCTCTCTCCACCCTGCAGGAACTATATAAACCCTCTTGGAGAAAAATAAAGTGGCACCTTTATCAGAATCTAGACTTAGTGCGTTTTCTTTGTATCTCCTGTTCCTATTATTCTGTCCTTAGGGTGGTTGAGAACCCATTGAAGCCCTGCAGGTGGGGCAACTGGCACCCCACATGGATGAAACCACCTCTTGAGGATTCAGATTGTCGTCTCCCAGAGGAAGATCAAGGCCTTGGTGAAGTTGTTGAATCCCCCTGAAATCGCCCAGTTCAGGACGGGATCCCGGAGGAGAGCGGAGAAGAAACAGGTAAGAAAATGATGAGCCATGGGACAGGCAACTTCGTCACAAGGTTTATTTATTTCTGGCCTAAATGAGCCCCTCAAAATACAAGGAACTAGGGTAAAGAAAAAAGACCTTAAAGCCTTTGTTGATTATTAATGACATTCTCAGGGTCTATAAATATTCCCCTGACATACAAAAGCTTATTAATATAGGAGAAAAAAATCTTCAAAGAAGCCTTTCGCTCCCCCTCTACCTGCCCTAAGACATGCCCCCCCCCCAGGGCTTTCTGGTCCACCTTCAGTCTGTCCCTGGGTTCACGACCTGAGCTCTATGGAAGAGGGGATGCTCACGACTTTTAAACCTATCCTAACAATCCCCAGGAGTCGGCTCCTGCTCATCCTCATCCCTCTGTTAATTTGACCTCTATCTCCCCTCTAGAACCCACAGAGGAGGCTTCCCTAGAGAAAGGGGTGGCCCGTTACCATAATCCAGACTGGCCCCCTGCAAAAATCTCCCCTTAACACAGGAGTCCTTTGGCCCTTTTTTACCACCTCAAAAATCTCCGGCAGTTCCCCCTTCCACAATGCCCCCTGCCTATGTTTCTCTGTCTTCCCATTTTTGCGGGCCTATTTTGATGAGTTGGCTCCTCCTGTCCCAGATCTTGGCTCACTGAGATGGGCCCTCCAGGCTCGTAGGGAACATGTCGAGCTTTTAAGGGAATTGAAAACTCTTGACAAAGAATTTAAAGATCTTGTCCTTGAAGTGGTGGCTCCTGGTCCGATAAAACCATCTCAAAAATCTAGTAAATCAAAGAGTAAGCCTCAGCCTGTCCTGGCATTTCCTGTTACCAGAAGCTAGACCTCTGGGGACTCATCCAAGGTAGCCACCCAGAGCGGCCCCTCAGGGGGTTTGGAAGATAAAAATGAAGAGGGGGAGGAAGGGGAGGTGGAGGAGGAGGAGGAGGAGAAGCCGTCACCAGAGGACCCCCTTGCCAGGACAGACTAATCAAAAATTAAATTTCTGCCTTGTTGAAAAGCTGAAATCCGCCTGTGCTCAGTATGGTCCTATGGCTCCTTTTACATTAGCCTTGGTGGAAAACCAGAGTGAACATTGGTTGACCCCTAATGACTGGTATTTTCTTGCCCTTGCGGCTCTTTCTGGGGGTGACTTTGTCCTCTGGAAAATAGAATTTACAGAAAATTGTTGAGAAGTTGCTCAAAAAAATACTGAACAGCCGTCCTCAAAAACTTGGACACTAAAGAAACTCCTCGGCAACCCCCCTTACGATACAAATGCAGCACAGGCAAAATTCCCTCCTGGCCTCCTGGCCCAGATTCAAAACTCGGGGGTCTGGGCCTGGAAATGCCTGCCCCAAAAGGGTTCGGTTACCACCTCATTAGCAAAGATTCCTCAGGGCCCTGATGAACCTTTTAGTGAATTTGTCTCTTGCTTAAATGATGCAGTTGAGAGACTTTTTGGGCAGAATGAACACGAAAGCACCTTTGTTAAACACTTGGCCTTTGAAAGTGCAAACCCTGCCTGCCAGGAAGTCCTCCGCCCTCATAAAAACAGAGCGGACCTGTCTGAATATGTGAGACTCTGTTCAGGTGTTGGTGCCGCCCATGCCATGGGATCAGCTATAGGTGCTGCCCTTAGGGTTTCACAACAGCCTGGAGCCCGCACCTGTTATTTCTGTAAACAACCCGGACATTTCACTAGGGAATGTCCCCAGAAAGGTCACAGCCTCACGCCCTTAGCCCAGCAGGCTCAGGAGGCCGACTCCATGAGGCCCCTGCCTTCCACTCTCTGCCCCTGCTGCAACAAGGGCTGTCATTGGGCTACAGAATGCAGGTCAAAAGTCAATTATCTCGGTCAGCCCCTTCCTCCGTGGGTGCCGGGAAACTTCCAAAGGAGCCAGCCTTTGGCCCCAATGCCTCCAAGAACGCACCCTGGGGCCTTGAGGTCCACTCACCCCCTAACTCCCCAGCCTCAACAAATTCTCCCGACCCAGTTCCATTCTCCTCCCTCCGGAGAGCAACTCCAGGCAGTGCCGGATTGGACTTGTGTGCCGCCGCCAAAACAGTATTAAACTCCCTTGAAGGGGCTCAGGTCATCCCTACAGGGGTGACAGGGCCCCTACCTCCTAATGTTTGTGCGCTTGTCCTTGGCCGTGCTTCTGCGGCCCTCCGAGGGGTCCAGGTCTACCCTGGCATAATAGATAGTGATTTCACAGGTGAAATTAAGATTCTGGCCACTGCTGTAAATGGCATGGTCACGATTCCTCAAGGTCCGCGCCTGGCACAGCTAGTTCCTCTACCCTCCTCTGTCTGTGATAATCCCTCAATTACAAACACCCCTCGGGGGTCAGCTGGATTTGGCTCCTCTGACGCCTACTGGGTCCAGCCTGTTACTCAGGATCGCCCTACTCTCACCCTTACTATAGAGGGAAAGAAGTTTCAGGGTATCTTGGATACAGGGACAAACACCACAGTCATTTCACATTCTCACTGGCCGTCTGCTTGGCCACTGGTTCCATCCCTCACCGATTTAAAAGGAATCGGGCAGTCTAATAATCCTTTTTTTTTTGTTTTGTTTTTTTTTTTTGAGACAGGGTTTCTCTGTGTAGCTTTGCGCCTTTCCTGGAACTCACTTGGTAGCCCAGGCTGTCCTCGAACTCACAGAGATCCGCCTGGCTCTGCCTCCCGAGTGCTGGGATTAAAGGCGTGCGCCACCACCGCCAGGCATAATCCTTTAATTAGTCTCACCTTAGATGCTGCAGGGCACTCTGCCGCTGACAGGCACTGGCACCCTTCTCCAGGCCACTAGCCATGTGGCGAGATCCCCTCACAGGGCATTGGAAGGGCCCCGACCCGGTCCTTATTTGGGGACGAGGTTCGGCCTGCATTCTTGACAGGATAAACTCTGCTCCCAGATGCAGAACGCCTGGTTAGAGCTGTAAATATACCTGATCTGCCCAGGAGAGATAGCCCCTCTCCTGAGGAAACTAATTCTGTTTCAAATGCTGTCCCTCTGGCAAGCCCTCCAGGCTGTTGTCTTCACCCACAGCAACCCCCACCAGCCCTTTAGCTCTGTTATCACTCTGCTCAGAGTTCCTGTGGGGGGGACAGTGGGAACTTTACAGCAAACTGTGTTTGAGACTTTTCACAGAGTATACAAGTCCCATAGTCAATCACGTTCTGGGCTGTGACACTGCTTGTCACAAATCCAGTCTGACAGCAGGGGTCATGTTTCCAAGGGCAGTGCTGAATTTTCATCCATGGTGTCAGAAAGACTTGTCGGACTTGCTGGCCTTGGTGTCACAGGTGGTCATAGCCGTGTTGGGCCAGCTTGACACAGCCTGTGGCTGGCAGGTAGCACAACAAACAGGGTAGCACCAGAGATGCCACTCAGGGCACTTAGGTCCCTTCCACCTAGACTAACCTTTTATTCCTCAGATCAATTCCTAGATCTCTAGGAAGAGAAGCCACACTGAGACGACTGCCTTGATGGGAGCCTGTTACTGCCATCACCTTAGCAGTCCTTCTGGGGGTTGGAGCAACGGGAACAGGCACAGGAATTGCCTCTCTGGTCCTGTCCAACTAACATTACTCTGAGCTTTGACTGTCCATAGACGAGGATATTGCTCAATTTGAACAGGGAATTTCAGCCCTCCAGTCATCCCTTTCCTCCCTAGCTGAGGTAGTTTTACAGAACAGGAGAGGCCTGGATCTCCTCTTTCTACAACAGGGTGGTCTTTGTACTGGGCTCAAAGAGGAATGTTGCTTCTTTACAGACCACACCAAGATAGTCAGGGACAGTATGGAAGGTTAGAAAAGGACTAGAAAAAGAAAAAAAAAGAGAGAGAGAGAAAAGGAGAATAAGAGCTTGGGTGGTTCTAGAATTGGTTTTCCAACTTCCCTTAGCCAACAACCCTTTTTCCCTCCCTCCTAGGACCTGTTGTAGGCCTGCTCCTGGTCCTTGCCTTTGGGCCATGGGCACTTTCCTGGCTCACTCGGTTCATCCAAAGCCAAATAATAGGTTCATTACCATTGTTTTGATATGCAGGACTCCAGGGGTGAAATTTCCCTTGATGAGAGATGCCCCACACAGACCCCTTCACTCTGGGGAGGCTGCATCTGTGTGTGGGAAAAAGGCTCGCTCAAGGCATGATTGGAGTGCAGCTGGGACTGCACAGGCTGGGGACCATGGTACCCCAAAATCCCGAGAGCCTGGATTATATGCCCTGTTGCATAGCGGTTGTGCAGTAACAGCCTTGCGCTTACCCATTTCCGCTCCCTCAAAAAACTGCATTGTCCATTGATTCCTGCACTATGGGGACGCCTGTGGTGCTTGAGTCTGGAGAGACATTCCCTCTTGGACCTTTTTTCACAACCTTTAGAGGGATAGGACCTCTGTAATCCTCCATGCAAAGCCTCTTTCAGAGTCCTCCTTTTAGACCATTTGAACCTGGTTTATGTTGGCCCTTAGATTTATTACTAAAAAGGGGGAGATGTCAGGGACAAGGATAGAATCTCTAGTTAGTGGAAAAATACAGACACCCATAAGACAGGGAACTAGATCATCTTACAGTCAGGTTGCCTAGCAACAGGACATTGAGGCAGAGCCCTTGACCCTTTCACCCTGTAAACATCCTATACAAACATCCTGTTAGCTTGCCCCACCTTATGCAGATGACAGCTTCTTGCTCCCCCCACCCTGCAGAAACTATATAAACCCACTTGGAGAAAAATAAAGTTGCACCTTGATCAGAATCCAGACCTGGTGTGTTTCCTTGTATCTCCTGTTCCTATCATTCCGTCCTTAGGGTGGTCGAGAACACATTGAAGCCCTGCAGGCGGGGCAGAGAACACGCAACACCACACAGGCAGATTCTCACTTGCTCTCGCCTTACTTTCTCTCTCTCTCATTTATCTATCCTCCTCTACCTCCACCTCCACCTCTATCTCTGTCTTTCTCTGCCCCTCGCTTCTATGTACAGTCCCATCCCTGGTATCCAGGTTAGCTAGGCCATGTTAAGTAGGGAAATGCTTTTCACTCCTCAACAGGAAGCCTTCCTTCAATGAGCACTGAAAGTCTCCAGAGGCTCTCCTCCACACTGCTGACATCTTCCATGATGAAGCCTAAAAGAAAATCACTCTCCCTGCCACCTGGAGACAAGCCTGTCTATGCTCTTCCTAATCTCCCTCTCTACAAAGCTTCCTGGAGACTTTTGCTGTGGCTGAAAAGGGAGCTTCCTGGTGATGGGGGTGGGTGTGGAGGACCTGACTTCATGGACCTGCCTGTCAGGCCACTTTAAAGGACGGTACTGCCACCTTCCCAATGGTTCCTACACAATGCTCTTACCAACCACGCTCTGGCATGCCCCTGAGCCCTAATCCACACACACGAAGCACCACTCCAAACCTTGTACTCACCTGAGCTGGATCTGAAGGATGGAGCCCTAAAAGGCTTCCCTACATGCAAACCTGTCCTTCCTCTACATCCCAGAGCTGACGACCATAACTCGTACATACTGTGCCTCTCAGGCACTGATATGACTTCTCACAGTACTGGGCCACAATAATCCCAGGTATACACACACACACACACACACACACACACACACATACACAAAAGTGCTCCTGCATGCTTAGCAGTTGTAGGACTCCAGATAGTGCCCTCTGTTAATTTCAGAGCCTTCTCTAAGGATACTTCCTGATGAGATGATGTCTGGACATGAGAATGCAGGACAAGGGGCTTTTGGACCTTTGATGGTGGGAGTTCTTCCTGGGTTTAATGCAAATGAAGCTAGGCAGGAGAAGACAGGACTATGTGTGTCCTGAATGACACAGAGGAGGCTTGTCAGAGGAAGCACGGGCTGTGAAACCTGGCCACTATGGTACCTAAGTCCTGCCTGGCCTCTTTGTGAGCACCCCTGAGTCCAAACCCTGTTCTGGATGCTTCTACTGGAATTCACCTTGAGCCACCACACCGCCATACTGGGTACGAACAATCAGGTTGGATAGGATGATGATTGGGGAGTTGAGGGTTCCAGATCCCTTACAGGGATCTGGGGATGTGGCTCTGGAGCTGGAACCTTTTCTAACAGGTCCCAGTGCCTAAATTCAACCTGTAGCACAACTCAAGAGAAAATCCAGTTGTAAAAGAAACAAAAGGCAAGCCAGAGAGAAGTCCAGGCAGCCAGAGAGGAGAGGGGATGGCAGGAGGAGATAAATGGATGACAGACATTTGGCCAAGGTGGCTAGCAACCAGGCCTGAGACCCTGAGCACCTCCCAGAGATGCAGGGCAGAGTTTGTGTGGTCTCCGGAAGTGAGCTGTGGATACTGCTAGGGAGGCTCAGACAAAAGCTAGGGGGTCCCGGGGTGGCCCTGTGCACCACCATAAGGGCAGGCGGGCTGGCACGGAGGCAGGAAAAGTTCCACACAACCACCCCCATGCAGCCCAGGCTGCACAATGCCCTGCGGAGAGGTCCTCTCCTGCTCCCAGACATGGCGGCCACAGGACCCTGGAGGCTGTGCTTCCCTGAACCCCAAGCCAGCCACGTGTCGCCCGCCCGGAGCTGGTCATCTGGACCCTGCTTCCTCCTCCAGCTCTCCTGGGTCATGGAGCAGGCCAGAGAACCGCTTTGGTCCTGGGGGACCCAGGCGGGAGCCCTTCCCTAGGCGGCATGCCTCCATTTCCAGGGTAGCACAGGGACCTGCTGGCGGAATTGGCAAACTGAATCCGCGGGATGGCAGCAGGGCACCGAGAATGCCAAGGGCCAAGGGCGAAGGGTGCTCTCTCTCTGCCCTTCACAAACAAAAAAAAAAAAAAAAAAAAAAAAAAAAAGCCAAAGCTCCAAGATGGAGGACAACCATCTAGGCTAGGACTGGACAGACATGCCACTCTAGGGCTGCTGCTAGGGATTCAGTGGTGTGCAGAAGGTGAGGGTGTGGTGTGTAGATGGGGGTAACAGACTTTAACTGGTTCCTCCATTGTAACCTCCATGCACTGCACTTCCCTGACACACTAGGCTTTGTGCCAGCCCCTGAAGGCCCTGCCTGAGGGTATGGTGGGGTGCAGGGAGAGAGGGCAGGTGGTGGAGGGTGTCATGGAGGGGGCCAAGTGGGGAGTGTGTGGATGTGGGGGCAGGCTCACTTGAGAGTCTGAGCCACACCCTAAGGAAGTCCTCCACAAACCACATCTGGACTATAGGGGAGGAGCCAAAGAAACATAATAATGGGGTTGGGGTTCAGGGGCAGAGCATCGCCCCCTAGCTGCCAAACCAGGGTATTCTAACAGCTGCATCCCTGCCCTAGCCCAGCCTTCACCCCAGACACACAGACACACACAGACACACAGACACACACACACACAGCAGCTTTCAGAGATCCAGTGGTGTCTACATGACTCCACCCACTAGGATGACCAGTACAGCTTCCAGGATGGCCTTGGGTCTGCTGACCCAAGCTTCCAGGTCAAGGTGGCCCAACAAGAGGGGCCTCCAAGGCTGTACCCGGTTCTTCTAAGGCAGTGGGATGGAAGGTGTTACACCAAGGGAGATGACCACCCAACTCAATGGGACCCTCGACCCAGCTCGGGCTTCCCACCTTGCAGAAGGCCGCTCCAGGATGGACACAAGGCAAAAGGGCAGGCAGCTGTGTATGCTTGTAAGGGATGCAGAGTCAGCGGCCTTAGTCCCGTGTCCCAAATCTGATGGTCTAATACTAAGATGGGAAAAGAGGGACTTCCTTCCAAAATCTTGGCCTTGGTAGTGATGAGCGTTCAGATGGATGCTGCCCCACATCATGCAAAGCAGGGACCATAAGGACATCCACAACCTTGCCTCAACAGGCAGGGCGTCCAGGTCCCTGAGGTGAAGACAAGAACACATCAAAAGAAGAAACATTGCACCCACCTGGCCTCTTGCCCTACCAAACCCTGGGCCCAGGCCCCCACCTTAACCATCTCCTAGGCAGCACCAGGCAACCATTCTGACCTACGTCCACCTCTGTCACAATCTCTCTCCTCTGCACAGCCCTCCACCTCCCACCCCTAACCTCCCACCTCCCGACCCTACCCTACACCAAATACCAGGCACCACTCAGGAAACTTCTCTTTCCGTTCTCTAATTTCCCCCAAGACCCTGTCAGGCATGGAACTCTCTGTATCCTCTGTGGACACCCACCTACCTGTGGCAGGGCCTAGGAACACACAGGACTCGGCTCTCTCAAGAGATTCCAAGTGGACCAAGGACAGGTAACATCAAAGCTGAGGGACAAGAAGCAATTCTCAGTCTTAACTCCATTATGCCTGAAGCACCCACCCACCCTGTCTGTCCTTATGGATGTCCCACAACATTCCAGGTATCCTACACAAAATTCCCTCCAGGGGCACAGATCCATGGAACAGAAAAAAGTGTCCATAGACAGAGTGGGTCTGCCCACCAGCCTGCATGAAAAACAGCCACAAACTAGAGAACACCCAACACCCCACAAGCAGATTCTCATTTGCTCTCCCACACTCTCTCATCCTGTCCCTCCCCCCTCTCTTTCCCTGTTGCCCCCCAACCCCTCTCATTTATCTATCCTCCTCTACCTCCACCTCCACCTCTATCTCTGTCTCCCTCTGTCCCTGTCTCCCATGTGCAGTCCCGTCCCTGGTATCCAAGGTAGCTAAGCCATGTTCATTTGGGAAATGCTTTGTATTCCTCAACGGGAAGCCTTCCTTCCATGAGCACCGAAAGTCTCCAGAAGCCATCCTCCACACTGCTGACATCTTCTTGATGGATCCTAGAAGGAAATCACTCTCCCTGCCACCTGGAGACAAGCTTGTCTATGGTCTTCCAACTCTCCCTCTCTACAAAGCCTCCTGGAGACATTTGGTGAGGCTAAAAGGGGAGCTTCCTGGTGCAGGGGGTGAGGTTGGAGGCCCTGACTTCCTAGACCTGCCTGGTAGGCCACTCCAAAGGACAGTCCTGCCACCTACCCGATGGTTCTGACACAATGCTCTCAGCCACCATGCCCCGGCACACCCCTGAGCCCCAAACCACACACAGGATGCACCACTGAAAACCTTGTGCTCACCAGAACTGGAGCTGAAGGATGGAGCCTTAGAAGGCTCCACTACATGCCAACCTGTCCTTCCCTCAACCCTGGCCTGACCACCATAACTCTTACATACTGTGCCTCTCAGGCACTGCTTATGGACACTCACAGGATTAGGCCACAACAAAACCAGGAACACACAAACACCCAATACACACACACACACACACACACACACACACACACACACACACACAGCAGTTCTAGGTCTACAGATAGTGTCCTCTGTTAATATCAGAGCCTTCTTTAAGTGTTCCTCCTGCTGAAATGATGTCTGGACAGGGCAGTGCAGGACAACGGGCTTTTTGAACTTGACCCTGGGAGTTCTCCCTGGGTTTAATGCAAAGGGAGCTAGGCTGGAGAACACAAGAAGGAGTATGCGGCCTGCATGTATCCTGCATGTCACAGAGGAGGCTTGTCAGGGGAGGCAGGGACCATGAAACTTGGCCACCATGGTACCTAAGTTCTTCCTGGCCTCTTTGTGAGCACCCCTGAGTCCAAACCCTGGTCTGGATGCTTCTACTGGGATTCCCCTTGAGCCACCACACTGCCTTGAGCTCCTGGATCACTGGGTACACACAACCAGCTTGCATAGGATGATGATGGGGGCGGGGGAGGGACCTCGCAGACCACTTGTAGGATTCTGGGGTTTTGCTTTGGAGCAGGAACCTTTTCTGACAGGTTCCAGTCCCTGAATTCCACCTGTAGCACAGCTCAAGGGCAAACCTTGTCAAAGGAACCAAAGGCAATCCAGAGAGAAGGCCTGGCAGCCAGAAAGGAGAGGGGCTTTCAGGAGAAGTTAAATGGATGACAGACATTTGTCCACAGTGGCTAGCACCAGACCTGAGACCCTGAGCACCTCCCAGAGATGCTGGGCAGAGTTTGTGTGGGTTCTCAAAGTGAGCTGTGGATACTGCTAGGGAGGCTCAGACAAAAGATGGGCGGTCCTGCGTGGCCTGGTGCACCACGGTAAGGGCAGGCAGGCTGGCACACAGGATGTTTCCCCAAAATGACCATGATGCAGCCCAGGCTGCACAATCCCCTGTGGAGAGGTCCTCTGCTGCTGCCAGACATGGCGGCCCCAGGACCTGGGAGGCTGTGCTCTTGCCACCGGCAAGCCAAGTCTCGTGGCCCCCGCCCGGAGCTGGTCACCTGGACCCTGCTTCCTCCTCCAGCTCTCCTGGGTCAAGGAGCGGGCAAGAGAACCTCTTTGGTGCTGGGAGACCCAGGCAGGAGCCCTTCCCTAGCCAGCCCGCCCCCATTTCCAGGGAACCACAGGGACTTGGTGGCGGAATTGGCAAACTGAATCTGCGTGATGGCAGCAGTGCACCGAGAATGCCAAAGGCCAAGGGCGAAGGGTGCTCTCCCTCTGCCCTTCACAAAGCAAAAAAAAAATTAAAAAATTAAAAAAAAAAAGTCAGCATTCTCCTGCCACGCTCCAAGATGGAGGCCAACTATGTAGATCAGGACTGGACAGACAGGAGGCTCTAGAGCTGCTGCTAGGGATCCCAGGGTGTTCAGTGAGTGGGGGTGTGGTGGGCAATGGAGGTTACCGACCATAACAGGTTCCTCCATGCCCTGCACTGCCCTGAGACACTGGGCTTTGGGCACATGGCAGCCCATGAAGGCCCCCCCTGAGGGTATCACGTGGTACCTGGAGAGGGGGCGGGTGGTGGACGGTGTGATGGAAGGGGCCAAGTGGGGAGTGTGTGGATGTGGGCATAGAATCTCTTGAGAGCCCGCACCAAACCCTAAGGGAATCCTCCACAAACCACATGCCAATCTGGACTATAGGGGAGGAGCCTCAGAAACATACTCATGGATTTGGGGACCAAGGGCTGAACGTCGCCCCCTGGTTGCCAAACCAGGGTATTCTCAAAGCTGCATCCCTGCCCTCGCCCCGCCCTCACCCCAAACACACAGACACACACACACACACACACACACACACACACACACACACAGCAGCTTTCAGAGATCCAGTGGCTGTCTACATGACTCCACCCACCAGGGTGACCAGTACAGCTGCCAGGATGGCCTTGGGTCTGCTGACCCAAGCTTCTAGGTCAAGGTGGCCCGGCAAGAGGGGCCTCCAAGGCTGTACCCGGTTCTTCTAGGGCAGTGGGATGGAAGGTGTTACACCAAGGGAGACAACCACCCAACTCAATGGGGCCCTAGACCCAGCTCGGGCTTCCCAACTGGCAGAAGGCCGCTCCAGGATGGACACAAGGCAAAAGGGCAGGCAGCTCTGTGCACTTGTGAGGGATGCAGAGTCAGCGGCCTGAGTCCTGTGTCCCAAGGTCCGATGGTCTAATACTGAGATGGGAGAGGAGAAGGGCTTCCTTCCAAAACCTTGGACTTGGTAGTGATATGCGTTCAGATGGATGCTGCCGCACATCATCCGAAGCAGGGACCACAAGGCTCGGGGACATCCATAGTCTCTTCTGAACAGGCAGGGCGTCCAGGGCCCTGAGGTAGAGACAAGGACGCATCAAAAGAAGAAACATTGCACCCACCTCCCCCCTTGCCTACCAAACCCTGGGCCCAGGCCCCCACCTTAACCGTCTCATAGGCAGCACCAGGCAACCATTCTGACCTACGTCCACCTCTGTCACAATCTCTCTCCTCTGCACAGCCCTCCACCTCCCACCCCTAACCTCCCACCTCCCGACCCTACCCTACACCAACTACCAGGCACTACTCAGGAAACTTCTCTTTCTGTTCTCTAACTTCCTCAAGACCCTGTCAGGCATGGAACTCTCTGTATCCTCTGTGGACACCTACCTACCTGTGGCAGGGCCTAGGCACACACAGGACTCAGCTCTCTCAAGAGATTCAAGTGGACCGAGGACAGGCAACATAGAAGCTGAGGGACAAGAAGCAATTCCCACTCTTAACTCCAGGATGCCTGCAGCACACACCCACCCTGTGTGTCCTTATGGATTTCCCACAACATTCCAGGTGTCATCACACAAAATTCCCTCCAGGGGCACAGATCCATAGAACAGAAAAAAGTGTCCAAAGACAGTGGGTCCTCCCAACAGCCTGCATGAAAAAAACACCAACAAACTAGAGAACACCTGTAGATGTAACCAACCGTCTTATTAAATAAGAAACACAGAGCCGATTCAGAGAAGAAAGCCAAGAGGTCAGATCTAAGAGCCTTACCCTTCCTGCTTCAGCTATCCTGCTTCAGCCAAGAGAGCTCTCCGAAAAAAGGGCCTCTTTCTGTGTATATGTCTTTATATAGTCTAGATGTTCTGCCTTCTCATTGGTTGTAAACTAAACTCGTGACTGCCTTGTCACTGCCTGTATGTACCGCCCTCCAGGTCCTTAAAGGCGTGCGCCACCACCGACACGCACTTGCTATGGCTCTAAAACTCTGACCCCCAGGCAACTTTATTTATTAACATACAATTAAAATCACATTTCAGTACAAGTAAAATACCACCACATTTCCCCTTTTCTATTTTAATAAAATGAAAAAAAAGAAAAAGGTTATAACTAACAAAAGAAAAACTATATACAAAAGTACAATAACTATATACAATATATACAAATAATAAATGTCTAAACAATGTCTAGTCCATTTGTATTTGACAAATTCAGAGATAATAATTTCATTATTCTATTTTGTTAAGTCCAAAATGTATCTAATTCACTTTCTATCCTAATTAATCTTCAACTTTAACTAACTAACCTTAAACTATAACTAACTAATCTTCAACTCCCTCAGAGACCCAAGAAGGAAATAATATTAGCTAACAAAAATAAAAACAGAAAGTGCATGCAAGCACCTTCCAAAAAATTTGTGAGTTGACAGAAACAGCCAACTGCCTGGACAGTCACCTGAGGTTTCTCCGCAATGCTGGGGCATCATCTTCAGCCTATATAGGCTTAGCATATCTCACAGACTCATTTGTGAAGTAGGATGTACACAAGGTCAACAGTTCAACCTCACATTGGGTGAGAGCAGTCCATGCACCAGAAACACCTGAATTCCACTAATGTCATGTCATGATTCAGGATTTTAAATTCTGGAAAATGTTGATGGTTTTTTAGTTCAGCTCTCCATTCTTCTTGGCTGTGTACATATGGCTTCATCTCAGCATCCCGTTCTTCTCCACATCTCTCTATCAAATGCCAGCCTACTATTGAGAGGCATGAGCTTAGTTACTCTTCCAGAATAACTGTTTCAGCTGCTGTTCCATAGCACATCAAAAGCCATCGGCCCACTGCCTGTTCAGCTGCCTTCGAAGAAAAAGGCATTGTACCTTTTCCGAGTTGCGAAGGCCACGTCAGGGATGGTGCCATATTGTCCTGGCCTCAGAAGATGCCTTTTGATAAAGCCATAACCACACTTGTTTTGGCAAGAATCAGTAGTCCTTTGTTTCATGTCCTGTCTGTCCATTTTGTCATCAGTTGATTCGAGGATACTTTGTTGTCCAGTGGCTATCTTTTGCCACAATGAAAGCTAACTCCATACGCAGTTTCTTCAATGCCCATATTTTCTCTGAAGTAGATTGGTACTGCCAGGAGCCGACATGTCTCATAGTCATAACAAAAAGAAAAATTTTCTAAGTTATTAAAACATTTTAAATGCCATATTCTGTAGTTCTCTGAAGGGTTTGAAGATGACCTATCTAAAATATATCTGCTCAATTTTTAAAACATATCTAATATGACTACAAGTTCTATTGTAATGTCTAACTACTAACTATCATTTCTTTATATCCTAATGGTAATAATAACATTCAAGGATCAGAAAATTGCATTGTTGAATGAACGATATAAGTACAATTAGAAATATACATATAGCATTTTCTAACAATATCAATTTCAATATATATAATTTGTATACAATATAAAACAATCCAATCCAATGTAAAGTATTTAAAACTATTAATTGTCTTTTTCTTCTTTCTTTCTCTCTCTTTTTTTTTAAATAAGAACCTTAAATCTAATCTGCTTAGTCTTTTTCCTAACCCTTGACAACAACTTGTAACCAACCCCCCTAAACAATGAAAATTATCCCAGATCCAAAACCCATAAAAAGACCAAAAAACCACCCACCCCACACCACCTCTTTGGGAATGTGGGCGTCGTATTCTTAAAATTGCTTCCTGCTGGGTATGGGCGAAGTTATCTTTATCCTGAAAGAAAAATTTTAGATTAATTGTCAAATTCTAGGAAAGGTAACTATATCCTTCATTATCCAGTTTGTGTATAATGCCAAAGTTCAGGGTTTATCTCAAGTCCTTATTCAAGTAGTCTTTGAGACTGGATCATCTCATCTAGTCATCTCAAAATTGCTCTGAGCACCTTGTAGTTCAAAGCTGATCTGTAGATGATGTTTGTCAGCTTAGTGATGTTATTATTGTCCACGTGGAATTGTTGTTGTTGTGGGGCCCCAACTTCTTCCTGGAGACTTCAGCTGATGTTAGGCCTGGCCGTGAATTCCTGCAGAAAACTGATAAGAGACTCGAACACAAAGACATATATATGCAGCTAATTGAAGCCTTTTTTCTAGAATTAATTAGTACTCTATATGACCGTTCATATCTTAACAAAGTTTAAAATGTATATATATATCTATATCTATATATATTAATCTTGTAAGTTTTGATATAAAATTTATACTTTAAGAAAAGTTTAAAGAATCAGAATAGAATCAAAGAGTTAAGATTAGTAATAGAATAGTCCCTTAATTAATTTGGCTTTTCTCCTGTCTCATAGCAGAAGATGGCTCTTTTATTCTGGCATGATACAGGGAGTTTGCATTTTCCTTTTAAAAACATGGTTGAGTTTAAAGAAGGAGAGAGCCATTCTCCAACTCCAAAGTCAGCTTTAAATTTTAATTGGACTGGGACTATTAGAAGACCAATAGTGTTAAATCTTTAGAGAAAAGCAGAAACAAACATTTAGGAAGACATAAAATTTTTTAGATAATATATACCCATACGCCATTTCACTCTGCTTCCTGGGATAGATGATTTGTCCCTTTTCTTCAGTTTTCTTATTTGTCCAATGTTCTTCAGATTCCTTAACCTTCATTCTCCTAAAAGACAAAAGCAAAAACCTTTCCCCAAGACTAATTTTGGGGATGTTCCTTTTTAGCAAGTTATTATCTGATTAAATGAAAAGACATGTGTTACTGGTATGTTAGTTTAAATTGGATGTTCATGTTGGTTGATGAGCTATCACCTCCTCTAATTAAGCGGTTTCTCTTGTTCAAATCGAACCTTTATCAATTTTGATGGTACCCACAACTTATCTTCTCCTGTAGAAACAAAAGCAAAACCTCGTCCCCAATGTAACACATACCCTGGTTTCCATTCTGAGGTCAGCACATCCTTAAAATATATAGGCTGATTTAATTCTGTAGTTTTTTCTATTATCCAATGTCTCTCTGCAGCTGTTGTTCCTTTCTCATTGGCATTAAGAAAATTCAAAGTTAATAGAGCATTATGCAGTCTATTTCTGGGGGTTTTTTGTTACCCCTTTCTGTTTATTTAGCATATCCTTTAGAGTTCTATTTGATCTTTCTATAACTGCTTGACCTGTAGGATTATGTGGTATGCCTGTAATATGCTTTATATTGTAATAAGCAAAAAACTGTTTCATTTTAACAGAGATATATGATGGAGCATTGTCAGTTTTGATTTGTGCAGGTATACCCATGATGGCCATAACTTCTAGCAAATGAGTGATTACAGAATCAGCTTTTTCAGAACTCAAAGCAGTTGCCCACTGAAATCCTGAATAAGTATCGATAGTGTGGTGTACATATTTCAGTTTTCCAAATTCTGCAAAGTGAAACACGTCCATCTGCCAGATTTCATTCCTTTGAGTACCCTTTGGGGTACATCCTGCTGGTAATGGCGTTTGATTGTAGAAGGAACAAGTAGGACATTTCTTTACTATTTCTTTGGCTTGTTGCCAGGTTATGGAAAAATCCTTTTTTAAACCTTTACTATTGACATGATGTTTTTTATGACATTCTGAGGCCTGCAGCACATTTCCTATTAATAACTTATCAATCTCATCATTGCCTTGTGCTAGAGGGCCTGGCAGACCAGTATGGGATCGAATGTGAGTTATATATAAAGGATGACTCCTTTTCCTGATTGTATCTTGTAATTGAATAAATAGTGAAGTTAATTTTGAAGCATCAGGGATCAATTCTGCAGTCTCAATATGTAATACTACTCTTTCAGCATACTGAGAGTCAGTTACTATCTTGAGAGGTTCTGAAAAATCCATTAATACCAACAGAATAGCATATAATTCTGATTTTTGAACTGAATTATAAGGACTTTGAACCACTTTACTTAAATTTTCTGATTTGTAACCTGCCTTTCCTTGTTTGTTGGCATCTGTATAAAATGTACGAACTCCAGATATGGGCTTTTCCCGTACAATTCGAGGCAAGATCCAATCATCTCTCTTTATAAGATCAATTCTATCGCTTTTGGGATATTTGCTGTTAATTTCTCCCAAAAAATTACTGCAAGCTCTTTGCCAAGGTTCACTTTCTGTCCATAATTTTTCAATGTCCTCCTTAGTTAAAGGTACGACAATTTCTGCTGGGTCTATTCCTGCTAATTGATGAAGTCTCAATTTTCCTTTCCAAATCAAGTCAGAGATTTTTTTTCCACATAAGTTTTTAATTTTTTGTTTGGTTTATTTGGTAAAAATATCCATTCTAATATAATATCTTCCCTCTGCATTAATATTCCTGTAGGAGAAGGTAAAATAACCAAAATGCAATCCAGCTTTGGATCAATACGATCCATGTGCCCTTCATGTACTTTCTTTTCTACCAAGGCCAATTCTTTCTCAGCTTCAGATGATAACTCTCTTGGACTATTTAAGTCCTTGTCACCTTCTAAGGTTTTGAACAAATTATGCAGTTCATCATTTTTTACCCCAACAATAGTTCATAGATGAGAAATATTTCCAAATAATCTTTGAAAGTCATTAAGAGTCTGTAGTTGATCTCTCCTAATTTGCACCTTTTGGGGTCTAATTTTTTGTAGCTCTATTTTATATCCTAAATAATTAATAGAATCTCCTCTTTGTATCTTTTCAGGAGCAATTTGTAATCCCCAGCAAGGCAAAATTTTCTTTACTTCTTCAAACATTCTTTCTAAAGTATCTGCATTTGAATCAGCTAGTAAAATATCATCCATATAATGATAAATTATAGATTTAGGAAATTTTTTACGTATCACTTCCAAAGGCTGTTGTATAAAATATTGGCACAGAGTTGGGCTATTCAACATTCCCTGTGGCAGGACCCTCCATTGAAATCTTTTAACCGGTTGAGAATTATTATAAGTAGGCACTGTGAAAGCAAATCTTTCTCTGTCTTTTTCTTGTAACGGTATTGAAAAGAAACACTCTTTTAAATCAATAACTATGAGAGGCCATCCTTTTGGTAACAGAGTAGGCAGAGGAATTCCAGATTGTAGAGAGCCCATTGGCTGAATTACTTTGTTAATTGCTCTAAGGTCTGTTACCATTCTCGATTTACCAGATTTCTTTTTAATAACAAATACAGGAGAATTCCAAGGGCTGGTTGATTCCTCAATATGCTGAGCATTTAACTGTTCTTCTACCAGCTCTTCTAAAGCCTGGAGTTTCTCTGTTGTTAAAGGCCATTGCTGGACCCATACAGGCTTGTCTGTTAACCATTTTAAAGGTAGAGCTGTTGGTGTCTTTGGAAGATCATCAGTTGTTGTGCCCTGTTCTTGTGTAATATGGATGGCTGGTGACCACTCAGAATAATGCCTTCTAATATTTCTCTCAGAAACATGTGCTAATTTATGATTTGTTTCTGAGATTGGAGGGATGTGAATCTGAGTATTCCATTGTTGCAACAAGTCTCGACCCCACAAGTTCATAGCTATGTTAGCTACATATGGTTTCAATTTTCCTCTCTGTCCTTCTGGACCTATACACTCGAGCCATTTTGCACTCTGTTTCACCTGAGATAATGTCCCAATTCCTAACAGTTGAACATTTACCTCCTGAAGAGGCCAAGGTGGATGCCAAAATTCTGGTGCAATTATGGTAATGTCCGCACCTGTGTCTACCAGACCAGACAACAAAACACCATTTATTTTTATCGATAATTTTGGTCTTTGTTCATTAATAAAAGTTTGCCAAAAAATTTTCTTTATATTTGCTCCTGAATTTTCTATTCTCTCTGTTTCATCATCCTGACCAGCATGACTTATTCCAATAGGCATTTGGTTATTTAATTGCTCTGGGTAGGGGTTTCCTCTATGACTGCAGGAAAGGTTTGAACTGGATTTGCTATTGGGGCCTGCATGAGGCCCCTCTGGGAGTTTCCCGAAGACTCAGGCAAAGGATTACCCTCTCTGTCTCTTGTTGATCTACATTCGTTGGTCCAGTGTTTTCCCTTACCATACCTTCTGCATACTCCAGAAGGAAGGGGCTTTCTGTTGCCATTGTTCCTTGAAGAAACATTGTTTCTAGGAATGACCTGTTTACAGTCCCTTTTCAAATGTCCTTGCTTTCCACATCCAAAACATCTAACATTCCTCAAACCTTTTGAAATTGCTTCTCCTACCCATGTATCATCATGCTCATGAGCTTCAACATTAACCGTATCTCTAATCCAATCTTCCAAAGGTGCAGATCTTGCCTTTAACGGCCTGATTATTGTTTTGCATGCTGCATTTGCATTCTCAAAGGCCAAAGATTCAATTATTATCTTACTAGCTTCTGAATCCGGGACCATTCTCTTTACTGCTGAAGCCAGTCTTTGTAAAAAATCTGTGAAAGATTCTTTTGGGCCTTGTACAACCTTTGTAAATGACTCAGTTTTTTTTCCTGGTTCCTCAACTCTGTCCCATGCATTCAAGGCTGCTGTTCGACATAAAATTAGGGTTTGGACATCATATAAACATTGTGTTTGTGCTGAAGCATATTGACCTTCTCCAATAAGCTGATCCTGGCAGACTTGTATTCCTTTATCCCTCCACTGCTTTTCTATGTTTTTAGCTTCGTCCTTGAACCAAGTTAGCCACTGAAGCCTTTGACTGGGTTCAAGAACAGCTTGTGCCAGCTCCCGCCAGTCCTGTGGTACAATCCTATTACATGTTGACCAAGAGTTTAACATTTGCTTTACATATGGGGAATGCATACCATAAGATACTATTGCCTCCTTAAACCTTCGTAAATCTAACATTTCAATTGGAGCCCAAATATTTTGTGTAGTCATTTGATCAGGCGACTGCTGTACGGTTACTGGACAAACTAAGGGTGACTGTGTGAAAACAGGCTTTCTTTCTGTAACCCTATGATCCAATCTTGAAGCAACTTCACTGTTAGTTTCTTCTGTCTGAGTTTTTACAGGTTTAATAGGTTTTTCTAAAGCTGTCATCCTGGCACTTAAATTGACTATCTTTTAAATAGTAAAATGAGGACAAACATAGTAATAAATGCATAATTAGATCAACATTAATCTTCTCATATAGTTGTTCCATTGTCAGACTGCCTAAAATTGCAAACAAAGCCCAATTTTCTTCCAATGTACACAGAAAACCAATTTTTTTTAATGTGGAAAAAAATTTCTCTTTTAAATAGTTTCCTTTAAAATATCTGATATGTTAAGTGACTTACCAAGTCCGTGTAGAATTCGAGGGAATTTCAACAATTAAAATCACATTTCAGTACAAGTAAAATACCACCACACATGATCATCTAGGAAGAAAAGGCATTTAGTCACTTCAATGATCCTCATAGTTTGCAACATCCCCTAAACTATTTCAAATGTTCAAAGCCTCTTCCGACATACAAGATGGTCTCTTCATCGTGACATTTGTGAAATCAGAAAATGGATTATAACTTTCTCAAAATACAATGGCACAGAAAACCTTTTAAAATATAACATAGATAAATGGAGACATATCAAGGGAAGATTAGGCAAAGACAATACTGAAATAGAGCAGGACAGACATCAAATTCTCTATCTCTATCTCAGATGCATGAGGATTCATTATCAACAGGCTCACATGGCCCTATTCATGCAATTTCTCATATAATTCTCTCTTTACTTCATCTCCATATATGCAGCTAGTGCTCCATGGGAGATGTCCCATACCTTAGGTATCCCAACATCATGTGGTCACAAAATGTAATCCAGGCTGTTGTGAAATATAATTTTAAGATGTGTTATATTTGTCTATGCTGTGAAACAATTATTTTAAGATACAAAAGAAACTTGCATTCTTTTATGTTGCATATATTTAAATCTGTGAGGCTGTGATACTTTGCCTGTCTAAAATATCAACTGGTCTAACAGCCAATAGCTTGGCAGAAAAGGTTAGGCAGGGCTGTCTGGCAGAGAGAACAAAATGGAAGAGAAAACTGAAAAGAAAAAAGGAAGAAGCAAGAAAAAGAGAGGACACCAGGGGATAGTCACCCTGCTACATAACAAACCATGGAGTAAAAAGTAAAGAAAGGTATACAGAATACAGAAAGATAAAAGCCCAGAGGTGTAAGGTACATGAGAGAACTTAAGTTAGGAAAAGCTGCCTAGATACAAGCCAAACTAAGGCCAGGCACTTATGAAAAAGATTAGCCTCTCTGTGTGTGATTTATTTGAGAGCTGAGTGGCAGGCCCCCAAAAGACTAAAGAGTTAAAAAACGAAACCAGTAATACCAGGCTTCATCCTCACAACTTCACGCAATGGACTCTCACAGGCTCCTCACTGGGTTTCTGACTCTTAAATGTAGAATTCTGCAACAATGCTGAAATGAATACCCAGACTAAGAATCCATGACGTTAAATATTGATTCTTTCTTGTTTCCAGGACCAGTAGATGATGGGTGATCTTGCAAAGCTTGACTTCTTAATTCAGATGGACACTGACATGCTTGGACCACAGGTACAGCAGGTTTTGTATGAAATTTCTTTCTTGGAGTAGGAATTACCTTGTTTAATCCTTCCTTGACTTAAAGCCAAATAAAATTTTATAGTCAAAATATCATACAAATGGCCTCTAGCTTATTTTATTTTTTTATTTTATTTATTGATTTATTGATTCATTTATTTACTGATTTATTCATTCATTCATTCATTTTTTGGTTTTTTGGGGACAGGATTTCTCTGTGTAGCTTTGCACCTTTCTTGGAGCTTACCAGGTAACCCAGGCTGACCTCAAAATCACAGAAATCCACCTGGTTCTGCCTCATAAGTGCTGGGATTAAAGATGTGTAACACCACAGACAGGCTTAATAATTTATCTATTTTTTTTTCATTTTTTTAGACAGAGTTTCTCTGTGTAGCTTCTGAGCCTATCCTGGAACTCAATCTATAGCCCACGCTGGCCTCAAACTCACAGAGATCCACCTACCTCTGCCTCCCAAGCACTAAAGGCATGGGCCATCACTGTCTGGCTGCTTAATTTTTATTGAGTCTATTTCCTACTGAAATTCTATACTCTCAATCTCCACTTTCTGCTATTATTCTTAACATTTGTATCTTCCTGGTCATCAAGACAGGTCAGTAAAGTCCTCTGTGAAACTTTCTATGATTTTTGCCACCTAAAGTCCTGACATCATCCACATTCTTTCAAAAGACAACATTCTCAGGTTCTACCTACCAACAAAATCACCTTTGGTGTTCCATTTTTTGTTCTAACTTGCTCTTATCCTGCTGTGATTAAATTTTGCAGTCCACATATTCTATCAACCTTGTGACATAGAGGTTCAGGCTCCAATTTGCACATTGAACAACTTAAATAGGGACAGAAGACTGCAAGTCTACCCCCTTGTACACATGGAAACTTACACAGTAAAGACATTTCCAAAATTATTACTTAAGTACCCAGTGATGTGAAACATCAGACATTCTTCAGTGACAGGGTCCTGAGGTGAAGACCACAAGGGATGAGAAAGAAAGCAAAATATAAGGTAGAAAAGATAAAAGCTACGGTGGGGAGGTCTTGCACAAGGTATGTCTCATGTCAAATATGCTTCTTAAGAAGAATAGCACCTTTATACTACTTCTAGGGGCAAAATGGAAGGAAATGGGGAACTTCTAGGAAGTCAGCAGAAAGTACCATAAAATAGGATAGACTCAGAGAATAGGCTAATCAAACCATGCTGCACAAGAGGAAAAAGGTTATCTCAAGCATATTACTAAGCCCACAGTGATCTGTGGATGGATAACCATAGCCATATTTGGTGAAAGAGTTGGATTCTTGGGATCTGAAGCAACTCCTCCACATAGGCCCTGATTCAAGACCATTGCCTGCTCTTCAAAGCATATTCCTGGTTTTAGGGAAGGAGATCTATTTTATTGTCAATATGTTATGCCTTTAGGGAAAGCTCCCAAGGCCTAGGCCCCAGGCTCTTACTAGCTCTTTCAAGAATTTTCATCATCCCTGCCTGAGGGCCTAAAGAAATGTAAGAGTGTTCTACTTTTCTTTTTTCTTTTTTTATTTCTTTTTTTTTTTCATTGAGAGAGGTTTTCACTGTGTAGTTTTAGATCCTTTCCTGGACATAACTCTGTAGACCAGGCTGGCCCCAAACTCACAGAGATGAACCTGACTCTGCCTCTTGAGTGAGTGCTGAGCAAAGTCCAGCATCACCACCACTGAACTGCTAGTGTTTTACTTTTTAAAAAGTTGTCACCTGCTGTCTGCCCATCTATCGGAACTAGGATTTTCTCAAGAAGAAAACTGGAACTTTATGGCATGCCAGGACTTAAGGTTGTTTATGACCCTGTAATGCCTCAGTGAGCAGCTTGTTAGATTCCCATCCTTTGATATAGTGTTAGGCCTAGTGGCTTGTTGTAAATCAGAGGTGGCTGCTTTGTCATGGTTTACAGCCAAAGGACTGGACAATCCTGGAGAACAAATGTGTATCCTATTGTCCTAATCTCTAACAGGCCTGGCTACAATACAAATCTTTCAGTGTTTTTGTTTTGTTTGTTAAGACAAGGTTTCTCCATGTAGTTTTGGAGCCTGTCTTGGATCTTGCTGGACCAGGCTGGTCTAAAACTCACAGAGATCTGCCTGGCTCTGCCTCCTGAGTCCTGGCATTTAAGGTGTATGTAGCCACTGCCTGGTAGATTTTTTTTCCAGGCAGTACTTCCTCAGTTAAATTCTATTTTGTGAGACTTACTATGTCAAGAATTAGTAAATGCTTTATATCATTATTTCAACTCCTCTCTCTCATATCTTAGTTGTGGAGTGCTACCCAACACATGAGATGCCTTTTACAACGTCCACAAAATTAACTATAAATGGATCTTACACATGAAAGTTAAATACAAAGTGCTAAACCTCTAGAAGGTCCTGGACCAAGTAGGCCTGCTTTCAATGAGTGCACCAAAAGCATGTTGAAGTTAACTACAAAAATGTTTCTATACACACCTCCCTACTCCCAATTCTGTGAACAGATTCGGCCCACAGAGCAAAGATATCCAGAGGCCTGCCCTAGGAATAGGAAGTTTCAAGGACCATTTGGGACATCACAAGACAGGGATTCTGGATGAAGTTTCCCACCCAGATCTGAGAAGGACCCACCACTCTGGCTCCTGAACCTTACTCACAATGCTGTGGTTTCCCAGCTCACCCAGGTTCTCTGGTCAGCTCTCTGCACCAGCACACACAGCACAGCACACAACACAAAACTGCTGCTGTCAGTTTCTCTTCAAAGTCAAGCTTGAAGCTAGCAGCTGGAAGAACCCTGCACCACTTCTGACTGGCAGGTCACCTGGAGGGCTTGATTGGCTAATGAGGCCTAAGTGACAAGAACACCTCCCATAGGGTTACACTGTGCTTAAAGTCACAGCACAATGGTTCCTGATCCTGCCTTCCACCACAGACCCAGACCTTTTCTAAACATTTGCATTTCAATAGCACTTGCCCCTGGTTCCAATAGCAGATCATGCTATCTTCTGCTCTTGGTAGGTACTTCCCCTTCTTCATCCTGGACACAGTGTGGCTAGCATATACAGCCCACTATACTATGTCGGGTGGAGTGATTCCATGTCACACAGGTGGAAGGATGCCCAGAATATTAACCAAAGAGAGACTAAAAGACAGAAAAGGAGATGTTTGTTTTGTGACTTCAAGTTGAGGTCAGGTGAACTGAACCCACTTTTTACCTAGTTGTCACAGGGACTTCTTACAACCAAGAAAGAAATGCAGGAAGTAGATCACAAACAAGGTAATAGGTCTTTCTCTTCAGATATAGCTTCATTGCTTTAGGAGTTTTATTCCTGAAAATCAGAGCACAGTGTTGGCAAATGAATAATAATAAAGGGTAAGCTTCAAAGAAAGTTGAATATTTAAAGCATAATGAAGCTAGGAAGAATATGCTTGGAAGCACTGTTAGTAGTCAGCATATCTTACTCCTAGGGCAGTTGAAAAAACAAAACAAAAAACCATTGCATTATTCAAGCTTCTGTACATGAACAGTGTTATGAATTGTATAAAGAAGGCTCTGACAGGTAGAGAGCCAAGGTGCCCTGCTGCTGGTGACAGACAAAGAGGACATTCAGACAGCACTGAGTGAAGAGGTCTATTTAGTGGAGGAATAGATAAGGGGAAGTGAAAGGAAAAAAGGGTGGCGGCAGAAAGAGACGGAGGAGTGCAAGGGTCTGCACACTTCCTGAGAGGAAAGCAGGAAAGAGAGATAGGGAAATGGGTGGAAATTTCTCTTAAGAATAAGCTTTTATGTCAGGACATTGAATGCCGACAAGGGGCAGGATTAGAATATTAACAAACAGGACTGGTAGAATGAATCTCTCCATGTGTGTACAAAGTGGATTTATCAGAATGTCTCACAAGCTGTGGTAGAGCTAGTCTAACAATGGCTGCCTACCAATGGAAAATTGAAAAGTCCAGTAGTGGTTCAGTACATGAGGCTGGACATCTCAGCTGGGCTGGTCTTCAGTATACACCACAATTTTAAGGAAGTAGGCTCTACTGCTAGTAAAGTAAAAAAAATTGGTACCCAGAGCTAGGGCAAGCAGATGAAGAGAGAACTTCCTTCTTCAATATCCTTTGTATATGTAGGCTGCCCCCAAGAGTTGCTACCCAGATTAAAGTTGGATCTTATTCTTTGTTGATTGTTTTTTTCTTTTTTTTTTTTGGTGATTTCAAGAAAGGTTTTATCGTTGTATCCCTGAAATTCATTCTGTTGAGCAGCCTGGCCTCAAACTCAGAAAATCCAAATGCTTCTGCTTCCTGGGGTTAAAAGTGTGCACTGCCACCAAGCAGCTAAAAGTGGATCCTATCACCTAAAATGATCCAAATTAAAGAAGTATCTTTAACTTCAAAACCTTTAAGAAAAATCCCTCACATGTTTACACAAATATTTTGGATTTTAATTAATTAAAGAGGTAGTCAGCTTGACTATTAAGAATAGCCATCACTCCAGACAAGACAGATAAAATGAGAAAGATTTCTTAACTTCAGGAGGCAAGGAGAGCATGGGAGTTATTTCCAAAACAATGCTTTTCCTTAACAAAGGAAGCATGTGGATTTTGATTAGGAAGTCTGGACACATTCCTGTAGCACTCTGCATATTCTTAAGCTTGCTAAGTTAACAAATCCACTTCTGATCATGATCACAATATAAAAGCAGAGACATTTATGGATATTCCTACCTCAAAGTTGTGCAGGAACATATATAAATGATGGAAAGAAATGTCTCTGACATGTTCATCTTGTACCACAAGGTCTTAACTGAAAATGAAGGAAATGACCCAGTAAAAAGCAGATTGCTTTGGGGCCTATGTGACCTGTCAATCTTGATGTTTGATCTAAAAGATAACTGTACCATTGCCACAATTCTCACAGATACAAAAGATAGAGAACACAAATACAGATATCTTCAAGGAAAAGTCACCTAAGAGCACTGTTTACTTTGCTCCTAGATAGACGATTATAATGATCTCTATCAACCTTAGATCAAAACTGCTTTTCCCTCTGAGGAGGCTGGCATAGCAGGGGGTCACAGCAGCTTCCATGCTACACCAGCAGGAGTTCACTTGAATGAGCCCTGGCTTATTTTATGGCTAAAGGCTATGACATCACTGCAAAAAATTTTATTCTTTCCTTTTTCTTTCTTTTTAAAAAATTATGTATACAATGTTTTGCCTGCATGTGTCTGTGTGTAGTGTCTAACAAGACCAGAAGAAGAAAGGATTTACCTGGGACTAAAATTATAACAAATGGTTAGCTACCATGTGGGTTCTGGGAATGGAACCTGGGTCCTCTATAAAAACACTCAGTTCTCTTAATTGGTGAGTGGTCAATCTAGCCCCTTTTTAATTTAAAATTTCTTTCCATAAATTGATAAGCAAGTGCTATTACATCACTTTCCCCTTTTATGTCTTCATTCTATCCCTTCCCAAATCCTTTCCAACTTCTTATTTATTAAGTTAGGTGAATTAGTAGGCTGAAATACATTAATACAACCTGCTGCATCCATTTTTGTTGGATATATATATATATATATATATATATATATATATCCAACAAATATATATGAAAGAGAGAGAAATAATGGGCTGACCATGTTGTATTGGATAAACAATTAGGGATCTCATCTTTGCCTGAGGTTAATTCTCTCTGGAGAATTCCACACTTTCATCAGCATCTGGTATCTAACCCTGACTGGGTTACCTTGGATGGAACATGTAATCAAGAATAGAAAACATAGGTAGGAAAATGAATCACCAGTTAAGAATACTGAAGATTCTTTCAGAGCATCTGGCTTCCATTCCCAGTACATTTAGATGGTCACTAATATCTGCAACGCCAGTATCAGGGGTTCTGACACCATCACCTTGCCTCCCTGTCCACCATAACAAGAGGACATTTAGGTCATAAAACTTATTTCTCAAGCTGGAAGTGGCAGGCATTCTTATAATGCCAGCAAACTGTACTCAGAGGCAGGAAGATCATTGTGAATTTTAAAGCCTATGCCACAGTCTACACAAACACACGTACACACACACACACATACACACACGTACACACACACATACACACACATACACACACATACACACACACACACACACACACACACACTCACACACAAAAAGAAGAAAACTGAATTACATACAAGAAAAGGACCGGGGCTGGAGAGGTGGCTCAGAGGTTAAGAGCACTGGCTGTTCTTCCAGAGGTTCTGAGTTCAGTTCCCAGCAACTACATAGTGGTTCACAACCATCTGTATGGAGATCTGGTTCTCTCTTCTGGCCATGTAGACAGAACACTGTGTACATAATAAATAAATTAATAATTAAAAAAAGAAAAGAAAAGAAAAAGAGACTGCAGAATTAGAACTATACAATACTTCTTAAAGTCATTTCAAGTGTCTGCCACTGGTCCCATAGAATCATTTTCAAAAATAAATATGGCTAAGATCAAAAACACTGAAGACAGATTATGTTGGAGAGGATGTGGAACAAGGGGAACACTCCTATACTGTTGGCGGGAGTGCAAACTTGTAGAGCCGCTTTGGAAATCAGTATGGTGCTTTTCCCAGAGAATTGGAAATCAATCTCCCTAAAGACCCAGCTATACAACTCTTGGGCATATATCCAAACAATGCTCAATCATACCTCAAGGACACATGTTTGAACAGAGCAGCGTTATTTGTAATAGCCAGAACCTGGAAACAGCCTAGATGCCCTTCAACTGAAGAATGGATGAAGAAAATGTGGTACATATACATAATGGAGTACTATTCATCAGAGAAAAACAATGACATCATGAAGTTTACAGGCAAATGGATGGAACTAGAAAATATCCTGAGTGAGGTAACCCAGACTCAGAAAGACAAACATGGTATGTTATAACGATATTTTATTTGTACTGAAATGTGATTTGTATGTTAATAAAATTTCCCGGGGGTCATAGTTATTAGCAAGCCATAGTGAGAGCTGGGTGGTGGTGGTACATGCCTTTAATTCCAGCACTTGGTAGGCAGAGCTACGTAGATCTCTCTGTGTTCAAAGATGCAGCCAGCATTGACGACATACGCCTTTAATCTCAATACCAACCATAGAAGCCCTGGAGGTCTGTATAGTCAGGCAGTGACCAGGAGGTCATGTGGTTGGGTTTACAACCAATGAGAAGGCAGAACAGAAACTCTATAAAAAAGACAGACACAGGAAGTATGTCTCTTTTTCAGAGAGTTACAACAACAGCAACAGTGAAGGGTAAGGTTTTTAGCTCTTAGCTATTGCTCTGACCTCTTGGCTTCATCTCTGTATTGGCTCTGTGTTTCTTATTTAATAAGATGGTTGGTTAATCTACAGTATGTCCTCACTCATAGGTGGATACTAGATGTAAAGCAAAGGATAACCAGATTGCAACTCACAGCTCCAAAGAGGCTAGCTAGTAAAGAGGACTTAGGTAAGAATTTGATTTCCAGCACATACATAAAAGCTCACAGTCATCTTTAATTCTAGTTGCAAGGAATCTGACATCCACTTCTGGCCTCAATAGGCACCAGAAATGCAAGTGTTACACAGACATACATGTAGGCAAAGTACAAACACAGGAAACCTTAAATTAAAGCTACTATCTTCTAGTAAGAAATAGGCTAAGAAAAAAAGTGGGGCAAGAGTGGTGTGAGCTATAAACATAAAAATGCAATAGTGTATAAAAAAGCACCAGGATTGAATACATAGTTTCACTGGGCTGAATTAGAGAAAAGGAGCTCTCTTGGATTCTGTCAATGCTTAATTTTTTGTTCACCTCCTTCTTAACCCAGGGCCCCTACATTCACAGAAAACACCAACCTGATCCTAAAAGTTACACTGGCTAAGCTAGCCTAGTGCTGTGACAAAGCAAAGCACTGAGTTTCACCACAAGGAACACAACCTGTTCTCAGGGGCCTAGAAGCATATAATACAGGACTGCAGAAAAACTTTATTCCTTAGTTTGTAGTGGTCAGAACCATCCTGGTATATTGTTTCTGTTATAGAAAAGTAATTACAACCTCAGTTAAACACACATAATGGGGGCTGGAGAGATGGCTCAGAGGTTAAGAGCACTGACTGCTCTTCCAGAGGTCCTGAGTTCAATTCCCAGCAACCACATGGTGGCTCACAACCATCTGTAGTGAGATCTGGTGCCCTCTTCTGGCCTGCAGGCATACAGGCTGTATACATAATAAATAAATAAATCTTCAAAAAAAACCCACACATAATGTCTTCACATTCCATGCGACAGAAAATATATCCCGAATTTAAGTAATTTAAAACAAAAATGCCAGCTTCAAAGTAAAGAATAAAAAACATCTACTCCCATGATTATCTACTTGTAAGAGCTACATTTATTAGCAGATTTCACATTTGCTGGAATATACAATCATTTATTTAGACATTTATGAGGGGAGAAAATAACTGGAAGATAAATGATAGTTTACTGGACATGTACCTGTAATCTCAGCTCTTGGAATGTAGCAGGATTACCCCAAGTATGAGACCAGCATGGTCTATATAGATGAATTCCAGGAAAGGTACCCAGCAAAACGAGCTTAGATATATTGATTAATTTATTCATTATAATTGTAAAAACAGGGAAAATATAATTAAGCTACAGCATTTTTTAGGCTTTGTGAGAAGATGATAGACACTTTGTTACACACAGTCTCAATATTATCCAAAAGAAAAGCATGAGTCTTTGTTCAAAAATGGGATATATGAAACAAAAAGCCTTAAAAACAAAGAAATAAAGTCATGTAACATCACAATTATCTTACTATAAGAAAAGTAGATGAAGTGAAAACTAATCCACAAAATTCATTAAGCAAAGGACAAGATCTATTTACTGAGATTGTACCGAAGAAAAAATATTTTCACACCACTTGGCAGTGGTGCACGCCTTAAATCCCAGGACACAGGAGGCACAGCCAAGTGGCTCTCTGTGAGTTTGAGGCCAGTCTGGGCTACAGAGCAAGAACCAGAACAGGCACCAAAACTATGCATGGAAAAACTGTCATGAAAAAACAAGAAAAAGAAAGAAGAAAGAAAGAAAAATATTTTCACATATCAAACAAGTATTCCTAAGGAAGAAAGAAGTACAGTGGTAGAGCCACTGCCTAGCATGTGTCCTGCCTGGGTCTCACTCCATGATGAAGATGTCTAGCACAATAAATCTAAGATACACAAAAAATCATAGTTCTAAGCCATAAACTTTTTCAAAGAAAAGCTGAATAATAATAATAATTCATAAATAATTTGTGTAGACATGGACCAAAAAGGACAAAAATCAAACAAAGATAACACAGACAGAATGAAAGACAATATTATTCTTCATCTCTGAATCAAAACCTATGCAGTATGAAAAAAAGAGCAACATTTTCATATTTCATATTTATATATCATAAACTGGACACTGGCTGTTGTGGGGCTAAGAGCATTGAGACAAAGCTATCCTCAGGTAAACATAGAGTTCAAGGTCACCCTGGTCTGCTAAAGAGCAGGTCGCAAAATAAGTAAATGAGGCCCCAAATTTTTAGCCCACATGTGTTGTTATACTTTCTCAAAGCAAAACCAACACTGACATTTAGTAGCCATATAAAAATATCTCAGCCAGGTATGGCAACATATATTTGAATTCCAGGGCTCTGGATTCAGAAGCAAACAACTCTCTGTTCTTGAAGTCAGCCTGCCCTACTCAGCAATGCTAGGCCCATCAAGGACACATATTGAGACTGTTACACAGAAGCTAAATAATGACCAGACATGCTGGTGTAAACTTTTATTCCAAGCACTTAAGAATCAGAGACAGGAGGATCTGTCTGAGTTCAAGGTCAGCCTGATTGACATGCAAGTTCCAGGACAGCCAGGCCTACATAGAAAGAATGGATCAAAAAAACCAAAACAAGGTCTGTTTTTATTACACAAAACATTCAAGTTCTTTATTATATGCCTAAATAGTCTTTAAAATTTCAATATCTTCAACAGTTACATCTTTATACAGTACTGATAAAGATTTAAAATGATTTTTCTAAACCACAAATATTAAATGCAAAAATGTTTTATGCATCTTCTCCTCATAGAATCCAAATTATTCCAAGTATCCCACTTTCCAAATATTTATTTTATGGCTACCAGTAAAGACTAGTTCTATGAGGTCAGAATTTTCACAACATACTGTCATGTTATACAAAATTGGTGAAGGCCAAACACTTTCCAGAGAAACGGCAATATAATTAGATGATAATAAAACTAAAAACATAGATGGGACCACTGAAAAGGAAATGAGACATAAAGACAGACCAACAAATATATATCATGGTTCATTAAACAAGAATGACAAGATTCTAATCAAAATCAACCACAAGAAATCACTGGCCATCACTCATCCAATATACTCATTCTCTCCTTTGCCAATAATAGAAAATGTGTTATGTGAGGCACATCTCCCACTGATATTGGGAGAGATTCACATGAAGCCCTCTGATATTTTAACTTTGTAGGAAACAATTTTCACTACTAAAAGGATCTCATTCTCTTATGATCAAGAAAAGGATATCTGTTAGGATTACTTAGACAACATCTGTTTCCCTTGACTGATAATTGCCTGTAAGTCTGCACCAGAATGAAGAAATGAAAACTTTTTAAAACAAAATTCAAGGTAAGAGATTTTTAAAGAGTCGGTGTACACTTAAAGCACATTGATATGCTGTAATTACTTTATAAGTCACAAACACTTTTCAAAAAAAGTTTATTGCTATTTTAGCAAGTTTTTGCATGAGAGAGTATGTTTCCCATCTGTATACCAGATAGGCAAGAGTAGATAGTTATGAGTTTTTCAATTGAGTGTTGGTATCTGAACTCAGGACATCTCCAAAATGAATAGGTGCTGAGCCACCTTCTGAAACCCATAATACGCTTTATCCAATAAACTTAAAGGCTTTCACAGATTAACAAGGACAACAAAATCTAAATCAATAAAAAAGAAAAAAAATTCTTTGAGAACATGATGCACCAAATTTAAGATGTTGCTTATGGTAAATCTGCAGCATAAAATAAATACAATCGAACAACAATGCCCAACAATTTATAACAAGAAAGCTAATTACAGAGCTACTTTCATAGTGAAAACACTCAGGATGATCAATGGAATTATGAAAAAATACACAGATTGACCTAATATGACTTCTATACTTACTACAAAGCATTAACATTTGAGAAAGTGTACAATATTAATGTAAGAACAAAGGAGACAGATACAAAAACCAAAAATAAAGGCAGGAAAGTACAGTCAACTATTAATCAGAGAACAATGGAAACTTAACCAGAAAAGTGTGATCTTGATCACTGTTACCTAGGCAACTATAATTCTATGTGTATAGAAACTAAATAAGCACAGACTTCATAACTACCACAAAAAATTAACTCAAAGTGACTCTTGTATAATTGTTTTTGACCCTCAAGCTAATGATAGTTTTCCAAAGACAAAAGCCCCATGCTCTAGAGCTCTCACTGCAAAAGGAGGTGATCTCTTGCTATGACTATGCAGCCCCTTATGCCTCCTTCTGCTTTCAGGTAAACCCGGCCCCACTCTTTCACAATCCAAAAGCAACATAGAATTACTGAATTCTATGTTATGTTAATTCTGCTTCCTGTCCCATGGATTACAGCACAAGATGTCAATTTTGCCCTATCTACCTGCCCAACACCTTGCACACCTGAGAAACATCTGCAGCTCAGAAATGCCTTTTGTCCCTGGAAACTAAATTTCACTTAAACCATTGCAGCTGGTGGTGGCAGAAAGTTAAAAGCATTGTAATCATGTATTTCCCAAAGGGTGATCCACATCACCATCTTTCTAACAGTTTTTAAATTATTTGTAACATTTGTGGACAAACCTGAAAGTGAAATGCAATACTCAGAACTTCTAGAAACAAGACACTCATTTTTCCAATCTGTCTTCACACTGCACACCAAAAGCATGCCTGTGTGGGCAAAATGAACTATGATATTACAAACATCATATCCTCCCATGCTAGGTCTGCAGAGTCTCCTACCTAGGAAATCCATACACAGGGAGGCACAGAGGACAAGGGTGACTGCCCAGGTCAGCACGTGGACCAACAAAACCATACTCAGGCTAATGGTCCATCCAAATCCAAGCAGAAATAACAGTTCAACACACCTTCTCTGAATACCCTATACTCACCCTGGCATAGCTTGTGTTCTTCCTTATAACTTATTACAGGAGAGACAGAACATAAACCCAAAAAGAATCTGCAAGCTACCTGCCACTCTTACTACTGATTGCAAAGCATTCTTAGAGTCCCTGATTGGCTAGGGACACCCAGATGGCCTCACAATACTAGCAGCTCACATATTGGGTGATCAGAGATCAAATGACTCAGAGAGCGCAGTACTTACAGCTCTGCCCTTCTAGCCCAGCAGACAGGGACCTAGTCTAGAAAATTTTAATTTTTTAGTAGACATTCTTCTACCTTCCTAGAGTATATCCTGTTCCTCATCCAAAGGACAAGTTCCTATCTGTGCCCATTCCATTATACACTCAATGTGCAATGCAGCCAACCCATTGCCTCATAGCTGGGAAATTGTGTAGTCAAACAAAGGTCACATTGACACAGTAAGTGTTGTTACTGTATAACTGTTGTTAAAAGCAGGTCAAAAAAAAACAGGTCATGAATTAGAAAACAATGAGTGGTCATGGTATGTCTTAGAGACAAGAAAGAGAATGTTGACATGATGTAGTTTTGATCTCCAAAAATTATTTTGTGAATTGACACAGACTTTATGGCCATGTACTCTACAGTCTAGGGATTTGTATTAGAGTACATGAAAAATTTCTCAAACCTTTTATCTCTGGGTGTATATCTAAAACCTGAAAAATGATTGTTCCATTAGGCATGGCCACAACATTTTATCCACATCTATTATGAGTAACGTACTGTAACTATAGCAATTTGGTTTCATGATAAGGTCAGTCTTTTATCCAGATTCTTGATTGCCCTTGTCTGTGGACCCCAAGAAATGGACAATCAGGACATTTATGGAACATCTAAAATTGATTACATAATTCCTCATTGCTAATCTAAGGTACTGTGGAAGTAGGAAATCTCTCAACACCCACCCTACCTCTCCCTTCTTGTGCTGTGACTCCACTAGCTTCAAAGTTGGTCAATGAACTCAATTCTTGCAGAGGTTCCTCTTCATTAATAAGTCTCCCATAAAAGACAGAGAGATTGGGGGTCACTCATTTACTGGTTTACTTTTCCTTCTGACTGACCTGTCAAGGCCCAGAATGGAAGGAGTTGCAGGACTATTTTCCCAGCACTGGACAGCAGAGGAAGGATTAGGTGTTCAATGCAATTCACAATTACATAGAATGAGGCAAGCCTAAACTAAAGGAGAAATTGCTCTACACAGAAATGATATCAATAATCAACATGACTTCACAGAAAAGCAATAAAGCTCTTGATTATGTAGAGACATTGGAGAACAGAAACAAATAGAGATAAGAGCAGGAATGTACTAAAAGAATGTATTTAAAATGATACCAATAAGTCATTTTAAATATTATAATGTATTTTTAAGATAAAAAAATTGGCAATATTGATTTTGAAAAAGAGTAGGTCCTTCCCTAGTAGAAGTAATGTCATTAATATGAGATAGTTTGATCTTGCTCATATGCATGTGTTGGCTGCTGAGGTCTATAACTTGAAACACCCAGTTACTGTTAATGCTCTGTTTCTCAAACCATGAGCTGACATAACTATGTCAAACAGGAATGGACATATCTGCATAGCAGAGTTTCCTAATTGCAAATTCAAAATCCATTGGCTCAAGATAACCTTCCCAAACTCTACACTCACACAATCTGGTCTGTGATCATTCATGTGACATGAATTAAACCATGATGGAAAATTATAAAATAACTCCTGCTACCATAATCAGGTCCTTTTTTTTATAACAGTGACTCCAGCTGCTAATTACCTACCCTGCTTCCCCCTGCACTGTGCACAATAAACTATTTCTGCTATTTGGTTTGAAGTCAGAAGCAATGCTCCACATGCGAAACCTCTCCTGGTGACTGCATTAGATTGTCAACTACATGACTCAATTGAATAATTTTAAAACTCTGTGGTGCTACAGTCATTTAATTTAAGAATTTTGAAGGTATAGTAGAGAGAACAGTGAGATCATTGGCCTGGAGAGAAACAGAATGGAATCCTTGTGTGTTTTAGCTTCATGCTCCAGGTTGCACTTTGAACAATTTAAACAAAGATAGACAACTTGTAGGTCTAGCCATTTGGGCCAATGGGTGAGTTAGACAGCAGAAATATTCCCAGAATTGTTTCTTAAATAGACCAGACACTTGAAACAGCAGGTCATTTTTTAGTGACATTGTGCTGGGGTGAAGCTGACAGTGGGTGAGAATGATGGGAAAAATGGAAGGTAGAAAAAAATAAAAGCTGGTGTGAGGAGATCTTGCACAATCTATATTGCATGCCATTTAAGCTTCTTAAAAAGAATAGCACCTACTTCCAGGGAGGAAATGGAAGGAAATGAGGAACTTCTAGGAAGTCTGCAGAAACTACAATAAAGTGAGACAGAATCAGGAGGAGGCTAATCAAACAATGCTGCCGAAGGGAACGCAGGATATCTCAAGATCATTACTGAGTAAACATATCAGTGGTCTTGGGACTGATATCCATAGCTCCATGTAGGACCTGAAACAACCCCACCATAAAAGCCCTGGTTCCAGACCATTACCAGTTCCCCCAAACATGTTCCTGATTTTATGGAAGGAGCTCTGTTTTATTGTCAATAAATCAGGCTCTTAGGGAAAGCTCCCAAGGCCTAGGCCCGAGACTGTTAATTGCTCTCCCAAGAATGATCCTTTTCTTTGTCTGAGGGCCGAAATGAAAGCCTTGCTTGATCAGTCCAGTCCTTAATACAACAAGTTTTACTTTTCAAATACTTGTCACCTGGTGTCATATTGACCTTGTGGCTGAACCATGCTTTTCTCAAGAAGAAATCTGGGGCCAGCGCTGGTGGTGCCTGTCTGTAATCCCAGTACTCGGGAGGCAGAGGCAGGTGCATCTCTGGGAGTCAAGGTCAGCCGGGTCTACAGAGCTAGTCCAGGGTAGGCTTCAAAGCTACAGAGATATCCTGTCTCAAAAAACTAAAAAAAAAAAAAAAAACCTGGAACTTTATGGCACAACAGGCCTTAGGGCTGGCTGTGACATGTAATGTCTCAATAAGCAGCTTGTTAGAATCTCATTCTTTGATATAAGTTTGGGCCTAGTTGCTTGTTGTAAATCAGCAGTGGTTCCTTTGTAATGGTTTGGAAACAAATGTCTGGACAATCCCGGTGCACAAATTTGTATCCTACTGTTCTAATCTCTAAAAGCCATAGCTACAGTACACTTATCTTTGGGGATTTTTTTTTTGAGACAGTCCTCCCTCCCCTAAATTCTGTTTTGTGAGACTTACTATCTCCTAAGCATTAGTAAATCCTTTAAATCACCAATTATACTCATCTACATCACATGCTAGTAGTGGATGGCTACCCAATGCATGAGATGCCTTTTACAACCACCCAAAAAAATTATCTATGAATGGGTCTTACACATAAAAATTAAATGTAAAATATTGATCCTCATTCAACAAGGTACTAGAAGGTACTCTCAAAGTTAGGCAACCTGCTTTCTATGGGTGCAATAAAAGCATGTTGAAGTTCAAAGATGGTTTTAAGCACAGCTCCCTACTTCCAATTCTGTGAGCAGATTCAGCCCACAGAACAGGTATTCAGAGGCCTGCCCCTGGATCCAGGGAGTGTCAAGTACCACATGGGACATCAGAGGACACGGATTCTTCAGGCAGGTTCCCACCCAGACACGAGGAGGACCCACCACACTGGATCCTCCACCTCACCATCTGCTCCACCTCATCTGGGGACAGCAGCCCCTCACTCACCATGTCATGGTTTCCCAGCTCAGCCATGCTGTCTGCTCAGCTCCCTGCAGCAGCACTCACAGCACACCACACCACACAAAACTGCTGGGGCCAGCTCCTCTTCAAAGGAAAGTCTGGAGCCTGGGGTGGCAGGAGGAACCCTGCACCACTTTTGACTGGCAGGCCACCTGGAGGACCTGATTGGCTAATGAGACCTGAGTGACAGTACCACATCCCATAGGGTCACAATGTGTTTAAAAACACAGCACAATTCTTCCTGTCCCTCCCTTCCACCCCAGACAAAGACTTTTTCTAGATCAGCAGAGATATGCATATCAATAGCACTTGGACCTGGCTGTAAAAGTAAACTGCGCTCTCTTCCTGCTCTCCTTAGGCACTTCCCCTTTTTCCTCCTGGACACAAAGGGGCTAGCTAGATGTACAGACCACTATACTATGTAGGGTGGAGTGATTCCCTGTGACACAGGTAGTAGGGTGCCCAGAATTTTAACAACAAAAAAGATACTTAAAGATACACAAGGAGTGTTTGTTGTGTGACTTCACACTGACATCACCTGAACTGAAGGTATTATTTCCCTGCTTGTCACTGGGACTTCAGACAACCAGCAAAGAAAAGCAGGAACTAGATCATACACAAGATAATAGGTCTTTCTCCCATCAGAAAGTTGGATGTTGGCTCCATTGCTTAAGGAGTTTTATTCCTGAAATTTAGAGGAAACAGTTGGAAAATTAAATAATAATAAAGAGTAGTCTTCATGGAAAGCTGAATACTTAGAGAATAATGGACCTAGGAAGAATTCATTTGTGAGCACCATTGTTAGCCAGCACATATTCCTTCCTGGGCATGTGAAAAAAAAAAGACAACTGTATTGTTCAAGCTTTTCTACATAGTCAGGATTGTTAGAATGAATCTCTCCATGAATGCAGAAAATTGATTTCATAGAATGTCTTACAAGCATGCAGTATGGGAAGGAGATCTTTTTAACTAGCCCTGCCTGCTGTCTGTCATCATTGCAGAGAATTCCATTTTTAAGCTTTATTTTATTTTATGTATATGGGTGTTTGCCTCCAGGCATCTGTGCAGAGTTCTTACAGGGCCAGGAGAGAGTTACAGAGATGGTTAGGTATAATGGAACCTATGTCCTATGTAACAACACCTGGAGCGGCTTTTAACTGTTATCTCCCTAGGCCACTTCTTTATTTAAAATTTATTTTCATATAGTTTAATTGATATGTATTAAATCAATTTCCCCTTCCTTGTCCTCTCTCCATCTTTTCCCAAATTTTGCCCTTTTAATTTTTTCCTCGTTATGCATGGGAGACTATTATACACAAATATGTGAATAAACCATTCTGAGTCCCATTCTGTTGGTTTTGTTTATAGGGATTCAAGGATGAATACATTGTATTGGACATGGAGTTGGGGATCTCATCCTTGCCTGAGGCTAATTCTCCCACCTGAAGGAGAATTCCACTATTTAATGACTAACAAGAGTCTTATCCCCAAGTAATCTATGTGCCTTGGACAGAAAACATTATAAAAAATAGAAAATATTATCCAGAAGAGTAAACTTGAGGTGGCAATTACCACCTCAATGTTAATTGCTGATGCCATGACCCTGAAGTTTGGACCTGAAGGGAAGACTATGGACACCCTCCTATGCCAATTACAGTCTCCTTTAGTTCTGTGGTCCTCACTCCATACCTCATTGACCATTCTCATTTTGGATGACTTTGAAAACTTGAAATTCCTTCCTCCACATTCTAGGTACCATGATTGCAGGCCTGAGCCACCATGTCTGGCTTAGGTTCCTTCAAATGCATTTAGTGAGGCATTAGAATGATGGGATGAGTTACATGAACATTTATACTTAACTATACTCAAAACATACTTATCTCTGTGAGCCTAGCTTTTATCATCTGCAGAATAAGGACAGAACTCTTACCAGGTCATTGTTCAGTTATAACAGACTCAATAATAAAGAAAAATAAAATTTCTCATAGTTGTAAGACAGTAGACATTAAGGCAGGAAAGCTACATTTATTGGGAACCTTCTTCTGTAACTGGAGATAGGATCAGAACCTGTGTTCTGGCTGCTCTAACTAGGAAGGCTCAGTCATTCATTATCAGTAAGCCAATTAAATGAATCAAGTTAGTCAGTGAGTGACATACTCACCTATAATGCAGGAACACTGGCAGCAAGGTGAACAGATCTCTCTGATGTGATGTCCTACGACTGCCTAGTCTATAGTGTTAGTTCCAAGCCAGCCAAAGAGTCAAGCAATACTATTCTCTACAAAAAAAGAAAACAGAAATAGAAAAGGGAATAAAACAAATTGTAACTCAAAATTTAAAATGATATTTATTTAAATTGACTAATTTGGAACTATAAAGTACATATGGGACAACTAACTTGTCCTTGGGTTCTTAAGAGGTTTAGGTAGAAGGCAAAAGATATGCAAAACTAAGCAATCTAATAAAGCCATATAATGAATTTTTCCCATCTACAAAACCCTCCCATATTCTTATCTGGAGGATTCAAGTTTTTTCCCACAATGACATGCTCAGTGAAATTAAAATTTCATGTGGTTCACTGTTTCACTAGTTGTTAGACAAAGAGAGATATCAGCGTCTCTTTAGAACATCCTTATTCCTACCAGGAATGTAGGTTACAGGGATTGAGAGGGTGGAGAAACAGGAGCTTTAAAGCCCAAGTGTGAATCACAAAATGTGGGCATGCAGGAACTTGTCACTGACAGCTACATGTAGTTGTCAAAAACAAGAAAGAGTGGAAGACCTGGGGTGCACTGGTTCATTGAAAACATAGGGTAGAAAATACCTTACCAGTTAAGAAAACTGAAGATTCTTTCAGAGCATCCAGCTTCCATTCCTAGTACATACAGAAGCTCACTACTATCTGTAACTCCAGGATCAGGAGTCTGTAGCTCCAGATCTAGGGGATCTGACACCTTCACTCAGACATCTGTCAATCTTGATCTTATCTATTCTTATGTAATATTTGGAATGTTTGGAATGTCAGGTACTTTCCCTTAGATTCTGGCCCATCCTTGGGTGGATCTCTCGGTGGTGTCAGCTTAAGAATCCAGATGTTGCCTACCTGGGTCCCTAAGCCTGTCATGGCAGTTGTGTGGTCAAGCTGTTTTGTGCTCTTACATATTTCACCAATATCTTTTAGGCTTGTGCCCAAATGGGATTGAAATGCTGCAGCTGTCTACTTCTGGGTGGTGCCTGCATGATGTATAGGACCATCAACTGACCCTAGTCTTCTCTTTCTTCAGCCAGTCATAGGGAATACCTCATGAGACTCTAGATGAGTGGTTGGCAGCATAAGGCATTGTAACAGGAGTGGAAACCTGTAACTGGAGTTTTCTCTGAGCCCACAGCTACTCAGAACCAAATAAACACACAGAGCCTTATATTAATTAAAATTGTATGGCCTAATGGCTCAAGCTTCTTGGTAACTAGATCTTACATCTTAAATTAATCTTGCATCTTAAATTAAAACTACCTCTTGCTTTTCATGGTGGCAGCTGATGGCATCTCTTGACTCAGCCTTCCTGTTCCCAGAATTCTTGTCTCTTTTTGTCTTGCATATGCTTCCTGCCTGGCTACTGGACAATCAGCACTGTCTTTATTAACCAATCAGAGCAACACAGTTACAGCATACAGAGTAATATCCACAGCAGAAACCATAGGCATTTTGACAACTTCTTCATGGAGCTTGCTTGTTCCTTTAGGACCTGCTTGGGCCCAATCACTTATACACCACTTCCATTTCATAAGAGATTGTTGCTGTTCATGTCTTACTTTATGACTGGTTGGTCGGATAACACCCACTTCATGATGGGCAACACGTTCAGGTAACATGTTTATGGTGGTGGCCTACCTTCAAATATTCAGTTTCTCAGTTTGATGGCATATGATTGTATGCTTGGTCATACTTATTTTTAAAAATGGTTCTATGGGCACAAGTGCAGACACTTGAATTGATTTTAATAGTATTGTATTGTTCCAATTTTCAAATTCTCCTATTCCTGTATTTTTTTTAAGTTTTGTTCTTTTACTGTGTATATGTGTGTGAGTATGTGTGCCATGTGTGCATTTGTAGACTATGTAGCACAGGCTGTGAAACTCAGAGTCATCTTGCTGCCTCTGTCCAGATGGCTGGTACTAAAATAATGCACTACCACACAGGGCTTGAAAAATAGTTTGAAATGGTCTAACTTTCCTTTTCTTATGGTGGCCAGCAACACCATGGGTGTTGTGTCCACCTTGACCAGCAAGAAAGATGCAACACCAGGCTCTTCTCCAAGCAGTTTATTCAGGAACCTTGAGACAATCTTCTGACCCCAGGGAATGCCATCTTCTGACTCTGGGGAAAGCTAGCCCATGCCCTTTATAGCCACTGGGCAACCAACCCCGTAGTGCCACATGGACAATGCCAATAGGGTCAGACATATGCAAGCAAGCCAGATACCACGCCCAAGCCAAATAAAGAGTTGTTTATCCCAGAGAACACCTGCCATCGGGAAGGCGGAAGCCAGATGCCGGCGCCATCTTTGAGGCGTGGCCGGCGCGATCTTTGAGGCGTGGCTGTGGACGGCTCTCCACACATGAGATGGTGTCAGAGCCCCTGATGCTGGAGCTACAGATTGTAGCAAGCTTCTCTATGTACTGGGAATGGAAGCTGGGTGCTATGAAGGAAACTTTGGTGCTCTTAAATGATAAGGCATTTTCTACCATAAGTTTTATATTCTTCTTTATATTTCAAGTACAAGGCAGCCTAGTCAGGCTTAAATACCTGATGTGGATTACAAAGTAGAATTCTCCTATATTTGTGAGAATAGAGCAGGGATCAGATCCCTAATTATTTGGCCAATACAACATGGTCGCTCAAACGTCCATAAATGTACAACTAACAAAAATGAATGCAGCAGATTGTATTCATGTATTTCGACATACTTGTTCACTCACACTTAAAAAGGAAGAATTCAGAAGGGATTTTGGAAGGGAGTGAATGAAAAGATAAAAGGGAAAAGGAATGTAATGTCATTTAATTAACAATTTTCTTCTTTTTTATTGCTAAGAAAGTTTCTATTCATTTTACATACCAGCTACAGACCCTCCCTCTTCCTGCTCCCTAGCATTCCTCCCCAACATACCCTGCATTCCCACCTCCTCCAAGTCAACATCTCCCATGGGGAGTCAGTAGATCCTGGCCCACTCAGCTGAGGCAGGTCCAAGGCCCTCCCCACTGCACCAAGACTGTAAAAGGTGTCACACTCTAGCCACTGGGCTTCAAAAAGCCCACCCATGTACCAGGGATGGGTTGCAATCCCCCTGTATGTGGGCCCCACAAATGGTTTAAGCTAAACAACTGTCTCAGGTATCCAGAGGGTGTTGTCCAGTCCTATGGGGGCTCCACAGTTATTGGTACTAAGTTAGTGGGTTTCCAATAGTGTTGTTGGTCATCTCTATGTGTTTTCTCATCATGATCTTGATGTTCCCTGCCCACAGAATCCCTCCTCTCTCTCTTCAGTTGGATTCCCAGAGATTGGCCTGGCACCCTGCGATGGATCTTTGTATCTGCTTCCATCAGTCATTGATGAAGGCACTATTATTACAGTTTCGGTACTGAGACATCTGATCACTGGAATAAGCCAGTTCAGGCACCCTCTTCATTATTGCTAGTAGTCTAAGGTGGGGTCATTCTTGTAAGAACCTGAGAACTTTCGTAGCACCCTGGTTTTTTTTTCCCATTCCCATGATGTCTTTATTTATCATGGTATCTCTTTCCCTGCTCTCCCACTCTGTCCATTTCCAGCTCAAACCTCCTCTTCCCCTATATGCTCATCTCCCATTCTTTGCCCTCCACCCACGCCCCTTACTCCCAGTTTGCTCATGTAGAGCTCATCTATTTCTCCTTTGTTGGGCTATCTATGTGTCCCTCTTATGGTTGTCCTTGTTAGCTAGCCTTCCTGGAACTTTGTGTTGCACTCTGGTTATCCTTTGCTTTGCATCTAGTATCCACTTATGAGTAAGTACATACCATGTTTGTCCTTCTGAGTCTGGGTTACCTCACTCAGGATGATAGTTGCTAGATCCATTCGTTTGCCTGCTAATTTCACGATATCCTTGTTTTTTACTACTGAGTAGTTCTCCATTGTTTATATGTGCCATATTTTCCTCAGTTGAGGGTCATCTAGGTTGTTTCTAGGTTCTGGCTATTATAAATAATACTGTTATGAACATAGTTGACCATTTGTCCTCGTGGCAAGATTGAGCATTCCTTGGGGATATTCCCAAGAGTGGTGTAGCTGGGTCCTGAGGTTTTTGACTGCCAATTTTCTGAGAAATAATTTATGGAAATAAATTCTAAATAAAAAGAGGGGCTAGAGAAATGGCTCAGTAATTAAGAGCACTAGCTGTCATTACAGAGGACTCAGGTTCCATTTCTAGAACCCACATGCAGCTAACAATTTGCTGTAACTCTAGTCCCAGGCATCTGTTGCCTTCTTCTGACCTTTCTAAGTACTGTGCACTGACACATGCATGGACAACACTCATAAAATTTCATTTTGTTAAAAGTTACAAAAAGTGAACAATGGAATTTTCTACAGGGATGTCAGAGCCCTGAGACAGGCAGTAGACAGGGCTAGTTAAATGACTTCCCTAAGGTCTTGCAAGGAAGGAACTGTGGCCTTCCACTGATCCAGCCTGCTCAGAGGCAAAAGCAGCTTCATTCTGAGGTTAATATAGTTCATCATAACCATTCATTTGAGACCAGAGTACAGTGCTTTTAAGTGTCTTTTTCTTGAAGTTTCCTTTATTTGTGTTTTCTATCTTTTCTATTGGTGAGAATAGCATTGGTACAGTTATCTTCGACATTTAACATCAAGATTGACAGGTTGCATAAGCTTCAAAGCAATACTTATTTTACTGTGTGATTCATTGATTTTCAGCATGCCAGAGACAATTTTTTTCCAAACATTTTATAATTTATATACATTTCTACATGACATTGGATTAAGAATACTCCTGAATGTCTCTGCTTTTACATTATTATCATGTTCAGAAGTGGATTTGTTTACTTGCCTGCTTAGGAATAGGGAGAATTCTATGTGAATATGTCCAGTTTTTCTAAGTAAAATCCACATACTTTCTTTGTTTAGGAAAAGCATGCTTTCCCTGCCTCCTGCAGGTAAGAACTTTTCTCATTTCTTCTTTCTTGGCTGTTGTGAGGGCTATTATGGGTAGTCACACCTACTCCTTGTGGAATTAACTAAAATCCTAAGAGTTGGGTATACCTGTGATGGAATTTTTTGAATGTTTTAAAAAAGGTCCATCTTTAATCTGGATCATTTGAGGTGAAATCCACCTTCAGTTGCTTGGTGTCTATGTACACTTTAACCAAAGCACTCAGGAGATAGAAACAATTGGATTTACCTGAGTTTGAGGCTGGCCTGGCCTATAGAAGGATTTCCCAGGCTAAACAGATAAACCCTATCTCAAAAACACCAAAAAAGTAAAAATCAAATGAAGTTTAAGATCCACCTTTAATCTGGATTTCATCTCTGGTGGCTGCCTGCATATATGAAGCACATTAAAGGAGGAAGCTCTCTCTCTTTGCCTCTTTGCCCTAGCACTGGCTACCAAGTAAATTACTTTCCCAGCATTAGATCCTTCATCCTTGGTATTTTGGTGTATACTGAAGACCAGCTGAGACATGCAGCCTCATGAAATTAACAACTACTGGCTTCTTCAAACTTCCATTGGTAGGCAGCCATTGTTGGACTACCTGGACCACAACTTGTAAGACATTCTAAGAAATCAACTTTCTACATACATGGAGAGATTCACTAATACAGGTTTTTTTTTTTTTTTCATCTCCCCCTGGGTAACAACAGTGGACATAAGGTTGTTCTTCCTAGTTACATTATTCTCTAAGTATTCAACTTTGCATGAAGACTACTCTTTATTGTTATATAATTTGCCAACACTTTGCCCTGAATGTCAGGAATAAAACTACTTAACCAATAGAGCCATGATCCAGCTTTCTGATGGTGAAAGACCTATTTATCCTGTTAGTGATCTAGTTCCTGCTTTTTTTCCTGGTTGTCTGAAGTCCCTGTGACAAGTAGGTAAAAATTACATTGAATTCACCTGACCTCCCTGTGAAGCTACCTAAAAAAACATTTCCCTTTGTCTCTTAAATCTCTGTTAGTTGTTAATATTTTCAGTGTTCTTTCACTTGTGTGACAGGGAATCTCCACCCCACATAGTATAGTGGGTTGTATAAGCTAGTTAGCCACATTGTGTCCAGGAGGAAGAAGGGGAGTGCCTATGGAGAGCAGGAAGATCACATTGTCTGCTACTAGAGCCAGGGGCAAGTGCTATTGAATTGCAAATCTTTGATGGTTCAGAAAAGTTCTGGGTCTGGGGTGGAAGGCAGGATCAGGAATCATTGTGCTGTGTCTTTAAGCCCAGTGTAACCCTATGGGAGCTGCTCCTGTCACTCAGGCCTCACTAGCCAATCAGGCACTCCAGGCGACCTGCCAGTCAGAAGTTCTACAGGGCCTTTCCGGCCTCCTGCCTCAGAATTGGCTAACAAGAGAATCTGTCCCTGTCATTTTGTGTGCTATGCTGAGAGTGTTGCTGCTGTTGCTGCTGCGAGCTGGGCAAAGAGCATGGCGGAGCTGGAAAACTACAATATGGTGAGTGCGGGGCTGCTGTCCCCAGACAGGGAGGAGTGCTCAGTTGAGTCATGGGAGTCAGTGTGTCGGGTTCTCCCCTTGCTGGGTGGGAGGAAGTGGTCAAATGCAGAGTTCTGCTTGTTCTTTACTTGTCCTGCATTGTCCAGCATGGTCCTGCTCATCCTGCATGCTCTAGTATGTGGTCCTGCATAATCTCGGCAATTGTTGGGGCCTGCTGGCAGCCTCCGAATAACTTCTCTCTGTTAGCTGCACCTGTGCAGACACTGGGAGCAGGACTGTGCTTTGAAATGTCCTTGTTGACATCACTGTGAAATGCCAGCACCATGTGTGTGTTGTTTCTATGGAACAGTGATTTCCAAACTTAAAGAGGCCTGGTCCCTCCCTTATCTTCCAGAAGTTCTACACTTTGAACATTTAACATTAAGATTTAAAATCTAACTGGAATTAATTTTAGGAGCTTGTAAACAGTATTTCCTCTGTAAAGTTGCACTCCAATGCTAAACTGTGATGTAGAAGATTAGAATTGATGGTAATAGAATTAATGGTACATGGTCTTTCCAGTTCTAGGAGACATTAGTTCACAAAGTAGAATTTAGGTAAGAGCGGGCTGCAAATACCCAAATACCCCAAAAATAAGTAGTATGCTAACCATTCTGGTTGGAAATTACTATGATAAGATGTAAAAGTTTGTTCCCCAGGATTAACAAGCTACATTCCGTAACAATTGAGACAACCTTAATTTACAACCAGTGGAAAGGCCCATCCTTCCACTAAAATCCTGTCCTCTAACATGCTGCTTAAGAGACCATTACAGGGTCACAACTAACATTAATTCCTGGTATGCCATGGAGGTTTATTAATTCTTTTTTTTTTTTTTTTTTGGTTTTTCAAGACAGGGTTTCTCTGTGTAGCTTTGTGCCTTTCCTGGGACTCACTTGGTAGCCCAGGCTTGCCTCGAAGATATTTGCCTGGCTCTGCCTCCCGAGTGCTGGGATTAAAGGCGTGTGCCACCACCGCCCGGCTTCAGGTTTATTAATTCTTGAACAGGGAGTCTCCAGTCTTTTTGAAAAACAGTTTTAAGTCAAGATCTCCTACATTGGCTGAGGTGGACTTGAATCCTGTCTGTATCCCCACAAAGCATTGCCTTTATTATCCCCAACTAATCACCCTAAACTCTGTATTACATGTCTGCACCTCCACAGAGTTCTAAAATTACCAGTTTGAATCACATAGTGGACTGTCCATTGCACAATAGGGAAAGGAAATGTGTGTGGAAAATGGCTTCTTCTTTCAGACCAGAAGGGGAGGAAGAGTGGAATTGACATGCAGACAGTGCTGGGGCCTGCAGACAGGGGCACGGACCACTGTGTACACTGCAGGGGGCATTAGACTAGGCAATAGCTTGATCACAGACTGAAGTTGAGTGCAGTGAGCTGCAGGAGTCTCCATTACAAAGAAGGACTGATGGGGCATGGTGAGTGACATTCTCTGTAATTTCTCTGCATGTATTAATTCCTCCTATGTGAGTGAAGACTGACACTATTGTGTGGTGTACAGTTTATGGAGGATAGCTTGAGCTACTAAGTATTCAGTTTCCAAATAGTGAATTCTCCTATGGAGATATGTGCAATCCTTATTGATACAGTGAAGTCAGATGAGAGGTTTGAGATACAGGCCACTGGCTGTGACTCCATGTGTTAGCTTACAACACTCAGTGGCTATCATTTTATGTGGGACAAAGTCATACAGTCTCTTATTAATGGTATGCACTCTACCATGGAGGTGTCTAATCTGACTCAAAGTCAGTATAGCTACATATGCTTTCAATTATTTTTGTCACATTAAAACACCAATTATTGGTTTCCTTTTTAATATTCATTTTCTTTTAATGCACTACTGATAATTTTTTCTATGTTTCCCAGTTTAAGAATTTTACTCCTTTTGTTTTCTTAACTGCTGTTTGCTTGTGTATTTATTTATGTCATTTTATAGCAGCGTTACTCTACCTTAGAAATCGTGGCTCCCTTTGGGGGATCAAATGACCCTATCACAGGACTGGCCTAAGACTGTCAGAAAGTGCAGATTTTATATTATAATTCATAGCAGGAACAAAGTTACAGTTATGAAGTAGCAGTGATAATAATTTTATAGTTGGAGTATGACTACATCATGAGAAACTGCATTAAAGAGTCACAGCATTAGGAAGGTTGTAAACCATTGGTTCAGGTCAATGTCTCTTGTAACCCAGGCTTGCCTCACATTATATAATTGAGAATTGCTTTGAACACCTAATCCTGCCTCTGCCTTCCACTGCTGGAAAGAGAATCCTGCAACTAATTCCAGGTTGGGCCTTGACTTGTCTGTGGGAAGGAAAAATAGACCAGTGAAGGAGTATCCTCCAACTTCTCTAGATTTTATCATGAATTTACAAATGATGTGGAACTTGTGTAAGAATTGAGTTCACTGACCAACTATAAAGCAAGTATAGTCACAGCAGAGTGAAGGATGAGCAAGAAAGAGAGAGAAAACTTTCCTGCTGTGATAGTAGTTGACCTTAGCAATGAGTAGAGAGATAATCAATGTTACAAGATCAATAAATGTTCTGACTGGCCATTGCTGTGGGATGGTCTGTATGTCAAGTGTGTTGCTGATTGGTCAGTAAATAAATCATTGATTGGCCATTGGCTAGGCAGGAAGTATAGGCGGGACAAGGAAAAGAATTCTGGGAAGTGGAAGGCGGAGAGGGGGACATGGCCAGCCGCCATCAGGACAAGGAAGATGTAAGGTACCAGTAAGCCATGAGCCATGTGGCAAAGTAAAGATTAATAGAAATGGGCTAAATATAAGAGTAAGAGCTAGACAATAACAGGCCTGAGCTAATGGCCAAGCAGTTTAAATAATGTAAGAGTCTGTATGTTTATTTTATAAGTGGGCTCTGAGACTGGCGGGACTTGGTGGTGGGAGCTGGAGAGAAATTCTCCAGCAACAAATGGCATCCAACGTGGGGGCAAGAGTTTCCACCTAAAAACTTAGAAAAAAGATTCTAAAACGGAACTAAAAACAGCTTCCTAATTGTCTCTCTCAAATGAGCGACAGCTGCCGGTTTGAGCTACTGGCGGGTTCCTATTGTGCACTCTCGACCTACAATATGGTGGGAATGAGGCCTCTGCAAGTAACACATTAAGCTATGTGGTGGATTTAGCCTTTGCTAGTACAAAACAAAAAAAAAGAAGTTTCTGGGCTACACGCTGCTTGGATAAAAGCATAGACCCACGATAGCTCCCAGAGCTGGCGGTAAACGTAGCCATGTTGGGAAGCTGAGGTGGGCGGAGCCAGCAGCCACAGCTGCTGCAGTTTAAGGCAAGAGATTCACAATAAGACAGATTCAGATGTAATAGTTTACAATGTATGTAAAAGATACGTAGGCTTGAAAGAGACAAAAAAAGTGATATATAGAGTTATAGAAACAAATACATAGTTTTAAAAAATAAAGTATTTAAAGAGACAGTAAAGGTAGTATAAAAAATAAGCCACGTAAAGATGACTACCACACAGAGAATCTGGATTATGTTCTCTTTGATATTCGTAACTACAGAAAAACATTTGATTGTAAAAGCTGTTGAGTTATGCCAAAATGTATATTTTAAAGGTACCTTGACTTCAAAATTTGGATATAAGGATATGTTGCTTTGGAAAAGAGTCTCTGCTCTTGTTTCCACAGAAAGCCAGAGACTATGGATTTGTTCCAGATTAAGATACATCAGGTTTGACCAGCCAAGACCCCCTGAAAGGTCTCCAATGACACCATGGCCCAGATGATTCAACATCCAGAATGGTTTCAAGTCAACTGGCTCAGATATACAGCCTCACGGACTACTCCATGATCCTAAAATGTTCTTTCTGTCTCCAGAAGATACAGCGCCCCCCTCCAGCAGGAAGTAGTAAGAGAAGCTACGCCCAAATTCCCAAATATACCAAGCTGGCTTTAGAGATGGTATTGGCTCACTCCCCCTCTAAACCCAGACATATTGCTCAAAAAAAAAAATGGTTAAGAGATTCTTGTGTCCCAAATCAGAAGAGCCCTCTGGTGTGGGACAGAGAAAAAACAATATTTTTATTTAAATCAGGTTGATTATAAATACAATCTCTTTCTAAAGAAAAAAAGGGGATAGTTTAGATATGATAGGATGAAAGGATAGATTAATGAACCTACTTTTAAAGAGTAACAACTTGTTTAAAATGTTTTACATTGCTATAGATTTTAGTTTATTGATACAAATTTAAACTTAATTTTGTTATACTGTATATATATTTCTATTCTTGTTTGAGGTATTATGTTTATGTAACTCATTTAAAATTGTAATAGATAATTAAAAAATAGATTAATAGTTAGTCATCTATGATAATATTTGTAGCCATGTTAGTTAAGTCTTCTAGGTATACATAGATATATTTCAGATAGATAGGTAGTCTTCAAACACTTCAAAGACCTACAGAATATGGCATTTAAAATGTTTTAAAAGTTTAGACTTTTTGGACAGTGAGACATGTCTGCTCCTGACAGCACCGATTTACTTCAGAGAGGAGGATGGGCATCGAAGACACTCCATATGGAGTTTATCTTCACCTTGACAAAAATAGCCATTTGGGCAAGAAACTGTTCTTGCCTGGACTGCTTGATCAACTGGACATGCAGGACCCATAGAAAGGTGACCACTGAACTTTGCTTGACAAAATGGTCCTTCAGGTTCCTGCTTTGCAGAGAAAACTGCCAGACATTCTACAGGACACAGAGAAAAGTGAATAAGAGACTCTAGGCCTGTGGGCTGAAGACAGATGCCCCAACCTTACAAGAGAACTTTGAATGACTGTCCAGGCTGCCAGCTGTCTCTGTCTACCCTACAAGACTCCTAAAAGTTGCTTATATCCTTCTCCATTTCTCAGGTAGTAGTATATCCTTCTGAGGTCTTTGATGTGGTTAAAGACTAGATACTTACAATTTTCCTTAGTTATAATAAAAGATAAGTTAAATTCACAAATATAGGATAGATAGGATATCTTCTTTAATATTGTAACTGTAATTCTTGCTTGATAATTGTTTTGTTATATGTAATTTTACTATGTTAAAGTTAAAACCTTCCTTTTTAAGAAAAGAAAAGGGGAAGTGCTGTGGGATGGTCTGTATGTCAAGTGTGTTGCTGATTGGTCAGTAAATAAATCACTGATTGGCCATTGGCTAGGCAGGAAGTATAGGCGGGACAAGGAAAAGAATTCTGGGAAGTGGAAGGCGGAGAGGGGGACACGGCCAGCCGCCATCAGGACAAGGAAGATGTAAGGTACCAGTAAGCCATGAGCCATGTGGCAAAGTAAAGATTAATAGAAATGGGCTAAATATAAGAGTAAGAGCTAGACAATAACAGGCCTGAGCTAATGGCCAAGCAGTTTAAATAATGTAAGAGTCTGTATGTTTATTTTATAAGTGGGCTCTGAGACTGGCGGGACTTGGTGGTGGGAGCTGGAGAGAAATTCTCCAGCAACAGGCCATTTCTTGGGTCCCCAGACCAGGCAATCAAGAATCTGGATAAAAAAACTGAAATTTAGTGAAACCAAATTAGAGTAGTTACACCATTTGAACCAAAGAAATAGAACTGGATAGAATGGTGTGTCCCTGCCTAACTGTGTTTTCCAGGTTTAAGATGTATACCCCAGGAGAAATGGTGTGAGCAGTACTTGGTGTCCTCTAATACAAATCCCTGGTCTCTGGAGCACATAGCCATAAAGCCTGTTTCAACTTTTTAACTAAATTATTTGGGATTATATTTACATTATTATCACTATGTCTTTCCTGCTTTCATACCCTCCCTTAGACCCTTCATTGTGTTCTAATTCATGGCTTCTTTTTGTTTAAGAACGGTTACTGTTTGAATGTGTCCAGTGTTTGGTTGCAGGATTTCCCATCTATGAAGCAACAGGTTGGTTGCAATGGACAATGAGCATGTAATGAACTGTGCACCCATAGGACCATGTGCCTTGGAAGAAAAACAGGAAGTGCTCTAGGATATTAGAGAATTTTAGTAAACTACCAAATCCCCTGGTTAGTGTCCTATCCAATCATAGTGTGGAAGGACCCACATAGGAGGGTTTTTTCTCTCTGAGTCCTTTGAAATCTGCTCACCCAGTAGGGAAACTGCTAATGTCCTGAAGCCCAGCTTGGTGGTCCTAGGTGATGAGGGACTCTGGAAGTGTTAGCAATCACGAGCATCAGCAGGAGATAGCTTCCAGTTTTTTTCCAGGATTATCCTCTTGTTCTGCTGTAAGGAAGTCCACAAGCCATGCCATGGTGAGTGTAGCATTTTCAGAGCAGGTCTGTTGAGCTGTCTTTTCTGCTGGGACTTGGATGAACCATGATCCAGACTGTGGTTTTATTGGTCCATGTGGTGACATGGGCACTGGACCTTGTCCTCTGAGCCCTCATGTGTATGGATTTCCTGAATATGTGGAGACTCTGAGGATCTGGCATGGGAAGATGTGATGCTTGTAATATCACTGTCCAGTGTGCACACACGGCTGAGTTTTTGTGTGTAGTGGGAAGACAGATTGGAAAACTGAAAGTCTAGTGTTTAGAAGTTCTGAACATTTCACTCCACTTTTAGGTTGGTCTTATAAATATTACAAATATTTTAGAAACTGGTAGAAAGATGGTGATATGTATTGTCTTTCAGCAATACATGATTAGAATGCTTCTAACTTTGCTACCACCAGTTATAATTAATATGATTTGGTGAAGTTTAGTTCCAGGGACAAAGGCAGTTTCTGATCTGCAGAAAATTCTCAACTGTGCATGGTGTTGTGTGGGTGGATAGAGCAGAATCCATATCTTGTACCATAATCCATGTGACCAGAAAGCATTCATAACTAATAAGAAGTCTTTGTGTCATGATCTGAAAGCTGGTTGGTGGCCTAAATAAAAGCCTGCTCCATGCTTCCACTCTTTCTGTCTCAAACTGGTTTTCTCTTCAGATATTACTATTGCATATGTTATTTATACATCTATGTACATAAATAAATATGAGCTGCTGAGTCCATTTTTCATTTTTTCTATTTATATGATTTCAATAAAACCACTTTGTTTTGGATAACCAATTAGGAGCTCATCCATGGGAAAAAGAATTCTCCCTCACTATAGTCATTAGTTTCCCATAGTTCTTGGTCTCTGGAGAGGGTTCATTAGATCCCTTCAAACCTTCTATGTTATTATGTCTACTGGCCATGTTTTCTATTCCTCATGAGATCTTCTTGCAGGGTTCAGGGTCTGTCTACTTTGTCAGCTGTGGCTTTGGGTTCCCAGCTCCTGTATGAATGCAGGTCTGGAGTAGGTCTTCTCTTCCAGAGCCCTGTGGTTGTAGTGGATGGGCTGCCCTGCTGTCTCCTCTGGCCTTGATCTTAGAGCAGCTCTCCATTTTAGCTGCCAAGTATTCCCCATTCTACTACTTTCCTAAAAACTGAGGTCATTACAGGATTCCCATATCTTCTGAGTCAGGATAAAAATAGTGTCTGGAATTTCCAGGGAAGAGGACTATCTGAGAGCACATTCTGTGGTGTGTCTGTGAGGGAATTGCCTGGTGGATGCATGAAGAGATTGCAGTGCTTGTGAGGAGAGGACTGGAGGAATTTCTATTGAGTTTGCCTCAGGGAGAGGGTGTGTTTAGTTGGTAATTTGGGGTCTTGGCTCAGGGAAGTAGGATTGCAGGGCTGCAAAAGCTCACAGGCCTTGTGCACCAACACTGCTCTTCTCTTGCCTATCTCAAATATCTGTGGAGCTGAAGGAGGTGTTCATGGAGTGTCACCTGGCCTGATTTTTTGCAGCCCTGGAACTAGTCTCTAGAAACCACAGGATTTGTATCTAGCTGGACAAAGAGTCAACTAAGGCTGATGATGAAACTCAGAGATGTGAAGGTCACAGTGTTGCTGCTGTAGTTGCTAGAAGTAGCTGGGTGGTGGGAATAATGTATGAAGAGCTTGCCATGGTCATAGAGATGAGAACATGATGCAGGAAATGTGACACAGAAATCCACCTACCTTTTTTTAAGGATCTTCCTGCTACCAGGTTGCCTTTTGATTCATTAGTATCTTAGCCAGTCTTCAGACCATTGTTTGAGTCCATATGCCATCCAAATACTTCCTGGTGCCCAGTTGCCATACATAGCTTTCCAGGGGGCCCCCATTGTCTCTGAACTTCAGATACTGCTAGAGTCTTGGATGTTCCTGAGACAGCATGGGTGATCCTCATAGGTGAGCTCCTTGGTAAAAGTGGAAATGTTATAAGGCAAATAGTCTCATTACTGTTGTTTTGAGGCATTTGCTATTTTGTATTTAAAACTATTTTTATATTGGCTATTATGAGTATTATGGAGCTTCTTGATATTTTAAATTATTGCTATTTCTATAGATTGTGGTTTTTGGTCTGATGGAAAGAGTTGTGGTAATTACATTCAGAATGGCAAAGACCTGTCAAAGAACTGACAATAAGTGCTGGAGAAGAACTGGGGCAAAAGAGTAATGTCATGAGCAAGAAAGATATGTGTAGTTAGTGTGATAAAAATTATATTTTATGATGCTGATGGTCATAACACAAAGTTCACACTCCCAATTCCTAAGTTCCTAAGACTCCTTCCTCAAGGCTGATTACCTGTTCTAAGTATATTTGCTCAAGGTCAGGTCTAGTCTCTAACAGACATCTGTTTTGAGGGTTGGGATCCTGAAGGAGACATTACAAATACAGGGTAGATCAAGGTGTTGCCTCTCGAGATGTACAGAGCAGAGCATTGCTCTTGATTTCTGCTTATGTACTGTCCAGTGTGTATCATTGGGTTCTGGGACTGTGTCTTCTTGTCATTAGTGAGTGATGTCACTGGTATCTTCTTATGAGGTACAGTTTTGGGTGTAGTGAAGTTGCTGACTAAGCTATTTTTACTTGCCTAAAAGATCTTTCTTATTATGCTAATTCCAATTAGGTTTCAGATTCACATATACATTTGACCATGAGTAGCAAATAATATACCAGGATTCCTTGGAATGAATAATGAATAATGGTATAGCTTTTCATTATATACCAAAAATGGGAAAAATAAAATTTTAACCTGTAAAAGTTATGGGCAGCATAGTTAATAAAACAGTCATCTCAAAAACATAATTGATATTGAAGAAGTGCACAACTAGACTCCCTGTTCACTTCAAGGACAAAGAGCAACCTTGTCATTATTTTCACATTGGGTTAAATGCAAGCTAAATATTTCACTTAATCTAACATGGGGTATTTGGTGGGCCCTACCAAAATTTTCAAGTTCTAATATTATGGTAAAGAAACAAACTTATACTTTTAATCTTTCTCAATAGAAGGTGTTCATTGTTTTCTCACACAGGACATATCATACTTCTTTGTGAACATTAATACTTAGTACCTGTGGTAGACTGGATGAAATTTTTCCTCATAAACTCATAAGGATTGTCAGTATTAGAAGGTATGGCTTTGTTGACGGAAATGTGTCACTGTGGATGTGGTATTTTCTGTTTTATATATGTTTAAGCCATGTCCAGTGTACCAGATTACCTGTAGATCATGGTGTAAATGCCCAGCTCCTTCTCTAGCACCATGTCTGCCTATATGCTGCTATGTTCACCGTGATGATAATGGACTAAACCTCTGAAAATGTAAGCCACCCAATTAAATATTTTTCCTTTGTAAGAGTTAAGATGTTCATGGTGTCTCTTTACAACAAAGGAAACCCTAAATTAGCCAGTAAATGATTCATTACTCTTTAGAGAGGAAATCCTATGAGAAACACTGCTAATTTTACTTTTGATAAAATCATATTATCTATATGCTTATGTAATTTCTCTTCATGTTTTATTAATATAAATCCTAGTAATCCACTATAGTCATTCTTCATTTCATGTAACATACAACAACAGATATACAACTCAAAGTGTTGATAGCACAATAAATAATGTTAAAATTGTTTATCAACAATCTCCTTTTATTTTGATTCCAGTAAAATTAAAAATAGAGTGATATTCTAAAAATTTCAATACAATACTTGGAACATTTTCAACTATTTTAGAAAAATATTCTCAAAAATTCATTGGGTTACTGGTAGCTGGAATATTTACTTTTATAGGTATTGTTTGAGCTTCCACAGTTAGAGTCTTAGCATTAAAACAAAATCTGTAAATAATGCAATTTACAAATAAATCAGTTAAAATGTTTCTAAATTAAAAGAAGTTCAATAAAAAAATGGATATTAATTTCATAGAAGAGTTGGATGGAGGGGAAACAACCTAGGAATGTAAACAGTATAAATTTTCTCCCACTTCTAGATCTACTGAGTTTAAGGGAATATAAAGACCATTGTTTAAAAGGTCCCTCTTGTTCAGAAAAGTGTCATGCTTTGAATAATGGGCCAATGGTATAGAAGGAAATGTTTTCTGGGATTTGTTTTAAAATATTCAATAGACATTATCCATTAAACTATACAGTGTGAGGATTATGCTAGTTGGACCTTTCTAATGAGATCTTGTCTCAAACAACAAAGCAAAGTATATTCAACTGTGTGTGTGTGTGTGTGTGTGTGTGTGTGTGTGTGTGTGTCTGTTTCTGTGTGTTATTGAGGGATGTCTTACTATCATAGTCCCTTCATAGATCAAATGGCTTGAATTTAAGGAGAACTGCTTGTCTCTACTACCATACTAAGCTATATTTATTTCTGAGAATGATTTGATAGGGACCAGTGGCTGACACCTGAAATGACTTTAAGAGATATTGTCCTAAACCATGAGACCTCTGGTGAGGTTAAGCTGGGACACTTTAGTGCATTTTGGAAAAGGATTTCAGAATGAGACAATACAAATCAGAGTTGAAATTTTATTTTGAGACAAGATTTCTCCATGTATCTCTAGCTGTTCTTGAACTCAGAATGTAGGTAAGTCTGTTCCCAAACTCCCACATCTCTTCCTGCCTCTGCTGCCCAATTATTGGAATAAAAGTTGTGTGCCACATCATCCAATTGTAACTCTATTATTTATTTGCTTATAACTGTTTGTATCTATGTCCTCATTTATGTGTGGAAAGGCATGCATATGTGTTATGGTTTCGATATACTAGTCAGAGAACATTTTGGGTATTGGTCCTTTCCCTTCAGCATGTTTGAGACAGGGTCCCTAGTTTACTATCACATGTAAATAAACTTGCAAGATTTCTTCTGTCTGCCTTTTATGTTGCCTTAAAACTACTGGATTAAAAGCATGCATTGTGGCAACTGTTTTTATAAGATAGAAGTAAAGGGATAGGTGCAAGGTGAGTACTTTATTGTTAAATCTTTTTCACAGCCTTGAAGTTTATTAAGTAGAGACTTTTGAGTGCATCTGTTTTGAGACACAATCTCACATACTAACCCTGTCTCGCCTTGAACTCACTAAGTAGTAGACTGGATAGAAATGGAACTTGAGGAGAGCCACCAGTTTCTGCCTTAAGTGGCTAGACATGCATAAATATGAGATTTTTATTATAGATTTAGCTCAGATATTGGTAGAAAGAGGGACTTTTGGAAAGTGTCATCTTGTGATAAGAGCCGTTCTTAAGAATTGTTGTGCCCAGATCATGACCCCCAGAGAGACCACCAAAGACGAGCATGACGGAATGCAAAAGCAAGGTTTAATTCTGGATATCTAAAAGCAATACAAGCCTAGGCAGGGACTTCGTCCAATACATCCAACACAGTGGAGGCTGGAGGAAGTGCGCACCTGTCTGCAAGCTCAGTTTTTAAAGGGAAAAATCACAAGGTTACATCATTTAGGGGTGCTAGTATGGGTACAATTCTGATTGGCTCACTTCTAGGGGCTTTCTAGAAATCATGGCTTAATCTTACTTCTAAGGGAGTAGTTGCCCGTCACCATTTCTCATTGGCTGCCCTCAGGTGGGGTCATTTTTATGGTCAGTTACCCTGGAAACCAGGGAGAGGACATTCCATAGTCCGGCAGGCATTACCTCGTGACTACCTTGTGACTCTGTACTTTTACGCTTCCTGGTTTCTGGGATCTGCACTGACTGGTTTCAGTAACTAATGGCCTATTCCCAAAAGGAGAAATCTTAGGCCTTAATTTTAGGGTGAAAGCATTTTGGTCTTATTTCTAAGATGGCTCATTTTGTCTCACAGAATTAATACAGAGCCTTGTTACAGTTTTGGTGACTTTGTAAGTTCCATTTCAGTGAGTTCTTAGGGAGCTCCTCTTTCTTTCTTTGTATGTCTTTCTTCTCTCTGTCTCTCTTTCTCTCTCCTTTTCTTTGATACCACAAGAAGTAGAAGTAGCAAGCCAGAGACATGAAAGAAACATTTCATGGATAGAGCTCTGTAAGCCCTATGGGAATGAAGCTCACCTGTCTGAAACAGAACTACAGGATTTGTTGTCTTCCCTCACTGTGTCTACATTTCAATCTTTCTTTTTTTATTTTTATTTTTTCTTCTGTCATACAATACATACCAACTACAGTTTCCCCTCCTTCCACTCCTCCAAGTCCTCTCCATTGCTCCTCTCTTCACCACATCCACTCCTCCTCCATTTCCCTTCAGAACAGAGCAACTATCCCAGGGTTTTCAACCAAACCCTGCATAACAAGTGACAATAAGACTAGGCGGGAACCCTCCTATCAAGGCTGGACAAAGCAAGCTAATAGGAGTTAAAGGATTTCAAGAGCAGGCAAAAGAATCAGAGACACACCCCCATTTCCACTGTTAGGAGTTACTCAAAGACACCAAGCTATAAATGGTAACACATATGCAGAGAAATTGGTGTGGACACATGAAGGCCGTGATTGCTGTTTCAGTCTCTGTGAGCCACTATGAGCTCTGCTCAGTAGATTCTCTGGGTTGAATTCTCTTCTGTCCTTTTAGTTAGAAAAATTTGTTTTTCAAAATCCATTCTGGGCTTTTGAGCTGAGATTTTCCTTCTTCTATTGCTATTAGTCTTAGGTTTGGTCTTTTAATAATGTTCCAGATTTCCTGGATCTTATGTTTCAGGAAATCTTTAGATTTAACACTTTCTTTCATTGATATATCCATCTCTTCTATCATATCTTCAAAGCCTGAATTTCTCTATGCCTTGTCTTGTATTCTTTTGGTGAAGCTTGCCTCTGTAGTTCTTGTTTGAATATCTAGATTTTCATTTCTAGAATTCCTTCAGTTTACATTTTTTAAATGTTTCTATTTCCATTATCAGGTCTTGAAATGCTTCATTCATTTCCATTAGGTGTTTGTTTGCCTTTGGCTTTCTTAAAAGAATTTGTTAATTTTTTTCTAATATTACATTTATCCTTTCTTTGCTTCCTTTAAAGGGATTCATTCACTTCCTCCTTAAGAACTCCTATCATCTTTATAAAGTTTGTCTTAATTGTCTTTCAAACATGATGAAATATCCAGGACTTGCTGTAGTAGGATAGCTGGAATCTGGTACTGACATATTGCTCCAGCTCTTGTTGCTTATGCTGGTGTCTGTGTCTCTGAATTTGAAGTGATTGTGGATCTAGGTCCTGATTTCTCAGGGTTTTTTTTTTTTTGATGAGTATTTTATTCCTTGGTTTATACTTGCTCTCTGGTCTCACATTCTGTGTGACCTATGTTGGAAAAGGGGTTTGCATCCCAAGTTGCGGGCTTGAACTCTTCCAGTAGGTGTGGCCTTTGTTCCAGCAATGAGTGTCTGCTCAAGTTTGTCAATCACGAAAGGGAAGAGAGGAGAATGTTTGGGGATAGGGTCGAAAGGGCACTGAGAAAGTAGGGAGGTCATTGGGCAGATGGCCTACATGATATCTGGCACATTGTATGTCCTTCAGTTAGAGAAAGAATTCAACAGAAGTTGGAGGCTATAACACAGAGATTAAGAGAGAAGTGAGATTGAGGATAGTGTTGTGGGTTATTGAAAGAAGGCGGAAGGTCCAATAGTGAGCAGGTTAAATGGATTTCTGGTGGCTGGCATGGTCTCTGGTCCAGCATGGGGTCTTCATCTCAAGTTGTGTACCTGTTTTTCTGGATTGGATACCTGCATTTGAGCAGAAGATATCCATTCGATTTGGGGTTGAGGACATGGCTTTGGGCATGGGAGCTGTCGGGTTGATGGGGTACTGTGTCTTTGGAGATGTGGGGATTGTGGAAGTTTCATGGGCTGGTGGCCTAGTTATCAGATCTTCTGGCGATGTGATATGCACTTGAGCAATGTTTGCCTGTTTGTGTTGGTGGCTGGAACACAGGCTCATCATTCTTCTTCTAAATGGGAGTATATCCTGTGCCATTGTATGTTGGAAATCCTTTATTTGTTTCTTGATTTTTACAAGTTGTGACAGTCAAGAGATTGTCTTCAGTGTCAGAAGAGACTTTGGACATTTGAGCTGTTTGAGGCTGTTACAGATTATGAGAATCATTGAACTTAGAGTAAATATATTTTCATTTTTACTTTTCTCTTGGTATTTATTCTTCTCTCATACAATTTATCCTAATTGCAGCTTCCACTTCCTCCCTGCTAGTAAACCCCCCGAAAATCTCATTCCTCCAAATCCACTGCTACTCTGTTTTCCTTCAGAAAATAGTAGGACTCCCAGGGATATCAACCAAACATATCATAACAAGGTGCAATAAAGCTAGGAACAAACCCTCCTATCAAGGCTGGACAATATAACCCAATAGGAAAAAAAGGGTCTCAAGAGAAATTGAAAGAACCAGACACCAAAAACCCTACAGCCAGTAGTGCCACAAACACCCCAAGGAAAACAACCATCGCATGTGTGCAGAGGATCTGACACAGAGCCATGCAGGCTTCATGACTGCCACTTCAGTTTCTCTGAACCCCTAGGTACCCTGCTTTGTTGATTCTGTGCTCAGGTTCTTCTTGTTTCATCAATCTCCCTGTATTTTACAACATTCATTCCCTCCTTCCACAGGATTTCTAAAGCTCCACATCATGTTTGGGTAAGGATCTCTGCATGTGTTCTCATCATCTACTGAAAGAAACCTCTCTGATGACAATTATGCTAGGCACCAATCTTTTATTATAACAGTATATAGTTATAAACCATCTCATTGTTTTTTCCTTGGTCAGTTGTATTTGCTTTTTTCCTAGTTCTCTGAGCCATCCAATTCCAGTTCCCATCCATCTAGGCAGTGTCAGGCATGGAATTCACTCATAGCTTAGGCATCAATTTTGACTATTCATTAGTTACACAATACAGAAGCTCTGAGCCACCATAGCCCCAGCATATCTTTCAGGCAGGACACGTGTCAAGTGTCAGATGAATGTTGTGTGTCTGGCTTGGTGTCCCAACCCCACCACTGGGAGCTTTGTGTGGTTACAGAAGATCATTGGCTCAGCCTCTGTATTTTCTTTCTTTCTTTCTTTCTTTCTTTCTTTCTTTCTTTCTTTCTTTCTTTTTGGTTTTTCAGTACAGGGTTGCTCTGTGTAAGTTTTGGAGCCTGTCCTGGAACTCATTTTGTAGAGAAGGCTAGCCTCAGATTCACAGATATCTGCCTGCCTCTGCCTCCTGAGTGCTGGTATTAAAGGTATATGCTACCACTGCTAGCCAGCCTCTGTATTTTGGATGACAAGGAGTACTCACTAGGGCCACCCTTATAGATTCCATAAAGTTTGCATTGCACTGTTTCCATGTCCCCTGCTAAAATCTTCCCTATTCCAGTTATTTCTCCTTGTCTTTTCCCCATCTGTCCCTTCCTTACTCACCTGACCCTCCCTGTTCCCATCCCCAACTGCCTCCAGTGTACCCAAAAATCTGTTCTATTTCCTTCTCCAAACAAGATTAATGCATATACCCTAGAGCTGCTCTTGTTACTTAGCCTCTATGCATCTATGGGTTATAATGTGATTAACTACTTTTACTGTTATTGTACTTAACAGCTAATTTCCACATATAAGTGAGTACAACATGTTTGTTTATGTGCTTCTGGGTCTTCCCACACAAGATAATAAAGAACCCAAGATACTAGACAACAACAAACCAAGCAACGCAATTATAATGAGGTACACCTCTAAACAGAATTCTCAGTAGAGGTATCTAAAGTGGCTGAAAAAGACTTAAGAAATGTTCAACATCCTTAGGCATCAGGGAAATGCATGTGGAAACTACTTTGAGCTTTCATCTTACACTTTTAAGAATGGTTAAGATCAGCCGGGCTGTGGTGGTGCACGCCTTTAATCCCAGCACTCGGGAGGCAGAGCCAGGCAGATCTCTGTGAGTTCGAGGCCATCCTGGGCTACCAAGTGAGTTCCAGGAAAGGCGCAAAGCTACACAGAGAAACCCTGTCTCGAAAAACCAAAAAAAGAAAAAAAAAATGGTTAAGATCAATAACACAAGTGACAGGTAGGCCTACCAGTAAGCCTATTATGACAGATGTACCTGGGTCCCTAAGCCTGTCATGGCAGCTGTGTGGTCAAGCTGTTTTGGGCTCTTACACATTTCACCAATATCTTTCAGGCTTGTGCCCAAATGGGATTGAAATGCTGCAGATGTCTACTTCTGGGTGGTGCCTGCATGATGTACAGGACCATCAACTGACCCTAGTGTTCTCTTACTTCTGCCAATCTTAGGGAATACCCCATGAGACTCTAGGCTGGTTACTTTCTCTCTAGAGCTGCAAAACTTGCACTATAAATTTAAATGATAATGAAACCCTTTTGAATTTTGTACTTGTCTTAAATTGCAATAAATATCTAATTCAGGTGTAAAACTTTATGGATTTTTGTTAGTTCTTTTTCTGTTGTTGTGATATATTTTCTAGGTCAACTTATAAAAGAGTTTAATTTGGCCCTTAGTTCCAGAGGCATACAGGCTCACCATGAAGGGGCAGGGAAACAAGTATCAGACATGACAGCTAAAACAGGAGGCCATAAACTCACATCCTTAAACTTCACCCTGAATCAGATTGTGGGAACTGTGAATGGTGTGTGGATGTAATTCTCAAAGCCTCCCGCCAGTGGCATGTTTCCTCCTACAAGGCAACATTTCTTAAATCTTACCAAATGATACCACCAACATAGAATGATTGATTTCTGTTACTTCAAGCATACATGTTATCTTTCTCTTACATGATCCAATTCATCATGAAAAATGCTACAAGCCATTACACGCCTCCATACCTGTTACAGGAATTAATGCTTACAATAAAAAAATGTTCATGAAAAATTGTTTAAAGAGTTGTTTGACTTTTAATTTTGTAATGTCACTGTGTTTGTGTGGATATGTGATTGTGCATTGTGGTTCCTGAGGATATGAGACCCTTGGATCTTGTAGCAGAAATTAATTCATGTAAACAATTAGGTAAACACTTTAGATGTCACAGTTGTCTTCAACTTCAAGAAAAAGAAATCACATTTATTTTTCATTGTAGCCTTGAAGGAAGTAAATTACTATGTTCCCTCAAGACTGATGGTGGAGATCACTGCACTAAAGTTTCTATTTTGTGACATTTGAGGTAGACACTAAAGTGTGCTGTCTGTTTGGCAAATCCATGTAGTGATGATAATTTCCTGGTCTTTTATTTCTTCTGTGGCCTTTGTTCATCTTCTATTATGCTTTCACTTAATGATAGGTATTTTTTCTGCTGTATTGTAGAGAATGAGATGCCCATCATTTAGTGGTCCATTATTTATTTAAATATCAGTGAGTGTGTCATCATACATTTCAAGTATGGGTGGGCCCACTTTTGTGCTCCTCTGGCCGGGAAGTGAGTTCCCTCGTAGATGCAATAGTGTGTGGAATACCATGTTGGTGGATAAGACATTCTGTAAATCCACTGATGGTAGTTTGGGCAGAAGCATTACATGTAGGAAAGGCAAATTCATGACCAGAATATGTATCTACTCCAGTAAGGACAGAATTGTCCTTCCCACAGAGGAAGTGGTCCAATGTAGTCAACCTGCCACTAGGTTGCTGGCTGGTCACCCCAGGGAATGGTGCCATATCTTGGGCTCAGTGGTGCTCTCTGCTATTAGATGATCGGACACTCAGCAGGAGCACTAGACAGGTCAACTGCAGTGGATGGAAATTCATGGTGTTGAAACCATACATAGATCCCATCTCTGCCAACAAGGACACACTGTTCATGGTCTTATTGGGCAATGTCAGAAATGACTGAGGAGAGGTTGACTATCTGCAGAGTCATCATATCTATTTGATTTTTGAACTCCTCATCTGAAGTCAACTTTTAGTGAGCATTCATATGGGATACAAGTATCTTCACACCCTTTGCCCATTTGGAGAGATCTATCCACATACTTCTTCACCAGATGTCTTTCTCACCAATTTTCCAATTATGCTCTTTCCATGTCCCTGACCATCCAGTCATTCCATTGGCTGCAGCCCATCAATAAGTGAATAGTTGCACATTTGGCCATTTCTCCTTCCAAACAAATGGTATGACCATGCATACTGCCTGAACTTCTGCCCACTGTGAAGATTTCCCTTCACTAGTATCTTTCAGGGTTTTCCCAGAATGGGGTTGAAATGCTGTACTTGTCCACTTCTGGGTGGTACCTGCATGATGTACAGAAAAATCAGTAAACCAAGCTCTAGTCTTCTCTTCCTCATTCAACCAATCCTAAAGAATCCTCTCCCCACTTGAGGTTGTAGGTGTGTGCTTGGCAGCAGAAGATATTGTAATAGCAGTAGAAAGCATAGGCATTTGGACAACTTCTTTATGGAGGTTGCTGGTGCCTTCAGGACCTTTTTGGGCCCAATCAACAGTATACCACTTCAATTTGATAAAAGATTGCTGCTGTTCATGTCCTAGTTTATGACTTGTTGGTTTTGGGACACCCAGCTCATGATTCTCAGTTGAGGTTGCATGGTAAGATGGTGGCCCACTATTAAATGTTTGTGTTTTCCAATGGCTGCGATTAATGGCATGTGCTCACATGCTTAGCAATATTTATTTTTGAAAATGGTTTTATGGTCACTAGTGGCAGAGACATGAAATGACTTTGATAGGTATTGTATTGTCCCAATTTTCCAATACTCGTGTGTGTGTGTGTGTGTGTGTGTGTGTGTGTGTGTGTGTGTGTATAGACTATGTAGCAGAGGATTTAAAACCCATAGTGATCTTCCTGCCTCTGTGTCAGGAGTGCTAAAAGAATGCACTACCACACAGCTTGAAAACTAATTTTCATGGTCTAAGTCTCCTCTTCTTATCATGGCCTGGGAGTCCAAGAGATGGTGTCAGAACCCCTGATGCTGGAGTTACAGATAGTAGTGAGCTTATAGCTACATAAACTGGGAATGGAACCTCAATGCTCTGAAAGAATCTTCAGTGCTCTGAACTGCTAAGGTGTTTATCTACTGTAAGTTTTCTATTAGTGATTATGTTTCTTGCCAAGGCGGCCCAGTCAGGGTCAGACACCTGATGCTGATTAAAAAGTGGAATTATTTTCCATTTGAGAGAATTAGCATCAGGCATGGATGAGCTTTCTAATTGTTTCTCCACTACAATGTGGTCAGCCAATTATCAATATATATACAACCAGCAAAAAATGGATGCATCAGATTGTATTCATGTATTTCAGCATATTTATTCCCCTGTACTAAACAAGGAAGAAGTTGGAAGGGATTTGGGAAGGGATGGAATGAAGGTATATATAAGGGGAAAGTGATGTAATATCTTTTAATTATCAATTTATGGTAATAAAGTTTAAACAAATGTGCTTAGATAGATGACTCAGTAATTAAGAGTACTGGCTTATTTTACAGAGGACCCAGATCCAATCCCAGACCCCACATGGTAGCTAACATTTCTGTCACTCTGGTCCCAGTTATCTCCCACCTTCTGGCCTCTGCAGGAACTGTGCACAGACACATACAGGCAAAACATTGTATAACTGAAACTTTTTTTAACAAGTTAGAAAAAGAAAAGAATGGAATTTTCTACAGTATTGTCACAGTGCTGAGACTGACAGTAGCCAGGGATAGTTCAAATGAAATCTTCTGGTCTTGCACAGAAGCAGTTGTGGCCTTCTGCTGAGCCAGACTGCTGAGAGGCAAAAGCAGCTTTGTTCTGAGGTTAAGAGAGCTCCTCACAACTGTTCATCTAGGAGCAGAGTAAACAATGCTGTTTTGTGACTTTTTATTGATATTTCCTGTGTTGGTTTTCTCTATTTTTTGTATCTGAGAATTGTGGCATTGGCACAGTTATATTTTATGTCAAACATCAAGATTGACAGGCCACATAGACTCCAAACCAATGTAATTTTCACATTGTCAATTCCTTGATTTTCAGGTAACACATTTTGTTCCAAGATGAACACACCAGAGGCGTTTCTCTCCATTATTTTTATTATATATGTGTGTGTGTGTGTGTGTGTGTGTGTGTGTGTGTGTGTGTGTGTGTGTGTTTCTGCATGACTTTTAGGCAAGAATGTTCCTTAATGCCTCTGCTTTTGTGAGCATGTTTAAAAATGGACTTGTTCACTAAGCATGCTTAAAAAGTGCAAGAACTCTACAAGAACATATCTAGATTCCCTAAGTAAAATCCACATGCTTTCTTGGTTTAGAAAAAGCATTGTTTTAGAAATAACTCCCATGCTCTCCTTGCCTCCTGCACATGAGAAAACTTTCTTATTTCATCTGTTTTGTCTGATGTGATGGTTATTCTTGGTAGTCCACCTGACTAACTCTAGAATTAACTAAAATCCAGAGTTGGGTAAAGACTCATCTTTAATCTGGATAATTTGAGGTGATAAGATCCACCTTCAGCTGCTTGTTGGCTTTGCACACCTTTAAATCCAACAATTAAGAGACAGAGGCAATTGGATTTTCTCAGTTTGAGGCCAGCCTGCTCTGCAGAATAAGTTCCAGGGTATACAGATAATCCCTGTCTTGAAAACACCAAAAAAGCCCTATCAAGCAAAGAATAGGATCCACCATCAATCTCGATCCCACCTCTCATAGCAGCTAACATAAATAAAGTCTATTGAAACAAGAGCTCTCTTCACCTTCTTGCCATAGCTCTGTCTACTAATTTATTCCTTTAGCAGTGTTAGTGTCTATTTCCTTAGAATTTTGGTGTATACTAAAGACCAGCTGAGATATCTAACCTTATGAACTGAACAACTACTAGACTCTTCAATGAAATTTCCATTCATAGCAACCATTGTTGGACTACCTGGAGCACAGCTTATGAGACATTGTATTAAATCCACTTTTCACATACATGGAGAGATTCATTCTACCAGTCCTAATCATGTGGAGAATCTTAACTAATGCAGCTGTGTTTTGTTTTTACCTGCCCACTGAGGAAGATGTGCTTACTAACTACAATTCATAAACAATTTCTTCCTTGCTCCATTATTCTGTAAGTATTCAACTTTCCATGAAGTCTACTCTTTATTATTATTATTATTTGCCAACAGTTTGCTCTGAATTTCAGGAATAAAACTCCTAAAGCAATGAAGCCATCAGCCAGCTTTCTGATGGGAGAAAGTCCTTTATCTTGTTCATGGTCTAGTCTGGCTTTTAATCCCTGGTTGTCTGAAATTTCTGTGACAATCAGGTAAAAAGTACTTTCAGTTCACCTGACCTCAGTGTGGAGCCACAGAATAAATATCTCATTTTTGTGTCCTTAAATCTCTCTTTAGTTGTTAATATTCTGGGCACCTTTCCACCTGTGTGACAGGAAGTCACTCCACTACACTTAGGGTAGTGGGGTGTGCAAGGAAGTATCTATGGAAAGCAGGAAGACAGCAAGGTCTGCTCTTGGAGCCAGGAGCAAGTGCTATTGAAACACATATCTCTGCTGATCTAGAAAATGTCTTTGTCTGGGGTGGAAGGCAGGGTCAGAAACCATTGTGCTGTAGGCACTCCAGGAAACTGTCCATCAGAAATTGTGCCGGGTCCTTCCTGCCTCAGGCTTCAGGCTTGGCTTTGAAGAGAAGCTGGCACCAGTGTTTTTGTGTGCTGTGTCATGGATGCTGCTGCAGGGAGCTGAGCAGGGAGTGTGGGTGAGCTGGAAAACCACAACATGGTGAGTGAGGGGCTGCCATTCCCAGACTGGGACTAGCAGTCAGGTGAGTCATGGGAGCCAGTATGTTGGGTCCTCTCCTGGCTGGCTGGGTGCATGTGGCCAAATGCAGTTTGTCAAGTTCTTGCCTGGTCCTGCATGGTCCAGCATGATCCTGCTTGTCCTTCATGCTCCAGTGTGCTTCAGCGTGGTCCTGTGTGGTCTTTACAATTTCTGTGGCCAGCTATTACCCTCTGCATAACTTCACTCCACCAGCAGTATCTGTGTAGAGCATTAGGAGTGGGACTGTGCTTTGAAATATCCTTGTTGACATCACTGCGAAATGCTGGTGCCCTCAGTGCTTATGTTGCTGCTATAGAACACAGATTTGACAAACTCAGGACCCCCTGGTTCATCTCACATCTCCCAAAAGTTCTGCACTTTGAAATTTAATATTAAGGTTTAGGAAACAACCGGTGTTTGTGAAGGGGCCCCAAAATAGCTTGACCACACAGCAGCCACGACAGGTGTAGGGGCCTAGACATGGCTTCTGAGACAGGCTTACTGGCAGGCAACATCCAGATGCAGGAAAAGCCTCTAGCAGATACCACCCAGGGATCCACCCAGGGATGAGGAAATTCCTAACATTCCTACCATAAGGTGGCCAGATGTCCTTGAGTGTAGCACACACCTATTTTTGTTTTACAGATAGCCCTAGACATTTGTCAGCCAATCAGCATCCTAAACCCAGGAAATCCCCTCATCCCTACCTCTGCTTTGATTAAAAAAAAATCCCACCCTGCCTGGGCTCAGGGCTCTCTGCTCTCACCGCTGCTTTTGACCGACAGAGGAACTGAGCCCCAGAGCTTGAATAAAGGCTCTTTGATTTTACACATGGGATTTGGTCTCTGTGGTGGTCTTTAAGGGATCCCTGTGATCTGGGCATAACAGAGGTAATTTTGTGGAGCTTGTAAACAGTATCTCCTGTGTCAAGTAGCACTCCACTGCTAACAATTGATGTAGAAGAGTAGAATTGATGGTAATAGATTTGATGTTATAAGGGCTTCCCAGTACTTAGGAGACATCGAGTCACAAAGTAGAATTTAGGAAAAAGAGGGCTGCATCCCAGTATCCCAAAGATAAGTAGTATGCTAACCATACCTGTTAGAGATTAGTAAAATAAGATGATAGTGTTTGTTTCCCAGGATTAACCAGCTACATTCCCATAATAAAGGGACAACCTTGATTTATAACCAGCAGAAAGGCCCATTCCCTCCATTAAAAACCTGGCCTCTAAATGCTTCTCCAGTGACAATTTCAAGGTTACAGCCAACATTAAGTCCTGGTGTGCCACAAAACTATGTTAATTTTAGAACAGGGGCATCTCTAGTCTTTTTGAAAGTCAGTTTTGAGCCAAGGCCTTCTGTGTTGATTGAGGTGGACTTGAACCCTGTCTGTAGCACCACAGGGCATTTCCTTTGCTATCTTCCTGACTAACTAATCCTAAATCTTGGTTTATACATCTGCAGTACTACAGAGTTCTAAAATTACCAGTCTGAGTCTCATAGTGGACTGTCCATTGCAGAACAGGGAAAGGATTTGAGTGTGGAGCATGGCTCCTCCCTTCAGGCCAGAAGAGGAGGAACAGTATACTGTGTTCACTGTAGGGGGAAACAGTAGACTATAACTAGGTCATAGACTGAAGTTGAAGGCAGCGAGCTGCAGGGGTCTCCATTACACTGAAGGATTGATGTGGCATGGTGAGTGACTTTCTCTGTAATTTCCCTGCATGCATTAGTTTTTTCCAGGTGAATGAAGACAGACAGAATTGATGGGTGTACAGTTTTGGGAGGATAACTACTAAGTATTTAGTTTCCAACAGCAAACTCTCCCATGAAGATGTGTGTAATCCTGGTTGACACAGTTAAGTTGGCTTAGAGTTTTGAGGCACAGGCCATTGGCTGTAAATCTGTGTCCGCTTACTGCACTCAGCAGCTAATAATTTACATGAGACAAAGTCCTACAAAGTCTTACTAAAGGCATTTTCTTTAACAGGAAAGTGACTACTCTTTTTCAACATCAGCATAGCCTATTATTCCTTCAATTCTTTTCACAATTTTAAAATCAATTATTGGTATCATTTTAAAATTTTATTTTCTTTAAATGAATTACTGCTCTAATGAATATTTGTTTCTATTTCCTAATGTTTTTTTAAATCACTGAAAATTTCATTCTATTTTTTATTAAGTGTAAGTTAATTAATTAATTAAGTTAACTAATTAATATCAGCTTAAAATAGTAGTCCTCCATCTGGGAATTACGACTCCCTTTGGAGGTGTCAAAAAATCCTATCACAAGGGTTGCTTAAGACCATCAGAAAACACAGTTGTTTACATTATGGTTCATAACAGTAACAAAATCATAGTTATGGGGTAGTAGATAAAAGAATTTTATAGTTGTGGGGGTCACTACAATGTGAAGAACTGTATTAAAGGGTCACAGAATTAGGAAGATTGAGAACCACTGGTCAAATTAATGTCTTCTGTAGCTCAGGTTTCTCTCACAATACATAATTGAAACTTGTTTAAAAATTTAATGCTTACTCTGCTGCCTAGCCTTGGAAGACAGTCTTGCAACTGCCTCCAGGCAGGGCCTAGACTGGTATGTGAAAACAAAGAATAAAAGGGTGAATGAGTTTCCTCCAATCTCTCTGACTTTTATTGGGAACTTAAAATGAAGAGGTTCTGTGCAAGAATTGAGTTCAAAGATGAACAGTAAAGCCAGGTGTATTCACAGCACAGCAAGGGAAGGCCAAGAAGGAGTTTCACCTTTCCTACTCTGACAGTAGTTGATATTAACAATGAGAAGTGAGGTATTAATTTTTTCATGATGTCATTGTTTTAACAGTTGAGTAATATTACATTATATAAATGTACCACATCCTCTTTATACATTCGTCAGTTCAGGCATATCTTCACTATTTTTTAGTTCCTTGCTATTATGAATAAAATCCTCATAAATGAATGTAGTTGAGCAAGAGTTCCTAGGGTAGGATGGAACATCCTTTGAGTGTATGCCCAAGAGTGGTATAGCTGAGTCTTGAGGTCAATAGATGCCCAGTTTTCTGAGGAACCATGGTATTGATTTCCATGGTGCCTGCATTAGTTTTTACTCCTACACACAATGGGGTTGTGTTGTCCTTGCTTCACTTCCTCATTAGCATGACATGTCACTTGGGTTTTTCATATTTGCCATTCTGACAGGTCTAAGATGGAATCTAAAAGTAATTTTGATTCAAATTTCCCTGGTGGCCAATGATGTTAAACATTTCTTCAAGTGTTTCTTGGGTATTTGACATTCCTCTTTTGAGAATTTTCTGCTTAGATCCATACTCCATTTTTTTTAGTTAGTTAGATTTTCAAGGGTAGGTACATGTATTTTTCCTGGTTGCAGCTCACAAATAAATACACTGAGGCTTATATTTACAAATGCTCAGCCTACAGCTCAAACTTGTGACTAAATAGCTCTGATAACAGAAATTAAACCACTTCTATTCATCTATGTGCAGCCCAGAGGCTTGTGGCATTTACCTTTCTGGTGTGTCTTAATTCTTTTCTGTCTGATTGGTGACTCCTCTGTCTCTGAACTCTTTTCCCCAGAATTCTCCTAGTCTGACTCTCCCTTCCAGCCTCTTCCTACCCAGCTATAGGCCAGTCAATTTGTAATTAACCTGTGAGAGTACTACATATTCACAATGTACAGAAGGGTTATTCTGTAGCATTCATATCTTGTTTTTTTTGAGTTCTTTGCATATATTGAAGATTTGGCCTCTATTGGTTATGGAATTGTTAAAAATCTTTTCTCATTCCTTAAGCTGCCTCTTTAATCAACTATGTCCTTTGCCTTATTGAAGGTTTACAGCTTCATGAGGTCCCATTTATTAATTATAGACCTTAGTGCCTGCACTCTTGGTGTTCTGTTCAGAAAGCTGTCTCCTGAGCCAGTGCATTCAAGGCTTTCCCCCACTTTGTCTTGTATCCTTTTCAGTGTGTCTGGTTTTATGTTGCAGTTTTTGACCTACTTGGACTTGAGTTTTGTTCAGCATGATGAAAGTGGATCTTTGTGAATTCTTCTACATGCAGAAATTCAGATTGACAGGCACCATTTGATGGAAGTACTGTCTTTTTTTCCTTTTCATATTTCTTATTTTCATTATCAGAAAGCAGGTGTCCACATGTTTATAGATTTATGTCTGGGTCTTAAAAACTTGATTCCATTTTTCAACTTGTCTTTTTTACTGACAATGCCATGTTGTTCTTTTATTGTTCAAGATTGTTTTAGCTATCCCATTCTTTTGGTTATTCATATGAATCTGCAAACTGTCTTTTCAAGGTGTTCAAACAAATGTATTTGAATTTTGATGGAGATCATGCTGAATCTTTACATTGCTGTTGGTAGGGTGGCCTTTTTACTGTGTTAATCCTACTGATCCATGAGCATGGGGGATCTATCCATCTCCTGATATCCTCTCCAATTTTTGTCTTCAAATACTTTGAAGTTTTGATCACACATGTATTTCACTTGCTTTGTTAGAGTTACTTGAACATGTTTTATAATATTTGAGGCTATTGTGAAGGATCTTTCCCTTATTTCTTTCTCAGTCAGTTTGTCACTTTTTAGAGGAGGGATACTGATTTTTTTGAGTTTCCCTTGTATCTAGCCACTTTGCTGAAAGTGTTAATCAGCTGTAGTCCCCTTGTTGGAATTTTATTGTCACTTAAGTATATGATCATATCATCTACAAATAATAAAACTTTGACTTTTTCCTTTCCAAATTATATCTCTCTTATGTCCTTCAGTTGTTTTTTTGGTCTATCTAGAACTTCTGGTACTATATTGAGTAGCTACAGAGAGTTCACAGCATTATCTTGTTCCATATTTTAGTGTGATTACTTTCAATCTCTCTCCATTTAATTTGTTGTTAGCTATAGGCTTGCTGTTAATTTCCTTTATCACACTTATGTATTTACCTTGTATCCCTTATCTCTCCAAGACTTTTATGATGTATGATTTTGTCAAAGGCTTTTTCAGTGTCTAATGGGATGATACAGTTTTTTTTTCCAGTATATTTTTATGGTGAATTGCATTTACTGATTTTTATATATTGAGTCATCACTGCCTCTCTATGATGAAGCGTACTCCATCAGTTTGGATGATCTTTTGGATGTATTCTTGGAATCAGTTTGCAAATCTTTTATTGGGTATTGTTTCTCTATGTTCATGATTGCAATTGCTCTTTAATTCACTTTATATTTACCACAACACTGGAAGTCTGTGCTTAATTAGTTTAATAATCTCAAGGATATCAAGCAGTGAGGCTGTAACTCATTGAATAGCTGAAATTGGAACCCCAGAGTCTGTTTACCTCCAGATTGTTGCAATCTCCAGATTTTTAAGGGCCAGTTTTGTTTTTGATTTTGTAAATTAGAATATTCTCTCTGTGTCTCTTAGTTTGAATGAGGATTGGTATGTCTTGTTGATTTTCTCACAGAACCAAATCTGTGCTTCATTGACTCCTTGTATTTTTCTTTGTTTCTATTTTGTTGATTTTTTTTTGCTCAATTTGATAGTTTCTTCCTGTCTACCCCTCTTAGGTATGCCTACTTATTTTTGTTTTAGAGTTTTCATATGTGCTGTTAAGTTGCTAATATGAGATCTCTTCATTATTTGAACTTTTTTATATAGGCTCTTAGTGCTATGAAGTTTCCTCATATCAGCACTTCTGTTGTGTCCCCTGAGTTTGCATACATTGAGTATTATTTCCGTGAATTCTAGAAAGTCTTTAATTTCCTTCTTTATTTTTGTCTTGACATATTTTCTTCAGTGGAGATTGGTTCATTTTCCATGAGTTTGGAAGCTTTCTGTTTTTTGCTTGCTTGGTTTTAATATGTAGCTGTAATCCATAGTGGTCTGATAGAATGCAGGTAGTTGTTTCAGTCTTCTTGTATATGTTGAGACTTGAATTGTGTCCAAGTGTTTCATCAACTTTGGAGAGAATTCCATGTTGTGCTGAGAATAAGGTGTATTCTTTTTCTTTGGGTAGAATATTCTCTAGTATCTATTAGATTCATATGGTTTATAAAATCCATGAGATCCAATATTTCTCTGGTTTTCATCTGGAGGACATGTCCATTGGTGAGAGTGGTGTATTGATGTCTACCACTATCAAACACTGTGTGAGAGTCAATGTGTCATTTGATCTGTATTAGTGTTTCTTTTACAAAAGTGGGTGACCTTGTGTTTGGGGCATAGATTTTAACAATTGAAATGTCACATTTGTGGAATTGTCCTTTGATGAAGATGGAGTATTTTTCCCCAACTCTTTTGATTAATTTTTGGTTGACATCTATTTTCGTAGATACTAAAATGGCTACAGAAGCCTGCTTCTTAGTTCCAAGTGATTGAAATTTTTTATCCAGCCTTCACCTTTCACAAATATCTATCCTTGATGTTGAAGTGTGTTTTTTGTATGCAGTGGAAGGATGGATTTTGTTTTTGAGTCCATACTGTTAATTTGTGTCTTCATTGAGGAACTGAGACTATTGATATTGAGAAATATCAGGAATTATGATTATTAATATTTGTTATTTTGTTCTTGTTATTGGTAGTGATGATAGCATGTGAATGAGAGTATGTTTGTGTGTGTGTGTGTGTGTGTGTGTTTCCATTTCCCTTCTTTTGTTTTTTGCTGATGTGATATTATTTATTTACTGTGTTTCCACGTGTATAGCTAGCTTCCTTGGGTTGGATTTTTTCTTCTAGCACCTTCTGTAATGCTTGATTTATACATAGATATTGCTTAAATTTGACTTTAACTTGTAATATCTTATTTTCTTCACTTATGGCGATTGAAAATTTTCTGGATATAGTAATTTGGCATGGCATCTGTGGTTACTTAGAGCCTGCATCAATGTGTCCAAGCCCTTATAGATTTTAGAATCTCCACTGATAAGTCAGGTGTAATTTTCATAAGTCTGTCTTTATATGTTACTAGGTTTTTTTCATTTGCAGCTTTTAATATTCTCCTCTGTTCTGTATGTTTATTGATTTGCTTACTATGTGACAAGGGATCTTTCTTTTCTGACCCAATTTATGTGGTGTTTTGCATGCTTCTTTGTGCCTTCATCAGCACCTCCTTTAACTTAGGAAACATTTATTATATAATTTTATTGAAAATATTTTCTGGACATTTGAGCTGGATTTTTTCTCTTTCTTCTATTCCTGTCATTCATAAGTTTGGTCTCTGCATAATGTCAGAGATTTTTTGGTTGTTTTTGCATCAAGTAATTTTTGTATTTAACATTTTTTTGACCGATGTATCCATTTATTCTACTGTATCCCCAGTTCCTGAGATTCTCTCTTTCATCTCTCTATTCTATTGTTGAACCTTGCCTCTGTACTTTTTGTACTGTTTGTAGTCCTAAATTTTTCATTTCTGGAATTTCTTCAGTTTCTGTTTTCTTTATTGTTTCTATTTCCATTTTCAGGTCTTAAACAGTTTTGTTTCCTTCAACTATTTGTTGGTTTATCTTGGTTTTATTTAAGTTGTTTATTGGTTTACTGCAATTGTTTGTGTAATAACACAAACACTAGCTTTCTTGGAGAAATTTATTGATTTCCTCCAATTGTCTGTTTGTTTGTGCTTTCATGAGTTTATTTAAGGTATTTATTTATTTTCTTTTTACGGACCTCTATCATCTCCATATAGTTTGTTTTAAGGACTTTTTCTTGTATTTCTGTTATGTTAGAAAATTTAGGGGGCTGGAGAGATGACTCAGAGATTCAGAGCACTGACTTCTCTTCCAGAAGTCCTGAGATCAATTCCCAGCAACCACATGGTGGCTCACAACCATCTATAATGAGATCTGGTGCCCTATTCTGGCATGCAGTCATATATGCTGTATATATAAAATAAATAAATCTTTTTAAAAAAGAAAATTGAGGGCCTGCTGTGATAGTATAGCTGAGCTCTGTTGGTTCCACGTTGCCCTGACTGTTACTAAGTTCTTATGCTCAGCATCTGGGTTTGGGGTGATTATAAGTCTAGGTGCTGGTTTCTAACATCATCTTGGTTTGACTGGAGTTTTGTTTCTGTGTTTCTCTTTGTTCTTTGGCGTTTCAGAGTATGTGTTGAGTGAGTAGTGCCTTTTGTCCTGGCCTTCTTGGCTGTTGTGTTCAAGGGAGAAGTCTTGGTGGTGTTGGAAGCTGAGGGAAAATAAATGCAGTGGAGCTGATATTAGGGATCCACAAAAGACGTGGAGAGGGCAGAGGGAAAATGCCTCTGGTGTTCTACTTCAGTGGTAAGGGCAACTTTTAGAATAAGGTCTAGGGTAAGTGACCATGTCATAGATCTGCAGGCATTTTAACTGGCATTCTGGAAGGTGTAGCAAATAATTGAGCCAGGAGTGTCTACCCATTTGAATGATGTGACTGAGATATGAAGTAAGTAGGGAAGGGTAGGTAGGGATGGTTTTTGGAATCCAGAGGGGACATGGAAAGAGAAAGGAGAAGCTGCAGTTTTGTTTCAGCCCTTGGGATAAGCCTGAGTATTGGGTCTTGGATAATAGTGAGTGGGAAAGTCTGTAGGAAGCCTACATGATCCCATACCCAACGTCTTAATACCGATTCATTAGGTTCCCAGGGATCATTCATTTCCTTATTTCCTTATTTAGGTTTTTGTTGTGGTTAATCTGTGAAAGACTTTCAGTTTGTTGGATAAAAAGTACTGTGCATGTTACTCTGCAAGTATTCTTCTTGGAGGAGTTCAGATACCAGCACCCAAGTTTTTAGGCTTATAACTATTTGATATTCCCAGATCCAGGGGATCTGATATGCTCTTTGTTGTGTCATCTGTACACATGGAAAATATGCTCTTTTACACATACAAATATATACATAAAATATGGCTAGATTTGTTTTCAAAGGCCCTTATGACTTATAAAACAATTAGAGGAAATCAGCTTGCTTTAGGTATAGAATAGAAATCACACAATATTTATTTAAAAAGCTTTTACTTTTCATTTTGTTTGAAAATTTTCCATTTTCTCACTCTCATGCAAACTTACATCCAATCTTCAATCATAGGAAAGAAAATCGTTTCTAAATGATCTAACAGATATCCTTTTCATTACCAACAAAGAATGATATAGCTCTAAGAGCCAAAACTATTTTATACAATGTAGAAATACTAGAATTCAAGGAAGTCTATACAATTTTGGTGGAAGAGTCCTTCTCACCCAACCCATTTTTTTTCCGTTTTTTGAGACAAGATTTTTCTATGTAGTTTTGGTGTATGTCCTGGATCTCACTCTGTAGACCAGTCTGACCTCGAACTCATAGAGATCTTCCTGGCTCTGCCTCTCGAGTGCTGGAATTAAAGGTGTCTTCCACCACTGACCCCATTTTCTATTCTTGGTGAAGGTGAGAACTGAAGTGCACAAGGTAAGTGTTAGTCAGTGTTTTCTTTGATTTGAATTTTCATTAGAATATAATATTTCTTGTTCAAGTGACAATGTTATATTTGTATGTCTGCCTCTCTGTCTTCTTTGTCAATGGTACCATCTATGTTGTGTGATTATTTTTTTATTTTATAATTTAATTTAATTTTACATATCAGTCACTGATTCCCTTGTTCTTCCCCTTTCCATGCCCCCCCCGCCTTCTCCCTAGCCCACCCCACATTCTCATCTCCTCCAAGGCAAAGACTCCCCTGAGGATTGAGTTCAACCTGGTAGATTCAGTCCAGGCAGGTCCAGTCCCCTCCTCCCAGGCTGAGCCAAGTGTCCCTGTATAAGGCCCAGGTTTCAAACAATCAACTCATGCACTGAGTATAGGACTCAGTCCCACTGCCTATAATCTAGTTATATTTGTTTCTCTGGAAAATGATGAACCTTCACCTATTTTTATTTTCTGGAAAACTGATACATTATGTCAGGAGTTTCTTGAGTTTATTGGTTTGGCCACTTTCTGTGAAGAAAAAAATTAAGCTTCCTTTTCTTGCTCCTAGAAACTTGTATTTCCTCATTTTTTAGCATATCTGTGTTTCTAGTTGTTATTATCATTAATATTTGCATTTTAGCTACTTAAGTTATCAGTGTAGTTGATATATTGGTTTTTATTTTTTAAAATCTTAATTAATGTCAATAATTCAGATTCTACATTCCCCTTTGGGAACATCAGTTGAGGATGTTCCCATCAGAGTGGCTGGTTGCTAAGTCTTTGAGAGATTTTGTTGATTGATGATTGATGGATGATGGCCCTTCCACTGAGTGTGCAATATCCCTAAGAAAGTTTGCCTGCACTGGATGAGACAGTAAACTAAGCATTAGACAATGACCAAGTAAGAGAGAAAGCCAGGAAATGAAGATTCCTCATGGTTTTTGCCTTCAGTTGCTAGATTGAATTTCTAACCTGAGTTCCCACAATGATGGATTGTGATCTGGCAGAATGAGCCAAATAGGCACATCCTTTACCTAAGGTGCTTTTGTTTAGACAATTGAATCAGAGCAAGAAAAATTTAAGTTATAACAGAATGTGATAAACCAAAAGTGATTTTATTATTCAAAGATCCTGGGAATGATGACTTTCGGAGGAATGTTAAAGATAACAAAATTTAGATGGCAAAGGACTTAGAAAGCTGTACACAGAGCTTAACTGGTCATTCTTATAATATTTAGAATAAAGTACTGTTGAAGGTACTGTAAACAGTAGCGGTAGAGGACACAGGATTATAGTGGGAATTAAGATAGAGGTCATTTGTATGATATTTTGGCATCTAACCTTTCTTATTATGCCATGTTCCCAAGAAAATGAGTAAGGAAGCATTAAAAAAATAATGGGGCTGATATCTTAGATGGAATAATGACTCTCTTGGATGCCTATTATTTATGATTCATTCCGGATTACAGTGAAAAAATTCAAGAAGTAGATCATAAATATATGAAAAGTCTATGGGTTGTAGAGAAAAGCAGGACTATGTATTTTCAGATGATAGTCAAATGCTGAACAGAGACAAGAATTTCAGGAAGATTATAACCATTATAAAGAAGACCTTTGCTCTACATTGGAAGTCTAGCAAGGTGTCCTAAGGGTAAGAATCCATCCTTCTATGCCATCAGTTAATGGAGGGATTAGGCAAAGTGATTCCCAGTCCCAGGAAGGAGCTTCATACAAACCCTGCTGCAACTCTAATCCAAGCATGGTAGGGGCCATAAGAACTTAGAAGCCAAATTGGGGGGAATCATTGATTGTGAATTGGTTCTAGAAACCAGAATGATACAAAATTTAAGTTCATACATTGTTAGTCTGGGTTTTCAGGTCAGCACTGTTGCAGCCTTGTGTGTTTGGTATGATAAGAGCTCCAGTGAGGATACTGTCTAAGTTCATTGCATGATACTATGAGGATGCAGCCTGCATTGCATTTGGAGACCATAAGATGTTGAGATACTTAAGCTATGAGATATCTTCCATGGAGAGCTGCATATATGCAGAGTAAGTAACCAAAGAGAGAGATGTATGGGAAGTTGTGGGTTGAGAGCCATCTAAGCCCTTTGAAAATGAAGCTTCATGTGTCTGACACAGAACTACTAGATTTGATGGTTGCCCTGCTGAGTTTCAGTCTTCTCTTTATCCAATCTTTCCTCATTATGTCTCAGTGCCTCTCCTTTGGAATGGGAATGGGTTTTCTCTGCCATTTATTTGTTGGAAAGATTTAAATTGTTTTCTGATTTTATAAGATGACACAGTCAAAAATTTGTCTTGAGTGTCAAAAGAGACTTTGAACATTTGAACAATGTAGAGGTGGGGAAGATTCTGAGGATTATTGAGGTGGCTAAATGATCATGGATAATCCTGAGCCTATAGTGACGTGGGTTAGAATCTATTCAACTGTATGAAAAGATCCCAGATAGGATGAGGTTTTTGAACATATGTCTCTTCTTGGCAGCTTCCTTCGGGATGCTTTTAGAACCTTAAGTAGGAAGAACCTCTCTGGATGAAATATCTCATTGGGGGGGGGGTATGATATGTATCTCTATAGCCTTAACTCATTTTTTTTTCTGGTTTCTATTATGTTGTGGTTCAAATGAATCAACCATATTCCTTCTGGTATGACTTTACCACCATTATAGATGGTGTTACTAAATCACATAAGATTCAATTAAACAAAGTAGTATTCAATGCTAAGCCATTTTCTAGCATGATTTTTTTAAATTTTGCTGTTTTTATATTTGTTTCTGATGATACACTTTGTCTGAGTCACCCTGACTGTCCTAAACATAGTTCTATACACCAGCCTGGCCTTAAACTCTGAGATTTACCTGACTCTTTCTTCTACATGGTTACACTAAAGGTTGGCCAACATTCCAGGTTTTTTTATAATAGACATTATTGGATGATTGGCCTGAAGTATACATTTTTGTACATGTCAAACTTATGCTGTTTTTGTGAGCTTTATCCCCAGCTTGAATTTTTAAATTTGGCAGAGGGTATCATTCTCTTTCCCAGGATGGCAATATTCATGACACTAATAGTGCCTGGGTCTTCTGAGTCTTTAAATTACATGTGTATGACATTCCTCTTGCTCATTGTGTTTGTTTTGATTTTTGTAATAATTATGATTCTTTTGCCTGTATACATGGATATGCACCACACATATGTGTGGCCCTAGCAGTAGTCAAAAGAGAGTCTTAGAATCCATGAGCTTGAAATAATGAACAGTTGTGTGATTTCCCCATTTAAGTCCTGGCAATTGAACCCATCTATATGAAGGAACAGCAAAAGCTCTTAAATTCTGAGTCATCTGTCCTGCCCTGTGTTGATTATTTATAGTCAATGGTGATATTGCTTATGTTATCATCTGTCTATTTGTAACTGTTTCAATAAACAGTTCTCTTTAGTAAGATTTTTTGAAACTAAAGTTTAAACTAGAGCAATTCAGGTTTCTGGAAGATGAATACAGAACTGGAGTGAATGCCTAACTCTTTGTAGCAACTTCATTAAAAAAAGTCTCTGAGTTTATCCTATCTTTTTTGTACAATTGATTGATGTTTGCAGTGCAGACAGGTTCTTAATATTTACTCCTTGCTGTCCTGGAACTGATTGCATAGACTAGACTAATACACATATACCTGCCTCTGCTTTCTGAGTTCTGGAATTAAAGGCATGAGCCAACACACTAAGCTTACTCATCTTTTTTTGTAGTTAGTTACTATTCATACAGTTTCTCTGATGTGTACTGAGTACTGCTGATGTGTTTGCTTTTCTCTATATGTCTGTTAATAGGCATTTTTCTTGCAAGGTAATATCTCATTCAAAGCGTTCAGAAAAAAATAGAAGCAAACCTCCTATTCTGTTTCATTCTAAAATAAATTGATTATATTGTTATGTCTGGGTTGTAAAATAAGTGAGGGAAGCACCAGAATTATATGACTATATTGTCAAAGAAGCATGCATTTACAATGTTATCAGTATCATGCTTTTGTTTTATACATATGCATGGCATACTTATGTATGGCATATTTTAGGATGCCGTGACCTATGATGATGTGCATGTCAACTTCACTCAGGAGGAGTGGGCATTGCTGAATCCTTCCCAGAAGAATCTTTATAAAGATGTGATGCTGGAGACATATATGAACCTCACTGCTATAGGTAAATTTTCCTTCATATTTTAAATTAAGGCAACAACTGTTTCTCGGTTATTGATGCTCTTTAGTAATTCTGATTGAGAATGAGGATGAATGAGGCATGGTTCTAAGGATCACTGAAGATAGTAAGTTAAAATTTGCACAAATTTCTGTAATATTTCATACATTTTCTCATCCTATATTTTAGGATACAATTGGGAAGATCTTGAAGTTGAAGAACATTGTGCAAGTTCTGAACGACATGAAAGGTAATTTTCATGTGAAAGTTGATACAAATGTGCCCCCGGATATATTTTAATGTCTCTTTAAGTTTTAAAGAAATGCAGCAGTGTAAATAATCACAGCTTAAAGTACATTCATGATGTTCATAATCCATATACCTGAAAGGCAGGTAAGTGAATTGTTTTGGCAGGTCATTCTTTTTAGAAGAAAGACAAGCAATCAGCACCTTAACAGAAATCAGCATTGGAATCATAGATCTATCAGAACTGTGCTGTAGAATTGCCAATTCATTTAGATTCATATCACTCAGACTACCAAAGGTATACACATTGAATATATAATAAGTCTATGTCCAAAACATTCTAATAAACAAGTAGTCTATAGTAAAGCTAGTGTTACTCTCTAGTTGTTCTGACTCTGCTATGTTTAATGAAATAGGTTATTAGATTCAAGAGTTAAGGGAGGATTGTAGTGGAGAATGCTTACAACCCATAGGACATGTCCCTGAGGAACAAAATATCAAACTGTTTGGAGGCATTGTAGAAACCTTGTATTTGTTATTCTTCATTTACTAGGAATATCATATGTCACTCTGGATACAAGCCATATGAACATAGGGATATAGAAAGAAGAAATGTATCCTTGTCCATCTCGAAACAATTATAAGTTGAGTAGTGGTCCCATGTTGAGTAGACTTGCTAAATGTGATTCAAGTGTATATGTAATTGGTTTCCCAACTTAAAAAAGAATACATCAGCAATCAAACTGAAGAAAAGACCTATGAGTAGTGGGAAGATGTAATACTTCTGTCTTCCCTGGTTCACTTTGCAAATATGGTAGGATTCACAGTATAGGAAAATATATGGATGAAATAAGTGGGGTGAAAGTCTGAATTCTTCCAGTTCTTTTCATATATATGAAAAAATCTCCTTGAGAAAAAATATGCCATAAATATGAGTCCTGTAATAAAGGTTCTTACCTTAACAGGCATCTCCAAATGTGGAAAATAATCCTTATTGAAGAGCAAAAACATGAGTCTAAGCAAAGTGATAACACCTTAAGACTTGATTCCTTTTTACATGTACAACAAACTGAAAAATTAATTCTTAGAGAAATAAAGATGTAACAGTGTAATAGTTGTGGTAAAGTTTTACATTTTTAAATTATCCTTGTAGGCATGAAAGAAGGCAAAAGGGAGAGAAACAATATGAATGCAATCAATGTGCTAAAGCCTTTGCACAATATGGTAATCTTAAAAGGCATCAGAAAACACATACTGGAGAGAAACCCTATGAATGTAATCAGTGTGGTAAAGCCTATGTACAGCATGGTCATCTTCAAAGGCACACAAGAACACATACTGGAGAGAAACCCTATAAATGTAATCAGTGTGGTAAAGCCTTTGCTCAAAACAGTGTTCTTCAAATGCATAAAAGAACTCACACTGGAGAGAAACCCTATGAATGTAATCAATGTGGTAAAGCCTTTGCTCAAAACAGTGTTCTTCAATTGCATAAAAGAACCCATAGTGGAGAGAAACCATATGAATGTGATCAATGTACTAAAGCCTTTAGACATCATAGTAGTCTTCAAAGGCATACAAGAACACATACTGGAGAGAAACCATATGAATGTGATCAATGTACTAAAGCTTTTGGACATCATAGTAATCTTCAAAGGCATACAAGAACACATACTGGAGAGAAACCCTATGAATGTAATCAGTGTGGTAAAGCCTTTTTACTTCACAATAATCTTGAAATGCATAGAAAAACACATACTGGAGAGAAACCCTATGAATGTAATCAGTGTGGTAAAGCCTTTGTACATTACAGTCATCTTCAAAGGCACACAAGAACACATACTGGAGAGAAACCTTATGAATGTAATCAGTGTGGTAAAGCCTTTGCTCAAAACAGTGTTCTTCAAATGCATAAAAGAACTCACACTGGAGAGAAACCCTATGAATGTAATCAGTGTGGTAAAGCCTTTGCTCAAAACAGTGTTCTTCAATTGCATAAAAGAACCCATAGTGGAGAGAAACCATATGAATGTGATCAATGTACTAAAGCCTTTAGACATCATAGTAGTCTTCAAAGGCATAAAATAACACATACTGGAGAGAAATCATATGAATGTGATCAATGTACTTAAGTCTTTGGACATCATAGTAATCTTCAAAGGCATACAAGAACGCATACTGGAGAGAAACCCCATGAATGTAATTAGTGTGGTAAAGGCTTTGTACTTCACAATAATCTTGAAGTGCATAGAAAAACACATACTGGATCTCTTTCTCTTGGGCCAGTGGTGCCGGAAAAATGGGCAAGTGTCAGGGTCTCCGTACTGCCAGGAAGCTCCGCAGCCACCGATGGGACCAGAAGTGGCACAATAAACAATACGAGAAAGCCCACTTGTGCACAGCTCTCAAAGCCAATCTGTTTGGAGGTGCCTCTCATGCCAAAGGAATTGTGCTGGAAAAAGTAGAGGTTGAAGGCAAACAGCCAAATTCTGCCATCAGTTAGTGTGTCAAGGTGCAGCTCATCCAAAATGGCAAGAAGATCACAGCTTTCATGCCCAACGATGGCTGCTTGAACTTCACTGAGGAAAACGATGAAGTTCTGGTTGCTGGATTTGGTCGAAAAGGTCATGCTGTAGGTGATATTCCTGGAGTCCACTTTAAGGTTGTTAAAGTAGCCAATGTGTCCCATTTGGCCCTTTACAAAGGTGAGAAGGAAAGACCAAGATCCTAAATTTTGACAATGGAAATGCAATAATAATAAATTTTCATATTCTGAAAGAAGAAAAAAGAAAGAAGAAAAACACATACTGGAGAGAAACTCTATGAATGTAATCAGTGTGATAAAGCCTTTGTACATTACAGTCATCTTCAAACGGCACACAAGAACACATACTGGAGAGAAACCCTATAAATGTAATCAGTGTGGTAAAGCCTTTGCTCAAAACAGTGTTCTTCAAATGCATAAAAGAACACATACTGGAGAGAAACCCTATGAATGTAATCAGTTTGGTAAAGCCTTTGCTTGCCACAATGTTCTTCAGATGCATAAAAGAACACATAGTGGAGAGAAACCATATGAATGTGATCATTGTACTAAAGCCTTTAGACATCATAGTAATCTTCAAAGGCATACAAGAACACATACTGGAGAAAAACTATATGAATGTGATCAAAGTACTAAAGCATTTGGACATCATAGTAATCATCAAAGGCATACAAGAACACATACTGGAGAGAAACCCTATGAATGTAATCAGTGTGGTAAAGCCTTTGTACAACATGGTTAACTTAAAATGCATAGAAAAACACATACTGGAGAGAAACCCTATGAATGTAATCAGTGTGGTAAAGCCTTTGTACAGCATGGTCATCTTCAAATGCATCGAAGAACACATACTGGAGAGAAACCTTATGATTGTAATCAGTGGTGTAAAGCCTTTGCATAACACAACATTCTTCTGTTGCATAGAAGAACACATAGTGGAGAGAAACCCTAGAAAAGTATTACTATTAGTGTGTAATTGGTGTACAAAGCCTGTGAATATAACTTTACATCTTTAGAATCTATAAAAAAAAACTCATACCAAAGAAATGTGACTATAAAGGATTTGATAAAGGATATAAGATAAAAGATATAAAGGATTTGCTTTCAGTTAAATGAATCAATACATGATTGGGAGTAACTCTGTAAGCCTTCAGATGCCTCAATACCTTTATGACTAGAATTATAAGAGAAAAACATTCTTAAGTAAAAATTAGTTTGAAAAAATCTTTACCAAACACACTTATATTCAGTTACACATGATTATTATGGAGAGAAATATCTCACAGGTGTCAAAATTCTCTTCAAGAATTATGATATCCCTCTGTATTTGGTTTATACCTGCAAATTCACATTATCAAAATGACTACGGATTTAAACAATATGGTAACTCTTTTAGATTTCATACTTCAATTAAATGACATAATGAATCCAGGTGTAAAACTTCATGAACGTGTACTAATTCATTTCTGTTGCTTTGATGTAACATCATGTTAATGTGTACCTATGAAAGTATTGAATTGGGCCTTGGTTCCAAAGCAATACAAGACCAGCATGAAAGTGGCATGGAAACAAGTGTCAGACATAGCAGCTAAAGTAAAACACTAAAAATTCACATTCTCAATCTGCAATGTAAAGCTTAAAGTATAAATGGGAAATGTTATACTCTCAGGCCTACCCCCAGCTGGGCAGCCTTTTCTTAATTTTCCCAAATAATACCACAGACTGAGAATGATTGATTTTTCTGAAATCAAGGCTACATGCTTGCTTTCAGTTAAATGAATTAATACATGATTGGGAGTAACTCTGTAAGCCTTCAGATGCCTCAATACCTTTATGACTAAAATTATAAGAGAAAAACATTCTTAAGTAAAAATTAGTTTGAAGATTTCTTTTAATTTTAATTATGTGATGTCTGTCTGTACTTGTGCATGTGTGTTCTGCTTCTCCAGAAGTTTAGACCCCTGGAACTTCTTGCAGTGGGAATTACTGTAAGTTATCAAAACCCTGATTTTGGTCCTGGGGATGAGCTTGTATTAAGAGATTGGCCATGTCTCTAGCCCTGTAAATATTTTAGAGCTTTCTTTTGTGTATTATTGATATCAGGAAATAAGGAAAATCTCATACAAGAGAAAAAGTGTATTCATGTAAACATTTGGTAAAAACTTTAGAATCACAGTTGTCTTCATTTTCAAGAAAAAAAAACTAGGAACATCTTGTTTTCATTTCCTTGAATTAAGTAAATTATTCAACATATTCACTAAAGACTGATGTGAAGATCTCATTATGGCTTCTATTTTGCAACTTTTGAGGTATATATTAAAGTGGCTATAGGTAATGTAAGTCTACTTAGTGAAGTTTATTTTGTGGTCCTTATATTCCTTCTGTGTCTTTTGTTCATGTTCTATTGTGCTCTCACTTAGTGAGAGGAATTTATCTGCTGCAATGTATAGAATAATCTCCATCATCTAAGTGGTCTGTTTGTATTTAAATATCAGGCACTATGTGACCATAATTTTCAAGTAAGGGTGTCTGTAAAAGGGTGGTGGGTTTTTCATATTTTTCATAAATTACCTTAAAATGTTGTTTGTTATCCAGCCTGGCTGGGACATCAGTAATTAGTCAAGGATATGTTTGAACTCATAATCCTCATGTTTTGGTCTGCTAAGTACAATTCTATGTATAGATGATGCACGCCCAACATTTTCAGTTTTGTCAAATCATTTTAACAATGTTAATGTTAACATACTTAATAGAGAATATAAAATAAATTATATACCTCACATGTGTATGCTAAGAAACATTGTATTTCCTTGTTATAAAGGTTTTTTTGCATTTTCTCAGGTATTGATAATTTTTTTCTATTTAGAACACTTTCTTCTTTAGCTCACACTTTCCTCAAACAATGTAATTGAGAATTGCTTTGATCTTTTAATCCTGACTGTGCTGTTGAGGGTTGTGAAGATAGTTCTGCCATTTCTTCTAGTCTGGGTCTTAACTGGTCAGTGAGAAAGAAAAATAGACCAATGAATGAGTGTCTTCCAAACTCTGGCATTTCTGGAAACTTACAATTGAAGAGGGACCTGTGCAAGAGTTGAGTTTGTTGACCAACTTTGAAGCTGGTAGAGTCACAGTGCAAAAAGGGAGAGGAAGGATAGAGGTTGAGAGATTTCCTACTTCAACAACAGTTGAGATTAGCAATGTGGAATTAGGTTATCAATTTTAGATGCTCTGTAAATGTCCTGATTGGCCATTTCTTTCAGTCCACAGACCAGGGCAATCCAGAACCTGAATAAAGGATTGAACTTATCTTGAAATCAAGTTGCTATAGTTACAATAGTTCAACCAAAATAGATCTGTGTAAAATGTTGTGGCTCTCCCTATCAGGACGTTATTTTTCTGGTTTTAGAAGTATACACTGAGATGAAAGTTTTGAGAAATATTTGATGTGCTGTAATATCAATCCCTAGTGTCTGAAGCACATGGACATAAAGCCTGTTTCAACTTTTCAAAATAATTTTTGAAGTTATAACTATGTCATATTCACATTCTCTTTCCTGTCTCCAAGCCCTTCCATGACCCCTCATTGTTTTCTAATTCATGGCCTTTTTTTTTAAGAATAGTTACACAGTAACTTATACAAGAGTTACTATGTGTTTGTGAACTGTGTTTGGCTGTAGAACTCCCAGATACAAGGCAATGTGTTGGCTACAATGTGTAAAAAGTGTGTAATACAATGTGCACACAAAGAACCCTGTGCTTTGGATGAAGAACAGGATGTGCTATAGGAGAGGGGAAGAATGTCTACTAAAGTACAAACTTTCTTGACTAGAGCCTTGTCTACTGGGCTGGGCAGGCAGAGCTGGAAGGTCTGTGCTTTCTGAATCATTTTATCTCTGCTCTTTCACAAATGTAGCTGTTGATATTCTGACATCAACCTGGGTGTCCCTTAGCCAATGAAGGTCTCTGGGAAGGGTTAGCAATCAGGAGTAGTGGCAGGTAACTTGCAGGTTCTTTCCAGGATTCTCCTCTTCTTCTATTGTAGTGAGTTGTAAGGAAGACCACAGACTATACTATGGGGAGTATAGGGTGCTCAGAACAGGTCTGTTGAGCTGTCATTTCTGCTGGTATTTGAATGTATTTCAAAATAGATTACAATATATATATTACTCAGTGGTAAAAATCAGTTACATCATGAAATTTTAGGCACATCGATGGAACTAGAAAAAAGTCATCCTGAGTGAGGTAACCCAGATCAAAAAAGACAAACAGTGTGTCCTCACTCATAAGTGGATATTAGAGTTAAAGTGAAGGATAAGCAATTCACAATCCCAGAGAAGCTAGGTAAGAAGAACAACCCTAATGGGACATGCATTGCCCCCTAAAATGTCCCTATTCTACTCAGCTTTCCCTATATTCTCTCCCATTGTTCTTCTCTTCCTCACCTGATCATTCCTGGTCCTGTTCCCATTGACCCACAAAATCAATTCTACTTCCCCATTCTAGGGAAATCTGTGCATCCCTCCCTTCAGCTGTAATTATTACTTAGCCTGTCTGGGTTTGTGGATTGTACTGTGATTAGTCTTTACTTAAAAGGTAATATCCACTTATAAGTGAGTACATAATCATGTGTGTCTCTGTGGTTCTCAGTTGCCACACTCAGGATAATAACAAACTCAGGAAACTAGACCTGAAGAAACCAAATAATCCAAACCTGTGGTGTAAACCTAAACACAGAATTTTCAACAGAGAAATCTAAAATGGCTGAGGAATACTTAAATGGTCAACATCCTTAGCCATCAAGGATGTGCAAGTAAAAACTATTTTGATATTTATGTTATAGTTGTCATAATGGCTAAGATAAATAACATAAGAAACATATCATGCTGGCATGGATGTGGAGTAAGTAAAACACTCCTCCATTGCTTGTGGGAGTACAACCTTATATAGCTTTGAAATAAATATGGTGCTTCCTCAGAAAATTGGGAAATGATGTATCTCAAAACCAAGCTATATTCCCAAAAGATGTTCCTCCATCCTGCCACAAGAACACTTGGTCAACTATGTTCATAGCATATTTATTCATAATAGCCAAAAACTGCTATATCTGTGAAAGATTGTTCCTGGTTTGTGTTTTCATAATTTCACAAATTCCCTGAGATGTTTGTTATTTAGCCTGGTTTGGATATCAAAATTAGTCAGGGATATATTTGAACTCATGATCCTTATGTGTCAGTCTCATAAGTACAATTCCTAGGGTATATGGTATACCTCTAATGTGTGCTGTTTTGTCAACATGTTTCAATAATGTTTGTATTAAAAAGCCTAATAAAAGATGTGTAAAAAACATTAAATACCACATGTTTGTATCCAAAGCATAATTTTCATCTGTTTTGTAGAGATGTAATATTGTAGGATAACCAGCAATGAACTGTCTATTTTGCTGGAGACCTGCTTGGGGAGGGGGTTCAGGTATCAAAGATGATATGTGGAATTAGCAGGGTTCAGAGAGAAGGAGGGGACTGACACGATGTGAGTGTGAAAGGGATGGCTATGAGCAGTGTTTAATTAATAAAAAGACACATTTTATATGCTATAGTTGCATATAGGATTCAACAGGTGAGAAAAGGGCTTGTGAGGTTGTGTGTGGCTTGAAATCATGGGTTGTGGAAACTAGCCTGACCTTGACAATAGGCATCAGCCATATGTTAATGAAAGGACCACAAGTTCCTCCTGCCAAAGATTAGGAGAATGAGTGCTTTAGCAACTGGGAACTTTCGTCAAGCCTGTGAGGGAGTGGACATCCTTATCCAAATACCTGACCTTGGTAAAAGGACTTCTGGGAAGTAGACACTATACCACAAATTTTAATGTTGCTGAATGGACCTGTTCCCCTGATAATGCTCCCCAAATGGAAGGTCCAGATATCTTACTCTTTTTTCCCATTATACCATACCATTCTAACTTCTCTCTATCTATATTAACTGAACTCTTGACCTTAATTGCCTCAGACACTGGATCTGAACAGTAGTCATTTCACCCTTGGCATCAGGTGTGTCTAGTAAATCTTTAATGTTCTGTTCTTGGTGTAATTAAAAGGACACAATGGAATTCCTGGTTCTACAGTGGCAGAGATTTTTGTCCAAAGCATTCTTTTGTTAAGGAAGTCTACCTGTACATACATTTTTATCTTTTACCAAAACTTGTCCAACATTTCCCAAAGGGAAAGACATTAATAGTGAGAATCATTAAAAATAAAAGTAAAAAGGTAGCTGGGCAGTGGTGGCACACGCCTTTAATCCCAGCACTTGGGAGGCAGAGCCAGGTGGATCTCTGTGAGTTCGAGGCCAGCCTGGACTACCAAGTGAGTTCCAGAAAAGGTGCAAAGCTACACAGAGAAACCCTGTCTCAAAAAACCAAAAAACAAACAAACAAAAATGTAAAAAGGTGCTGGAAAATTGTGATTAGTCTGTATTATTGAAATGCTGGAAATTTGTAACACATCAATGGCACCATGTGTTCCACTCCAATATTTCACAACATAGCTTAATGTGCTATGTATATGTACATATTATTTGAAATTCCCATGCTTCTTCACATCCGCATTAATTTCCCATTTGGCACTTCATCTTGAAATCCTGCTTTCCAGTGAATTATCCAGAGATGCCAAATAATATAATGGCAATGGGATTTATTAAAATATACAAAACAAAATATACACTAACAAAAGACATTTCTGTGTGTGTGTGTGTGTGTGTGTGTGTGTGTGTGTGTGTGTGTGTGTATGTGTGTGTGTGTGTAATGTGATTATGGGTTTTTAGGCTATGACAGATATGAGGAGACCAGAAGGCAACTTTGTGGGACCTACTTTTGTTCTTCTTCATATGGTAATCAAGGTCAAGTCTCAGCCTTGCACAGACTTTTCTCACTTAGTTGTCTCACTGGCCCTCAAATAAAACTAGTTGAAATATTACATCAGTAAAATATTGTCTTCTTTTCAGATTGTAAACATATTGTCATCTAATGATAGAGGAAAACAGGACGATTTGAATAATAGATCCTATTTGCAAATGCAAATAATATACTGCTATCTCTTTTTCTTCATTTTCCTTTTCTTTGAATTTTGTTAGTTTATTTTGAGGATTAAAGTTTTGTCATAACATTTTCTAAAAACCACAATCTAATGTCATAGAATTGTTTAGGTGGGTAAAGTTGGTTGCTACTAAGCCTAAAGACCTCAGTTCAATCTCTGGAAGACTCAAATTATGCCCATAAAATTTTCAGTTATTTCTACACTCTGGCTGAGGCATGTGTACACTCTCAGACTGAAACATACATAAATAATTTTTAAACCCCATATGTGTCATTGAGGTCACTTGCAACTAAATGACTCCCTGGGTTTCATCTTTAGAACTCACCTAGGAAAAATAGATAATAGACACCTGTAAGTTGTCCTCTCACTGCCTCTCACTCTCACTATATACTTGATTGTACAGTTATATCCACACAAACATAGTTCAAATGTTTTAAATGGATGAAATTAACATAATAAATAACCTAGATATTGAGAATATATGAAGTGATTTGTCAGTTTACATTATTATTACAGAATTTCAGAGGGTATTAGTGTTCATGAGAACATTGATGGTTTCTTTTAAAAACTTTGAGATTTGAAGTAAGCTTGTTTCAAGTAGTGAGTTCCAGGACAGCCAAGTCTATGTGGAGGATTCCTGTCTCAAAATTTCCAAAAAGAAAAAGACATATCTCAAATTATAGAACTTTTTCTATATAATATGACTGGGCACTGATGGGTTTCAACAAATCAAGTTTGTTATCTTTTGTTTTCTGTACTCACACCCAGAGAACTATGTTAATAATAAAATAAGAACCAAAGTAGAGAGTCCATTCACAGAGGGTTAGAAAGCCATTGAATCCTTTGACAAGGACTTTTATCACCTCCAAGTGATAGGAGACAGAGACAGAAGGAGTAATCTGGCAGCTTCACCTACATTTTAATGTTGTATTTAGAAGCTGGAGAGTTTACTGAATAGTCCTACTCCTCTTGGTTGCCCAAGTTTGGTTCCTTGCACCCACATCAGATGGATCAGAACTACCTGTATTTCTAGGTCCAGGAGATCTGCTGCATTCTTTGGGCTCGCTAGGTTACTAGATATACATATAGTGAAAAGACATATATATATATATGTGATTTAATATTTAAAAATTTTTTCTTCATATATATGTTATTTTCAAAAAGAATGAAGTTTAATTTAGATGTATATGTTTTGCCAGTGTGTATATCAAGAAGTTGCCAGGTACCAGTGGGATTCATAAGAGAGGGTCTGATCCCCAATGCCTGTAGTTAGAGATTGTTGTGAACTGTTTTCTGGATTCTGGGAATCAAAGTCAGGCCCTGTGAATGAGCAGCCAGTGCTCTCAAGTGTTGAACCATCTATTCAGCCCCATGAACATGTCATTATAACAGTGAGGTGTGATGGATGATCCTGATGTCATCTTTACCTCAGCTCTGATGACCCAAAAGAAATACAAGATTGATGGCTTCTAAAGCTCACTTAGACATGATTCTTAAAGAAGTTTTCAAGCCCAAATCTCCAAAAAATGAGGGAAGAATACAAAAAATAGCCAGGAGTATAATTGATAATACAAATATTTTTGTGTGTTTTTGTTTTTGTTTTGGTTTTTTTTTTTTTTTTTTTGGTTTTGTTGAGACAGTGTTTCTCTGTGTAGCTTTTGGAGCCTGTCCTGGAACTCACTTTGTAGACCAAGCTGGCCTTAAAATCACAACGTTCCACCTGCTTCTGCCTCCCGACTGCTAGGATTAAAGGCATGTGCCACCACCGCCTGTCTGACATTACAAGTTTTAAAAAGTATCTGACTGCTGGAAGAAAACCACAAGACTTGAGTTTATCTCCAATTTCAAAAAATGAGCAGCAATGTGAGCCCAAAAGGACAATTGTCAGATGTCCCCATGCTGGAGTTTATACCTCCTGTAAGGAGAGGAGAGGAAATAGCAGACACGAAGACTGACTTGTCTGAATGGGATGATATTCTGCTTTTTTGATGCTTGTAAAACTTTCTGTTAGGAGCCCTGAATGGTAGTGACTCCAGATGACATCTGGCTTGTCAGGAGATCCTGAGACTTAAACAGAAGTCACTAGAAGGTAGGACAATCAGGCATTTTCAAAGAGCTATGGAGTATGGAGGAAGTGTCAGGGAGGGAGCTTCAATCATCAAAGCCCAGGCTCAAATGACAAGAGAGGAATGGTTGGGGTGTACCTGAGGACAAGCTGGCTTCTGTTGTGCTCTTTGTATCCACAGAGTTGTGGTCAATCGGTGCACTCCAGGTCTTCTACTCTTTCCTGTTTTTGACAAGTACATGCAGCTGTCAGTGACAATGTCCTGCAGCCCCAACTTTGTGATTCAAGTTGGGCCTTGAAGCTCCTCAGTCGCCACCCTGTCAATCCCTGTAACCAACATTCCTGATAGAAATAAGGATATCATAAAGAGACATTTATATATCTACCATTGGCTAACAACTAATGAAATAGTGGACCACATGAAATTCTAATTTCACTGGGGTTCTCATTGTGGGATAACACTTGAATCCTCCAGAAGACAATGTGGAAGGGTTTTAATGATGGGAAAAATTAGTTACATGACTTTATTAGATTACCAAGTTTTATATATCTTTTGACTTTTGTCTAAACATCTTAGGACCCCAAGGATGGATTAGTTATCTTATATTTTTTATTGTCCCAAATTAGTCAATTTGAATAAATATTATGTTTTAAATTTTCATTAATAATTTGCTTTATTTCCTTTGCTGTATTTGTTTGTTTGTTTGTTTTGATTTTTGAGACAGGATTTCTTTATGTAGCTTTGCACATTTCCTGGATCTCGCTCTGTAGACCAGGCTGGCCTCAAACTCACAAAGATATGACTGCCTCTGACTCCTGAGTGCTGGGATTAAAGGTGTGTGCTACCACCGCCTGGCCCCTTTGCTGTTTTGTTTTTTCTTTTTTGTAAAGAGTAGTATTACGTTGATTCCCTGGCTGTCCTGAAACTCACACTATAGATTAGGCTGTTCTAGGACATCAGACAGATCTGTCCACCTTAGCTGCAGAGTGCCTGCATTATAGGTGGGCATGTCACTTACTGGATAACTTTGATCATTAAATTGGCTTACTGAGGATGAATGGCTGATCCTGCCTAGTTAACATAGCCAAGGCACAGGTTCTGGTCCTATCTCCAGTAACAGAAGAAATTTCCCATGAAATATAGTCTTCCTGCCTTAAAGTCAACTGTCTTCCACTATGAGAAATTTTATTTTTCTTTATTATTGAGTGTGTTATAACTCATCAATGACCTGGGAAGAGTTCTGTTCTTATTCTGGAGATGGAGAAACCTAGGCTCACAGGGATAGTTTTGAATATAATTAAGTGTAAAACTGTTCTTATTATTCATCCATGATTCCAATTCCTGACTAAATGAAATTGAAGCCACCTAACCAAGCATGCTGGCACAGGCCTGAAATCAAGGTACTTAAATTTGGAGGTAGGAATTTATGGATTTCAAAGTCATGCAAAATAAGAATGGTTATTATGGTAAGGGAGGAGGGCCACAGAACCAAGGGATACTGATTGGCTCAGGACAATGCCCATAGTCTTCCCTGCAACTCCAGAAATTAAGGGCCATTGAACCAGCAATTGTTAGTTGAGGTATTTACCACCTCAAGTTTACTATTCTTGAAAATATTTTCTATTCTTTATAATGTTTCCTGTCCAAAGCACCTAGATTACTTGGGGATTAGACTCTTGGTACTCATTAAATAGTGGAATTCTCCTGCAGGTGGGAGAATTAGCCTAAGGCAGGGATGAGCTCACCAACTGCATGCTCAATACAATGCGTTCATCCTTGAATCCCTATAAACAAAACCAACAGAAAGGGACTGAGCAGGTTTTATTCATATATTTGTGCATACATATTCTCACATGCTTAACAAGGAAGAAATTGGAAGGGAAGAATTTGGGAAGGGGAGAGAACAAAAAGGGAAAATTGATTTAATACATATTAATTAAAATGTATAAAAATAAATTTTAAATAAAGAAGTGGCCTAGGGAGATAGCTTAAAATTTCAAAGCAGAACCGGGCAGTGGTGGCACATGCCTTTAATTCCAGCACTCAGGAGGCAGAGCCAGGAGGATCTCTGTGAGTTCAAGGCCAGCCTGGACTACCAAGTGAGTCCCAGGAAAGGTGCAAAGCTACACAGAGAAACCCTGTCTTGAAAAAAAACCAAAAAAAAAAATTCAAAGCAGAACCAGGTGTTGTTACATAGGACACAGGCTCTCTTATACCTAAACATCTCCTGTAACTCTCTTCTAGCCTCTGCAAGAACTCTTCACAGACTCCTGGAGTCAAACACTCACATACATTTTAAAAAAATAAAGCTTAAAAATGGAATTCTCTGCAATGGTGTCCCAGCCCTGAGACAGACAGCAGGCAGGACTGGTTAAAATGATCTCCTTCCCATCCTGAATGCTTTGCAGACATTCTATAAAATCAACTTTCTACATACACTGAGAGATTCATTCTACCAGTCCTGATCATGGTGAGAAAGTTGAATAATACAGCTTTTTTTTTTTCACCTGCCCATGGATGAAGATGTGCTGGCTAACAATGGTGCTTATAAATGCATTCTTCTTGGCTCCATTATTCTCTAAGTATTCAACTTTCCATGAAGACTACTCTTTATTTTATTTAATTTGCCAACATTTTGCTCTGAATTTCAGGAATAAAACTCCATAAGCAATGGAACCATCATCCAGCTTTCTGATGGGAGAAAGGCCTAATATCTTGTTTCTGATCTAGGGATCTTGTCAAGCCATCCAACACAGTAGAGCCTGGAGGAGGTACCCACCCCTCTGCAAGCTCAGGTTTAAAGGCAAATGCCATAAGATTATATCATTTATGGGCGCTAGTATGGGTAAAATTTCGATTGGCTCAAGTTTGAGGGGCTTTTCAGAATTTCTGTGTTATCTTACTTTGTAGTTTTAAGCAGTTGTTTTTCAAACTTTATAGACTACCTCTGGCATTGGGGCATTCTGTGGTTAATCAGTTGCTACCAGATAGTCCTTCAAACATCCTGACTTAGAACTTTTGACCATCTCTGGCATTGGGGCATTCTATGGTTAATCAGTTGTTACCAGATGGCTCTTCAAAGGTCCTGACTTTGTCCTGGGACCTATGTTAGCAGCTCTGAGAACTTTGAAACTCAGGCCTGTTCAAAGATGGGGTGAGGAGCTTGCTTGAAATGGTTTTGGTTTGGTTTTTTAGTATGTACAAGCTAGCTAGCCAATTTGTGTCCAGGAGGAAGAAGGGGAAGTGCCTAAGGAGAGCAGGAAGAGAGCAGGGTTTACTTTTGCAGCCAGGGGCAAGTGCTATTGATATACATATCTCTGCTGATCTAGAAATGTCTTTGTCTGGGGTGGAAGGGAGGGACAGGAACTATTGTGCTGTGATTTTAAGCACATTGTAACCCTATGAGATGTGCTCTTGTCACTCAGGTCTCATTAGCTAATCACATTCTCCAGGTGGCCTGCCAGTCAAGTTGTGCAGGGTGCTTCCTGCCACCCCAGGCTTCAGACTTTTCTTTGAAGAAGAGCTGGCACCAGCAGTTTTGTGTGGTGTGGTGTGCTGTGAGTGCTCCTGCAGGGAGCTGAGCAGACAGCTTGGCTGAGCTGGGAAACCATGACATGGTGAGTGAGGGGCTGATGTCTCTAGATGGGGTGGAGCACATGGTGAGGTGGAGGATCCAGTATGGTGGGTCCTCCTCAGGTCTGGGTGGGAACCTGTCTGCAGAATCCCTGTCCTCTTAGGTCCCATGTGGTACTTGACACTCCCTGGATCAAGGGGCAGGCTTCAGAATACCTGTTCTGTTGGCTGAATCTGCTCACAGAATTGAAAGTATGAAGCTGTGCTTAAAGCCATCTTTGAACTTAAACATGCTTTGGTGCACCCATGGAAACCATGATGCCAAACTTGGAGAGTACCTTCTAGTACCTTGTTGAGTGAGGATGAGTATTTTGCATTTTATTTTTATGTGTAAGATCCATTTACAGTTAATTTTGTGGGTGGTTGTAAAAGGCATCTCATGAATTGGGAAGCACGCCACTACTAACGTGTGATGCAGATGAGTAGAATTGGTGATTTAAAGGATTTACTAATGCTTAGATGATAGTAAGTCTCACAAAATAGAATTTATTGTAGAGAGGACTGTTTCAAAAAAAACAAACCAAACAGAGATAAGTATATTCTAGCCAGGCTTGTTAGAGATTGGAACAGTAGTATACACTATTGTTCGCCAGGATTGTCCAGACACTTTTTTCCAAACAATTACTACGGAGCCACTGCTGATTTACAACCAAAAACTAGGCCCAACACTATATAAAATAATGAGATTCTAACAAGCATCTTATTGAGACAAAATAGTGTCAAAACCAACTTTAAGGCTTGGTGTGCCATAAAGTTTCAGTTTTCTTCTTGAGAAAAGCTTATTTTTCTGCCAGAAGGTCAATATGACACCAGGTGACAAGTATTTGAAGAGTAAAACAATGTTGTATTAAGGACTGGATTGATCAAGCAAGGCTTTCATTTAGGCCCTCATACAAGGAAAAGGATCATTCTTGGAAGAGCTATTAACAGCCTGGGGCCTAGGCCTTGGGAGCTTTCCCTAAGTGCCTGATTGATTGACAATAAAACAGAGCTCCTTCCATAGAATCAGGAATATGTTTGGGTGAACTGGTAATGGTCTAGAACCAGGACTTTTATTGTGGAGTTGCTTCAGATCCCACATAGAGCTATGGTTATCAGTCCCAAGAACACTGATGGGCTTACTCTGTAATGATCTTGAAATATCCTGTGTTTTTTTTTCAGCATTGTTTGATTAGCCTCCTCTTGAGTCTGTCCCATTGTATAATAGTTTCTGCTTACTTCCCAGAACTTTTCCATTTCACCACTGGAAGTAGTATCCAAGGTACTATTCTTTTTAAGAAGCTTACATGTCTTGCAATGTAGCTTGTACAAGGCTATCTCATGCCAGCTTTTTTTTCTACCTTCCACTTTTCCCATGATTCTCACCCATAGTCAGCTTCAACCTAGCACATTATCACTAAAGAATGACCTACTGTCTCAGGTGTCTGTAATATTTAAGAAAAAAATCCTGGGAGAAATTTTGGTGTCTAACTCACCCATCTGCCCAAATGGCTAGACCTACAGTTGCCTGTCTGTATTTATATTGTTCAAAGTGAAACCTGGAGCATATAGCTAAAAGACACAAGGATGGCAGCATATGTTGAATGTACAATATGTCTAGGTTGTCTCCTCTTTGAGCATTTGCCAGAGATGGATGCATACTATAATTAAAGGTATTTTTCTTTATTAATAGCCTATGTGTGATTTCTCCCTGGGAAGTCATATTAATTCCAGGACAGCTGCATTTTCATCCTGTTTGAAAAATCTAACAAATAATGCTGCTATGAACATAGTTGAGCATGTGTCCTTGTGGTATAAATGAGCACTCCTTGGGAATATGCCCAAGAGTGGTTTAGCTAGGTCTTTAGGGAGATTGATTTCCAGTTTTCTGAGAAAGCACCATACTGGTTTCCAGAGTGTCCGTACAAGTCTGCACTCCCACCAACAGTGTAGGAGTGTTCCCCATGCTCCACATACTCTCCAACATAAGCTGTCTTCAGTGTTTTTGATCTGAGCCACATTTAGTTTTGAAAATGATTCTATGGGCACCAGTGACAGACACTTGAAATGACTTTAAGTGGTATTGTATTGTTCTAATGCTCCCTTTCTTGTATGTAATTCAGTTTTCTTATTTTCGTGTGTGTGTGTGTGTGTGTGTGTGTGTGTGTGTGTGTTTGTATGTGTGTGTATGTGTGTGTTTGTGTGTGTATGGGCATGTGTTTGTGTAGACTGTGGCATAGGCTTTAAAACTCTCAATGATCTTCCTTTCTCTGTGTCCAGTTTGCTGGCAATATAAGAATGGACTGCCACTTCCAGCTTGAAAAATAATTTTTATGATCTAAGTTTCCTTTTCTTATGGTGGACAGGGAGGCAAGGAGATGGTGTCAGGACCCCTGGTACTGGAGTTACAGGTATTAGTGACCCTTTAAATGTATTGGGAATGAAAGCTGGATGTTCCAAAAGCATCTTCAGTGCTCTTAACCGGTGATGAATTTTCCTACCTATGTTTTCTATTCTTGATTATGTTTCCCATCCAAGGTAACCCAGTCATGGTTAGACACCAGATGCTGATTAAAATGTGGAATTCTCCAGAGAGAATTAACCTCAGGCAAAGATGAGATCCCTAATTATTTATCTAATACAACATGGTCAACCCATTCTCTCTCTCTCTCTCTCTCTCTCTCTCTCTCTCTCTCTCTCTATATATATATATATATATATATATATATATATATATATATATAGATATAAATATAGATATAGATTTAGATATAGATATCCAACAAAAGTAGATGCAGCAGTTTGTATTAATGTATATCATCATTCTTATTCACCAACATCTAATAAGTAATAAGTTGGAAAGTATGTGGGAAGGGGTAGAATGAAAAGATAAAAGGGGAAAGTAATGTAATATCTCTTGCTTATCAATTTATGGAAAGAAATTTTAAATGAAAAGGGGGCTAGATTGACAGCTCAGCAATTAAAAGAACTGGGTGTTTTCATAGAGGACCCATGTTCCATTCCCAAGACCCACCAGGAGCTAACCATTTGTTCTAACTTTAGTTTCAGGCATCTTCTGCCTTCTTCTTGCCTTGTTAGGCACTACACAGAGACACATACAGGCAAAACATTGTATACATAATTTTTTAAAAAGTTAGAAAAAGGAAACAATAAGAGTTTTTACTATGATGTCATAGCCCTTAGCCATGAAACAAGCCAGGGCTTGTTCAAATGAACTCCTGCTGGTGTTGCATGGAAGCAGCTGTGCCCCCATGCTAGGCTAGCCTCCTCAGAGGGAAAAGCAGTTTTGTTCTGAGATTGATATAAATCATTATAACCATCTGTCTAGGAGCAAAGTAAACAGTGCTGTTAGGTGACTTTTCCTTGAAGGTTTCTGTATTTGTGTTCTCTATCTTTTGTATCTGTGAGAATTGTGGCAATGGTACAGATATATTTTAGATCAAACATCAAGATTGACAGGTCACTTGGGCCCCAAAACAATCTACATTTTACAAGGTTATTTCCTTGATTTTCAGCTAAGATCTTGTGGTACAAGATGAACATGTCAAAGACATTTCTTTCCATCATTTTTATAATTAATATATGTTTCTGCATAACTTTGAGGTAAGAATATCCATAAATGTCTCTGCTTTTACATTGTGATCCTGATCAGAAGTTGATTTGTTAACTGAGCATGCTTAAGAATATGAAAAGTGTTACAGGAACGTGTCCAGGCTTCCTACTCAAAAACCACATGCTTCCTTTGTTTAGGAAAAGCATTGTTTTGAAAATGACTCCCATGTTCTCCTTGCATTCTGCAGTTAGGAAATCTTTCTCATTTTATCTGTCTTGTCTGTGGTAATGGCTAATCTTTTTTTTTGTTTTTTGTTTTGTTGTTGTTTTTTTTATTTTTTGAGACAGAGTTTCTCTGTGTAGCTTTGTGACTTTCCTGGAACTCACTTTGGAGACCAGGATGGCCTTGAACTCGGAAGAGATCTGCCTGCCTCTGCCTCCTGAGTACTGGGATTAAAGTCCTGTGCCAACATCACCTGGCTGTGATGGCTATTCTTAATAGTCAAGCTGACTACCTATTTTTTTTTTTTTTGGTTTTTCGAAACAGGGTTTCTCTGTGTAGGTTTATGCCTTTCCTGGAAGACGCTTTGGAGACCAGGCTGGCCGCGAACTCACAGAGATCCTCGTCACTCTGCCTCCCATGTGATGGGATTAAAGGCATGCGCCACCACCAGCTGGCTTGCTGACTACCTTTTTAATTAATTAAAACCCAAAAGATTTGTGTACACCTGTGAGGGATTTTTCTTAAAGGTTTTGAAGTTAAAGACACATCTTTAATCTGGATCATTTTAGGTGATAAGATCCACTTTTAGCTGCTTGGTGGCAGTGCATACCTTTAACCCCAGGAAGCAGAAGCATTTGGATTTTCTGAGTTTGAGGGCAGCTTGCTCAACAGAATGAGTTTCAGGGCAACAACAATAAAACCTTTCTTGAAATCACCAAAAAACCCAATCAACAAAGAATTAGATCCAACTTTAATCTGAGTAGCAACTCTTGGTGTCAGCCTACATATATAAAGGATATTGAAAAAGGAAGTTCTCTTTTTACCTGCTTGCCCTAGCTCTGATTATCAAGTTTTTTAGTTCACTAGCATTAGAGCCTACTTCCTTAAAATTGTGGTGTATACTGAAGCCCAGCTGAGATGTCCAGCCTCATGTAATGAATAACAACTGGACTTTTCAAATTTCCATTGGTGGACAGCCATTGTTAGACTAGCTCTACCACAGCTTGTGAGACATTCTAATAAATCCACTTTGTACACACATGGAGAGATTCATTCTATTAGTCCTGTTTATTAATATTCTGATCCTGGCCCTTGGTAGCACTCAATGTCCTGACATAAAAGCTTGTTCTTAAGGGAAATTTACACCCACTACCCTCTCTCTCTGTCCTGTTTTTCTCCCAGGAAGTGTGAGCACATTTGGATTCCTCACTCTCCCCCACCCACTTTTTCCTTCTTTCTCTTCCCCTTCTCTCTTCCTCCACTAAATAGACCTCTTCACTGAGTGCTGTCTGAATGTCATTTTTGTCTGTAACCAGCAGCAGGGAACCTTGGCTCTCTACCTGCCAGAGACTTCTTTACAAAATTCATAACACGGTTCATGTACAGAAGCTTGAATAATGCAGTGGTTTTGTTGTTTTGTTTTTTCACCTGCCCTAGGAGTATGATATGCTGACTATTAACAGTGCTTGCAAGTATATTCTTCCTAGCTTCATTATACTTTAAATATTCAACTTTCCTTGAAGCCTACCCTTCATTATTATTCATTTGCCAACAGTGTGCTCTGATTTTCAGGAATAAAAATCCTAAAGCAATGAAGCCATTTCTGATGGGAGAAAGACCTATTATCTTGTTTGTGATCCACTTCCTCCATTTCTTTCCTGGTTGTATGAAGTCCCTGTAACAACTAGGTAAAAAGTGGGTTCAGTTCATCTGACCTCAACTTGAAGTCACAAAACAAACATCTCCTTTTTTGTCTTTTAATTTCTCTTTAGTTGTTAATATTCTGGTCACCCTTCCACCTGTGGGACGTGGAATCACTCCACCCCACCTAGTATAGTGGGCTGTACATGCTAGCCACACTGTGTCCAGGATGAAGAAGGAGAAGTGCCTACCAAGAGCAGAAAGACAGCAGGGTCTGCTATTGGATCCAGGGACAAGTGCTATTGAAATGAAAATATTTAGAAAAGGTCTGGGTCTGTGGTGGAAGGCAGGATCAGGAACCATTGTGCTGTGACTTTAAGCACAGTGTAACCCTATGGGAGGTGTTCTTGTCACTCAGGCCTCACTAGCCAATTAGGCCCTCCAGGTGATCTGTCAGTCAGAGTGGTACAGGGTTCTTCCAGCTGCTAGCTTCAAGCTTGACTTTGAAGAGAAACTGGAAGCAGCAGTTTTGTGTTGTGTGCTGTGCTGTGTGTGCTGGTGCAGAGAGCTGAACAGACAACCTAGGTGAGCGTGAAAACCACAGCATTGTGAGTAAGGTTCAGGAGCCAGAGTGGTGGGTCCTTCTCAGATCTGGGTGGGAAACTTCAGCCAGAATCCCTGTCCTGTGAGGTCCCATATGGTCCTTGAAACTTCCTATTCCCAGGGCAGGCCTCTGGATAACTTTTCTCTGTGGGCTGAATCTGTTCACATAATTGGGAGTAGGGAGGTGTGTACAGAAACATCTTTGTAGTGAACTTTAACATGCTTTTGGTGCACTCATTGAAAGCAGACCTACTTTGTCCAGTACCTTCTAGAGGTTCAGCACTTTGTACTTAACTTTCATGTGTAAGATCCATTTATAGTTAATTTTGTGGAGGTTGTAAAAGGCATCTCATGTGTTGCGTTGCACTCTACAACTAAGGTGAGAGAGAAGAGTTGAAATGGTGATATAAAGGATTTATTAATTCTTAGGAGATAGTAAGTCTCACAAAATAGAATTTAACTGAGGGAGTACTGCCTGGAAAAAAAAAACCCTGCCAGGCAGTGGTTACGCACACCTTAAATGCCAGGACTCCGAAGGCAGAGCCAGACAGATCTATGTGAGTTTTAGACCAGCCTGGTCTGCATAACAAGATCCAGGATAGGCACCAAAACTACACGGAGAAACCCTGTGTTAAAGAAAAGAAGGAAAATAAAACCACTCAAAGTTAAGAGTATTGTAGCCAGGCCTATTAGTGATTAGGACAATAGGATACACATTTGTTTACCAAGATTGTCCAGAATTTTGGCTGCAACCAAACAATTACAAAGGAGCCACTCCTGATTTACAACAAGCCACCAGGCCTAACACTGTATCAAAGAATGGGACTCTAACAAACTGCTCATTGAGGAATTACAGGGTCATAACCAACCTTAAATCCTCGTATGCCAAAAAATTCTACTTTTCTTCTTAAGAAAAAACAAGGTCTGACATATGGACAATATGACACCAGGTGACAACTATTTGAAAAGTAAAACACTAGCAGTTCAGTGGTGGTGCATGACTTTGCCCAGCACTCACTCAAGAGACAGAGTCAGGTTCATCTCTGTGAGTTTGGGGCCAGCCTGGTCTGAAGAGTTATGTCCAGGACAGGCTCCAAAGCTACACAGTGAAAACCTGTCTCAATGAAAGAAAGAAAGAAAGAAAGAAAGAAAGAAAGAAAGAAAGAAAGAAAGAAAGAAAGAAAAGTAGAACACTCTTATGTTTTTTAGGCCTTCAGGCAGGGATTAGGAAAATTCTTGGGAGAGCTAGTAACAGCCTGGGGCCTAGGCCTTGGGAGCTTTCCCTAAAGGCATAACATATTGACAATAAAACAGAGCTCCTTCCCTAAAACCAGGAATATGCTTTGAAGAGCAGGCAATGGTCTTGAATCAGGGCCTTTGTGGTGGGGTTGCTTCAGATCCCATTAATCCAACTCTTTCACCAAATATGGCTATGGTTATCCATGCACAGATCACTGTGGGCTTAGTCAGTAATATGCTTGAGATACCCTTTTTCCCCTTGTGCAGCATGGTTTGATTAGCCTCCTCTCTGAGTCTGTCCTATTGTATCATACTTTCTGTTGACTTCCTAGAAGTTCCCCATTTCCTTCCATGTTGCCCCTAGAAGTATTATAAAGCTGCTATTCTTCTTAAGATGCATAGTTGACATGAGACATACCTTGTGCAAGAACACCCCACCCCAGCTTTTATCTTTTCTACCTTATATTTGCTTTCTTTCTCATCCCTTGTGATCTTCACCTCAGGACCCTATCACTAAAGAAGGTCCTGATGTTTCACATCACTGGGTACTTAAGTAATAAATTTGGAAATGTCTTTACTGTGTAAGTTTCCCATGTGTACAAGGGGGTAGACTTGCAGTCTTCTGTCCCTATTTAAGTTGTTCAATGTGCAACCTGGAGCCTGAACCTCTATGTCACAAGGTTGATAGAATATGTGGAATGCAAAATTTAATCACAGCAGGATAAGAGCAAGTTAAAACAAAAAATGGAACACCAAAGGTGATTTTGTTGGTACGTAGAACCTGAGAATGTTGTCTTTTGAAAGAATGTGGAGATATCAGGACTTTAGGTGGCAAAAATCATAGAAAGTTTCAAAGAAAACATTACTGGCCTGTCTGGATGACCAGGAAGATACAAATGTTAAGAATAATAGCAGAAAGTGGAGATTGAGAGTATAGAATTTCAGTAGGAAATAGACTCAATAAAAATTAAGCAGCCAGGCAGTGAGGGCCCATGCCTTTAATCACAATGCTTGGGAGGCAGAGGCAGGTGTATCTGTGTGAAACTGAGGCCAGCCTGGGCTCCAGAGTGAGTTCCAGGATAGGCTCAGAAGCTACACAGAGAAACCCTGTCTAAAAAAAACAAAAAAAAAACCTTAAATTATTAAGCCTGGCTGTGGTTTTGCACACCTTTAATCCCAGCACTTATGAGGCAGAACCAGGTGGATCTCTGTGAGTTTGAGGTCATCCTGGGCTATCTGGTGAGCTCCAAAAAAACAAAAAAGAGGGATGAATGAATGAATGAATGAATGAATAAATAAATAAATAAATAAATAAATAAAGTAAGTAAGTAAGTAAGTAAGCTAGAGGCCATTTGTATGATATTTTGACTACAAAATTTTATTTGGCTTTAATTCATGGAAGGATTAAACAAGGTAATTCCTACTCCTAGAAAGCAACTTCATACAAATCCTGCTGCACCTGTGGTCCAAGCATGTCAGTGTCCACTGAATTAAGAAGTCAAGCTTTGCAGGATTACCCATTATCTACTGGTCCTGGAAACAAGAAAGAATCAATATTTAACATCATGGATTCTTAGTCTGGGGTTCAGTTCAGCATTGTTGCAGAATTCTATGTTTAAGAGTCAGAAACCCAGTGAGGAGACTGTGAGAGTCCATTGCATGGAGTTGTGAGGATGAAGCCTGGTGTTGCTGGTTTTTGTTATTTAACTCTTTACTCTTTTGGGGGACTGCCACTGAGCTCTCAAATAAATCATACACAGGGAGGCTTATTCTTTTTTATAAGTGCCTGGCCTTAGTATGGGTTATATCTAGGCAGCTTTTCCTAACTTAAGTTCTCTCATGTACCTTACACGTCTGTGTTTTTGTCTTTCTCTATTCTGTATATCTTTGTTTACTTTTTACTCAATGGTTTGTTGTGTAGCAGGGTGGCTACCCCCTGGTGTCCTCTCTTTTTCTTGCTCCTTCCTTTTTTCTTTTCAGTTTTCTTTTCCAATTTGTTCTCTCTGCCAGACAGCCCTGCCTAACTTTTTCTGCCAAGCTACTGGCTGTTAGGTCAGTTGGTATTTTAGACAGACAAAGTATCACAGCCTCACAGAGTTAAACATATGCAACATACAAGGATACAAGTTACTTTTGTATCTTAAAATAATTGTTCCACAGCATAAACAAATATAACACATCTTAAAATAATATTTTGCAACAGCCTGGATTACATTTTGTGACCACATGATGTTGAGATACCTAAGGTATGGGACATCACCCATGGAGCACTAGCTGCATATATGGAGATGATGTAAAGAGAGAATTATATGAGAAGTTGCATGAATAGGGCCATCTGAGCCTGTTGATAATGAATCCTCATGCATCTGAAATGGAGATAGAGAATTTGATGTCTGTCCTGCTCTATTTCAGTATTGTCTTTGCCTAATCTTCCCTTGATATGTCTCCATTTCTCTATGTTATATTTTAAATGGTTTTCTGTGCCATTGTATTTTGGAAAGCTATAATCTATTTTCTGATTTCACAAATGTCACCATGAAGAGAGCATCTTGTATGTCAGAAGAGGCTTTGAACATTTGAAATAGTGTAGGGGATGTTGCAAACTATGAGGATCATTGAAGTGACTAAATGCATTTTCTTCCTAGATGATCATGAGCCTATAGGTACCTGGTTTAGAACATCTTTGATTGAATGGAAAACCTCTCAGACACAAGGATATATGTGAACATGTGTCTGTCCTTGGTGACTTTCTTTTGATTGCATCTTTAGGGGGAAGAGCCTTTTGGAAGAAAATTCCTCACTAGTTGTGTGATATGCATCTCTATAGCCTCAACTGATTTCCTGTTCTTCGTGTGTACTGAGTTGTGGTTGAAACTAATCAGCCAGCTTCCTTTTATTGTCATGCCTTCACCACCATTACAGATTCTATCTCTGTATCACATAAAGTTAAGTAGAAGCAGTTGCTATTCAGTGCTAAGGCAGTTTGTTAACCTGGTCTTTTAATTATGTTGGTTATTTTGAATACAAGGTTTGTCTGTGTAGCCCTGAGTGTCCTGAAAGGATTTCTGTAAACCATGCTGGCCTGGAACTCACAAATAACCCTGATTCTGGCTCCCAACTCCACAGACTAATGTGGGTAATTAACATTCCTGGCTGTTTTGTTTTTATATTATTGGACGATGGGCCTGGGATGTAGTCTTTGCAAATGTCAAGCATATGCTGTTGTACTGAGCTCCACACATATTATAACATTATACATAGTGAAGAAGTGATAATTATATTTTTAAAGCTTTTTAATAAGCAAATAGTGAATAGTAATGGTAATCTAGTTTGTATACTTGTTGTGATTGTGCTGCTATGAGAGGGGGCAGTTAGAGTCAAGAGTCTACTGTCAGTTATTGTGAAGAAACCTTAATGCCTATACCACAGTATAGGAAAATTTATTAATGCAATGCAGATGTTGAAGCTCTGTCACTTTCCAGTTTTCTTCAAATATATGAATAACCTCATATATCAAAATATTCTGTATATGTGAATCATGTAATAAAGGATCTACCAACACAAGTGTCTTCACAGATGCAAACCAACTCTTAATAAAGTGGAATAAGATGAGTGTGAACAATGATAAAACTTAATATCTCGTTCTTCTTTACAACTGATCCAAATTGTAAAATTAATTCATACAGATGTAAAGATTAAACAGTGTATTAGATGTGATAATATTTTTACATGTCCCATAATTTTTGCAGTCATGAACAAAATCAAACTGGAAAGAAACATACTATATACACTCAATGTGTTAAAGATCTTTCACATCCCAGTACTCTTCAAATGTATGAAAAAGAACATACTGGAGAGAAACCCTATGAATACAATCAATGTGGTAAAGCTTTTGAATTTCATAGCCACCTTCAAGAACATAAAAGAAAGGATACTGGAGAAAAACCCTATAAAGGAAATCATGGTGATAAAGCCTTTTCATGTCAAAGTAGTCTTCAAATGCATAAAAAAACTCATATTGGAGAGAAACCCTGTGAATGTAATCCGTGTAGTAAAGCCTATACACAATTCAGTAGTCTTCAAAAGCATACAAGAACCCATTCTGGAGAGAAACCCTATGAATGAAATTTGTGTGGTAAAGCCTTCACACAATTCAGTTATCTTCAAAGGCATACAAGAACCCATTCTGGAGAGAAACCCTGTCAATGCAATTTATGTGGTAAAGCCTTTGCACAATACAGTTATCTTCAAAGGCATACAAGAACACATACTGGAGAGAAACCCTATGAATGCAATCAGTGTGGTAAAGCCTTTACAAGTCATAACCATCTTAATAGTCATAAAAGAACACATACTGGAGAGGAACCATATGTTTGCAATCAGTGTGGTAAGGCCTTTGCCCTTCACAGTCATCTTCAAAGGTATAAAAGGCCACCTCCTGGAGATAAACCATATGAGTGTAATCAATGTGGTAAAACCTTTGCATGTACAAAGTTTTTCAAACACATAAAAGAAAACATACTGGAGAGAACCACTATGAATGTGATCAGTGTGGTAAAGCCTTTGTACAGCAAAGTCATCTTAAAGAACATAAAAGAAAGCATACTGGAGAGAAACCCTATGAATGTAATCAATGTGGTAAAGTCTTTTCATGGCACAGTACTTTTCAAATGCATAAAAGAACACATACTGGAGAGAAACCCTGTGAATGTAATCAGTGTGGTAAAACCTTTGCACATCACAGATATCTTCAAAGGTATAAAAGAACACACACTAGAGGCAAGCCAGAGAGAAGTCCAGGCAGCCAGAGAGGAGAGGGGATGGCAGGAGGAGATAAATGGATGACAGACATTTGGCCAAGGTGGCTAGCAACCAGGCCTGAGACCCTGAGCACCTCCCAGAGATGCAGGGCAGAGTTTGTGTGGTCTCCGGAAGTGAGCTGTGGATACTGCTAGGGAGGCTCAGACAAAAGCTAGGGGGTCCCGGGGTGGCCTTGTGCACCACCGTAAGGGCAGGCGGGCTGGCATGGAGGCAGGAAAAGTTCCACACAACCAACCCCATGCAGCCCAGGCTGTACAATGCCCTGCGGAGAGGTCCTCTCCTGCTCCCAGACATGGCGGCCACAGGACCCGGGAGGCTGTGCTTCCGTGAACCCCAAGCCAGCCAGGTGTCGCCTGCCCGGAGATGGTCACCTGGACCCTGATTCCTCCTCCAGCTCTCCTAGGTCATGGAGCGGGCCAGAAAACCGCTTTGGTCCTGGGGAACCCAGACGGGAGCCCTTCCCTAGGCAGCACGCCTCCACTTCCAGGGTAGCAAAGGGACCTGCTGGCAGAATTGGCAAACTGAATCCACGGGATGGCAGCAGGGCACCGAGAATGCCAAGGGCCAAGGGCGAAGGTTGCTCTCTCTCCGCCCTTCACAAAGCAAAAAAAAAAAAAAAAAAAAAAAAAAAAAATAAGCCAAAGCTCCAAGATGGAGGACAACCATCTAGGCTAGGACTGGACAGACATGCCACTCTAGGGCTGCTGCTAGGGATTCAGTGGTGTGCAGAAGGTGAGGGTGTGGTGTGTAGATGGGGGTAACAGACTTTAACTGGTTCCTCCATTGTAACCTCCATGCACTGCACTTCCCTGACACACTCGGCTTTCTGCCAGCCGCTGAAGGCCCTGCCTGAGGGTATGGTGGGGTGCAAGGAGAGAGGGCAGGTGGTGGAGCGTGTCATGGAGGGGGCCAAGTGGGGAGTGTGTGGATGTGGGGGCAGGCTCACTTGAGAGTCTGAGCCACACCCTAAGGAAGTCCTCCACAAACCACATCTGGACTATAGGGGAGGAGCCAAAGAAACATAATAATGGGGTTGGGGTTCAGGGGCAGAGCATCGCCCCCTAGCTGCCAAACCAGGGTATTCTAACAGCTGCATCCCTGCCCTAGCCCAGGCTTCACCCAGACACACAGACACACACAGACACACACACAGACACAGACACACACACACACACACACACACAGCAGCTTTCAGAGATCCAGTGGCTGTCTACATGACTCCACCCACCAGGGTGACCAGTAGAGCTTCCAGCATGGCCTTGGGTCTGCTGACCCAAGCTTCCAGGTCAAGGTGGCCCGGCAAGAGTGGCCTCCAAGGCTGTACCCGGTTCTTCTAAGGCAGTGGGATGGAAGGTGTTACACCAAGGGAGACGACCACACAACTCAATGGGACCCTAGGCCCAGCTCGGGCTTCCCACCTTGCAGAAGGCCGCTCCAGGATGGACACAAGGCAAAAGGGCAGGCAGCTGTGTATGCTTGTAAGGGATGCAGAGTCAGCGGCCTTAGTCCCGTGTCCCAAATCCGATGGTCTAATACTAAGATGGGAGAAGAAGGACTTCCTTCCAAAACCTTGGCCTTGGTAGTGATGAGCATTCAGATGGATGCTGCCCCACATCATGCGAAGAAGGGACCATAAGGCACGGGACATCCACAACCTTGCCTCAACAGGCAGGGCGTCCAGGTCCCTGAGGTGAAGACAAGAACACATCAAAAGAAGAAACATTGCACCCACCTGCCCTCTTGCCCTACCAAACCCTGGGCCCAGGCCCCCACCTTAACCGTCTCCTAGGCAGCACCAGGCAACCATTCTGACCTATGTCCACCTCTGTCACAATCTCTCTCCTCTGCACAGCCCTCCACCTCCCACCCCTAACCTCCCACCTCCCGACCCTACCCTACACCAAATACCAGGCACCACTCAGGAAACTTCTCTTTCCGTTCTCTAACTTCCCCAAGACCCTGTCAGGCATGGAACTCTCTGTATCCTCTGTGGACACCCACCTACCTGTGGCAGGGCCTAGGAACACACAGGACTCGGCTCTCTCAAGAGATTCCAAGTGGACCGAGGACAGGTAACATAGAATCTGAGGGACAAGAAGCAATTCTCACTCTTAACACCAGGATGCCTACAGCACACACCCACCCTGTGTGTCCTTATGGATTTCCCTAAACATTCCAGGTGTCCTCACACAAATTTCTCTCCACGGGCCCAGACCCATGGAACAGAAAAAAGTGTCCACAGACAGAGTGGGTCTGCCCACCAGCCTGCATGAAAAAAAAAAAAACACCAACAAACTAGAGAACACCCAACACCCCACATGCAGATTCTCATTTGCTCTCGCCATACTTTCTCTCTCTCTCATTTATCTATCCTCCTCTACCTCCACCTCCACCTCTATCTCTGTCTTTCTGTGTCCCTCACTCCTATGTACTGTCGCATCCCTGGTATCCAGGTTAGCTAGGCCATGTTCAGTAGGGAAATGCTCTTCACTCCTCAACAGGAAGCCTTCCTTCAATGAGCGCTGAAAGTCTCCAGAGGCTCTCCTCCACACTGCTGACATCTTCCATGATGAAGCCTAGAAGAAAATCACTCTCCCTGCCACCTGGAGACAAGCCTGTCTATGCTCTTCCAAATCTCCCTCTCTACAAAGCTTCCTGGAGACTTTTGCTGTGGCTAAAAAAGGAGCTTCCTGGTGATGGGGGTGGGTGTGGAGGACCTGACTTCATGGACCTGCCTGTCAGGCCACTTTAAAGGACAGTACTGCCACCTTCCCAATGGTTCCTACACAATGCTCTTACCAACCACGCTCTGGCATGCCCCTGAGCCCTAATCCACACACACGAAGCACCACTCCAAACCTTGTATTCACCTGAGCTGGATCTGAAGGATGGAGCCCTAAAAGGCTTCCCTACATGCAAACCTGTCCTTCCTCTACATCCCAGAGCTGACGACCACAACTCGTACATACTGTGCCTCTCAGGCACTGCTATGACTTCTCACAGTACCGGGCCACAATAATCCCAGGTATACACACACACACACACACACACACACACACACACACACACACACAGACATACACAAAAGCGCTCCTGCATGCTTAGCAGTATAGGACTCCAGATAGTGCCCTCTGTTAATTTCAGAGCCTTCTCTAAGTATTCTTCCTGCTGAGATGATCTCTGGACATGAGAATGCAGGACAAGGGGCTTTTGGACCTTTGATGGTGGGAGTTCTTCCTGGGTTTAATGCAAATGAAGCTAGGCAGGAGAAGACAGGACTATGTGTGTCCTGAATGACACAGAGGAGGCTTGTCAGGGGAAGCACGGGCTGTGAAACCTGGCCACTATGGTACCTAAGTCCTGCCTGGCCTCTTTGTGAGCACCCCTGAGTCCAAACACTATTCTGGATGCTTCTACTGGAATTCACCTTGAGCCACCACACTGCCATACTGGGTACGAACAATTAGGTTGGATAGGATGATGATTGGGGCGTTGAGGGTTCCAGATCCCTTACAGGGATCTGGGAATGTGGCTCTGGAGCTGGAACCTTTTCTAACAGGTCCCAGTGCCTAAATTCAACCTGTAGCACAACTCAAGAGAAAATCCAGTTGTAAAAGAAACAAAAGGCAAGCCAGAGAGAAGTCCAGGCAGCCAGAGAGGAGAGGGGATGGCAGGAAGAGATAAATGGATGACAGACATTTGGCCAAGGTGGCTAGCAACCAGGCCTGAGACCCTGAGCACCTCCCAGAGATGCAGAGCAGAGTTTGTGTGGTCTCCAGAAGTGAGCTGTGGATACTGCTAGGGAGGCTCAGACAAAATCTAGGGAGTCCCGGGGTGGCCTTGTGCACCACCATAAGGGCAGGCGGGCTGGCACGGAGGCAGGAAAAGTTCCACACAACCACCCCCATGCAGCCCAGGCTGCACAATCCCCTGCGGAGAGGTCCTCTCCTGCTCCCAGACATGGCGGCCACAGGACCCGGGAGGCTGTGCTTCCGTGAACCCCAAGCCAGCCACGTGTCGCCCGCCCGGAGCCTGTCATCTGGATTCTGCTTCCTCCTCCAGCTCTCCTGGGTCATGGAGCGGGCCAGAGAACCGCCTTGGTCCTGGGGGACCCAGGCGGGAGCCCTTCCCTAGGCGGCACGCCTCCATTTCCAGGGTAGCACAGGGACCTACTGGCGGAATTGGCAAACTGAATCCGCGGGATGGCAGCAGGGCACCGAGAATGCCAAGGGCCAAGGGCGAAGGGTGCTCTCTCTCCGCATTTCACAAAGAAAAAAAACAAAAAAAGCCAAAGCTCCAAGATGGAAGATAACCATCTAGGCTAGGACTGGACAGACATGCCACTCTAGGGCTGCTGCTAGGGATTCAGTGGTGTGCAGAAGGTGAGGGTGTGGTGTGTAGATGGGGGTAACAGACTTTAACTGGTTCCTCCATTGTAACCTCCATGCACTGCACTTCCCTGACACACTCGGCTTTGTGCCAGCCCCTGAAGGCCCTGCCTGAGGGTATGGTGGGGTGCAGGGTGAGAGGGCAGGTCGTGGAGGGTGTCATGGAGGGGGCCAAGTGGGGAGTGTGTGGATGTGGGGGCAGGCTCACTTGAGAGTCTGAGCCACACCCTAAGCCACACACATCCTCCACAAACCACATCTGGACTGTAGGGGAGGAGCCAAAGAAACATAATAATGGGGTTGGGGTTCAGGGGCAGAGCATCGCCCCCTAGCTGCCAAACCAGGGTATTCTAACAGCTGCATCCCTGCCCTAGCCCAGCCTTCACACCAGACACACAGACACACACAGACACACACACTCACACACACACACACACACACACACACACACACACACACACACACACAAGGCAGCTTTCAGAGATCCAGTGGCTGTCTACATGACTCCACCCACCAGGGTGACCAGTACAGCTTCCAGCATGGCCTTGGGTCTGCTGACCCAAGCTTCCAGGTCAAGGTGGCCCGGCAAGAGGGGCCTCCAAGGCTGTACCCGGTTCTTCTAAGGCAGTGGGATGGAAGGTGTTACACCAAGGGAGACGACCACCCAACTCAATGGGACCCTAGACCCAGCTCGGGCTTCCCACCTTGCAGAAGGCCGCTCCAGGATGGACACAAGGCAAAAGGGCAGGCAGCTGTGTATGCTTGTAAGGGATGCAGAGTCAGCGGCCTTAGTCCCGTGTCCCAAATCCGATGGTCTAATACTAAGATGGGAGAAGAAGGACTTCCTTCCAAAACCTTGGCCTTGGTAGTGATGAGCGTTCAGATGGATGCTGCCCCACATCATGCGAAGCAGGGACCATAAGGCCCGGGACAACCACAACCTTGCCTCAACAGGCAGGGCGTCCAGGTCCCTGAGGTGAAGACAAGAACACATCAAAAGAAGAAACATTGCACCCACCTGCCCTCTTGCCCTACCAAACCCTGGGCCCAGGCCCCCACCTTAACCGTCTCCTAGGCAGCACCAGGCAACCATTCTGACCTGTGTCCACCTCTGTCACAATCTCTCTCCTCTGCACAGCCCTCCACCTCCCACCCCTAACCTCCCACCTCCCGACCCTACCCTACACCAAATACCAGGCACCACTCAGGAAACTTCTCTTTCCGTTCTCTAATTTCCCCCAAGACCCTGTCAGGCATGGAACTCTCTGTATCCTCTGTGGACACCCACCTACCTGTGGCAGGGCCTAGGAACACACAGGACTCGGCTCTCTCAAGAGATTCCAAGTGGACCGAGGACAGGTAACATAGAATCTGAGGGACAAGAAGCAATTCTCACTCTTAACACCAGGATGCCTACAGCACACACCCACCCTGTGTGTCCTTATGGATTTCCCTAAACATTCCAGGTGTCCTCACACAAATTTCTCTCCACGGGCCCAGACCCATGGAACAGAAAAAAGTGTCCACAGACAGAGTGGGTCTGATCACCAGCCTGCATGAAAAAAAAAAAAACACCAACAAACTAGAGAACACCCAACACCCCACATGCAGATTCTCATTTGCTCTTGCCTTACTTTCTCTCTCTCTCATTTATCTATCCTCCTCTACCTCCACCTCCACCTCTATCTCTGTCTTTCTGTGTCCCTCGCTCCTATGTACTGTCGCATCCCTCGTATCCAGGTTAGCTAGGCCATGTTCAGTAGGGAAATGCTCTTCACTCCTCAACAGGAAGCCTTCCTTCAATGAGCACTGAAAGTCTCCAGAGGCTCTCCTCCACACTGCTGACATCTTCCATGATGAAGCCTAGAAGAAAATCACTCTCCCTGCCACCTGGAGACAAGCCTGTCTATGCTCTTCCAAATCTCCCTCTCTACAAAGCTTCCTGGAGACTTTTGCTGTGGCTAAAATGGGAGCTTCCTGGTGATGGGGGTGGGTGTGGAGGACCTGACTTCATGGACCTGCCTGTCAGGCCACTTTAAAGGACAGTACTGCCACCTTCCCAATGGTTCCTACACAATGCTCTTACCAACCACGCTCTGGCATGCCCCTGAGCCCTAATCCACACACACGAAGCACCACTCCAAACCTTGTACTCACCTGAGCTGGATCTGAAGGATGGAGCCCTAAAAGGCTTCCCTACATGCAAACCTGTCCTTCCTCTACATCCCAGAGCTGACGACCATAACTCGTACATACTGTGCCTCTCAGGCACTGCTATGACTTCTCACAGTACCGGGCCACAATAATCCCAGGTATACACACACACACACACACACACACACACACACACACACACACACACACACATACACAAAAGCGCTCCTCCATGCTTAGCAGTTTAGGACTCCAGATAGTGCCCTCTGTTAATTTCAGAGCCTTCTCTAAGTATTCTTCCTGTTGAGATGATGTCTGGACATGAGAATGCAGGACAAGGGGCTTTTGGACCTTTGATGGTGGGAGTTCTTCCTGGGTTTAATGCAAATGAAGCTAGGCAGGAGAAGACAGGACTATGTGTGTCCTGAATGACACAGAGGAGGCTTGTCAGGGGAAGCACGGGCTGTGAAACCTGGCCACTATGGTACCTAAGTCCTGCCTGGCCTCTTTGTGAGCACCCCTGAGTCCAAACACTGTTCTGGATGCTTCTACTGGAATTCACCTTGAGCCACCACACTGCCATACTGGGTACGAACAATCAGGTTGGATAGGATGATGATTGGGGCGTTGAGGGTTCCAGATCCCTTACAGGGATCTGGGGATGTGGCTCTGGAGCTGGAACCTTTTCTAACAGGTCCCAGTGCCTAAATTCAACCTGTAGCACAACTCAAGAGAAAATCCAGTTGTAAAAGAAACAAAAGGCAAGCCAGAGAGAAGTCCAGGCAGCCAGAGAGGAGAGGGGATGGCAGGAGGAGAAAAATGGATGACAGACATTTGGCCAAGGTGGCTAGCAACCAGGCCTGAGACCCTGAGCACCTCCCAGAGATGCAGGGCAGAGTTTGTGTGGTCTCCAGAAGTGAGCTGTGGATACTGCTAGGGAGGCTCTGACAAAAGCTAGGGGGTCCCGGGGTGGCCTTGTGCACCACCATAAGGGCAGGCGGGCTGGCACGGAGGCAGGAAAAGTTCCACACAACCACCCCCATGCAGCCCAGGCTGCACAATCCTCTGCGGAGAGGTCCTCTCCTGTTCCCAGACATGGCGGCCACAGGACCCGGGAGGCTGTGCTTCCCTGAACCCCAAGCCAGCCACGTGTCGCCCGCCCGGAGCCGGTCATCTGGATTCTGCTTCCTCCTCCAGCTCTCCTGGGTCATGGAGCGGGCCAGAGAAGTGCTTTGGTCCTGGGGGACCCAGGCAGGAGCCCTTCCCTAGGCGGCACGCCTCCATTTCCAGGGTAGCACATGGACCTACTGGCGGAATTGGCAAACTGAATCCGCGGGATGGCAGCAGGGCACCGAGAATGCCAAGGGCCAAGGGCGAAGGGTGCTCTCTCTCCGCCCTTCACAACGAAAAAAAAAAAAAAAGCCAAAGCTCCAAGATGGAGGACAACCATCTAGGCTAGGACTGGACAGACATGCCACTCTAGGGCTGCTGCTAGGGATTCAGTGGTGTGCAGAAGGTGAGGGTGTGGTGTGTAGATGGGGGTAACAGACTTTAACTGGTTCCTCCATTGTAACCTCCATGCACTGCACTTCCCTGACACACTCGGCTTTGTGCCAGCCCCTGAAGGCCCTGCCTGAGGGTATGGTGGGGTGCAGGGTGAGAGGGCAGGTGGTGGAGGGTGTCATGGAGGGGGCCAAGTGGGGAGTGTGTGGATGTGGGGGCAGGCTCACTTGAGAGTCTGAGCCACACCCTAAGCCACACACATCCTCCACAAACCACATCTGGACTGTAGGGGAGGAGCCAAAGAAACATAATAATGGGGTTGTGGTTCAGGGGCAGAGCATCGCCCCCTAGCTGCCAAACCAGGGTATTCTAACAGCTGCATCCCTGCCCTAGCCCAGCCTTCACACCAGACACACAGACACACAGACACAGACACAGACACACACACACAGACACACACACACACACACAAGGCAGCTTTCAGAGATCCAGTGGCTGTCTACATGACTCCACCCACCAGGGTGACCAGTACAGCTTCCAGCATGGCCTTGGGTCTGCTGACCCAAGCTTCCAGGTCAAGGTGGCCCGGCAAGAGGGGCCTCCAAGGCTGTACCCAGTTCTTCTAAGGCAGTGGGATGGAAGGTGTTACACCAAGGGAGACGACCACCCAACTCAATGGGACCCTAGACCCAGCTCGGGCTTCCCACCTTGCAGAAGGCCGCTCCAGGATGGACACAAGGCAAAAGGGCAGGCAGCTGTGTATGCTTGTAAGGGATGCAGAGTCAGCGGCCTTAGTCCCGTGTCCCAAATCCGATGGTCTAATACTAAGATGGGAGAAGAAGGACTTCCTTCCAAAACCTTGGCCTTGGTAGTGATGAGCGTTCAGATGGATGCTGCCCCACATCATGCGAAGCAGGGACCATAAGGCACGGGACATCCACAACCTTGCCTCAACAGGCAGGGCGTCCAGGTCCCTGAGGTGAAGACAAGAACACATCAAAAGAAGAAACATTGCACCCACCTGCCCTCTTGCCCTACCAAACCCTGGGCCCAGGCCCCCACCTTAACCGTCTCCTAGGCAGCACCAGGCAACCATTCTGACCTATGTCCACCTCTGTCACAATCTCTCTCCTCTGCACAGCCCTCCACCTCCCACCCCTAACCTCCCACCTCCCGACCCTACCCTACACCAAATACCAGGCACCACTCAGGAAACTTCTCTTTCCATTCTCTAACTTCCCCCAAGACCCTGTCAGGCATGGAACTCTCTGTATCCTCTGTGGACACCCACCTACCTGTGGCAGGGCCTAGGAACACACAGGACTCGGCTCTCTCAAGAGATTCCAAGTGGACCGAGGACAGGTAACATAGAATCTGAGGGACAAGAAGCAATTCTCACTCTTAACACCAGGATGCCTACAGCACACACCCACCCTGTGTGTCCTTATGGATTTCCCTAAACATTCCAGGTGTCCTCACACAAATTTCTCTCCACGGGCCCAGACCCATGGAACAGAAAAAAGTGTCCACAGACAGAGTGGGTCTGATCACCAGCCTGCATGAAAAAAAAAAAAAAAAAACACCAACAAACTAGAGAACACCCAACACCCCACATGCAGATTCTCATTTGCTCTCGCCTTACTTTCTCTCTCTCTCTCATTTATCTATCCTCCTCTACCTCCACCTCCACCTCTATCTCTGTCTTTCTGTGTCCCTCGCTCCTATGTACTGTCGCATCCCTGGTATCCAGGTTAGCTAGGCCATGTTCAGTAGGGAAATGCTCTTCACTCCTCAACAGGAAGCCTTCCTTCAATGAGCACTGAAAGTCTCCAGAGGCTCTCCTCCACACTGCTGACATCTTCCATGATGAAGCCTAGAAGAAAATCACTCTCCTTGCCACCTGGAGACAAGCCTGTCTATGCTCTTCCAAATCTCCCTCTCTACAAAGCTTCCTGGAGACTTTTGCTGTGGCTAAAATGGGAGCTTCCTGGTGATGGGGGTGGGTGTGGAGGACCTGACTTCATGGACCTGCCTGTCAGGCCACTTTAAAGGACGGTACTGCCACCTTCCCAATGGTTCCTACACAATGCTCTTACCAACCACGCTCTGGCATGCCCCTGAGCCCTAATCCACACACACGAAGCACCACTCCAAACCTTGTATTCACCTGAGCTGGATCTGAAGGATGGAGCCCTAAAAGGCTTCCCTACATGCAAACCTGTCCTTCCTCTACATCCCAGAGCTGACGACCATAACTCGTACATACTGTGCCTCTCAGGCACTGCTATGACTTCTCACAGTACCGGGCCACAATAATCCCAGGTATACACACACACACACACACACACACACACACACACACACACACACACACACATACACAAAAGCGCTCCTCCATGCTTAGCAGTTTAGGACTCCAGATAGTGCCCTCTGTTAATTTCAGAGCCTTCTCTAAGTATTCTTCCTGCTGAGATGATGTCTGGACATGAGAATGCAGGACAAGGGGCTTTTGGACCTTTGATGGTGGGAGTTCTTCCTGGGTTTAATGCAAATGAAGCTAGGCAGGAGAAGACAGGACTATGTGTGTCCTGAATGACACAGAGGAGGCTTGTCAGGGGAAGCACGGGCTGTGAAACCTGGCCACTATGGTACCTAAGTCCTGCCTGGCCTCTTTGTGAGCACCCCTGAGTCCAAACACTGTTCTGGATGCTTCTACTGGAATTCACCTTGAGCCACCACACTGCCATACTGGGTACGAACAATCAGGTTGGATAGGATGATGATTGGGGCGTTGAGGGTTCCAGATCCCTTACAGGGATCTGGGGATGTGGCTCTGGAGCTGGAACCTTTTCTAACAGGTCCCAGTGCCTAAATTCAACCTGTAGCACAACTCAAGAGAAAATCCAGTTGTAAAAGAAACAAAAGGCAAGCCAGAGAGAAGTCCAGGCAGCCAGAGAGGAGAGGGGATGGCAGGAGGAGATAAATGGATGACAGACATTTGGCCAAGGTGGCTAGCAACCAGGCCTGAGACCCTGAGCACCTCCCAGAGATGCAGGGCAGAGTTTGTGTGGTCTCCAGAAGTGAGCTGTGGATACTGCTAGGGAGGCTCAGACAAAATCTAGGGAGTCCCGGGGTGGCCTTGTGCACCACCATAAGGGCAGGCGGGCTGGCACGGAGGCAGGAAAAGTTCCACACAACCACCCCCATGCGGCCCAGGCTGCACAATCCCCTGCGGAGAGGTCCTCTCCTGCTCCCAGACATGGCGGCCACAGGACCCGGGAGGCTGTGCTTCCCTGAACCCCAAGCCAGCCACGTGTCGCCCGCCCGGAGCCGGTCATCTGGACCCTGCTTCCTCCTCCAGCTCTCCTGGGTCATGGAGCGGGCCAGAGAACCGCCTTGGTCCTGGGGGACCCAGGCGGGAGCCCTTCCCTAGGCGGCACGCCTCCATTTCCAGGGTAGCACAGGGACCTACTGGCGGAATTGGCAAACTGAATCCGCGGGATGGCAGCAGGGCACCGAGAATGCCAAGGGCCAAGGGCGAAGGGTGCTCTCTCTCCGCCCTTCACAAAGAAAAAAAACAAAAAAAGCCAAAGCTCCAAGATGGAAGATAACCATCTAGGCTAGGACTGGACAGACAGCCACTCTAGGGCTGCTGCTAGGGATTCAGTGGTGTGCAGAAGGTGAGGGTGTGGTGTGTAGATGGGGGTAACAGACTTTAACTGGTTCCTCCATTGTAACCTCCATGCACTGCACTTCCCTGACACACTCGGCTTTGTGCCAGCCCCTGAAGGCCCTGCCTGAGGGTATGGTGGGGTGCAGGGTGAGAGGGCAGGTGGTGGAGGGTGTCATGGAGGGGGCCAAGTGGGGAGTGTGTGGATGTGGGGGCAGGCTCACTTGAGAGTCTGAGCCACACCCTAAGCCACACACATCCTCCACAAACCACATCTGGACTGTAGGGGAGGAGCCAAAGAAACATAATAATGGGGTTGTGGTTCAGGGGCAGAGCATCGCCCCCTAGCTGCCAAACCAGGGTATTCTAACAGCTGCATCCCTGCCCTAGCCCAGCCTTCACACCAGACACACAGACACACAGACACAGACACAGACACACACACACAGACACACACACACACACACAAGGCAGCTTTCAGAGATCCAGTGGCTGTCTACATGACTCCACCCACCAGGGTGACCAGTACAGCTTCCAGCATGGCCTTGGGTCTGCTGACCCAAGCTTCCAGGTCAAGGTGGCCCGGCAAGAGGGGCCTCCAAGGCTGTACCCAGTTCTTCTAAGGCAGTGGGATGGAAGGTGTTACACCAAGGGAGACGACCACCCAACTCAATGGGACCCTAGACCCAGCTCGGGCTTCCCACCTTGCAGAAGGCCGCTCCAGGATGGACACAAGGCAAAAGGGCAGGCAGCTGTGTATGCTTGTAAGGGATGCAGAGTCAGCGGCCTTAGTCCCGTGTCCCAAATCCGATGGTCTAATACTAAGATGGGAGAAGAAGGACTTCCTTCCAAAACCTTGGCCTTGGTAGTGATGAGCGTTCAGATGGATGCTGCCCCACATCATGCGAAGCAGGGACCATAAGGCACGGGACATCCACAACCTTGCCTCAACAGGCAGGGCGTCCAGGTCCCTGAGGTGAAGACAAGAACACATCAAAAGAAGAAACATTGCACCCACCTGCCCTCTTGCCCTACCAAACCCTGGGCCCAGGCCCCCACCTTAACCGTCTCCTAGGCAGCACCAGGCAACCATTCTGACCTATGTCCACCTCTGTCACAATCTCTCTCCTCTGCACAGCCCTCCACCTCCCACCCCTAACCTCCCACCTCCCGACCCTACCCTACACCAAATACCAGGCACCACTCAGGAAACTTCTCTTTCCATTCTCTAACTTCCCCCAAGACCCTGTCAGGCATGGAACTCTCTGTATCCTCTGTGGACACCCACCTACCTGTGGCAGGGCCTAGGAACACACAGGACTCGGCTCTCTCAAGAGATTCCAAGTGGACCGAGGACAGGTAACATAGAATCTGAGGGACAAGAAGCAATTCTCACTCTTAACACCAGGATGCCTACAGCACACACCCACCCTGTGTGTCCTTATGGATTTCCCTAAACATTCCAGGTGTCCTCACACAAATTTCTCTCCACGGGCCCAGACCCATGGAACAGAAAAAAGTGTCCACAGACAGAGTGGGTCTGATCACCAGCCTGCATGAAAAAAAAAAAAAAAAAACACCAACAAACTAGAGAACACCCAACACCCCACATGCAGATTCTCATTTGCTCTCGCCTTACTTTCTCTCTCTCTCTCATTTATCTATCCTCCTCTACCTCCACCTCCACCTCTATCTCTGTCTTTCTGTGTCCCTCGCTCCTATGTACTGTCGCATCCCTGGTATCCAGGTTAGCTAGGCCATGTTCAGTAGGGAAATGCTCTTCACTCCTCAACAGGAAGCCTTCCTTCAATGAGCACTGAAAGTCTCCAGAGGCTCTCCTCCACACTGCTGACATCTTCCATGATGAAGCCTAGAAGAAAATCACTCTCCTTGCCACCTGGAGACAAGCCTGTCTATGCTCTTCCAAATCTCCCTCTCTACAAAGCTTCCTGGAGACTTTTGCTGTGGCTAAAATGGGAGCTTCCTGGTGATGGGGGTGGGTGTGGAGGACCTGACTTCATGGACCTGCCTGTCAGGCCACTTTAAAGGACGGTACTGCCACCTTCCCAATGGTTCCTACACAATGCTCTTACCAACCACGCTCTGGCATGCCCCTGAGCCCTAATCCACACACACGAAGCACCACTCCAAACCTTGTATTCACCTGAGCTGGATCTGAAGGATGGAGCCCTAAAAGGCTTCCCTACATGCAAACCTGTCCTTCCTCTACATCCCAGAGCTGACGACCATAACTCGTACATACTGTGCCTCTCAGGCACTGCTATGACTTCTCACAGTACCGGGCCACAATAATCCCAGGTATACACACACACACACACACACACACACACACACACACACACACACACACACATACACAAAAGCGCTCCTCCATGCTTAGCAGTTTAGGACTCCAGATAGTGCCCTCTGTTAATTTCAGAGCCTTCTCTAAGTATTCTTCCTGCTGAGATGATGTCTGGACATGAGAATGCAGGACAAGGGGCTTTTGGACCTTTGATGGTGGGAGTTCTTCCTGGGTTTAATGCAAATGAAGCTAGGCAGGAGAAGACAGGACTATGTGTGTCCTGAATGACACAGAGGAGGCTTGTCAGGGGAAGCACGGGCTGTGAAACCTGGCCACTATGGTACCTAAGTCCTGCCTGGCCTCTTTGTGAGCACCCCTGAGTCCAAACACTGTTCTGGATGCTTCTACTGGAATTCACCTTGAGCCACCACACTGCCATACTGGGTACGAACAATTAGGTTGGATAGGATGATGATTGGGGCGTTGAGGGTTCCAGATCCCTTACAGGGATCTGGGGATGTGGCTCTGGAGCTGGAACCTTTTCTAACAGGTCCCAGTGCCTAAATTCAACCTGTAGCACAACTCAAGAGAAAATCCAGTTGTAAAAGAAACAAAAGGCAAGCCAGAGAGAAGTCCAGGCAGCCAGAGAGGAGAGGGGATGGCAGGAGGAGATAAATGGATGACAGACATTTGGCCAAGGTGGCTAGCAACCAGGCCTGAGACCCTGAGCACCTCCCAGAGATGCAGGGCAGAGTTTGTGTGGTCTCCAGAAGTGAGCTGTGGATACTGCTAGGGAGGCTCAGACAAAATCTAGGGAGTCCCGGGGTGGCCTTGTGCACCACCATAAGGGCAGGCGGGCTGGCACGGAGGCAGGAAAAGTTCCACACAACCACCCCCATGCGGCCCAGGCTGCACAATCCCCTGCGGAGAGGTCCTCTCCTGCTCCCAGACATGGCGGCCACAGGACCCGGGAGGCTGTGCTTCCCTGAACCCCAAGCCAGCCACGTGTCGCCCGCCCGGAGCCGGTCATCTGGACCCTGCTTCCTCCTCCAGCTCTCCTGGGTCATGGAGCGGGCCAGAGAACCGCCTTGGTCCTGGGGGACCCAGGCGGGAGCCCTTCCCTAGGCGGCACGCCTCCATTTCCAGGGTAGCACAGGGACCTACTGGCGGAATTGGCAAACTGAATCCGCGGGATGGCAGCAGGGCACCGAGAATGCCAAGGGCCAAGGGCGAAGGGTGCTCTCTCTCCGCCCTTCACAAAGAAAAAAAACAAAAAAAGCCAAAGCTCCAAGATGGAAGATAACCATCTAGGCTAGGACTGGACAGACAGCCACTCTAGGGCTGCTGCTAGGGATTCAGTGGTGTGCAGAAGGTGAGGGTGTGGTGTGTAGATGGGGGTAACAGACTTTAACTGGTTCCTCCATTGTAACCTCCATGCACTGCACTTCCCTGACACACTCGGCTTTGTGCCAGCCCCTGAAGGCCCTGCCTGAGGGTATGGTGGGGTGCAGGGTGAGAGGGCAGGTCGTGGAGGGTGTCATGGAGGGGGCCAAGTGGGGAGTGTGTGGATGTGGGGGCAGGCTCACTTGAGAGTCTGAGCCACACCCTAAGCCACACACATCCTCCACAAACCACATCTGGACTGTAGGGGAGGAGCCAAAGAAACATAATAATGGGGTTGGGGTTCAGGGGCAGAGCATCGCCCCCTAGCTGCCAAACCAGGGTATTCTAACAGCTGCATCCCTGCCCTAGCCCAGCCTTCACACCAGACACACAGACACACACAGACACACACACTCACACACACACACACACACACACACACACACACACACACACACACAAGGCAGCTTTCAGAGATCCAGTGGCTGTCTACATGACTCCACCCACCAGGGTGACCAGTACAGCTTCCAGCATGGCCTTGGGTCTGCTGACCCAAGCTTCCAGGTCAAGGTGGCCCGGCAAGAGGGGCCTCCAAGGCTGTACCCGGTTCTTCTAAGGCAGTGGGATGGAAGGTGTTACACCAAGGGAGACGACCACCCAACTCAATGGGACCCTAGACCCAGCTCGGGCTTCCCACCTTGCAGAAGGCCGCTCCAGGATGGACACAAGGCAAAAGGGCAGGCAGCTGTGTATGCTTGTAAGGGATGCAGAGTCAGCGGCCTTAGTCCCGTGTCCCAAATCCGATGGTCTAATACTAAGATGGGAGAAGAAGGACTTCCTTCCAAAACCTTGGCCTTGGTAGTGATGAGCGTTCAGATGGATGCTGCCCCACATCATGCGAAGCAGGGACCATAAGGCCCGGGACATCCACAACCTTGCCTCAACAGGCAGGGCGTCCAGGTCCCTGAGGTGAAGACAAGAACACATCAAAAGAAGAAACATTGCACCCACCTGCCCTCTTGCCCTACCAAACCCTGGGCCCAGGCCCCCACCTTAACCGTCTCCTAGGCAGCACCAGGCAACCATTCTGACCTGTGTCCACCTCTGTCACAATCTCTCTCCTCTGCACAGCCCTCCACCTCCCACCCCTAACCTCCCACCTCCCGACCCTACCCTACACCAAATACCAGGCACCACTCAGGAAACTTCTCTTTCCGTTCTCTAACTTCCCCAAGACCCTGTCAGGCATGGAACTCTCTGTATCCTCTGTGGACACCCACCTACCTGTGGCAGGGCCTAGGAACACACCGGACTCGGCTCTCTCAATAGATTCCAAGTGGACCGAGGACAGGTAACATAGAATCTGAGGGACAAGAAGCAATTCTCACTCTTTACACCAGGATGCCTACAGCACACACCCACCCTGTGTGTCCTTATGGATTTCCCTAAACATTCCAGGTGTCCTCACACAAATTTCTCTCCACGGGCCCAGACCCATGGAACAGAAAAAAGTGTCCACAGACAGAGTGGGTCTGATCACCAGCCTGCATGAAAAAAAAAAAAAAAACACCAACAAACTAGAGAACACCCAACACCCCACATGCAGATTCTCATTTGCTCTCGCCTTACTTTCTCTCTCTCTCATTTATCTATCCTCCTCTACCTCCACCTCCACCTCTATCTCTGTCTTTCTGTGTCCCTCGCTCCTATGTACTGTCGCATCCCTCGTATCCAGGTTAGCTAGGCCATGTTCAGTAGGGAAATGCTCTTCACTCCTCAATAGGAAGCCTTCCTTCAATGAGCACTGAAAGTCTCCAGAGGCTCTCCTCCACACTGCTGACATCTTCCATGATGAAGCCTAGAAGAAAATCACTCTCCCTGCCACCTGGAGACAAGCCTGTCTATGCTCTTCCAAATCTCCCTCTCTACAAAGCTTCCTGGAGACTTTTGCTGTGGCTAAAATGGGAGCTTCCTGGTGATGGGGGTGGGTGTGGAGGACCTGACTTCATGGACCTGCCTGTCAGGCCACTTTAAAGGACGGTACTGCCACCTTCCCAATGGTTCCTACACAATGCTCTTACCAACCACGCTCTGGCATGCCCCTGAGCCCTAATCCACACACACGAAGCACCACTCCAAACCTTGTACTCACCTGAGCTGGATCTGAAGGATGGAGCCCTAAAAGGCTTCCCTACATGCAAACCTGTCCTTCCTCTACATCCCAGAGCTGACGACCATAACTCGTACATACTGTGCCTCTCAGGCACTGCTATGACTTCTCACAGTACCGGGCCACAATAATCCCAGGTATACACACACACACACACACACACACACACACACACACACACACACATACACAAAAGCGCTCCTCCATGCTTAGCAGTTTAGGACTCCAGATAGTGCCCTCTGTTAATTTCAGAGCCTTCTCTAAGTATTCTTCCTGCTGAGATGATGTCTGGACATGTGAATGCAGGACAAGGGGCTTTTGGACCTTTGATGGTGGGAGTTCTTCCTGGGATTAATGCAAATGAAGCTAGGCAGGAGAAGACAGGACTATGTGTGTCCTGAATGACACAGAGGAGGCTTGTCAGGGGAAGCACGGGCTGTGAAACCTGGCCACTATGGTACCTAAGTCCTGCCTGGCCTCTTTGTGAGCACCCCTGAGTCCAAACACTGTTCTGGATGCTTCTACTGGAATTCACCTTGAGCCACCACACTGCCATACTGGGTACGAACAATTAGGTTGGATAGGATGATGATTGGGGCGTTGAGGGTTCCAGATCCCTTACAGGGATCTGGGGATGTGGCTCTGGAGCTGGAACCTTTTCTAACAGGTCCCAGTGCCTAAATTCAACCTGTAGCACAACTCAAGAGAAAATCCAGTTGTAAAAGAAACAAAAGGCAAGCCAGAGAGAAGTCCAGGCAGCCAGAGAGGAGAGGGGATGGCAGGAGGAGATAAATGGATGACAGACATTTGGCCAAGGTGGCTAGCAACCAGGCCTGAGACCCTGAGCACCTCCCAGAGATGCAGGGCAGAGTTTGTGTGGTCTCCAGAAGTGAGCTGTGGATACTGCTAGGGAGGCTCAGACAAAAGCTAGGGGGTCCCGGGGTGGCCTTGTGCACCACCGTAAGGGCAGGCGGGCTGGCACGGAGGCAGGAAAAGTTCCACACAACCACCCCCATGCAGCCCAGTCTGCACAATCCTCTGCGGAGAGGTCCTCTCCTGTTCCCAGACATGGCGGCCACAGGACCCGGGAGGCTATGCTTCCGTGAACCCCAAGCTTTCTCAAAGCAAAACCAACACTGACATTTAGTAGCCATATAAAAATATCTCAGCCAGGTATGGCAACATATATTTGAATTCCAGGGCTCTGGATTCAGAAGCAAACAAATCTCTGTGCTTGAAGTCAGCCTGCTCTACTCAGTAATGCAGGCCCAACAAGGATACATATTGAGACTGTTTCATAGAACCTAAATAAAGACCAGACATGTTGGCGTAAGCTTTCCTTCCCAGCACTTGAGAATCAGAGACAGGAGGATCTGTCTGAGTTTAAGGTCAGCCTGATCTACATGTAAGTTCCAGGACAGCCAGGCCTACATAGAAAGAATGTGTCAAAAAAATCAAAACAAGGACTGTTTTTATTACAGAAAAACATTAAAGTTGCTTATTATAAGCCTACAAAGTCTTTAAAATTTCAGTATCTTCAATAGTTGTAGCCTTATACGATACTGTAAAAGATTTAAAATTTTTCTGAAACACAAATATTAAATGCAAAAATGTTTTATGCATCTTCTCCTCATAGAATCCAAATTATCCCATGTATCTTACTTTCCAAATATTTATTTTATGCCTACCAAAAAAGACTAGTTCTATGAGGTCAGAATTTTCAGAACATAGTGTCATGTTATACAAAATTGGTGAAGGTCAAACACTTTCCAGAGAAACAGCAATATAGTTAGATGATAATAAAACTAAAATCATAGATGGGACCACTGAAAAAGAAATGAGACATAAAGACATACCAACAAATATATATCATGATACATTAAACAAGAATGACTAGGTTCTAATCAAAATCAACCACAAGAAATCACTGGCCATCACTCATCCTGTATACTCATTCTCTCCTTTGCCAATAATAGAAAATGTGTTATGTGAGGAGCATCTTTTACTGAAATTGGAGAGATTCACTTGAAGCCCTCTGATATTTTAACTTTGTAGAAAACACTTTTGACTACTAAAAGGATCTCATTCTCTTATGATCAAGAAAAGGATATCTGTTAGGATCACTAACAGACAATATCTTCTTTCCTATGACTGATAATTCCCTGTAAGTCTGCACCAGAGTGAGGAAATGAAAACTTTTAAAAACAAAATTCAAGGTAAGAGATTTTTAAAGAATGAGTGTACACTTAAAGCACATTGGTATGCTGTAATTACATTATAAGTCACAAACAATTTTCAAAACAAGTTTATTGCTATTTTAGCATGATTTTGCTTGAGAGAGTATGTTTTCCTTCTGTATACAGTATCTGCAAGAGTGGATAGTATGAGTCTCTTAATTGAATGTTGATATCTGAACTCAGGCCATCTCCAAAATGAATACGTGCTGAGCCACCTTCTAAAACCCATAATATGCGTTATCCAATAAACTAAAAGGCTTATACAGATTAACAGCAAGAACAACAAAACCTAAATAATTAAAAAAGAAAATATTTTTTAGAACACGATGCACCAAAACTAAGATGTTGTTTATGGTAAATCTAGAGCATAAAATGAATACAATCCATCAACAATGCCCAACAATTTATAACAGGAAAGCTAATTACATTGCTACTTTAACTGTGAAAACACTCAGGATGATCAACGGTAGTATGAAAAAATAGTACACAGATTGACTTAATATGACTTCTATACTTAGTACAAAGCTATAACAATCAAGAATGTGTACAATATTTATGAAAGAATAAAGGAGATAGAGACAAAAACCAAGAATAAAGGCAGGAAAGTGCAGTCAACTATTAATCAGAGAGCAAAGGAAACTTAACCAGAAAAGTGTGACCTTGATCACTGTTATCCAGACAACTATAATTCTATGTGTATAGAAACTAAACAAGTACAGACTTCACAACTATCACAAACAATTAAATAACAGTTCCATTAGGCATGGCCACAACATTTTAACCAATTCTATTATGAGTGAAGTACTATAACTATAGCAATTTGGTTCCATGATAAGATCAGTCTTTTATCCAGATTCTTGACTGCCCTTGTCTGTGGACTCCAAGAAAGGGACAATCAGGATATTTATAGAACATCTAAATTGATTACCTAATTCCTCATTGCTAATCTAAGGTACTGTTGAAGTAGGAAATCTCTCAACACCCACCCTACCTCTCCCTTCTTGTGCTGTGACTCCACTAGCTTCAAAGTTGGTCAGTGAACTCAATTCTTTCAGAGGTTCCTCTTCATTTAAAAGTCTCCCATAAAAGACAGAGAGGTTGGGGGTCACTCACTTACTGGTTTACTTTTTCTTCTGACTGACCAGTCAAGGCCCAGAATGGAAGGAGTTGCAGGACTATTTTCCCAGCACTGGACAGCAGAGGAAGGATTAGGTGTTCAATGCAATTCTCAATTACATAGAATGAGGCAAGTCTCAACTAAAGGAGACATTGCTCTACACAGAAATCAATAATCAACATTACTTGAGAGAAAAGAAATAAAGCTCTTGATTACCTAGAGACATTAGAGAACAGAAACAGAGATAAGAGCAGAAATGCACTAAAAGAAAGTATTAAAAATGATACCAATAAGTCGTCTTTAAATGTTATAAATAATGTATTTTTAAGATAAAAAAATTGGCAATATTGATTTTGAAAAAGAGTAGGTCCTTCCCTAGTAGAGGGAATGTTATTAATATGAGATAGATTGATCTTGCTCATATGCATGTGTTGGCTGCTGAGATGTATAATTTGACACAACCAGTTACTGTTAATGGTCTATTTCTCAAACCATAAGCTGACATAACTATGTCAAGCAGGACTGGACATATCTGCATAGGAGAGTTTCCTAATACCAAATTCAATATTTATTGGCTCAAGATAACCTTCCCAAACTCCACACTCACACGATCTGGTCTGTGATCATTCATGTAACATAAATTAAATCATGATGGGAAATTATAAAATAACTCCTGCTACCATAATCAAGTCCTTTTCTATAACAGAGACTCCAGCTGCTAATTACCTATCCTGCTTCCCCCTGCAGTGTGCACAATAAACTATTTCTGCTATTTGGTTTGAAGTCAGAAGCAATGTTTCACATTCAAAACCTTTTCCTGGTGACAACCATGGATTGTCAACTACATGACTCAAATGGATAATTTTAAAACTCATTTAATTTAAGAATTTTGAAGGTATAGTAGAGAGAACAGTGAGATCATTGGCCTGGAGAGCAACAGAATGGAATCCTTTTGTTTTTTAGCTTCATGCTCCAGGTTGCACTTTGAACAATTTAAACAAAGATAGACAACTTGTAGGTCTAGCCATTTGGGCCGATGGGTGAATTAGACAGAAAAAATATTCCCAGAATTGTTTCTTAAATAGACCAGACACCTGAAACAGTAGGTCATTCTTTAGTGACATTGTGCTGGGGTGAAGCTGACAGTGGGTAAGAATGGTGAGAAAAGTGGAAGGTAGAAAAAATAAAAGGTGGTAGGAGGAGACATTGCACAATCTGTATTGCATGCCATGTAAGCTTCTTAAAAAGAATAGCACCTACTTCCAGGGAGGAAATGGAAGGAAATGAGGAACTTCCAGGAAGTCTGCAGAAACTACAGTACAGTGGGACAGAATCAGGAGGAGGCTTATCAAACAATGCTGCAAAAGGGAGCACAGGATATCTCAAGATCATTATTGAGTAAACCCATCAGTGGTCTTGGGACTGATATCCATAGCTCCATGTGGGATCTGAAGCAACCCCACCATAAAAGCCCTGGTTCCACACCATTACCAGTTCCCCCAAACATGTTCCTGATTTTATGGAAGTAGCTCTGTTTTATTGTCAATAAATCAGGCCCTTAGGGAAAGCTCCCAAGGCCTAGGCCCCAGGCTGTTAATTGCTCTCCCAAGAATGATACTTTTCCTTGTCTGAGTGCCAAAATGAAAGCCTTGCTTGATCAGTCTAGTCCTTAATACAACATTGTTTAACTTTTCAAATACTTGTCACCTGGTGTCATATTGACCTTCTGGCTGAACCATGCTTTTCTCAAAAGAAAACTGGGCCTGGGCACTGGTGGTTCACACCTGTAATACCAGCACTCAGGAGGCAGAGGCTGGTGGATCTCTGTGAGTTTGAGGCCAGCCGGGTCTACAGAGCTGGTCCAGGACAGGCTCCAAAGCTACAGAGAAACCCTGTCTTGAAAAACTAAAAAAAACAACCAAAAAAAATGGAACTTTATGGCACAACAAGCCTTAGGGTTGGCTGTGACATATAATGTCTCAATAAGCAGCTTGTTAGAATCTCATTCTTTGATATAAGTTTGGGCCTAGTTGCTTTTTGTAAATCAGCAGTTATTCCTTTGTAATGGTTTGGAAACAAATGTCTGGACAATCCTGGTGAAAAAATTTGTATCCTACTGTCCTAATCTCTAAAAAGCCTGGCTAGAATACATTTATCTTTGGGGAATATTTTTTTGAGACAGACCTCCCTCCTCTAAATTCTGTTTTGTGAGAGTTACTATCTCCTAAGCATTAGTAAATCCTTTAAATCAACCATTATACTCATCTACATCATATGCTAGTAGTGGAGTGCTACCCAATGCATGAGATGCCTTTTTCACCCACCCACAAAATTAATTATAAATGGATCTTATACATAAAAATTAAATGCAAAATACTGATTCTCACTCAACAAGGTACTAGAAGGTACTCTCCAAGTTAGGCAACCTGCGTTCTATGGGTGCAAAAAAAAATGTTTAAGTTCAAAGATATTTTTAAGCACAGCTTTGTACTTTCAATTCTGTGAGCAGATTCAGCCCATAGAATAGGTATTCAGAGGCCTGCCTCTGGATCCAGGGAGTTTCTGTTATGCCCAGATTGGGACCCCAAAGACTTTACCACAGACCTTAGGTTCAGAATGCAACAGCATGGTTTATTTCTGTTTGTTTACAAGCCGTGGGCAGGGAAGCTCAATCCAAAGCACTCACTCGTAGTCGTGAGGCCAAGAGGAACTTGCTTTTTCTTTGTGTGGCTAGCTTTTTAAAGGCAAAATCCACAAGCCCTTCAAGGGGGTTGGGGGAGTTTTGCACGGGTGCAACTCGGATTGGTTTATTTCTATTTCTGTTCTCTTTTAATTGGGTGAGGGTATGTAACCTTTGAATTTACTGGTTGGTGGTTACAATTTATTACTTTGGGGGCAGGCCAGCACAAGTCCCAGGCTTTGTCCTTGAGCCACCATGGGGGCTGGCTGGCCAAGCACGTACTGCACATAACTCTAAGTTGGTGAGGGGCCCCAGAAAGTAAACATCTGGCTGAACTTTGAGCAGTCAGAGTACATGCAGAAAGGGAGCTACTGCATGGACTATGTCTTTTGTTCATGGCCCTCCCAGGAACTGCTTGCTCAAGTCTCAGGAAACTGAAATTGAGGCCTGATCTCTGAGAGAAGACTGAGCAGCCAGTTATGGCATATGCTTGGTCCTTTCATTTCAAGTACCACATGGGACATCAGAGGACAGGGATATTGCAGGCAGGTTCCCACTCAGACCCGAGGAGGACCCACCACACTGGATCCTCCACCTCACCATCTGCTCCACCCCATCTGAAGACAGCAGCCTCTCACTCACCATGTCATGGTTTCCCAGCTCAGCCATGCTGTCTGCTCAGCTCCCTGCAGCAGCACTCACAGCACACCACACCACACAAAACTGCTGGTGCCAGCTTCTCTTCAAAGAAAAGTCTGAAGCCTGGGGTGGCAGGAAGCACCCTGCACAACTTCTGACAGGCAGCCCACCTGGAGGACCTGATTGGCTAATGAGACCTGAGTGACAATACCACATCTCATAGGGTTAAAATGTGTTCAAAAACCCAGCACAATGGCTCCTGTCCCTCCCTTCCACCCAGACAAAGACTTTTTCTAGATCAGCAGAGATATGCACATCAATAGCACTTGCCCTTGGCTGCAAAAGTAAACCTGCTCTCTTCCTGCTCTCCTTAGGCACTTCCCCTTCTTCCTCCTGGACACAATGTAACTAGCTAGCTTGTACAGACCACTATACTATGTGGGGTGGAGATTCCCTGTCACACAGGTAGAAGGGTGCCCAGAATATTAACAACAACAAAAGATACGTAAAGACAAACAAGGAGTGTTTGTTGTGTCACTTAACACTGACATCAGGTGAACTGAAGGTATTTTTTCCCTGTTTGTCACTGGGACTTCAGACAAGCAGCAAAGAAAAGCAGGAATTAGATCATACTCAAGATAATAAGTCTTTCTCCCATCAGAAAGCTGGATGATGGCTCCGTTGCTTAAGGAGTTTTTATTCCTGAAACTTGGAGTAAACAGTTGGAAAACTAAATAATAATGAAGAGTACTCTTCATGGAAAGTTGAATACTTAGAGAATAATGGAGCTAGGAAGAAAGCATTTATGAGTATCATTGTTAGTCAGCACATGTTCCTTCCTGGGTAGGTGAAGAAAAATGACAACTGTAATATTCAAACTTTTCTACATAATCAGGACTGGTAGAATGAATCTCTCCATGAATGCAGAAAATTGATTTTATAGAATGTCTTACAAGCATGCAGGATGGGAAGGAGATCATTTTAACTAGCCCTGCCTGCTGTCTGTCTCAGGGCTGGGACATCATTGCAGAGAATTCCATTTTTAAGCTTTATTTTATTTTATGTATGAGGTTGTTTGCCTCCAGGAGTCTGTGCAGAGTTCTTGCAGAGGCCAGAAGAGAGTTACAGGAGATGGTTAGGTATAATGGAACCTCTGTCCTATGTAACAATACCTTGTGCTGCTTTTAACTGTTAAACTATCTCCCTAAGACACTTCTTTAATTAAAATTTATTTTTATACATTTTAATTAATATGTATTAAATCAATTTCCCCATTCCTTCTCCTCTTGCCATCCCTTCCCAAATTCTTCCCTTCCAGTTTCTTCCTTGTTATGCCTGTGAGAATATGTATGCACAAATATATGAATAAACACTGCTAAGTCCATTTCTGTTGGTTGTGTTTATAGGGATCCTAGGATGAACACTTTTTATTGGACATGCACTTGGGGAGCTCGTCCCTGCCTGAAGCTAATTCTCCCATGTGCAGAAGAATTCCACTATTTAATGAGCAACAAGAGTCTTATCATTTAGGTGCCTTGGACTGGAAACATTATAAAGAATAGAAAATATTATCCAGAATAGTAAGGTTGAGGTGGTAAATACCTCAGCTAACAATTGCTGATGCCATGACCCTGAAGTTTGGAGCTGAAGGGAAGACTATGGACACCCTCCTAAGCCAATTACAGTCTTCTTTAGTTCTATGGTCCTCCCACCAGACCCCATTGACCATTCTCATTTTGTATAACTTTGAAAACTTAAAATTCCTACCTCCACATTCTAAGTAATATGATTACAGGGCTGAACCACCATGTCAGGCTTAGGTTCCTTCAAATGCATTTAGTGAGGTATTAGAATAATAGGATGAGTTACATGAACATTTATAATTAACTATATTCAAAAAATATTCATCTCTCTGAGCCTGGGTTTCACCATCTGCAGAATAAGGACAGAACTCTTCCCTGGTCATTGATCAGAAACAACAGACTCAATACTAAAGAAAAATAAAATTTCTCATAGTTGTAAGACAGTGGACATTAAGGTAGGAAGGCTACATTTGATGGGAATCTTCTTCTGTTACTGGAGATAGCACCAGAACCTGTGTCCTGGCTACTCTACCTAGGCAGGCTCAGCCATTCATCCTCACTAAGCCAATTAAATTGCTCAAGTTATCCAGTGAGTGGCATGCCCATCTATAATGCAGGAAATCTGGTGGCAAGGTGAACAGATCTCTCTGATGTCCAAGGACAGCCTAGTCTATAATGTGAGTTCCAGGCCAGCCGAAGAGTCATATTAATATTATTCTCTACAAAAAAAACAGAAATAGAAAAGGGAATAAAGCAAATTATTAATGAAAATTTAAAACATGATATTTATTCAAATTGACTAATTTGGAACAATAAAGAAAATATTAGATAACTAACCTATTTGTGGGGTCTTAAGAGGTTTCGATAGATGGTAAAATTTAAGCAAAACTGAGCAATATAAAAGACATATAATGAATTTTTCCCATCTATAAAACCCTCCCATATTCTCATCTGGAGGATTCAAGTCTTTTCGCACAATGACATGCTCAGTGAAATTAAAATTACATGTGGTTCACTGTTTCACTAGTTGTTAGACAAAGGGAGAGATATAAGTGTCTCTTTAGAACATCCTTATTCCATCCAGGAATGTAGGTTACAGGGATTGAGAGGGTAGGGATTGAGAAGCTTTAAGGCCCAAATGTAAATCACAGAGTGTGGGCATGCAGGAACTTGTCACTGACAGCTACATGTAGTTGTCAAAAAGAGGAAAGAGTGGAAGAACTGGAATGCACTGATTCACTGAAAACTTAGGGTAGAAAATGCCTTATCTGTTAAGAAAACTGAAGATTCTTTCAGAGCATACATCCACCTTCCATTCCTAGTACATACAGAAGCTCAGTACTATCTGTAACTCCAGGATCAAGAGTCTGTAGCTCCAGATCTAGGGGATCTGACACCTTCACACAGACATCTGTCAATCTTGATCTTTTCTATTCATATGTAATAGTTGCAATGTTTGGAATGTCAGACACTTTCCCTTAGATGCTGGCCCATCCTTGGGTAAATCCCTGAGTGCTGTCAGCATAAGGATCCAGATATTGCCTACCAGTAAGCCTATTATGACAGATGTACCTGGGTCCCTAAGCCTGTCACGGCAGCTGTGTGGTCAAGCTTTTTTGGGCTCTTACACATTTCACCAATATATTTCAGGGTTATCCCCAAATGATATTGAAATGCTGCAGCTGTCTACTTCTGGGTGGTGCCTGCATGATGTACAGGACAATCAACTGACCCTAGTCTTCTCTTACTTCAGCCAGTCATAGGGAATACCCCATGAGACTGTAGAGGTGTGTGCTTGGCAGCAGAAGGCATGGGAACAGGAGTAGAAACCTGTAACTGGTATCACAGCTGCTCAGAACCAAATAAACACACAGAGGCTTATATTAATTAGAACTGTATGGCCTAATGGCTCAGGCTTCTTGCTACCTAGATCTTACATCTTAAATTAACCCATTTCTTTAAATATATACCTTGCCACACAGCTCATAGCTTATCGGTATTTTTACATCTTGCTTTTCAGAAATCTTTTTTTTTTTTTTTTTTTTTTTTGGTTTTTCGAGACAGGGTTTCTCTGTGTAGCTTTGTGCCTTTCCTGCTCACTTGGTAGTCCAGGCTGGCCTCGAACTCACAGAGATCCGCCTGGCTCTGCCTCCCGAGTGCTGGGATTAAAGGCGTGCGCCACCACCGCCCGGCCTGTTCCCAGAAATCTTATCTCTTTTTGTCCTGTGTATACTTCCTGCCTGGCTACTAGACAATCATCACTTTATTTATTAACCAATCAGAGCAACATAGTCACAACATACAGAGCAATATCCACAAAAGAAACCATAGGCATTTTGGCAATTTCTTCATGGAGCTTGCTTGTTCCTTCAGGATCTGCTTGGGCCCAACCACTCATATACAACTTTCATTTGATAAGAGATTGCTGCAGTGTGTCTTACTTCATGACTTGTTTGGTCAAATAACACCCAGCTCATCATGGGCAGTTCAGGTAACATGGTATGGTGGTGGCCTACCCACAAGTATTCAGTTTCTCTCAGTGGCTGGGATTGATGGCCTGTGATTGTATGCATGGTCATAATTATTTTTGAAAATGGTTCTATGGATACCAGTGGCAGACACTTGAATTGATTTTAATAGGTATTGTATTGTTCCAATTTTCCAATTCTCCTGTTCTTGGTTTTTTTTTTAAGTTTTGTTCTTTTACTGTGTATATGTGTGTGAGTGTGTGTGTGCCATGTGTGCATTTGTAGACTATGTAGCACAGGCTGTGAATCTCAGAGTCATCTTCCTGCCTCTGTGTGCAGATGGCTGGTACTAAAAAAATGCACTATCACACACGGCTTGAAAAATGGTTTTAATGGTCTAAGTCTCCTCTTCTTATGGTGGCCAGCAAGACCATGAGATGGTGTGGGAGCCTCTGATGCTGGAGTTACAGATAGTAGTAAGCTTCTATATGTACTGGGAATGGAAGCTGAGTGCTATGAAGGAAACTTTGGTGCTCTTAAATTATAAGGCATTTTCTACCATAAGTTTTATATTCTTCTTTATATTTCTGGTACAAGGCAGCCTAGTCAGGGTTAAATACCTGATGTGGATTAAAACATAGAATTATCCTATATTTGTGAGAATAGAGCAGGGATGAGATGTCTAATTATTTGGCCAATACAACATGGTCAGCCAAACATCCATATATGTACAACTGACAAAAATGGATGCAGCAGATTGTATTCATGTATTTCATCATACTTGTTCACTCACACTTAAAAAGGAAGAATTTAGAAGGGATTTTGGAAGGGAGTGAATGAAAAGATAAAAGGGAAAAGGAATGTTGTAGCATGAATCTTAACAGTTCTTATTAATAAGATCAAACCTGAGTCCAGTTATTGGGGTAATTGCAGGAAGGTCAGAGTATCAGAACAAGCCACATCTAACCTCACCTGGCCAACTTCTCAGCTGGTCCTTTTTCCTCAGACTGGAAGCTTTTGTGTTCACATCCCAATGGCTCTCAGCTAAACTGCTGCTAGAAGCCTGAATGCTTAACCAGCCAAATGCTTAACCAGGCAAATGCCTCTAGTTTCTGGTCCTCACGCCTTATAAACTTTTCTGCTTTCTACCACCACTCCCTGGGATTAAAGACTGCTTTCTGGAATTAAAGGCTTGAGTCACCATGCCTGACTGTTTCCAATGTGGCCTTAAACTCACAGAGATCCAGAGAGATTTCTGTCTCTGGAATGCTGATTAAAGGCATGAGTGCCACCATTTTCTAGCCTCTGTATCTAGTGGCTATCTGTTCTCTGACCCCAGATAAGTTTATTAAGGTACACAATATTTTGGGGAACACAATACTACTACAGAATGTAATGTCACTTAATTAACAATTTTCTTCTTTTTTTATTACTAAGAAAATTTCTTTTCATTTCACATACCAGCTACAGACCCTCCCTATTCCTGCTCCCTAGCATTCCTCCCCATCGTACCCTGCATTCCCACCACCTCCAAGTGAACATCTCCCATGGGGAGTCAGTAGATCCTGGCCCACTCAGCTGAGGCAGGTCCAAGGCCCTCCCCACTGCACCAAGACTGCAAAGGTGTCACACCCTAGCCACTGGGCTCCAAAAAGCCCACCCATGTACCAGGGATGGATTGCAATCCCCCTGCCTGTGGGCCCCACAAATGGTTTAAGCTAAACAATTGTCTCACATATCCAGAGGGTCTAGTCCAGTCCTATGGGGGCTCCACAGTTATTGGTACTAAGTTTGTGGGTTTCCAATAGCGTCGTTGGTCATCTCTATGTGTTTTCTCATCATAATCTTAATGTCCCCTGCCCAAAAATCCTTCCTCTCTCTCATCGATTGGATTCCCAGTGATCATCCTGGCACTTTGCCATGGATCTCTGTATCTGCTTCCATCAGTCACTTCATGAGGGCTCTATGATTACAGTTTGGGTACTGAGTCATCTGATCACTGGAATAGGACAGTTCAGGCACCCACTTCATTATTGCTAGTAGTCTAAGGTGGGATCATCCTTGTGGGTACCTGAGAACTTGCCTAGCACCCTGTTTTTTCCTATTCCCATGATGTCTTTATTTATCATGGTATCTCTTTCCCTGCTCTCCCACTCTGTCCCTTTCCAGCTCAAGCCTCCTCTTCCCCTACATGCTCATCTACCATTCTTTGCCCTCCACCCACGCCCCTTACTCCCAGTTTGCTCATGTAGAGCTCATCTATTTCTCCTTTGTTGGGCTATCTATGTGTCCCTCTTATGGTCGTCCTTGTTAGCTAGCCTCCCTGGAACTGTGGGTTGCACTCTGGTTATCATTTTCTTTACATCTAGTATCCACTTATGAGTAAGTACATACCATGTTTGTCCTTCTGAGTCTGGGTTACCTCACTCTTGGATGGTAGTGGCTAGTTCCATCCATTGGCCTGCTAATTTCATGATATCCTTGTTTTTCACTACTGAGTAGTACTCCATTGTGTATATGTGCCATATTTTCTACAGTTGAGGGTCATCTAGGTTATTTCTAGGTTCTGGCTATTATAAATAATACTGTTATGAGCATAGTTGATCATTTGTCCTTGTGGCAAGATTGAGCATTCCTTGGGTAAATTCCCAAGAGTTGTATAGCTGGGTCCTGAGGTTTACGACTGCCAATTTTGTGAGAAACAATTTATAGAAATAAATTCTAAATAAATAAAAAAGAGGGGCTAGAAACATGGTTCAGTAATTAAGAGCACTAGCTGTGATTAAAGAGGACTCAAGTTTCATTTCAAGAACCCATGTGGTAGCTAACAACTTGCTGTAACTCCATTCCCATGCATCTCCTGCCTTCTTCTGACCTCTCTAAGTAGTGTGCACTGACACATGCATGGACAACACTCATAAAATTTCATTTTGTTAAAAGTTACAAAAAGTGAACAATGGAATTTTCTACAGGGATGTCACAGTCCTGAGACAGGCAGCAGCCAGGGCTAGTTAAATGAATTTCCTAAGGTCAGGCATGGAAGGAGCTGGGGCCTTCCATTGATCCAGCCTGCTGAGAGGCAAAAGCAGCTTCATTCTGAGGTTAATATAGTTCATCATAACCATTCATCTAAGAGCAGACTATACAGTGCTTTTAAGTGTCTTTTTTTGAACTTTCCTTTATTTGTGTTCTCTACCTTTTCTATTGGTGAGAATAGCATTGGTACAGTTATATTCTAGATTGAACATCAAGATTGACAGGTTGCATAAGCTTCAAAGCAATATTTATTTTACTGTGTGATTTATTGATTTTCAGCATGCCAGAGACAATTTTTTCCAATCATTTTTATAATTTACATACATTTCTGCAGGACATTGGATTAAGAATACCCCTAAATGTCTCTGCTTTTACATTATTATCATGTTCAGAAGTGGATTTGTTTACTTGCCTGCTTAGAAATAGGGAGAATTCTACGTGAATATGTCCAGCCTTCCTAAGTAAAATCCACATACTTCCTTTGTTTAGGAAAAAAATGCTTTCCCTGCCTCCTGCAGGTAAGAACTTTTCTCATTTCTTCTTTCTTTGCTGTTGTGAGGGCTATTCTTGGTAGTCACACCTACTCCTTGTGGAATTAACTAAAACCCTAAGAGTTGGGTATACCTGTGATGGATTTTTTTGAATGTTTTAAAAAAGGTCCATTTTTTCATCTGGATCATTTGAGGTGAAATCCACCTTCAGCTGATTGGTGTCTATGTATACTTTAACCAAAGCACTCAGGAGGTAGAAACAGTTGGATTTACACAAGTTTGAGGCTGGCCTGGCCTACAGAAGGAGTTCCCAGGCTACACAGATAAACCCTGTCTCAAAAACACCAAAAAAGTAAAAATCAAATGAAGTTTAAGATCCACCTTTAATCTGGATTGCATCTCTGGTGGCAGCCTGCACATATGAAGCATGTTGAAGGAGGAAGCTCTCTCTCTTTGCTTCTTTGCCCTAGCACTGGCTACCAAGTAAATTACTTTCCCAGCATTAGATCCTTCATCCTTGGTATTTTGGTGTATACTGAAGACCAGCTGAGACATGCAGCCTCATGGAATGAACAACTGCTGGCTTCCTCAAATTTCCATTGGTAGGCAGCCATTGTTGGACTACCTGGACCACAGCTTGTAAGACATTCTAAGAAATCAACTTTCTACATATGTGGAGAGATCCAATAATACAGTTTTTTTTTTCATCTGCCCACTGAGGAAGATGTGCTGGCTAACAATGGTGGACATAAAGGCATTCTTCTTAGCTCCATTATTCTCTATGTATTCAACTTTGCATGAAGACTACTCTTTAATATTATATAATTTGCAAACACTTTGCCCTGAATTTCAGGAATAAAACTCCCTAAGCAATAAAGCCATGATCCACCTTTCTGATGGTGAAAGACCTATTTATTCTGTTAGTGATCTAGTCCCTGTTTTTTTTTCCTGGTTGTCTGAAGTCCCTGTGACAAGTAGGTAAAAAGTACATTGAATTCACCTAGCCTCCCTGTGAAGCCACGTAAAAAACATTTCCTTTGTCTCTTAAATCTCTTTTAGTTATTAATATTCTGGGTATTCTTTCACCTGTGTGACAGGGAATCCCCACCCCACATAGTATACTGTGTTGTACAAGCTAGTTAGCCACATTGTGTCCAGGAGGAAGAAGGGGAGTGCCTATGGAGAGCAGGAAGATCACATTGTCTGCTACTAGAGCCAGGGGCAAGTGCTATTGAATTGTGAATCTTTGCTGGTTCAGACAAGTTCTGGGTCTAGGGTGGAAGGCAGGATCAGGAATCATTGTGCTGTGTCTTTAAGCCCACTGTAACCCTATGGGAGCTTCTCCTGTCACTCAGGCCTTACTAGCCAATCAGGCCCTCTAGGTGACCTGCCAGTCAAAAGTTCTACAGGGTCTTTCTGACCTCCTGCTTCAGAATTGGCTAAGACAAAAATCTGTCCCTGTCGTTTTGTGCACTATGCTGTGAGTATTGCTGCTGTTGTTGCTGCGAGCTGAGCAAAGATCATGGCGGAGCTGGAAAACTACAATATGGTGAGTGAGGGGCTGCTGTCCCCAGACTGGAAGGAGTGCTCAGTTGAGTCATGGGAGTCAGTGTGTCCGGTTCTCCCCTTGCTGGGTGGGAGGAAGTGGTCAGATGCAGAGTTCTGCTTGTTCTTTCCTTGTCCTGCATTGTCCAGCATGGTCCTGCTCATCCTGCATGCTCCAGTATGTGGTCCCTCATAATCTCTGCAATTTTTGGGGCCAGATGGCAGCCTCCGAATAACTTCACTTTGTTAGCTGCACCTGTGCAGACATTTGGAGCATGACTGTGCTTTGAAATGTCCTTGTTGACATCACTGTGAAATGCCAGCACCATGTGTGTGTTGTTTCTATGGAACACAGATTTCCAAACTTAAAGAGGCCTGGTCTCTCCCTTATCTTCCAGATGTTCTACACTTTCAAAATTTAACATTAAGATTTAAAATCTAACTGGAATTAATTTTAGGAGCTTGTAAACAGTGTTTCCTCTGTAAAGTTGCACTGCAATGCTAAACTGTGATAAAGAAGAGTAGAATTGATGGTAGCAGAATTAATGGCACATGGTCTTTACAGTTCTGGGAGACATTAGTTCACAAAGTAGATTTTAGGTAAGAGAGGGCTGCATCCCAAATACCCCAAAGATAAGTAGTAGGCTAACCATTCTGGTTGGAAATTACTATGATATAATGTAAAAGTTTGTTCCCCAGGATTAACCAGCTACATTCCATAACAATTGAGACAACCTTGATTTACAACCAGTAGAAAGGCCGATCCTTCCACTAAAATCCTGGCCTCTAACATGCTGCTGAAGAGACCATTACAGAGTAACAACTAACATTAAGTCCTGGTATGCCATGGAGGTTTATTAATTCTTGAACAGGGAGTCTCCAGTCTTTTTGAAAAACAGTTTTAAGTCAAGATCTCCTACATTGGTTGAGGTGGACTTGAACCCTGTCTGTATCCCCACAAAGCATTGCCTTTATTGTCCCCAACTAATCACCTGTAGAGAGCTGCTTGAAGCTGCACTCTAAAGATGGAGCTGGCTCCCGCCACCCCCCCTCTCCCGGTGGCGAGCGCTCTTTGTTTCAAGAAGTTCCTTATTTGGCTTGGTTTCAAATTTTGGCTTGCTAAGGCATACGTGTACCTATCCAGGAATTCCATGTGGCGCATGGGGGCTGGTGGACTGAGACCTATATAAGGCTGGGGCGGGCTCCCCCCAAGGGAAGAAGAACAAAGAAATAGATTAAGGGTCCTGAATAAACAGCTTGAAGAAGAGCTCTGGGTCGTGTTTTTCTTGCTGGTCAAGTTAGACGCGTCAATTGGTGGCCCCCTACGGGGAAAACTCTTTGAAAAGAGGGAGCTCAGAACTTCTCCCTGTCAGGGTAGGTATACCTGGTAAGTCCCCCGGTTAATTGGGGAACTGCGACAAGAGCGGGTATTAGCAGAGCTGCCGACAAGAGGCAGAAGGGAAAGAAAATTAGTCTGACTAGTTTGACTGGATATTAGCAGAGCTGCCAACAAGAGGCAGATGGGAAAGGAAACTAGTTTAACTAGTTTTGACTGTTACTTCCCCGCGGACACGTGGAGCAAAAGTTTTTTTTTTTTTTAAAAAAAAAAAAAGGTGATAAAACTGGGGCTGTTTGGCAAAGGCTCCAAGAAACCTCTTAGGTTAAAGAGAAAGGGTTGTACAAGGATGGGCACTTCCTCCTCGCACCCAATTTTTTAGGCTCTCAACGAGCTGCTTCTAACAAAAGACTTAAAGATAAAGAAAGGAACTCTACAAAGATTCTTAGGGGAATGTGATGTCGTGGCCCCATGGTTCGCTGTTTCTGGGAGTCTCACAGTGTCCTCCTGGGAAAAATTGGGACGGGATTTGGACTTTGCAGCAGAACAGGGGACCCTGAAACCGGGGGTGAGACCAGTTTGGAAATTAGTACGTAGCTGTTTAGAAAATGAGCGATGCAGCAATGCCTTGGAAAACGGGCAAGCAGCTTTAGAGCAATTGCAAGAGGAGAGATCTGAGAAGGCGGAGTCTGTAAAATGCAAGGGCAGTAAAAAGACAATAGGAAAGGAGACAGGACTCTATCCCTCCCTATCGGACCTTGAAGACCCTGAGTCTACTGACTCTTCTCTCAGTTCGGAGGAGATAGAGTCTCTAGTTAGATCATTACAAAAGGTAAGAATTAAAAACAAGGTGAGAAAGAAAAACAAAAGAAAACAGGATTGTGGGCCCATAATCCCCCCTGCTCCTCCCCCTTACCCTGAGGCTGCAGCAACTCCCGGAGCATTGCCGGTCAGCAGCAGCCTTCACCCACAACTGTGGAGGGAAGTTAGGAGAGAAATGCAGGTAGCTTGTCCTGTTTTTGTAGATAATCAGAATCAAAGATATCATGAACCTTTGGATTTTAAACTTGTCAAGTCTATAGCGGAGTCTGTAAAAAGTTATGGGGTCACAGCTGCATTTACACTTACTCAAATTGAGACTCTGCAAAGACAATGCATGACTGCCTCAGATTGGATGAATCTTGCCCGTGCCTGCCTCAGTCCAGGTCAGTATTTGGACTGGAAAGCTTTCTTTATTGAATTTGCTAATGAGCAGGCGGCAGCCAACCACAACACAGGCCTGCAATGGGATGCTGATATGTTGCTTGGTCTGGGTAGATATGCCAATCAACAGACTACCTACCCTACTAATGTATATACTCAAATTAATCAAATAGCCATCAGAGCCTGGAAATCTTTGCCTAACAAAGGTGAAGTGAGTGGCAATTTGACCAAGATACTCCAAGGTCCCATGGAGCCCTTTTCAGATTTTGTGGCTCGCTTGATAGAGGCTTCTGGTAGAATTTTTGGGGACACAGATGCTGCAATGCCCCTAATAAAGCAGCTAATATATGAGCAGTGTACAAAGGAGTGCAGGGCCGCCATCACCCCGTATAAGACCAGGGGGTTGGAAGCCTGGATGAAGGCTTGCAGGGAATTAGGAGGACCTCTGACCAATGCAGGTCTGGCAGCTGCAGTCCTTCAGCTTACCCAAAGAAAAAGATGTTTTACAAGCTGCATATCACTTTTTAGGGACAGTGTTAAGAACTAAAGGGTTGTACATTGCTTCTGAGAAGGTACAACAGGATCAGGTGGTTACTTATTTAGGCTCTAAGATTACCAGTCAACAGATTAGGCCTCAAAAGGTAGAATTGAGAAAAGATCATTTATGTACATTAAATGATTTTCAAAAATTATTAGGGGACATAAATTGGATAAGAGGCAGTTTAAAAATGGCAAATTATGAGCTAAAGCCGCTTTATGATACATTAGCAGGTGACACAGCTTTGGATTCCCCTAGACAGTTAACCACGGAAGCACGTGAAGCACTATGCAAAGTTGAGGATAGATTACAGGAAGCCTTTCTTCAGAGAGTTCGAGATCCCAACACAATTGTATTATGCATCCTGCCCACCTTTTTGCAGCCCACCAGTATTTTATGGCAGGATGGACCTTTATTGTGGGTTTACACTAGAATTTCCCCTGCAAAATCCATTGAGTATTATCCCACAACTGTGGCACTACTTGCCCAGCAAGGTATTCAGCAGTGCTTGCAATATTTTGGAACTTCCCCGCAAATGCTGATTGTACCTTATGATGTCAATCAGGTGAAAGTTTTATGTGCTACTGTTGATGATTGGGCCATATTGTGCTGTAGCTATGCGGGGCATATAGATTGCCATTATCCGAAACATCCATTATTGAATTTTTTTAAAGAACATCCTGTAGTCTTTCCTAAAATAACTGCTTCCCGGCCAATTCCCGGAGCCACCGTTGTTTTTACTGATGGGTCTAAAACAGGTTGCGGGGCCTATATGGTGGGCTCAGGGGAGCCTGTGAAGCACCAATATTTACCAGGTGCACCTCAGCAGGTGGAACTTTTAATTGCTCTAGAAGTTTTTAAGGTTTGTCCATTTCCATTTAATTTGGTATCAGATTCCTGCTATGTTGTTAATGCCTTAAAAATTCTTGAATGTGCAGGGACTCTTAAATCCTCTAGTCCCGTGCAGTCGGTGTTTTGCCAATTGCAACAACTGATTTGGCAGCGGAAAAATCCATTCTTTGCACAACATATTCGTGCTCATACTGGCCTACCAGGCCCATTAGCTGAGGGCAACAATGTTGTAGACCTCTGTACCAGGCAAGAGTGGATGTTTGTGGCCTCAGCAGTGCAACGAGCACAAGAATTCCACAAGGAATATCATGTTAATGCTAAAACATTACAACAAAGGTTTTCTCTCTCACGTGCTGATGCACGTAAGGTAGTTCTAGATTGTCCTCAATGTGTCGTTTTTCAGCACCCTCCTGCATTAGGAGTCAACCCTCGTGGTTTGCTCCCTCTGAAAATATGGCAAATGGATGTTACACATATCTCTGAATTTGGACGGGTCAAATATGTCAATGTTTCTGTTGACACTTGTTCTGGAGTCATCCACGCCACCCCAATGGCAGGTGAGAAGGCATTTCACATGATCACCCATTGCCTAGAAGCATGGGCAGCATGGGGCAAACCACAACAAATAAAAACAGACAACGGTCCTGCTTCCACGGGCCACAAGTTTGCCTCCTTCTGCCGTCAAATGGATGTTCAACTTGTACATGGCCTGCCCTATAATCCCCAGGGTCAAGGCATTGTGGAGCGCGCACATTGCTCCTTGAAGGAACTGCTTCAAAAACAAAAAGGGGGAATAGGCCATAGCCGTACCCCTAAGGATAGACTCTCTCTTGCATTATTTACCTTGAATTTTTTAAGTTTGGATGGATCAAACTGTTCAGCTGCAGATAGACATCAATGTCAGCACAGTCCCTCTAAAGGGATGGTAAAATGGAAAGATGCCTTGACAGGTATCTGGCATGGACCTGATCCCGTGCTTGCATGGGCACGAGGTTCTGTTTGTGTTTTCCCACAGGGTCAACAAGATCCGATCTGGGTACCGGAAAGATTGGTGAGAAGAGCACAACTGACGCAGTCTCAGGAAGATGCTTCTGCAAACATGCCTGATGTTCCTGCTGAGTTTACAGTCAGGGAAGATGGAACAGAGATGGGGGATCCTGTCTGCATTCCCGAAACCAATGCCAGTACAACATGATGCACAGGTTTTTCCTAGGCTGTTTACCTCTAATAAAGCTATTAATCTCCCTTATTTGTATTTGGATCTGGAACGAATGCCTCTAGGAGAGAATCGTAGTTTCCCTGAAAAAGGATTCCTGTGCTTTCAAATAGATGAATCTGGAGACAGCATTCCCCTGACCAAAGGCCTTTATGGGTGGTTTAATGGAGCTAGAAATTATGCCCCAGACATTAAGCAACAGCAAATTAGCCATGGGAATGACTGTTTTACCCTGAAACATAGTTATACTACAGCTGTTATCTGGCTGAATGGCACTATACTCACCTATAATATCACCTTGTCTAATAATACTTATACACCCCCTAAGCAAGCCAAGTGGGGTCCTGCTTGTTGGGGAGCATATGAAGGCGACCCCTGGCCCTGGACAGACTGCCAATCCACTATTGTCAGATGGGCCGATAAAGCACAAAGATTTACTTTCTCGCCTGATATGAGTGGCACCCTTGAAAAGGGGGGTATCAAAGGAGACATGAAGACAGGGCTATTTTTGCAGGACCAGCGCATGAATCCGTTTCATAAATGGATGCTGTGCGGCGTAAACGGAAGCTGCACCGATACAGCCCCTATTGTCATGACTCAGGGAGGAAGTTATGGAGTGCATGAACTTCTTTGTTCTGTTCAGCATGATCAGTGCGGGTATGGAGAATATGCCTCTGACCCCCAGAATGTTTCTATAACTTGCACTCAATTTTTTAAGCCCATAGTGAATACCACCACTTTTAAAGCCAGTCCTGTATGTGTGCATCCTCCATTTCTGTTTATCTTGTCAAATTTTAGCTTTGCAAATTGTACAAATAGTACTTGTTGGATGCCCCAATGCTGGGACAGTAAGCTGTTTACCAGAGCCCTTATTGCTCGGGTGCCTCGGTGGATTCCAGCACCAGTAGAAGTGCCTAGTACTATGATGCTGTTTAGACCCAAAAGAGATTTTGGCATAACTGCGGCGATTATAACCGCTATCTCCATGGCCGCAGTCTCTGCCACTGTTGCAGGTATAACTATGTCTACCACTGTGCAAACAGCCGCAACTTTAAATAATTTGTCTGCTACAGTGTCCCAGGCCCTGGATGCCCAAACCTCTCTGAATGCACAGTTGAAAGGAGGCCTCTTGGTACTCAACCAGCGCATTGATTTGGTGCAGGAACAAGTTGATATCCTTTGGCAAATGGCCCAGTTGGGCTGTGAGTGGAGAATGCCTGGCCTGTGTGTTACCAGTGTTCAATTTCAGAATGCTTCTCGAGCCGCAAATTTGTCTAAAGAACTTTCTAGATTTCTTGTAGGAAACTGGTCTGGAAAGTTCGAAGAAACCCTGGAGAAATTGAGAGCAGCGGTGGTGACCATTAACTCCACTCGAGTGGACATCAGCATGGCTGAGGGCTTGACTTCCTGGATCCAGCTTGCAGCAAATCATTTGAAGGAGTGGGCGGGACTAGGTGCCTTATTGGTTCTTGTGATACTTGCCTTCCTTGTTTGCCTATGGTGTTTCCATAAGATGAGGTTTGCACAGCGCCATCAGGCAGCCATGATTGTCCAAGCATTTACCGCCATCGAGGCTGGTCAGTCCCCTCAGGCTTGGCTAGTAAAGCTGTAGCCTTGAAGCACAGGCTGCGAGGCATGGCACTGCACTTGAGGTCGAAATAACACTGACCTCAAGAAGAACATGTTTGATTGCATGCGGGTTGGCATCTATCTCCCGCCTCTGAAAAAAGGATGCTGAACTGGTCTGATACTCTCTAGGTGGATGACACCTGGATAGCATTAGTACAGGTTCTTGTTTTCTCGGAGATCAAACCTCTACTCTTGCCTGTTGTCAAAAACAAAAAGGGGGAACTGTAGAGAGCTGCGGGAAGCTGCACTCTAAAGATGGAGCTGGCTCCCGCCCCCCGCTCTCCCGGTGGCGAGCGCTCTTTGTTTCAATAAGTTTCTTATTTGGCTTGGTTTCAAATTTTGGCTTGCTAAGGCATACGTGTACCTATCCAGGAATCCCATGTGGCGCAAGGGGGCTGGTGGACTGAGACCTAAATAAGGCTGGGGCGGGCTCTCCCCAGGGGAAGAAGAACAAAGAAATAGATTAAGGGTCCTGAATAAACAGCTTGAAGAAGAGCTCTGGGTCGTGTTTTTCTTGCTGGTCAAGTTAGACGCGACAATCACCCCAAATTCTGTATTACATGTCTGCACCTCCACAGAGTTCTAAAATTACCACTTTGAGTCACATAGTGGACTGTCCATTGCACAACAAGGAAAGGAAATGTGTGTGGAAAATGGCTTCTTCTTTCAGACCAGATGAGGAGGAAGAGTGGAATTGACATGCAGACAGGGCTAGGTCCTGCAGACAGGGGCACAGGCCACTGCGTACACTGCAGGGGACACTAGACTAGGCAATAGCTTGATCACAGACTGAATTTGAGTGCAGTGAGCTGCAGGGGTCTCCATTACAAAGAAGAACTGATGGGGCATGGTGAGTGACTTTCTCTGTAATTTCTCTCCATGTATTAATTCCTTCTATGTGAATGAAGACTGACACTATTGTGTGGTATACAGTTTATGGAGGATAGCTTGAAGTACTAAGAATTCAGTTTCCAAATAGTGAATTCTCCTATAGAGATATTTGCAATCCTTATTGATACAGTGAAGTCAGATGAGAGGTTTGAGATACATGCCACTGGCTGTAACTCCATGTGTTAGCTTACAACACTCAGTGGCTATCATTTTATGTGGGACAAAGTCATACAGTCTCTTATTAATGGTGTTCACTCTACCATGGAGGTGCCTAATCTGATTCAAAGTCAGTATAGCTACATATGCTTTCAATTATTTTTGTCATTTTAAAACATCAATTATTGGTTTCCTTTTTAATATTCATTTTCTTTTAATGCTCTACTGATTATTTTTTATATGTTTCCCAGTTTAAGAATTTTACTCCATTTTTTTCTTTACTGGTATTTGCTTATGTATTTATTTATGTCAGTTTATAGCAGCGCTTTTCAACCTTAGAAATCATGGCTCCCTTTGGGGGATCAAATGACCCTATCACAGGACTGGCCTAAGACTCTCAGAAAGTGCAGATTTTATATAATAATTCATAGCAGGAATAAAATTACTGTTATGAAGTAGCAGTGATAATAATTTTATAGTTGGGGTATGACCACATCATGAGAAACTGTATTAAAGAGTCACAGCATTAGGAAGGTTGTGAACCATTGGTTCAGGTCAATATCTCTTGTAACCCAGGCTTGCCTCACACTATATAATTGAGAATTGCTTTGAACACCTAATCCTGCCTCTGCCTTCCAGTGCTGGAAAGAGAATCCTACAACTCTTTCCAGGCTGGGCCTTGACTGGTCTGTGGGAAGAAAAAATAGACTATTGAAGGAGTATCCTCCAACTTCTCTAGATTTTATCATGAATTTACAAATGATGTGGAACTTGTGTAAGAACTGAGTTCACCGACCAACTATAAAGCAGGTGTAGTCACAGCAGAGTGAGGGATGAGCAAGAAAGAGAGTGAAAACTTTCCTGCTGTGATAGTAGTTGACCTTAGCAATGAGTAGTGAGGTAATCAATGTTACAAGATCAATAAATGTTCTGACTGGCCATTTCTTGGGTCCTCAGACCAGGCTTTCAAGAATCTGGATAAAAAACTGAAATTTCGTGAAACCAAGTTAGAGTAGTTACACCATTTGAACCTAAGAAATAGAACTAGATAGAATGGCGTTTACCTGCCTAACATGACTGTGTTTTCCAGGTTTAAGATGTATACCCCAGAAGAAATGGTGTGAACAGTACTAGGTGTGAACTAATACAAATCCCTGGTCTCTGGAGCACATAGCCATAAAGCCTGTTTCAACTTTTTAACTAAATTATTTGGGATTATATTTACATTATTATCACTATGTCTTCCCTGCTTTCATACCCTCCCATAGACCCTTCATTGTGTTCTAATCTATAGCTTCTTTTTGTTTAAGAATGGTTACTGTTTGAATGTGTCCTGTATTTGGTTGCAGGATTTCCCAGCTATGAAGAAACAGGTTGTTTGCAATGGACAATGGGTATGTAATGAACTGTGCACCTATAGGACCATGTGCCTTGGAAGAAAAACAGGAAGTGCTCTAAGATATTAGAGAATTTTAATAAACTACCAAATCCCCTGGTTAGTGTCCTATCCAATCATAGTGTGGAAGGACTCACCTGGGAGGATTTTTTCTCTCTGAGTCCTTTGAACTCTGCTCACCCAGTAGTGAAACTGCTAATGTCCTGAAGCCCAGCTTGGTGGTCTTAGCTGATGAGGGACTCTGGAAGTGTTAGCAATCAGGAGCATCAGCAGGAGGTAGCTTCCAGGTTCTTTTCAGGATTATCCTCTTGTTCTGCTGTAAGGAAGTCCACAAGCCATGCCATGGTGAGTGTAGCATGTTCAGAGCACGTCTATCGAGCTTTGTTTTCTGCTGGGACTAGAATGAACCATGATCCAGACTGTGGTTTTGTTGGTTCATGTGGTGACATGAGCTCTAGTGCTTGTCCTCTGAGCATTCCTGTGTATGGATTTCCTGGATATGTGGAGACTCTGAGGATCTGGCATGGGAAGATATGATGCTGGAAAATATCACTGTCCAGTGTGCACACACGGCCGAGTTTTTGTGTGTAGAGGGAAGACAGACTGGAAAACTGAAAGTCTAGTGTCTAGAAGTTTTGAACATTGCACTCCACTTTCAGGTTGTCCTTTTAAATATTACAAATATTTTAGAAACTGATAGAAAGATGGTGATATGAATTGTCTTTCAGCAATACATGATTAGAATGCTTCTAACTTTGCTACAACCAGCTACAATTGGTATGATTTTGTGAAGTTTAGTTTTGGGTACAAAGGCAGTTTCTGATCTGCAGAAAATTCTCAGGTGTGCATGGTGTTGTTTGGGAGCATAGGGCAGAATCCACATCTTGTGCCATAATCCATGTGACCAGGAAGCATTCATAACTAATAAAAAGACTTTGTGTCATGATTTGGGAGCTGGTTGGTGTCCTAATGAAAGCCTGCTCCATGCCCCACTCATTCTGTCTCAAACTGGTTTTCTCTTTAGATATTACTATTGCATATGTATTTATATGTATATGAACAAAAATAAGTATGAGCTGCTGAGTCCATTTTTTATTTTTTCTATTTATATGATTTCAGTAAAACCACTTTGTCTTGGATAACCAACTAGGAGGCACATCCATGGGAAACACAATTCTCCCACTCGATAGTCATTAGTTTCTCATAGTTCTTGGTCTAGGGAGAGGGTTCATTAGATCCCTTTAAACCTTCTATGTTAATATGTCTACTGGCCTTGTTTTCTCTTCCACATGAGATCTTCTTGCAGGGCTCAGCATCTGTGTACTTTGTCAGCTGTGGCTTTGGGTTCCCAGCTCCTGTATGAATGCAGGTCTAGAGTAGATCTCTTCCAGAGCCCTCTGGTTGTAGTGGATGGGTTGCTTTGCTGTCTCCTTTGGCCTTGATCTTAGAGAAGCTCTCCATTTTAGCTGCCAAGTACTCCCCATTCTGCTACTTTCCCAAAACCTGAGGTCACTACAGGATTCCCATATCCTCTGAGTCAGGCTAAAAATAGTAAGTGTCTGGAAGGTTATTTCCAGGGAGGAGAAATGTCTGTGAGCACGTTCTGTGGGTGTGTCTGTGAGGGACTTTGCCTGGGGGATGCATGTGGAGATTGCAGTGCTTGTGAGGAGAGGACTGGAGGAATTTCTGTTGAGTTTGCCTCAGGGAGAGGGTATGTTTAGTAGGTGATTTGTGGGCTTGGCCCAGGGAAGTAGGAATGCAGGGCTGCAAAAGTTCACAGGCCATGTGCACCAACACTGCTCTTCTCTTGCCTATCTCAAATATCTGTGGAACTGAAGGAGGTGTTCATGGAGTGACACCTGGCCTGATCATTTGCAGCCCTGGAACTAGTCCCTGGAAACCCCTGAACCTGGATCTAGCTGGACAAGCACTCAACCAAGGCTGATGATGAAACCCAGAGATGTGGAGCTCAAGGTGCTGCTGCTGTAGTATTTAGGAGTGGCAGGATGCTGGGAACAGTGCAGGAACAGCTTACCATGATCATAGAGCTGAGAACCTGCTGCAGGAAAAGTGAGACAAAAATCCACCTACCTTTTTTAAGGATTTTCCTGACACCAGATTGCCTTCTGATTCTTTATTATCTAAGCCAATCTCTAGGCTCTTGTTTGAGTCCATATGCCTTTGAAATACTTCCTAGTGCACAGCTGCCATGCTTAGCTTTCCAGGGGACCCCATTATCTCTGAGACTTCAGATATTGCTAGAATCTTGGATTTTCCTGAAACAGCATGGTTGATAATCATAGGTGAGCTCCTTGGAAAAACTGCAAATGTTATAAGGCAAATAATCTCATTTCCGTTGTTTTGAGGCATTTGCTATTTTGTATTTAAAACTTTCATTATATTGGCTCTTATGAGAATTATGGAACTTGTTGATATTATAAATTATTGCTGTTTCTATAGATTGTGGTTTTGGTCTGTTGGAAAGAGTTGTGGTAATTGAAAGGACCAAGCAGATGCCATAACAGGCTGCTCAGTCTTAGAGATCAGGCCTCAATTTCAGTTTGCTGAGACTGAGCAGGCAGTCTCTGGGAGGGCTGTGAACAAAAGACATAGTCCTTGCAGAAACTCCCTTTCTGCACGTACTCCGACTGCTCAAAGTTCAGCCAGATGTTTACTGTCTGGGACCCCTCACCAACTTAGAGTTATGTTCATGAGTCAAGGACATAGCCTAGACCACTGAGCCAGCCCCAACAATCAGTACATTCTAGGCCAGTCAGACGCCATGGCACCTCAAGGACAACGCTGGGACTTGAGCCTGACTGCCCCCAAAATGATAATTGTAACCCCCAACCAGTAAATTCAAAGGTTACATACCCTCACCCAACTAAAAGAGAACAGAGACCTTCAAAAATAAAAATAAACCAATCCGAATTGCACCAGTGCCAAACTCCCCCACCACCCTGAATGGCTTGTGGTTTTTGCCTTTAAATAGCTAGCCTCACAAAGAAAGAGCAACTCCTTCCTGCCTCACTCTATTGGGTGTAGGAATGAGTTCCCTGTCTAGACTTGTATCTATAGAATAAACCTTGCTGTTGCATTCTGGACATCCATGGTCTTCAGTGGTTTCTTTGGGGTTACAATCTGGGCATAAGAGTAATTACATTCAGAATGGGAAAGACCTGCCAAACAACTGACAACAAGCGCTGGAGAAGAACTGGGGCAAAGGAGTAATGTCATGAGCAAGAATGATATGTGTAGTTAGTGTGACAAAAATTATATTTTATGATGCTAATGGTCATCACAGAAAGTTCACACTCCTAATTCCTAACTAAGGTCCTAAGACTCCTTCCTCAAGGCTGCTCACCTTTTCTAAATATGTTTACTGAAGGTCAGGTCTAATCTCTAACAGACATCTGTTATGAAGTTTGGGATCCTGGGGGAGACTTTTCATATGTAGGTTATATCAATGTGGTGTCTCTCCAGATGTATAGACCAGAGCATTGCTCTTGATTTCTGGTTATATACTGTCCAATGTGTGTCATGGTGTTCTGGGACTGTGTCTGCTTGTCAATAGTGAGTGATGTCACTGAGTTCTACTCATCAGGTACAGCTTTGGGTGTAGTGAATTTACTGACTAAGCTATTTTTACATGTCTAAAAGATCTTTATGATGTTCTTTCCAATTAGGGTTCTGATTCACTTATACATATGACCATGAATAACAAATAAAACACAAGGATTCCTTGGAATGAATAATGGTATGGCTTTTCATTATGCACCTAAAAATAGAAAAACTAAAAGTTAAACCTGTAAAAGTTATTGGCAACAAAGTTATTAAAACAGTCATTTCAAAAAACATAATTGATATTGAAGAAGTGCACAACTACACTCCCTGTTTACTTCGAGGACAAGGAGCAACCTTGTCATTGTTCCCACATTGGGTTAAATGTGAGCTGAATACTTCACGTAATCTATAATGGGGACTTAGGTGGGCCCTACCAAAATGTTCATGGTCTAATAAATTATGATATGGAAACAAACTTATACTTTTAGTCTTTCTCAATAGAATGGGTTCATTGTTTTCTCACACTGGACATATCATACTTCTTTGTGAACATTATTACGTAGTACCTGTGGTAGTCTGGATGGAATTTTCCCCCATAAGTTCATAGAGATTGGCACTATTAGAATTTGTGGCTTTGTTGGAGGAAGTATGACACTGTGGAGGTGGACTTTGAGATCTGATATATGTTTAAACCATGTCCAGTCTCCCAGATTACCTGTAGGTCATGGTGTAAATGTCCAGCTCCTTTTCCAGCACATTGTCTGCCTACATGCTGCTATGTTCACCATGATGATAATGGATTAAACCTCTAAAAATGTAATCCATGACAAATAAATATTTTTCCTTTGTAATAGTTGCCATGTTCATGGTGTCTCTTCATAACAATAGAAACCTTAACTTAGTCAGTACATGATTCATTATTCTTTAGTGAGGAAATACTTTTGAGAAACACTGCTAATTTTACTTTTTTGATAGAATCATATTATCTATAGGCTTATGTGATTTCTCTTCATGTTTTATTAAAAGAAATCCTAGTAATCCACTATAGTCATTCTTTATTTCATGTAACATACAACAATAGGTATTTAATCAAAGTGTTGACACCATAATAAATAATAGTAAATTTGTTTATCAACAATCTCCTTCTATTTTGATAACAGTAATATTAAAAATAGAGGGATATTCCAAAAATTTCTATAAAATACTTGGAAAATTTCCAACTATTTTAGAAAAATATTCTTAAAAATTCATTGGGTTACCGGTAGCTGGAACATTTACTTTTATAGGTATTGTTTCAGGTTCTACAGTTGGGTTCTTAGCATTAAAACAAAATCTGTAAATACCTCCATTTACAAATAAATTAGTTAAAATGTTTCTAAATTAGAAGAAGTTAAAGAAAAGATGGATATTAATTTTGTAGAAGGATTTGATGGAGGGGAAACAACCTAGGGATGTAAACAGTGTAAATTTTCTCCCACTTCCAGATCTACTGAAATTTAAGGAAATATAAAGACTATTGTTTGAAAGGTCCCTCCTATTCAGAAAACTGTCATGGTTTGAATAATGGGCCAATGGTATAGAATGAAATGTTTTCTGGGATTTGTTTTAAAATATTCAATATATATTATCCATTAAACTATACAGTGTGAGGATTATTCTAGTTGGAGCTTTCTAATGAGATCTTGTCTCAAACAACAAAGCAAAATATATTAAACTATATTTGTGTGTGTGTGTGTGTGTGTGTGTGTGTGTGTGTGTGTCTGTGTTTATTGAGGAATGTGTTACTATCATATTCCCTTCATAGACCAAAATGTCTTGAATTCAAGGAGAACTGCTTGGCTCTGCTACCATACTAAGCTATATTTTTTCTGAGAATGATTTGACAGGGACCAGTGGCTGACACCTGAAAGGATTTTAAGAGATATTGTCCTGAACCATGAGACCTCTGCAGAGGTTAAGCTGGGACACTTCAATTCATTTTGGATAATGATTTCAGGATGAGAAAATACAAATTAGAATTGAAATTTTATTTTGAGACAGGGTTTCTCCGTGTATCTCTAGCTGTCCTGGAACTCAGAATATAGATGAGATTGGCCCCTAACTCCCAAAACTCTACCTACCTCTGCTGCCCAAGTATTGAAATAAAAGTCATGTGCCACATCATCCAGTTGTAATTTTATTATTTATTTGCTTATGAATGTTTTTATCTGTGTCCTAATTTATATGTGGATAAGTATGCATGTGTTTTATGGTTTAGTTATAATAGTCAGAGAACATTTTGCTTGTTGGTCTTTTTCCTTCAGCATTTGAGACAGGGTCCCTAGTTTACTATCACATGTAAATAACCTTGCAAGATTTCTTCTGTCTGCCTTTTATCTTGCCTTAAAACTACTGGGTTAGAAGCATGCATTGTGGCAATGATTTTTATAAGACAGAAGTAAAGACATAGTTGCAAGGTGAGTACTTTATTTGTCAAACCTTTTTAAACAGCCCTGAAGTTTATTGAGTAGAGAGTTTTGAGCACATGTGTTTTGAGACATGGTCTGACATTCTAACCCTGTCTTACTTTGAACTCACTAAGTAGTAGATAGGCTAGGCCTGGAACTTGAAGAGATCCACCAGTTTCTGCTTCATGTGACCAGACTTGGAAAAAAAGAGACTTTTTTTAGTGGATGTAACACAGATATTGGTAGGAAGTAGGGACTTTGGGAAAGTGTCATTTTCTGAGGGAGAACTACACTTAATTAATAGAGAGCTTTGTTACAATTTTGGGGACACTGTAAGTTCCAGTTCAGTGAGTTTTTTGGGAGCTCCTCTCTTTTTCTGTGTTTCTCTCTCTTCTCTGTGTCTCTCTGCCTCTCTGTCTCTCCTTTTTTTTAATACCAAAAGGAGTAGAAGTTGCAAGCCAAAGACATGTAAAAAGCATTTCATGGACAGAGCTATCTAAGCCCTTTGAGAATGAAGCCCCACCTGTCTGAAAGAGAGCTACAGGATTTGTTGTCTTTCTATTCTGTGTCCACATTTCAATCTTTCTTTTTTATTTTTTTTATTCTTTTGTCATTCAATACACCCCAACTGCAGTTTTCCCTCCCTCTACTCCTCTGCATCCTCTCCATTTCTTCCTTTTTCACCAGATCCACTCCTCCTCCTTTTCCCTTCAGAATAGAGCAGATATCCCAGGGTTATCAATCAAACCCTGCATAACAAGTGACAAAAAGACTAGGCAGGAACCCTCATATCAAAGCTGGATGAAACAAGCTAGTAGGAGTTAAAGGATTTCAAGAGCAGGCAAAGATGTTAGAGACACACCACCAACTTCTACTGTGAGGAGTTGCATAAAAACACCAAGCTATACAAGGGTAACACATATGTAGAGGAACTGGTGTGGACCCACGTAGGCAGTAAATGCGGTTTCAGTCTCTGTGAGCCCCTGTGAGCCCCTGTGAGCATTGTTTAGTAGATTGTCTAGGCTATGTTCTCTTCTGTTTTTTTATTTTAGAAATTTTTTTTGAAAATCCTTCCTGGGATTTGAGGTGAGATTTTCCTCCTTCTATTTCTATTATTCTTAGGTTTGGTCTTTTAATAGTGTTGCAGATTTCCTGGATCTTATGTTTCAGGACATCTTTCAATTTAACATTTTCTTCCATCAATATAGCCATATTTTCTATCATATCTTTAAAGCCTGTAGTTCTCTATTCTATGTCTTATATTCCTTTGGTGAAGCTTGCCTCTGTAGTTCCTGTTTGAATACCTAGATTTTCATTTCTAGAATTTCTTCAGTTTGCATTTTTTTAATTGCTTCTATTTCCATTATCAGTTCTTGAAGAGATCATTTATTACCATCAACTTTTTGTTTGTCTTTGATTTTCTTTAAGGGATTTGTTAATTTTTTCCAATATTAGACTTATTCTTTCTCTGCTTTCTTTAAACACATTCATTCACTTCCTCTTTAAGAACTCCTATCAACTTTATAAAGATTGTCTTAATTGTCCTTCACCTGTGATGGAATATCCAGGGCTTGCTGTAGTAGGATAGCTGGAATCTGATTGTGAAGTATTGTTCCAGCTAATGTTGATTATGTTCTTATGGTGGTGTCCAGGTATCTGGATTTGAGGTGATTGTGGCTGTGGGTGCTGATTTCTCAGTTTGTCTTTTTTGGATGGGTGTTTTATTCCTTGGTTTCTATTTGCTCTTTGTTCTTCTCTTCTTTGTGGTCTATGATTGAACAGGGGTTCTCATCCCAAGTTGGGGCCTTGAAATCTTGCAGTGTTACATTTGTTCCAGCAGGGAGTATCTGCCCAAGTTTGGGGATGACCAAAGGGAAAAGAGGAAGTTCGGGGAGAGGGTTGAGGGGGCATTGTGAAAGTAGGGGAGGTCTTTGGGCAGGTGGGCTACATAGACATCTGGCAGATTGTGTGTCCTTTGTTAGAGAAAGGATTCAATCCAATTTTGAGGCAACAACACAGAGATGAAGAGAGAAGTGGGATTGAGGATATTGTTAGGGGATTATTTTTTATTTATTTATTTATTTATTTATTTATTTATTTTTGGTTTTTCAAGACAGGGTTTCTCTGTGTAGCTTTGCGCCTTTCCTGGAACTCACTTGGTAGCTGGCCTCGAACTCAGAGATTCACCTGGCTCTGCCTCCCGAGTGCTGGGATTAAAGGTGTGCACCACCACCACCACCCCGCGCTGTTAGGGGATTATTGAAAGACTGCAGGATGTCCAAAAGTGAGCAGGTTACATGGATTTCTGGTGGCTGGCATTGCCTCTGGTCCAGCAGGACATCTCTACCTCAGGTTGTCAACCTGTTCTTCTGGCTGGTGTGGCTTGCCTTTGAGAAGAGGTTATCCATCTAATTTGGGGTGGGGACATGGATTTGGGAGTGGAAGCTGTATGTTTGGTGGAGGATTGTGTCGGTGGATATGTGGGGATGGTGGAAGTTTCATGGGCTGGTGGCCTGGGTACCTTATCTTCTGGCTGGTGTGACATGCACATGAGCCGGGGATGTCTGCATGTGTTGGGTCCAGGAACACAGTAACATTATCTTTTTTCTGAATGGGAATATATACTGTGCCATTATTTGTTGGAAATCCTTGTCTCTTGATTTGTACAAGATGTGACAGGCAAGAGATTATCTTGAGTGTCAAAAGAACCTGAACATTTGAGCTGTTTGTGGCTGTTACCGACTATGAGGATCATTTTACTAAGATTAATTGCATTTCCCTTTTTCTTTTTCTCTTGGTATTTATTCTTCTCTCATATAATACATCCTAACTTGCAGCTTCCTTCTTCTTTTTTTTTTTTTCCTCTTCAGGCTGGCCTTGAACTCGTGATCCTCCTGCCTCCGCCTCTTTCAGCATATCCTACCGGCATGCGCCACCACAACCGGCACTTCCTTCTTCTTTCTCCACTCATTCTGGTCATGACCCTGAAATCCTCATTCCTCCCAATCCACTGCTACTCTGTTTTCATTCAGAAAATAGTAGACCTTTCAGGGATATCAACCAAACATATCATAACAAGGTGCAGTAAGGCTAGGAATAAACCCTCACATCAAGGCTGGACAAGGTAACCCAATAGGAGGAATGGAGTCCCAAGAGCAAGCAAAAGAGCCAGACACCAGGACTCGTACAGTTATAAGTCCCACAAACACATAAGACTAAACAACTATAGAATGTATGCATGTAGATGACCTGGCACAGAACCATACAGGTTTAATGATTGCCACTTAAATTTCTCTGAACCCCTATGTACCCTGATTTGTTGATTCTATGGTTGTTGATTCCATAACCCTTCTGTATCCTACAATATTCATTCCCTCCTTCCACAGAATTCTTAGAGCTCATCCTCATGCTTGGGTAGGGATCTCTGCATGTGCTCCCATCATCTACTGAAAGTAGCCTCTCTGATGACAATTAGGCTAGGCACAAATCTTTGATTATAACAGAATAAAATTATACATCATCTCATTGTATTTTCCTTGGTCAATTGTATTTGGTCCTTTCCTAGTTTTCTGGACCATCCTATTGCAGCTCCTATCCATCTAGGCTTTGTAAGGCATGAGCCTCCTTTCATAGCTTAGGCAACAATTTATACTAGTCATTCATTGGTTAGACACTCTGAGCCACCATTGCTCCAGCGTATCTTTCAGGCAGGACAAGTGTTAGCTGAGTGTTTTGTGTCTAGCTTGGTGTCTCAATTCTACCACCGGGAGTATTGTGTGGTTAGAGAAGATGGTTGGTTCAGCCTCTGTATTCTTTTTGTTTGTTTGTTTATTTTTTCTCTGTGTAGCTTTTGGAGCCTGTCCTAGAACTCACTTTTTAGAGAAAGCTGGCCTCAAACTCACTGAGATCTCCCTGCCTCTGCCTTTTGAGTACTGGGATTAAAGGTATGTGCTATCACTACCCAGCCAGCCTCTGAATTCTTGATAACTAGGACTCCTCACTAGAGTCACCCTCTAAGGTTCCATGAAGTTTGCATTGCACTGTGTCCATGTCTCCTGTTAAATCTCCCCTAATGGAGTTATCTGTCCCTGTCTTCTCCTCTGCCCCTTCCTTACTCACCTGACCAATCCTGTTCCCATCTACAAATGCCTCCAGTGCACCCACAAAATCTATTCTGTATACTTCTCACAGTGAGATTCATACATATACCCTAGAGCTGCTCTTCTTACTTAGCCTCTATGCATCTGTGGATTGTACTGTGATTAACTATTTTTATTGTGAGTGTACTTTACTTAACAGCTAATTTTCATGTATGAGTGAGTACAACATGTTTGTCTATGTGCTTCTGGGTTTTCTCACAAAAGATAATCAAGAACTCTAGAAACTAAACAACAAACCAAATAATGCAATTATAATTGGGTATACCTCTAAATAGAATTTTCAGTAGAAGAATCTAAAGTGCCTGAGAAACACTTGAAAAAATGTTCAATATCTTAGAAATCAGGCAAATGCATACTGAAAGTACTTTGAGCTTTTGTCTTACACTTGTAAGAATGGTTAAGATCAATAACACAAGTGACAGCTAATGTTGGAAAGGATATGGAACAAGGGAATTCATTGCTGTCACAGTTTCAAATTTATACAGGCACTGTGGAAATCAATATGATATCTTCATATAATTGGGAGTCAATCTACCTCAAGATCCAGTTATACTACATTTGTGCATATACCCAATGTTACTCTTCCATCTTACCACAAGGACAATTGCTCATCTAGGTTCTATCTGTCTTGGACCTGATTACATAAACTATTCTGGCATTCAACTCAGAGGCAGGTATGCCTACACCTGGCTTTGGAGTGTTGGGATTAAAGTTGTTAGCCAGTAGCTTGTCTATCTTATTTCTTCTTTGTAGTTAGTTCATACAATTTCTCTCATATGTACTCTGTACTGTTGTTTGGTTTACTTGTCTGTGTATGTTTGTTAATTGACATTTTTCTTGCAAGGTGATACCCCTTTCAAAGGGTACAGAATTGACAGAGGTGAACACCCTTATCAGTTTTCTTCTAAAGTGACTTGGTGATTACATTATAACAACTATGTAATGGAGTAAGATAGTGAGCACCAGAACTGTATGAATATACTGTCAAAGAATTATACATTTACAACGTTGTCAGTATCATGCTTTCTGTTGTTCATGTGTATGGAATGTTTTAGAATGCAGTGACCTATAATGATGTGCATGTCAACTTCACTTGGGAAGAGTGGACTTTGCTGGATCCTTCCCAGAAGAATCTCTATAAAGAGGTGATGATTGAGACCTACAGGAACCTCACTATTACAGGTAAGACAGTGTATTTTCCTTCACATTTTAAAATGAAGGGACAAGTATTTCTTGGTTTTGGATGTTCCTGTGTAATTTGATTGAGAAAGAAGAGTGAGCTGAATAAATCAAGCATGTTTCTAAGATTCACTGAAGATAGTAACATAAATTTTACAATTTCAATAATATAAATTTTCTGGTACTCTATTTTAGGATACAGTTGGGAAAATCATAATATTGAAGAACATTTTCAAAATTCTAGAAGACATGTAAGGTAATTTTCTTATGCAAGCTGATAAAAATATGCCTGTGAAGAAATTATATTGTGTCCTGGAAATTTTAAACAAAAGCAACAGTGTATATAAGTACCACTTAAAGTGCATTGATGATTATTAAATTCTCACAAAAACATAAATCTCAATTTCAGGTTAGTGAATTGCATTTGCAGGGCATTCTTTTAAGAACAATGTTAAAGAAACAATTCCTCAAAAGATATCACCATTAAAATCATAGCATCATGAGAGCTATGCTGTAGAACTGTCTGTCTTTTTATTTCATAACATTCATATTACAAAACTTACACACAGTGAAGAGGTGATGAGTATATTGTCAAAGATTACTATTAAGCAAATAGTTCATAGTAATGCTAGTGTAACTCATATACTTGTTGTGACTGTGCTGTTTAGTGAGTGGGGCAGTTAGAGTCAAAAGACAAGGGATGTTGTGGAAGAGAAACCTTAATCCCTATACCACAAGTCTATGAGGACAGAAAGTCAAACAGAATTCTTTGGGGTAAATCTATTATCTGTTATTCTTCCTTTACTAGCTATATCACATGTCCTTCTGGAAACAAGCCATATGAGCATAGGAATATGTAAGACATAACATACCTTATTCTTATAAAATCAGAAGATATGTAACAGTTTCCGCATTGAGTATACTTGTTGAATTTGATTCAAGTATACAAGTAATTGATTTTCTATCTTCATTGTTAATATATTAACAATATCGCACTTCAGAGAAGCCCTATGTAAACTAGGACTGCTTAAATAAAACATGGGTGTAAAAACAATGATGAAATCTTAAGAACTGATTCCTCTTTAAAATTAGACCAAATTTAAATTTAATTCATACAGATATAAAGAGTCAATATTGTAATGATTATGGTAAAGATTTTACATGTCCTTGCAGGCATGAAAGAAGTCAAACTGGAGAGAAGAAACCTTTCATATATACTGAATGTGGTAAAACCGTTGGATATGAGAGACATCTTCAAAGGCATGAAAGTGCACCTATGAGAAAGAAACACTTTCAATGTAATCAGTGTGTTAAAGCCTTTGTACATTGGAGTAATCTGCAAAGGCATAAAAGAACACATACTGGAGAGAAACCTTATGAATATAATCAATGTGGTAAAGCCTTTGCACGACAGGATAATCTTCAAAATCATAAAAGAACACATAGTGGAGAGAAACCCTATGAATGTAATCAGTTCGCTAAAGCCATTGTGCAACACAGTACTCTTCAAAAGCATGAAAGAACACATACTGGTGATAAAACCTACAAATGTAATCAGGGTGATAAAGCCTTTGCCAAACACAGAATTCTTCAAATACATAAAAGTACCCCTACAGGAGAGAAACCCTATGAATGTATTCATTGTGGTAAAGCCTTTGCAAAACATTGTTAGCTACAAATGCATTTAAGAACACATACTGAGCCGGGCAGTGGTGGAGCACGCCTTTAATACCAGCACTCGGGAGGCAGAGGCAGGCAGATCTCTGTGAGTTTGAGGCCAGCCTGGTCTCCAAAGCGAATTCCAGGAAAGGCACAAAGCTACACAGAGAAACCCTGTCTCAAAAAACCAAAAAAAAAAAAAAAAAAAAAGAACACATACTGGAGAAAAACCATATGAACGTAATCAATGTGGTAAAGCCTTTGCATATCACCAAACTCTTCAAATGCATGAAAGAACACATACTGGAAATAAACCCTATGAATGTAATCAATGTGGTAAAGGCTTTGTATATCACAAACATCTTCAAATACATAAATGAAGTCATACTGAAGAGAAACCCTATGAATGTAATCAGTGTGGTAAAGCCTTTGCACAACATGTTCATCTTCAAAGTCATAAAAGAACACATACAGGAGAAAAAAACCTATGAATGTAAGGAATGTGGTAAAGCCTTTGCATGACTCAGTCACCTTCAAAGGCATAAAAGAACACATACTGGAGAGAAACCCTATTAAGGTAATCAGTGTGATAAAGCCTTTGTACAACATGGTTATCTTCAATGTCATAAAAGAACACATACTGGAGAGAAACCCTATGAATGTAATCAATGTGGTAAAGCCTTTGCATGATTGAGTCATCTTCAAAGGCACACAAGAACTCATACTGGTGAGAAGCCCTATGAATGTAATCAGTGTGGTAAAGCCTTTGCACAACATGGTCATCTTCAAGTACATAAAAGAACACATACCGGAGAGAAACCCTATGAATGTAGTCAGTGTGGTAAAGCCTTTGCACATCAACAAACTCTTCAAATGCATAAAAGAATACATACTGGAGATAAACTATGAATGTATTCAATGTGTTAAGGCCTATGCTCATCACAGTACTCTTCAAGTACATAAAAGAAGACATCCTGGAGATAAACCCTATGAATGTAATCAATGTGGTAAAGTCTTTGCTCATCACACTACTCTTCAAATACATACAAGAAGACATGCTGGAGCAAAAGCCTGTGACCATAATTAACGTGGTAAAGCTTTTTGTCATCACAGTCATCTTCAAATGCATGAAAGATCACATACTAGAGAGAAACACCATGAATTTCATCATTGTAGTGAGGTCTTTTCACACACAGTACTCTTCAAATGCATGAAACAACACCTACTGGAGAGTAACTATAAATATTGGAAAATTAATGTAACCCCATTATTAGCAGTAAGAGGGTCCAGAAGCATCAGAGTAAATATCAACATTGGCCTAGAGCCAGAGACTGAGACTTCTCAATAAGTAACAATAACATCCCAGCTTCAACAGTGTGGCAAGAACCTCACCTATCTTCAGACCCCACGTTCAAAAGAGACACACAATGCTTTCAATTTTCATAGGTGGTACTGTCCCCATTCATCTAGGGTTTAAGAGTGCATCAGATAGGTTAAGTTGAGCATCTGTCTCAGAGAAAAGCAACTCCTACTTATACATCAATCTAGTATAAGAAATGGCTTAAAAACTTGCAGAAAGAAGGTAACAACAGAATAACTGTTATCCTAGAAGATAACTCTGAGACTTTTATTTCTTATTCCATAGTTTACTTCTTAGTTAATGGGAAATCCACCCAGAAAAGGCTCTGAACATCTTTTGCTCAGGCAGTATTCAGTGGGATTAGGTACCCTTTATTAAGTACTAGTGCCAGGTGCAAGGTTAAATTCCAAGGCTTTGGCCATGGACTGATTGCCATCACCTCCCACTTTGTGCACAATAAAGGTTATATGGTACACATATTTTGGATAATAAAGTGTCCCAAGTAAACACTGCATCTCAGCTGCTCCCTGTTTGTTGGTCCCATGACATGGGCAGAGAGAATCCCACTTGGGTTGCCAGGCAATAATATTGATCACACATTCTGTCATAATAGCCACATGGCAAATCAACCCCACCCAATCATGACCTCACTTTATATCCTCATTTTTCTACTCCTGAAAACACAAGTCTCTCTGTGAGTTGTATGTATTTTTCCTTCTACCTTTAATATGGCTGTAGTAAACGAAGCATTATTTAGGAACCATTTTTTATCCCAGTAGATTGTTGAACATTAAGACATGGTCCATATAATCTACTTCTCATATCAGGAAAATGGAAACAAGCCCACTCTTGTGCCCATTATTTACTCAGGCCTTTGTTACTTTACCCCTTTTAAATGTTAATATTTTTCCACCTGAAGCTATGTATGTATGTCTATTATGAATAAATTAAGTTTTTAAAAATCACTGATAATTCCAATAATTTGTGATATGAGGTTACTGGTAATTAAAAGAGAAACCTTTAGGGTAAGTTTTACTATTACATCAGTCATTCAAATACGATCAATAGTTTGGGTAAATTATAATGTCATTATGCCACAAATAAATTATGCAGTACTATCAAAAGGCTTTGCAGAATATGGACACAACTAGAATTTTACAAGCCTGGATAAGGCAGCTTAAATTTTCTAATGCCGTCAGTTTTGCCTATCATAGCCTACAATGATCTCATTTTTCTCCTTGGGTGAAATTGAGTAGTGCTATCTTGAAAATTCTATTTATTAAAAAATTGTTGTATTGAATAATATAAAATAAAACTTACATTCAGAATGTATTCATCTTTGGTGGATTTAAGGTAGCTAAAGACAAAGATGCAATGAATCCTATAAATGTATCCTATAAAAAGAGACAAAAATAATAAGTTAGAAGAAAGCATTCCCAAAACCAAAGCAAGAAGAAGAGAATTGGGAAGATTGAGTATAAATGTATGTGAGAGAGTCCAAATACATCATTAGACTAAAAATATTTAGTAAAAGCTATCTTGAATAATTAAAACATATAATAAAGGAGATATAATAAAATGACAGTAATTATTTTACAACTTGAGATAATTCTGACTTTTAAGTGTCTCACCCATTAGAAGAAATAGCCTGACAGAATAGACTACATAAATGAAAAAGAGCTGTTATTGGAGGTTATTGCTCTTTTGATGGACCTCCATTGAACTCCCAAGTATATCAGACACTGAAACTTATTCTTACTTATGAGTGCCCAGCCCTTAGTTTGGCTTAATTTCCAGCCAGCTTTTCTTAAATTAACCCTTTTTTCTTTTGCCTCTGGATTTTCATATTCTCTAAATTCTGTAAATCTTACTCTTACGCTGTAGCTTGCTGTGTAGCTGGTTGGCTGGCTTCTGGAGCCCTCCTACTCCTCTGACTCCTTGATTTTAGATCTTTCTACCCAGTTTTCTCTTTCTATATATACTCTGAGCCTGCCAGCCCCACCTATCCTTTTTCCTTTCTTGCCATTGGCCAGTTCTTTATTAAATCATCAGGTGTTTTACACAGGCACAGTAATATAGCTTCACAGAGTTAAACAAATTCAACATAAACAAAAGCAGTACACCTTAAAATAATATTCTACTACATAGAGCTATTTAGTACATTCAACAAATGAATTTCAGTGCCAAAGAAATAGGTAGAAAATCACATGTGGAAACAAACAAGTCTAATCATACTGATAGTCCACAATGTACACTTTAAAGTTAAATTACTGAATGAGAAAATGAAGGTCACTATATATTGATGAAGTGAGAATTTCAACAAGAGTCCATAAACACATGTCCTTGTGACACTGATGTTCCTAATTTTATAAAGTACACACTACTAAATATGACATAACAGATAGAAGTCAACATTATTTTAGGTGATTTTAATATATGATTATATGAGTTATCAAAAGAAAAACAAACCAATGAACAACTGAGATACAAATAAATTGACTGATTTAACATTTACAAAACTTCTCAAAGAACAGTAGCAGAATTCATTTTTATCAGCAGCCTGAGCAGTTACTTTTCAAAATGGTTTTATGCAAAGCAAATCTTCTCAAAAACAAGGTAATTGAAATAACTTTTATTTTTATAAGATCAGAGTATAAAAAATACAAAGTAGAACAAAAATAAACTCTAGAAAATATAAAAACACATGGAGGCTAGAAAATAAAACATTGAACAATCAGTGAGATGCTCAAGAAATTGGGAGTGGGTTCCAAAGTTCTTAGACACAAATGGTGGTAGGAAGAGCATAACAATCTTGAAATGTACAAAAATAACAGAACATTGGATTCTACATAAAAGGTGATGCAAGAGGGAAGTAGAAGTCTAGTGGTATAAAGGTAAACATTTAAAAAATTAGGGACTAGTAGAAACAAGTCTAAATTCAACTCCTGGGAAACATGGTATATTAAAGGCATTGAACTCTAGTAAACTATTCCCATCCACCATCTACATGTGAGTTATAGTGTGTGCACAGCTGAGTGAATGCTATGTCTGTGAGTTCATACACAAATAATTATGTGTTAAAAACGTAAAAATGAAATGTCAGTCAGCAAGAAACAACAAAGATCAGAACACATGTAAATTAGTTTTGAATCTTAACTCATACTGTACAAGAGAATACTCAGCCAATACTAAAAATCAAACCTGAATAAACCATACAAAAGAACCAATGAAACACTCAGTTCTATAAATGAATCACCATGTATGACACACTCCTGTAGTAAGAATGACACCACATCAAGTTAAGAGACCACACAAATGGAAGGATGTATGGAACACAACAATTAGCTGGGACAGGGTCCAGAAGCTTCAGAAACAAAAATCACTGATGCTGGGTCAGGGGGCAGAGCTCAAGACCTCTCAGCGTGGCACAGCTACATACTGACATGGAGAGTAGTACAGTCCCTCAGCGGTGATATGAGCATCACGTTCAAAAGTGACAATACATTCAGTCTTCCCTAGCGTTATTGACACTGTGGTTCCAACACTTTGGAGAGTATCAGATAGGAATTTTGGTCAACTACTATGGGAGAGGACAAAACAAAAGAGAACAGAACACACAGTAAACACTGCTGCCCAAATCCCACTGAGGTCTCTATAAGTGTGAACCAACAGCTGGTCAAAGTGAAGAGACCACCTTGGCATGCAGATAATGGGAGGAAGAAGGCCACATGCCACCCAATGAGGTGACAAAGAGAATGACTCACTTGACTTTTACAGCGGACTCTCTTACTTGCAAGCTGCTATCCCCACTGTGATCATATATAAACCCTGGAAAGCAAATGTGCAAAAAGCAAATGGTGCTGGACTTTGAACTTACTCCCTCAAGGCTGTTCATAGCACCTCTCTCCTCATAATGGCATGCAGGTGTGTGATATGTGACTGATCCATCTCCATCATTGGACTGCAGCTTCAGGCAGAGAAGCAGGGATTGATTGCCAAATGATTTTCACAAAAGACTCACTTCCCAGAACTACTGGTGCATGGACAAAAAATAAACAGTTGACTGTCATGAAAGTGGTGATGGGGTTGAATGTGTGTGTGTGGGTGGGGGGGGATGTGTATGAGTAAACGGATGAAGTAAACACAAGTGGGTTGAATGTTAAACAGGCTAATGTTACAGGAGGAAATGGTGCTGGACCTAACCTTGACCCAACTGCTTGTTCTTACCTGCTTTTTTTGTGTCTGAGGGTCTCTGACCGTTTCCTCCTGGCCAATGGTAGAGAAAAGGGAATTCCGGAAAGAATCATACTATTTCTGAAAACTCCAACAACAACAGAAATCCAAGAACCTGTAGTAAGAAAATAGATTCCCCATCTGCCCTTCTCTGACAATGAAAATGGGGAAACATCAGCAAGTAGAGGACAAATCCCCTCTGAGTGAGGGTAGGAGACACTAGTGGTGTAGCAGTCCTATGGCAATAGACCCCTGCCCAAGACCCTGCGTGATAACCATCTCGTGTGGAACACTGGACTTCTAAGTGTCATGACTCATTTGGTGATGGAATGACTCTTTCACAGGGGAGGAATCTCAGACCCACTGCATAACAGATATTTACATAATGATTGATCACAGTAGTGATTACAGTTATGAAGCAGCAAGAAAAATAATTTTACGGTGGAATGTCACAAGACAAGGAATTTTATTTCAATGGTCATGGCATTAGGAAGGTTAAAAATAGTTGTTCTATTTTTAGGCTGAGAACTTCTGGCACTTATACATTTTTGTTGTAGGGACAAGGGGCTGGCTAAAGAAACCCACCCTCACCCTGGAGCCCAGAACTAGGGAAAGAAGATTCAGATCAGGGCAGAAAGAAACACACCCATAGGCTCAGTCAGATCAGAGCCGTCTCTGTCCCTGGTCAACTAACTTGTGAAACCAAACAATCACAGAGTAGGACAGTAGAAACCTGGGCCCCAAGCCAACCCCTGGTTGACTCCACGCCCAAAGCATCCTGTGTAAACTGCCCTGCCTGGTCAGTTAGGAAAAGAGGCTGTTCTCTCCAGCCTGGTAGAGGCACCTACTGTCCTGGACTCCTCCTTCCCTTCAAATAAATCTCTTTCTCAGAAGAGGTTTGGGTGTGAAGATCTTCATTCACTGGCATAGAGAAGATCTTTGCTGAGACGTCTCTCAGTGGACAGAGCAATAAAGAGCTAAAAAGTAACATTTTTCTCCAGAGCTGGAGGACATTGCTACATTTCTGCAGGGGTTTTTCTTTTTTTGAAGAGTGAAGCAAAAGAAGCAACATCTTAGGCCAAAGAAGCAGAGCTCAGCTAGGAAGCCCCCTTAAGAGGGGGCTGAGCAAAGTTCAGACATAGCAGTTCTCCAGGAGAAGAGCAGGATTATTGTATCCTGTGGAGAGATCATCTCCCATCAGTTCCAGGCCTGAATTTCCCATGAAGTCAGAAAATTGTCCCTTCCAGGGTCAGGTTGGTTCTTTGCAGTTCCAGCCATCAGAGCTGTGCTAAACAGCTCTAGGTGTCCAGGACACCTTCAGGGCAGAGCTATTGTGAGCAGCTTGAGGTGTCCAGGATACGTCACCCTCCAGAGCTGAACTGTCCCCTTGCAGTTCCAGCCATCAGAGCTGTGCTAAACAGCTCCAGGTGTCCAGGACACCTTCAGGGCAGAGCTACTGTTCTGAGCAGCTTGAGGTTTCCAGGATACCTCACCTTCTAGGGCTGAACTGTCTTCTTGCAGTTCCATCTATCAGAGTTGTCCTAAGCAGCTCGAGGTGTTGCCTGACTTCCCAGGTAGTCAGGACACCTTTCCCCAGAGTTGTTGCAACAAATTTACTTATATTGTTGGTACCAAAACCCAGGACCAAACCTACAGAGTTGCAAACAATTTACTTACACCTATTCTGACCCTACACTGGTAGAGGCAGGCTGTTTAGATGATGGGAGGTGGAGCTGCATGAGCTCTCTCAGCAGGCTTGCTAAAATAGCTGTCTAAGAATTTCCCTGGTGTCTTCTCCACAAGTGTGTACCCTTCAGAGTCTGTGACAATGTTTGTCCTGTCTTCAAAAAGAAATTCTCAATGATAATACCTGTCACAATGGAGACCAAAATAACATCATGAACAGTTTTGAGGATGGGACTCAACATAATGACAAATTTATAAACACCCCAAGGGTATATCTATGTGTCAGTAAAGAAAGTACACTGGTGGAACTATAATACTCACAGTGGTGCTCCCAATTTTCACCAAGGAATCACATGGGAATTGTGAGACAGGGAAGTGCTCATGCACAACCACAGATCCCGATTGCAGGGATTAGAGGGTGATACATGCACAAACACCTAGAAAAATACACAACATATACAAATGTATGTGAGAGACAGAGAAAGAGATACTTAGAGAGACAGAGAAAGAGAGACTGAGTGAGAATGGGAGAACTCTACCAATTGGATGCTGAACAAATGCATGCAGGTGTGTCCTCTCAGAGGGGAACAAAAGGAGCAGGGATCAGTCTCAGTTCCTGTATCCACACATTTAGATGTGTGACCAGGCCTCTCCAATTGCTGCTTGGAGAATCAAATGCACAAGGCTTTTAAAGCAAGTAACAAAAAATTAATTCAAACTCACAGCAACTAACATCTCACACTAGACAGCACTTGATAGAATCTCTTCAAATGCATGCTGGGAACTCACATACTACTGCCTCAGTCCATGAGTTCTATGACTCATGCCACAGGCTCTGTTTTTGTTTCTTTTTAGAGAAAGCAGAATAGTCTATGTCCTCATGACTTTCCTGTCCACATTTGAGGTTCTGCCTTTGGGAGGAGTTCAGAGACATGATTTTGGCATACCCTGAAGGCATACCCTGAATATACAGCCTACCAGAAACACAGACCTTATATAAAATGAATGAATGATGACAGAGTGGACCTGAGATTGAAACCACAGAGTTTGAAAAAATGAATACCTATTCTTCATGCTCTCTTCTGTGATAAAGATCAGGCAATCTCACTGTTACTTTCTTTCAATGGTCATTTTCTGTAGCTGACTGGTCAGGCTGCACCTTCTGCTTCATCTGCATCTTGGTGAGGAAGGTTTGGTGGGATGGTAGCTCTCTGGTGCTCCTTTATGTTCATCTGTAGGTAGATGAACATAAATGAACTTGCAGTATCACAAGGCAAAGATAATGGACAGACCCCACTGAGTCCTAATCAAATGTTTGAGAAAGCTTGTTTACCAGTGACTCGGTGACACCACAAATTATTTTGTCCTGTGCTTCAGATGCCCCCTCTGGGGATCTCAGCTCTCTCCTCGATTTGAAGGAAAGTGGTTATCCCAGCTATCTGGTTTTCTCTGCCCTCATAGCACATGCTCCAAGTAACCAAGCAGATAGCCTCTTCAGGCTCATTCACAGCTGCAGACTCAGAATTCAACTTGGCTGCAGAGTCCACAAGCCTGTGGGTTTACAAGTCAGGAAAAAATTGCCGTAGTTCAAAATCACCCCAGTCATTTAGAGGTTCCCCAAATATCTTGACAGGTCACTCTAACCATATAACTATTGATGGAGAAGACATATAAGGGCAGAATATGGTCACCAGATTCAATAAGTCTCCTCACTGACAACTGAGGAACACAGAGCAGCTGGGAAGTAACTAAAGTTAGCCACTGTGGTTGAAGTAGAGTGATATCCTGCCTAGAAATGGACACATCTCATTAATCCCTCCCGCTTTAATGTCGGTCTCATGTTCACACATCAATGCCTATCTACCAAAAGGAATGAAAACCAAGAGTTCCCAGCATAAAGCATTGGCCTTACCAGTTCCCGGCTTCTGAGCCAGAACAATTAATATCCTGGAATCCTTGAATTTCAAGAGGCATGAAAAGCAGGAAGTTCTGTTGGTTCCCAGAGACTCCAGCTTTCTGTTCCCCATTACTGGAAGATTCAGCACAAGCCCACTTCCTCCAGGAAGATTCCCTTTTCTTGCACAGAACTCATTACATGATTCTCTTGACCATTTCTTTCTTGACGTTTTACATTGTGGCTGAAGGTCAGCTTTCTTCTGTCACTCTCTGGTTTCTCTAACCTCTCCATTCTCTTTCTGAATAAGACACTTCAGTATGCCATCATGTTCATCAGAAAATGGTGAAGGCACTGAATAAACTTCCCAAGGACAGTGGGTGTTGCCACAACATAGTGACATCACAGAGGATGCCAGGGCTCTCCAGGATACATTAGAATGTCTAGGGAAGAGCTGCAGATGTCATGGGAACTGAGATTGCTAAGAGCTTTCCTTACACTAGATGTCAAGTTGTCCTTTGCAGGAGCCTCTGCTGGGATAAAAGGGAAGCCCTTCAGCATCCCCTTCATCCAAAGCCAGAGATCTCTCTCTGATTGATTGAACATCCTTCAATTCTTTCCCTGTGTAGAACTGAATCTTTATCTCCTACTGAAATTTTATGTACACAAGGTAATAATATCATAGAAATTTATATATGCTAAAGTTCATTATAAGTACCTGCAACTGAGGTGACTGGCCACACTAGTGGAAACCCATGAACTGTTGACTGGTGGCTGTGGAGCCCCCATGAAACTGGACTAGGTCCTCTGGATACAGAAGATGGTTGTTTGGTTCTGGCTATTACAAATAAAACTGCTATGAACATAGCTGAGCATGTGCCCTTGTGGTATGATTGAGCATTCCTTGGGTATATGCCCAAGAGTGGTATAGCTGTGTTTGGGGGAGATTGATTCCCAATTTTCTAAGAAATCGCCATATTCATTTCCAAAGTTGAAAAGTACAAGCTTGCATTCCCACCAACAATGTAGGAGTGTTTCCCTTGCTCCACATCCTCTCCAGTGTTTTTGACCTCAGCCATTTTGATGGGTGTAAGGTGGTATCTCACAGTCCTTTTGATTTGCATTTCCCTGCTGATTAGGGAGGTTGAGCAATTTTTTAAATGTCTTTCAACCATTTGAGTTTCCTCTGTTGAGAATTCTCTGTTTAGCTCTATAGCCCATTTCTTAATTGGACTGTTGGATGTTTTGATGTCTAATTTCTTGAGTTCTTTATATATTCTGGATATCAGCCCTCTGTCAGACGTGGGGTTGGTGAAGATCTTTTCCCATTGTGTAGGCTGTCACTTTGTCTTGTTGACTGTGTCCTTTTCTCTACAAAAGCTTCTCTGGTATAAGAGGTCCCATTGATTGATTGTTTCTCTCAGTGACTGTGATACTGGTGTTATATTTAGGAAGTGATCTCCTATGCCAATGCATTCAAGACTACTTCCTACTTTCTCTTCTATCAGGATCAGAGTAACTGGATTTATGTTGAGTTACAAATATATATAAATTTTGATATAAAATTCATACTTTAAGGAAAGTTTAAAGAATCAAAATAGCATCAAAGTATTATGAGAACAGTGGCAATAGAATTGTCCCTTAATTTTGGCTTTCTTCTGCCCCATATCAGTTGATTCTTCAGACATGATACAGAGATTATGCATTTTCTTTTTAACAACATGCTTGGCTTTAAAGAAGGAGAGAGTCATTATCTAACTCCAAAGCCAGCTTTAATTTTTAATTGATCTGGGACTACATAAACACCATTTGTGATAAGTGTTTGTAGAGAAGAGCAAAAACAATCATTTAAGAGGACCTATGAATTTTATGTGTGATGTAATACCAATAGGCCAAGTTACTTTAAATTGGATGGTCATGCTGGTTGAGGAACTATCACCTCTTCTAATTAAGAGGTCTTTCTTGTTCAAATCGAACTTTTATCAATTTTTTTTCTGGAGCTGAGGATCAAACCTAGGGCCTTGCGCATGCTAGGCAAGCACTTTACCACTGAGCTAAATCTTCAAGCCCATAATTTTTTTTTGGTTTTTTTCGAGACAGGATTTCTCTGTGTAGCTTTGTGCCTTTCCTGGATCTCGCTCTGTAAACCTGGCTGGCCTTGAACTCACAAAGATTCGCCTGGCTCTGCCTCACAAGTGCTGGGATTAAAGGCATGCGCTGCCGCAGCCGCCGCCGCCGCCGCCACCACCACCACCACCACCACCACCACCACCACCACCACCACCGCCCGGCCCTTTATCAATTTTGATGGTATTTATAGCTTACCTTCTCTGATAGAAACAAAAGCAAAACCTCATCCCCAACGTAACACATATCCTAGTTTCCATTCTGAGGTCAGCACATCCTTTAAATATACAGGCTGATTTAACTCTGTAGTTTTTTTTTTAATGTCCAATGTCTCTCTGCAGTTATTATTCCTTTCTTATTAGCATTGAGAAAATACAAAGTTAATAAAGCATTATGTAATCTATTTCTGGGGGATTTTGTTGCTCCTTTTTGTTTATTTAGCATACCCTTTAGAGTTCAAGTTGATGTTTCTATGACTATTTCTCCTATAGCATTGTGTGGTATACCTGTAATATGTTTTATATCATAATAAGCAAAAAACTGTTTCATTTTACCAGAGACATAGGCTAGATATTGTTAGGTTTGACATACATAGGTATACCCATGATGGCCATAACTTCTAGTAATTTCTGGATTATAGAATCAATCTTTTTGAAACTCAGAGCAGTTGCTCATGGAAATCCTGAGTAGGTATCAATGGTGTGGTGCACATGTTTCAATTTTCCAAATTCTACAAAATGAAATGCATCCATCTGCCAGATTTCATTCCTCTGAGTGCCCTCCCTTTCGGTTACATCCTTTGGGTAGTGGAGTCTGATTATAAAATGAACAAGTAGGATATTTCCATATAATTTCCTTAGATTGTTTCCAGGTTATGGAAAAATCCTTTTTTAAAACCTCACTATTGACATGATTTTTTTTATGAAACTCTGAGGCTTCCTGTACATTTCTTATCAATAGTTGATCAATCTCCTCATTTTCTGGTGCTAAAGGGCCTGACAGACTCATATGGTATTGGATGTGAGTTATATATGAGGGATACTTCCTGTTTCTGATTATATCTTATAAATAAATAAATAACATAGTTAATTCTGACTCATCAGGGATAAATTCTGCAGTTTCAATATGTAGGACCACTTTTTCTGCATACTGAGATTGAGTAACTATGTCGAGAGTTTCTGAAGAGAGGAAGTAATAAGGCAAGGTGCATAGAGGAGCTAACTCTCTCTTTTGGCACTGGATTTCATAGGGCTAAGATGTAGTAGCTTGCTCTCTACCTCTCTAATCTTTCAGCTTTTACCCCAATATCTGGCTCTTGGTTTTTTATTAATAAGACCTTTTAAGATCTGTGTTGCAGGGAAGTGGCTTAACTGCTCCTTGAACCCAAAGAACCTTTATATAAAGAAGTCTGTAACAATGTAGTATGCTTTGCAGATGCTCCCTTGTCTATTGCTCAGCTGTATATAAGCACTGGGTAGAATAAACTGGATACAACAGTATTCAGTGATAGTCCTCCCAAATCTATCCTATGTCTCTGTGTTTCTTGTATGTGTCTGTTTTTTCTGTCTTTTCTTAATCTACACTCCCCTATTCAGGTATTGTTTGACAGGTTGGATGGTCCTGACAAGGGTCTGAGAATATAAATGTCTGATGACATAAAGGCTTGCATTATATGGGTCTAAAAGTTCCAAATAAGGTCATAAATTTTTATTTCTGTTCCTAGTTTATATCTGTCTCCACAGGTTTGCACTTTGCTGACAGACCCATCCAAGCATCAATTGTAAATGACAACCTGCTCCATGTGACTATGAGCCCTGAACTTCCTGAAAGCTGATATAAACTAATCCAACTGATGCAAAGGCTGTTTCTTCAGCTGGTCAATGAACCAGTGGTTTCTAAATTGCCTCCTTACCTTTGACTAACATTCTAGCCTCCCAAGGCCCTGACAATGTCAGGGACAAGGACAGAATCTCTAAGGACAGGCAACTAGATTATCTTACAGTCAGGTTGACTAGCAACAGGACATTGAGGCAGAGCCCTTGACACTTTCAACCTGTAAACATCCTATACAAACATCCTGTTAGATTGCCCCACCTTATGCAAATAACAGCTCCTTGCTCCCCCCACCTTGCAGGAACTATATAAACCCTCTTGGAGAAAAATAAAGTGGCACCTTGATCAGAATCTAGACTTGGTGTACTTCCTTTGTATCTCCTATCCCTATCATTCCGTCCTTAGGGTGATCGAGAACCCATTGAAGCCCTGCAGGTGGGGAAACTGGCACCCAACGTGGATGAAACCACCCCTGAAATCGCCCGGTTCAGGATGAGATCCCGGAGGAGAGCGGAGATGATGCAGGTAAGAAAGTGACAAGCCATGGGACAGGCAACTTCGTCACAAGGTTTATTTCTGGCCTAAATGTGCCCCTCAAGATACAAGGAACTAGGGTAAAGAAAAAAGACCTCAAAGCCTGTGATTATTAATGACATTCTCAGGGTCTACAAATATTCTCCTGACATACAAAAGCTTATTTATATAGGAGAAAAAATCTTCAAAGAAGCCTTTCTCTCCCCCTCTACCTGCCCTAAGACACCCCCCCCCCCCCCGAGCGCTTTCTGGTCACGACCTGCACTCTATGGAAGAGGCAATGCTCATGACTTTTAAACCTAACAATCCCCAGGAGTCCGCTCCTGCCCATCCTCATCCCTCTGTTAATTTGACCTCTATCTCCCCTCTAGACCCCACCTAGGAGGCTTCCATAGAGAAAGGGGCGGCCTGTTACCATAATCCAGACTGGCCCCCTGCAAAAATCTCCCCTTAACACAGAAGTCCTTGGGCCCTTTTATACCACCTCAAAAATCTCCAGCAGTTCCCCCTTCCACAATGCCCCCTCCCTATGTTTCTCCATCTTCCCATTTTTGTGGGTCTATTCTTGATGAGTTGGCTCCCCCTGTCCCAGATCTCGGCTCACTGAGACGGGCCCACCAGTCTCGTAGGGAACATGTTGAGCTTTTAAGGGAATTGAAAACTCTTGACAAAGAATTTAAAGATCTTGCCCTTTAAATGGTGGCTCCTGGTCCGCTAAAACCATCTCAAAAATCTAGTAAATCAAAGAGTAAGCTTCAGCCTGTCCTGGCATTTCCTGTTACCAGAAGCCAGACCTCTGGGGACTCATCAGAGGTGGCTGCCCAGAGCGGCCCATCAGGGGGTTTGAAAGATCAAAATGAGGAGGGGGAGGAGGGGAGGTGGAGGCAGAGGCAGAGGAAGACCCGTCACAAGAGGACCCCCCCCCCAGGACAGACTTATCACAAATTAAATTTCCGCCTAGTTGAAAAGCTGAAATCCGCCTGTGCTCAGTATGATCCTATGGCTCCTTTTACCTTAGCCTTGGTGGAAAACCAGAGCGAACATTGGTTGACCCCTAATGACTGATATTTTCTTGCCCATGCAGCTCTTTCTGGGGGTGACTTTGTCCTCTGGAAAACAGAATTCACAGAAAATTGTTGAGAAGTTGCTCAAAAAAATACTGAACAGCCGTCCTCAAAAACTTGGACACTAAAGAAACTCCTCAACAACCCCCCTTACGATACAAACGCAGCACAGGCAAAATTCCCTCCTGGCCTCCAGACCCAGATTCAAAACGCGCAGGTCCAGGCCTGGAAACGCCTGCCCCAAAAGGGTTCGGCTACCACCTCATTAGCGAAGATTCGTCAGGGCCCTGATGAACCTTTTAGTGAATTTGTCTCTCGCTTAAATGATGCAGCTGAGAGACTTTTGGGGCCCAATGAACACGAAAGCACCTTTGTTAAACACCTGGCCTTTGAAAATGCAAACCCAGCCTGCCAGGAAGTCCTCCGCCCTCATAAAAACAGAGCGGACCTGTCTGAATATGTGAGACTCTGTTCAGGTGTTGGCACCGCCCATGCCATGGGATTAGCTATAGGTGCTGCCCTCAGGGCTTCACAACAGCCTGAAGCCTGCACCTGTTATTTCTGTAAACAACCAGGACATTTCACTAGGGAATGTCCCCAGAAAGGTCACAGGCTCCTGCCCTTAGCCCAGCCGGCTCAGGAGGCCATCTCTATGAGGCCCCTGCCTTCCACTCTCTGCCCCCCCCCTCCCCGCTGCAACAAGGGCCGTCATTGGGCTACAGAATGCAGGTCAAAAGTCAATTATCTCAATCAGCCCCTTCCTCCGTGGGTGCCAGGAAACTTCCAAAGGGGCCAGCCCCTGGCCCCAATGCCTCCAAGAGCGCACCCTGGGGCCTTGAGGTCCGCTCACCTCCTGCCTCCCCAGCCTCAACAAATTCTCCTGCCCCAGTTCCATTCTCTTTCCTCCAGAGAACAACTCCAGGCAGTGCCAGATTGGACTTGTGTGCCACCGCTGAAACAGTATTAAATTCCCTTGATGGGGCTCAGGTCATCCCTACTGGGGTGGCAGGGCCCTTACCTCCTAATGTTTGCGTGTTTGTCCTTGGCGGTGCTTCTGTGGCCCTCTGAGGGGTCCAGCTCTACCCTGGCATAATAGATAGTGATTTCTCAGGTGAAATTAAGATTCTGGCCACTGCTGTAAACAGCATTGTCACAATTCCTCAAGGTATGCGCTTGGGACAGCTAGTTCCTCTACTCTCCTCTGTCTGTGATAATCCCTCAATTACAAACACCCCTCCGGGTGGATTGGGCTCCTCAGAGGCCTACTGGGCCCAGCCTGTTACTCAGGATCGGCCTACTCTCACCCTTACTATAGAGGGAAAGAAGTTTCAGGGTATCTTGGATACAGGGGCAGATACCACAGTCATTTCACTGTCTCACTGGCCATCTGCTTGGCCACTGGTTCCATCCCTCACCGATTTAAAAGGAATCGGTCAGTCTAATAATCCTTTAATTAGTTCAAGGACACTTTCCTGGAAGGACGAGGAAGGAAACCAGGGGACTGTCACTCCTTTTGTGGTTATGGGCCTGCCTGTTAATCTTTGGGGTAGGGACATACTTTCACAAATGCAAGTAATGTTATATAGCCCAAACTCTACAGTCACACAACTAATGCTATGCATGAATTATATCCCTGGCACAGGCTTGGGTAAGGAAGCTCAGGGGAGAGTCCAACAAATTCAGCCCATTCCCAAGGAGGATAGACATGGGCTGGGATATTCAGGTTTTTAGTAGCGGCCACTGACCCTCCTGTACCCCATGCAGACAAAATTATCTGGATGACCCAGACCCCTGTCTGGGTGGATCAGTGGCCCCTTACTCAGGAAAAGCTACAGGCCTCCATTATGCTTGTACAGGAGCAGCTTATGGCTGGCCACATTGAGCCTTCCAACTCCCCTTGGAATACAACTATATTTGTTATTAAAAAGAAGTCAGGAAAATGGAGGCTCCTTCAAGACTTAAGGACAGTAAATAAGGTAATGAGGCCTATGGGGGCAGTTCAGCCTGGATTGCCTTCGCCTGTGGCTATTCCTGCTAAATTTTACGACATGGTCATTGACCTTAAAGATTGTTTCTTTACTATTCCCTTGCACCCCAAGGACAGAGCCTATTTTGCATTCAGCCTTCCCCACCCCAATTTTCAGGGACCCATGCTTCGCTACCAATGAAAAGTATTACCCCATGGCATGGCCAACAGTCTTACTCTCTGCCAGAAATTCGTGGCTCAGGCTGTGGACCCTGTCAGACTTAATTGGCCCCAGATATATATCTTACATTGTATGGATGACCTTCTCGCTGCACCTGACCCCATCTCCCTTGAGCAATATTTTTCAGAACTCAGTAGAGCCCTTAATGGACTGGGACTACAGATTGCTCCAGATAAGGTCCAAACCCAGGATCCTTTCAGTTACCTGGAGTTGGAACTTCATTCAAACCATGTCCTCATTCCTCGCATCCAGTTACGCACTGACCATCTCCATACCCTAAATGATTTCCAACAATTGCTGGGCCATATCTAAGGCTTAGGTCTTATCTTAAACATCCTATGTATTCTCTCCTTCCCCTCTACGAGATCCTCCGGGGCAACCCTGACCCCACATCACCCTGTGTGCTTTCCCCTGCAGCCAACGAGGCTTTGATTCAGATAGCCATTGCCATTAACCAACAGTCTTGCTTTCAGATTTCCTATGCCATACCTCTATATTTTATAGTTCTGCCCACACCACACACACTCACAGGAGTCTTTTGGCAACATGCTCAAGAACCAAAACTTAAAGGCAAGATACTCCTCTGGGTCCACATGCCTGCTGCCCTTTCGAGAGTCATTTCTGTCTTCCCCGAACAGGTGGCCTCACTCATTATGAAAGGATGACTGACCTCTCGCCAATATTTTGGTAAGGACCCTGTTATCATACTCACACCCTATTCCAAGGATCAAACCCAATTTTTTTCCAAACCTTAGATAAATGGGGGGTTGCCTTGGCAGGGTTTATGGGGACCTTGGATAATCACCTCCCAGATGACCTCTTGCTCCATTTTGCCCTGCTACATCCCTTCATCTTTCCAAAAATTACAAAAACTGGTCCCATTTCTCGTGCACTTACCATCTTTACTGATGGTTCCGCTAATGGTTTTGCAGCCTTTGTGGCCCAAGGCCACCCTACCTCCTCCCTAACGCCTTTCCAGTCCTCGCAGTTGGTTGAACTTTCAGCAATTTTAAAGGTTTTTCAGACCTATTCTGATCAACCAATTAATATCTATACAGATAGTGCCTATATTGCCTTTTCCATCCCCTTGTTAGAAACCTCTCCAGTCATAAGGCCTACCTCCAACACCACCACATTTTTCTCCTAGATTCAACAGCTTGTCCTGACCCGCCAACACCCATTTTTTTATAGGCCATATTAGAGCCCATAGTGATCTTTCTGGACCGTTAACCGATGGTAATACACAGGCCGATGCCGCCACCAGGGTAACTTTCCCTGTCATGGTTGGCTCAGTCCTTCAGGCCCAAACTGCCCATAAGATCCACCATTTAAATTCTCAGACCCTCCGTCTTTTTTAAGATCTCTAAACAACAGGCCCAAGAAATTTTCAAACAATGTCCCTCTTGGGTTGTTTCTCACCCTGCCCCACACTTGGGAGTCAACACTCGAGGCCTCCTTCCCAACCAAATGTGGCAGACAGATGTTACTCATTGCCCCGAATTCGGCAGACAAAAAATTATCCATGTCTCTATAGATACCTTTAGTGGCTTTAACTTCACCTCTCCTCATGCTGGGGAAACTACAAAGGATGTTCTTTCTCACCTGATTCTTGCCTTTTCTGTCTTGGGAAAACCAGCTAAGATAAAGACAGACAATGGCCCTGCTTATACCAGCACAGGCTTCAAAAAATTTTGTGATAGTCTACAAATTATTCATACCACAGGGATACCTTACAATCCCCAGTGACAGGGCATAATAAAATGAGCCCACCAGGCCCTAAAGACCTGGTTGGTTCACCTCAAGTCTTCTAACCTTCATTTTACCTCCCCCAGAGATCAATTGAGCCATGCTCTGTTTGTTCTCAACTTCCTCACCTTAGATGCTGCAGGGCACTCTGCCACTGACAGGCACTGGCACCCTTCTCCAGATGCCACCTGGCCACTAGCCATGTGGCGATATCCCCTCATGGGGCTTTGGAAGGGCCCCGACCTGGTCCTTATATGGGGATGAGTTTCGGCCTGCATTCTTGACCAGATACACTCTGCTCCCAGATGGTTACCAGAACGCCTGGTTAGAGCTGTAAATATATCTGATCTGCCCAGGAGAGATAGCTCCTCTCCTGAGGAAACTAATTCTGTTTCAAATGCTGTCCCTCAGGCAAGCCCTCCTGGCTGTTGTACTCGCCCACAGCAACCCCCACCAGCCCTTTAGCTCTGTTATCACTCTGCTCAGAGTTTCTGTGGGGGGACAGTGGGAACTTTACAGCAAACTGTTTGAGACATTTCACACAGTATACAAGTCCCATAGTAAATCATGTTCTGGGCTGAGCAGGGACACTGCTTGTCACAAATCCAGTCTGACAGTAGGGGTCATGTTTCCAAGGGCAGTGCTGAATTTTTATCCAAGGTGTCAGAAAGACTTGTCCGACTTGTTGGCCTTGGTGTCACAGGTGGTCATAGCCATGTTGGGCCAGCTTGTCACAGCCTGTGGCTGGTAGGTAGCACAGCAAACAGGGTAGCACCAGAGATGCCACTCAGGGCACTTATATCCATTCCACCTAGACTAACCTATTATTCCTCAGATCATTTCCTAGATCTCTAGGGCGAGAAGCCATGCTGAGATGACTGCCTTGACGGGAGCCTGTTACTGCTATTACCTTAGCAGTCCTTTTAGGAGTTGGAGCAACGGGAACAGGCACAGGAATTGCCTCTCTGGTCCTGTCCAACCAACATTACTCTGAACTTCGACTGTCCATAGACTAGGATATTGCCCAATTTGAACAGGGAATTTCTGCCCTCAAGTCATCTCTTTCCTCCCTAGCTGAGGTAGTTTTACAGAACAGGAGAGGCCTGGATCTCCTATTTGTACTGCGCTCAAAGAGGAATGTTGCTTCTTTACAGACCACACCGGGGTAGTCAGGGACAGTATGGTAAAGGTCAGAAAAGGACTAGAAAAAGAGAAAAAGAAAAGGAGAATAAGAGCTTGGGTGGTTCCAGGATTGGTTTTCCAACTCGCCTTAGCTAACAACCCTTCTTTTCTCCCTCCTAGAACCTGTTGTAGGCCTGCTCCTGGTCCTTGCCTTTGGGCCATGGGCACTTTCCTGGGTCACTCGGTTCATCTGAAGCCAAATAACAGACCTGCTGGCCAGGCAGCTCCAGGTTCATTACCACTGCTTTGATATACAGGACTCCAGGGTTGAAATTTCCCCTGACAGAGATGCCCCACACAGACCCCTTCACTCGGGGGAGGCTGCACCTGTGTGTGGGAAAAAGGCTCGCTCAAGGCATGATTGGAGTGCAGTTGGGACTGCACAGGCTGAGGACCATGGAACACCAAATTCCCAAGAGCCTGGATTATGTGCCCTGTTGCATAGCGGTTGTGCAGTAGCAACCTTGCGCTTACCCATTTCTGCTCCCTCAAAAAACTGCACCGTCCATTGATTCCTGCACTATGGGGAGGCCTGTGGTGCTTGAGTCTGGAGAGACATTCCCTCTTGGAACCTTTTTTCTCAACCTTTAGAGGGATAGGGCCTCTGTAATCCTCCATGCAAAGCCTCTTTCAGAGCCCTCCTTTTAGACCATTTGAACCTGGTTTATGTTGGCCCTTACATTTATTACTAAGAAGGGGGAGATGTCAGGGACAAGGTCAGAATCTCTAAGGACAGGCAACTAGGTCATCTTACATTCAGGTTGCCTAGCAATAGGACATTGAGGCAGAGCCCTTGACCCTTTACCCTGAAAACATCCTATACAAACATCCTGTTAGCTTGCCCCACCTTATGCAAATAACAGCTTCTTGCTCCCCCCACCCTGCAGGAACTATATAAACATTCTTGGAGAAAAATAAAGTTGTACCTTGATCAGAATTTAGACTTGGTATATTTCCTTTGTATCTCCTGTCCCTATCATTCTGTCCTTAGGGTGGTCGAGAACCCATTGAAACCCTGCAGGTGGGGCAATGAGAGAAATTGTATGAACTAACTACAAAGAAGAAATAAGATAGACAAGCTATTGGCTAACGACTTTAATCCCAACACTCTAAAGCTGGGTGAGGTATATCTGCCTCTGAGTTGAATGCCAGAATAGTCTATGTAATCAGGTCCAAGACAGATAGAACCTAGATGAGCAATTGTCTTTGTGGTAAGATGGAAGAGTAACATTGAGTATATGCACAAAAGTGGTATAACTGGATCTTGAGGTAGATTGATTCCCAATTATCTGAGGATATTATATTGATTTCCACAGTGCCTGTATAAATTTGAACCTGTGATAGCAATGAATTCCCTTGCTCCATATTTTTTTCTAACATTTGCTGTCACTTGTGTTATTGATCTTAGCCATTCTTACAAGTGTAAGACAAATGCTCAGAGTCATTTCAATATGCATTTGCCTAATGGCTAAGAATGTTGAACATTTTTTCAAGTGTTTCTCAGCCACTTTAGATTCTTCTACTGAGAATTCTAATTAGAGGTATACCCCATTATAATTGCATTATTTGGTTTGTTGTTTAGTTTCTAGAGTTCTTGATTATCTTTTGTGAGAAAACCCACAAGCACATAGACAAACATGTTGTACTCACTGATACATGAAAATTAGCTGTTAAGTAAAGTACACTCACAATAAAAATAGTTAATCACAGTACAATCCACAGATGCATAGAGGCTAAGTAAGAAGAGCAGCTCTAGGGTATATGCATGAATCTCACTGGGAGAAGTATATAAAATAGATTTTGGGGGTGCACTGGAGGTATTTGTAGATGGGAACAGGATTGGTCAGGTGAGTAAGGAAGGGACAGAGGAGAAGACAGGGAGAGATAATTCCATTAGGGGAGATTTAACAGGAGACATGGACACAGTGCACTGCAAACTTCATGGAACCTAAGAGGGTGACTCTAGTGAGGAGTCCTAGTTATCAAGAATTCAGAGGCTGGCTGGGTAGTGATAGCACATACCTTTAATCCCAGTACTCAAAAGGCAGAGGCAGGGAGATCTCAGTGAGTTTGAGGCTAGCTTTCTCTAAAAAGTGAGTTCTAAGACAGGCTCCAAAAGCTACACAGAGAAAAAATAAACAAACAAACAAAAAGAATACAGAGGCTGAACCAACCATCTTCCCTAACCACACAATACTCCCAGTGGTAGGATTGGGACACCAAGTTAGACACAAAACACTCAGCTAACACTTGTCCTGCCTGAAAGATATGCTGGAGCAATGGTGGCTCAGAGTGTCTAACCAATGAATGACTAGTGTAAATTGTTGCCCAAGCTATGAAAGGAGGCTCATGCCTTACAAAGCCTAGATGGATAGGAGCTGCAATAGGATGGTCCAGAAAACTAGGAAAGGACCAAGTACAACTGACCAAGGAAAATACAATGAGATGATGTATAACTATATTCTATTATAATCAAAGATTTGTGCCTAGCCTAATTGTTATCAGAGAGGCTTCTTTCAGTAGATGATGGGAGCACATGCAGAGATCCCTACCCAGTAATGAGGATGAGCTCTCAGAATCCGGTGGAAGGAGGGAATGAATATTGTAGGATACAGAAGGCTTGTGAAAACAAGGAAATCTTGGCCCATAGAATCAACAAAGCAGGGTGCATAGGGGTTCAGAGAAATTGAAGTGGTAATCATTAAGGCTGTATGGTTCTGTGCCAGGTCATCTGCATATATTCTATGGTTGTTTAGCTTGGTGTGTTTGTGGGACTTATAACTGTAGGAGTCCTGGTATCTGGCTCTTTTGCTTGCTCTTGGGAGCCCTTTCCTCCTGTTGAGTTACATTATCCAGTCTTGATATGAGGGTTTGTTCCTAGCATTATTGAACCTTGTTATGATGTGTTTGGTTGATATCCCTGGGAAGCCTACTATTTTCTGAAGGAAAACAGAGTAGTAGTGGATTTGGAGGAATGAGGATTTCATGGTGGTGACTAGGAGTGGAGAAAGGAGAAGGAAGCTGCAAGTTAGGACGTATTGTATGAGAGAAGAATAAATACCAAGAGAAAAAGAAAAAGAAAAATGCATTTAATCTTAGTACAATGATCCTCATAGTCTGTAACAGTCCCAAACAGCTTAAATGTCCAGTTTCTTTTGACACTCAAGATAATCTCTTGCCAGTCACATTTTGTACAAATCAAGAGACAAGGATTTCCTACAAATAATGGCACAGTATATATTCCCATTCAGAAAAAAAGGAATGTGACTGTGTTCCTGGACCCAACACATGTAGACATCCCCGGCTCATGTGCATATCATACCAGCCAGAAGATTAGGTAGCCAGGCCACCAGCCCATGAAACTTCCACTATCCCCACATACCCACAGACACAATCCTCCACCAACCACACAGCTGCCACTCCCAAATCCATGTCCCCACCCCAAATTGGATGGATATCCTCTGCTCAAAGGCAAGCCACACCAGCCAGAAGAACAGGTAGACAACCTGAGGTAGAAATGCCCTGCTGGACCAGAGGCAATGCCAGCCACTAGAAATCCATGTAACCTGCTCACTTTTGGACATCCTGCAGTCTTTCAATAATCCCCTAACAATATCCTCAATCCCACTTCTCTCTTCATCTCTGTGTTTTTGCCTCAAAATTGGGTTGAATCCTTTCTCTAACAAAGGACACAAAATCTGCCAGATGTCAATGCAGGCCACCTGCCCATAGACCTCCCCTACTTTCTCAATGCCCCCTCAACCCTATCTCCAAACCTCCTCTTCTCCTCCCTTTGGTAATCCCCAAACTTGGGCAGATACTCTCTGCTGGAACAAAGGTAACACTGCAAGATTTCAGGCCTCACTTGAGATGAGAACCCCTGTTCAATCATAGACCACAAAGAAGAGAAGAACAGAGAGCAAATAGAAACCAAGGAATAAAAAACCCATCCAAAAAAAACCAACTGACAAATCAGCACCCAGAGCCACAATCACCTCAAATCCAGATACCTGGACACCAGAATAAGAACATAATCAACATCAGCTGGACCAATCTTTCACTACCAGATTACAACTAACCTACTACAGCAAGCCCTGGATATTCCATCACTGGTAAAGGACAATTAAAACAAACTTTATAAGGAGTTCTTAAAGAGGAAGAGAATGAGTGTGTTTAAAGAAAGCAGAGAAAGGATAAATTTAATATTGGAAAAAAAATTAACAAATCCCTTAAAGAAAACCAAACACAATCAAACAGTTGATGGCAATGAATGATCTCTTCAAGAACTGATAATGGAAATAGAAGGAATTAAAAAATGCAAACTGAAGAAATTCTAGAAATGAAAATCTAGGTATTCAAACAGGAACTACAGAGGCAAGCTTCACCAAAGGAATACAAGACAAAGAATAGAGAATTACAGGCTTTAAACATATGATAGAAAATATGGCTATATTGATGAAAGAAAATGTTAAATTGAAAGATTTCCTGAAACATAAGATCCAGGAAACCTGCAACACTAATAAAAGACCAAACCTAAGAATAATAGGAATAGAAAGAGGAAAATCACAGCTCAAATCCCAGTAAGGATTTTCAAAAAAAATTTCTTAAATAAAAGAACGGAAGAGAGCATAGCCCAGATAATCTACTAAGCAGAGCTCACGGGGCTCACAGGGGCTCATAGAGACTGAAACAGCATTTACTACCTACATGGGTCCACACCAGTTCTTCAACATATGTGTTACCCTTGTATAGCTCGGTGTTTTTGTACAACTCCTCACAGTAGAAGTGGGTGGTGTGGCTCTAACATCTTTGCCTGCTCTTGAAATCCTTTAACTCCTACTAGCTTGTTTCATCCAGCTTTGATATGAGAGTTCCAGCCTAGTCTTTTTGTCACTTGTTATGCAGGGTTTGATTGATAACACTGGGATATCTGCTTTATTCTGAAGGGAAAAGGAGGAGGAGTGGATCTAGTGAAAAATGAAGAAATGGAGAGAATGCAGAGGAGTAGAGGGAGGGAAAATTGTAGTTGGAGTGTATTGAATGACAAAAGAATAAAAAATAAAAAATAAAAAAGAAAGATTGAAATGTGGACACAGTGTGGAAAAACAACAAATCCTTTAGCTCTGTTTCAGACAGGTGTGGCTTCATTCTCAAAGGGCTTAGTTAGCTCTGTCCATGAAATGTTTCTTACATGTCTCTGGCTTGCTACTTCTATCCCTTTCCATATTAAAAAAGGAGAGACAGAGACAAAGAGGCAGAGAGACACAGAGAAGAGAGAGAAACAGAGAAAAAGAGAGGAGCTCCCAAAAAACTCACTGAACTGGAACTTACAATGTCCCCAACATTGTAATAAGGCTCTGTATTAATTAAGTGTAGCTCTCCCTCACAAAATGACACTTTCCCAAAGTCCCTACTTCCTACCAGTATCTGTGTTAAATCCATTTTAAAAAATCTCTTTTTTTTCCAAGTCTGGACACATGAAGCAGAAACTGGTGGATCTCTTCAAGTTCCAGGACTAGCCTATCTACTACTTAGTGAGTTCAAGGCAAGACAGGGTTAGAATGTCAGACCATGTCTCAGAACACATGCACTCAAAAATCTCTACTCAATAAACTTCAGGGCTGTTAAAAAGGTTTGACAAATAAAGTACTCACCTTGCAACTATCCCTTTACTTCTGTCTTTTAAAAACAGTTGCCACAATGCATGCTTCTAATCCAGTAATTTTAAGGCAAGATAAAAGGTAGACAGAAGAAATCTTGCAAGTTTATTTACATATGGTAGTAAACTAGGGACCCTGTCTCAAACATACTGAAGGGAAAGGACCAATAAGCAAAATGTTCTCTGACTATTATAACTAAACCACAAAACACATGCATGCCTATCCACACATAAATTAGCACACAGATAAAATGTGTCATAAGCAAATAAATAATAAAATTACAATTGGATGATATGGCACATAACTTTTATTCCAATAATTGGGCAGCAGAGGTAGGCAGAGTTTTGAGAGTTTGGGGACAACCTCATCTATATTCTGAGTTCAGGGACAGCTAGAAATACATGGAGAAATCCTGTCTCAAAATAAAATTTCAATTTTGATTTGTATTGTCTCATCCTGAAATCATTTTTCAAAATGAATTGAAGTGTCCCAGTTTCATCTCAGCAGAGGTCTCATGGTTCAGGACAATATCTCTTAAAGTAATTTCAGGTATCAGCCACTGGTCCCTGTCAAATCATTCTCAGAAACAAACATAGCTTAGTATGGTAGCAGAGCCAAGCAGTTCTCCTTGAATTCAAGACATTTTAGTCTATGAAGGGAATATGAAAGTAAGACATTCCTAACTAACACACAGAAACACACATACACACACACACACACACACACACACACACACACGCACACACACGCACACACACACACACACACACACACACAAATATAGTTGAATATACTTTGCTTTGTTGTTTGAGACAAGATCTCAATAAGCACAATCTTCACACTGAATAGTTTAATGGATAATATATATGGAATATTTTAAAACAAACCCCAGAAAACATTTAATTCTAAAATATTGGCTCATTATTCAAAGCATGACAATTTTCTGAACGAGAAAGACCTTTCAAACAATGGTCTTTACATTTCCATAAACTTCAGTAGATCTGGAAGTGGGAGAAAATTTACACTGTTTACATTCCTAGGTTGTTTCTCCTCCATCCAATCATTCTATGAAATTAATATTCATCTTTTCTGGAACTTCTTCTAATTTAGAAACATTTTAACTAATTTATTTGTAAATTGAGGTATTTACAGATTTTGTTTTAATGGTAAGACTCCAACTATGGAAGCTGCAACAATTCCTATAAAAGTAAATATTGTAGCTACCAGTTACCCAATGAATTTTTAAGAATATTTTTCTAAAATAGCTGGAAATTCTCCAAGTATTATAGAAATTTTTGGAATTTCCCTGTATTTTTAATTTTACTGGAATCAAAACAGAAGGAGATTGTTGATAAACAATTTTACTATTATTTATTATTCTATCAACACTTTGAGTTAAATACCTGTTGTTTTATGTTACATAAAATGAAGAATGACTATAGTGGATTACTAGGATTTCTATTAATAAAACATGAAGAAAAATCACATAAGCCTAGAATCATAGATAATATGATTCTATCAAAAAAGAAAAATTAGCAGTGTTTCTCAAAAGTATTTCCTCACTAAAGAATAATGAATCATGTACTGACTAAGTTAGGGCTTCTATTGTTGTGAAGGGACACCATGAACATGGCAACTCTTACCAAGGAAAAATATATAATTGGCATGGCTTACATTTTTAGAGGTTTAGTCCATTATCACCATGGTGAACATAACAGCATGTAGGCAGACAATGTGCTGGAAAAGGAGCTGGGCATTTACACCATGACCTACAGGTAATCTGGGAGACTGGACATAGTTTAAACATATATCAGATCTCAAAGCCCACCTCCACAGTGACACACTTCCTCCAACAAAGCCACACCCTCTAATAGTGCCAATCCCTATGAGCTTATGGGGGAAAATTCCATCCAGACTACCACAGTACTAAGTATTAATGTTCACAAAAAAGTACAATATGTCCTGTGTGAGAAAACAATGAACCCATTCTATTGAGAAAGACTAAAAGTATAAGTTTGTTTCTATACCATAATTTATTAGACCATGAAAATTTTGGTAGGGCCCACCTAAGTCCCCATGATAGATTAAGTAAAGTATTCAGCTTACATTTAACCCAATGTGGGAATAATGACAAGGTTGCTCCTTGTCCTTGAAGTGAACAGGGAGTCTAGTAGTGCATTTCTTCAGCAAATGTACTTAGAACAGGTGAGCAGCCTTGAGGAAGGAGTCTTAGTACCTTAGTTAGAAATTAGCTGGGCAGTGGTGGCGCATGCCTTTAATCCCAGCACTTGGGAGGCAGAGCCAGGCAGATCTCTGTGAGTTCAAGGCCAGCCTGGGCTACCAAGTGAGTCCCAGGAAAGGCGCAAAGCTACACAGAGAAACATTGTCTCGAAAATAAAAAAAAAAAAAAAGAAATTAATAGTGTGAACTTTGTGTGATGACCATCAGCATCATAAAATATAATTTTTGTCACACTAACTACACATATTTTTCTTGCTCATGACATTACTCTTTGCCCCAGTTCTTGCCAGTACTTGTTATCAGTTGTTTGGCAGGTCTTTGCATTCTGAATGTAATTACCACAACTCTTTCCAACGGACCAAAACCACAATCTATAGAAACAGCAATAATTTATAATATCAACAAGCTCCATAATTCTCATAATAGCCAATATAACAAGAGTTTTAAATACAAAATAGTAAATGCCTCAAACAACAGTAATGAGTTTATTTGCCTTATAACATTTCCAGTTTTACCAAGGAGCTCACCTGTGAGGATCACCCATGCTGTCTCAGGAACATCCAAGACTGTAGCAATGTCTGAAGTTTCAGAAGCAATGGGGGCTCCTGGAAAGCTAAGTATGGCAGCTGGGCAACCAAGAAGTATTTGAAAGGCATATGGAATCAAAAAAGGATCTGGAGATTGGATTATAGACTGAAGAATCAGAAGACAACTGGGTGGCAGGAAAATCTTAAAAATGTGGGTGGATTTCTGTCTCACTTTTCCTGCATCAGGTTCTCACCTATTTGACCATGAGAAGCTCTTCATACATTATTCCCACCACCCAGCTACTTCTAGCAACTACAGCAGCAACACTGTGACCTTCACATCTCTGGGTTTCATCATCAGCTTTGGTTGACTCCTTGTCCAGCTAGATCCAGGTCCAGGGGTTTCAAGGGAGTAGTTCCAGGGCTGCAAATGATTAGGCCAGGTGACAATCCATGAACACCTCCCTCAGCTCCACAGATATTTGAGATTGGCAAGAGAAGAGAAGTATTTGCACAAGGCCTGTGAGCTTTTGCAGCCCTGCATTCCTACTTCCCTGGGCCAAGCCCACAAATCACCTACTAAACACACCCTCTCCCTGAGACAAACTCAACAGAAATTCCTCCAGTCCTCTCCTCAGAAGCACTGCAATCTCCAGATGCATTTCCCAAGGCAAGTCCCTCAGACACACCCACAAAACGTGCTCACAGACATTCCTCTTCCCTGAAAATATCCTTCCAGACACTATTTTTTGCCTGACTCAGAGGATATGGAAATTCTGTGGTGACATCAGTTTTTTGGTAAGTAGCAGAATGGGGAATGCTTAGCAGCCAAACTGGACAGCTGCTCTAAGATCAAGGCCAGAGGAGACAGCATAGCAGCCCATCCACTACAACCACAGGGTTCTGGAAGAGGAGAACTACTCCATAGCTGCATTCATACAGGAGCTGGGAACCCAAAGCCACAGCTGACAAAGTACACAGATGCTGAGCCCTGCAAGAAGATCTCATGTGGAAGAGAAAACATGGCCAGTAGACATAGTAACATAGAAGGTTTGAAGGGATCTAATGAACCGTCTCCCTACACCAAGAACTATGGGAAACTAATGACTATAGAGAGGCAGAATTGTTTTTCCCAGAGATGAGCCTCCTAGCTGGTTATCTAAAACAAAGTGGACTGCACTAAAATCATATAAATAGAAAAAATACCAAATGGACTCAGCAGCTCATATTTATTTATGTTCATAGACATATAAATATATATGCAATAGTAATATCAAAAGAGAAAACTCCTTTGAGACAGAGTGAGTGGGGACATGTAGCAGGCTTTCATTTAGGCCACCAACCAGCTCCCAAATCATGACACAAAGACCTCTTATTAGCTATGAATGCTTCCTGATCCCATAGACTATGGCACAAGATGTGGATTCTGCCCTATCCACCCACACTACACCATGCACACCTGAGAAATTTCTGCAGATCAGAAACTGACTTTGTCCCCTGGAACTAAACTTCACCAAATCATACCACTATAGCTGGTTGTAGTAAAGTTAGAAGCATTCTAATGATATAGTGCTGAAAAATAATCCATAACACCATATTTTTACCAGTTTCTAAACTATTTGTAATATTTATAAGACAAACCTGAAAGTGGAGTGCAATGTTCAGAACTTCTAGACATCAGACTTTCAGTTTTCCAATCTGTCTTCTTGCTACACACTGAAAGTTTGGCCATGTGTGCACACTGGACAATGATATTACAAGCATCATATCCTTCCGTGCCAGGGCGGCAGAGTCTCCACATATCCAGGAAATCCATACACAGGAAGGCTCAGAGGACAAGGACTACTGCCCAGGTCACCACATGGACCAACAAAACCACAGTCTGGATCATGGTTCATCCAAGTCCCAGCAGAAATGACAGCTCAGCAGACCTGCTCTGAACATGCTACACTCACCATGGCATGGCTTGGACTTTCTTACAGCTCCCTAGAGCAGAACAAGAGGAGAATCCTGGAAAGAACTTGGAAGCTCCCTCATTGGCTACATTAGCAGTTTCTCCACTGGGTGAGCAGAGTTCAAAGGACTCAGAGAGAAAAAAAACCCTCCCAGGTGGGTCCTTCCACACTGTGATTGCATAGGACACTAACCAGGAGATTTGGTAGTTTAGTAAAATTCCCTAATCTCCTAGAGCACTTAATGTGTTTTTCCAATGCTCAGGGTCCTTTGGGTGCACAGTTCTTTACATACTCAATGTCCACTGCAACCAACCTCTTGCTTCATAGCTGAGAAATCCTGCAACCAAATACAGGTCACATTCAAAAAGTAACTGTTCTTAATAAAAGAAGGCATGGATTAGAACACAATGAAAGGTCTATAGAGGGTATGAAAGCAGGGAAGACATAGTGATAATAATGTAAATATAATCCCAAAACATTTTGTTAAAAAGTTGAAACAGGCTTTATGACCATGTGCTTCAGAACCAGCCATTTGTATTAGAGGACACCAAGTACTCACACCATTTCTCCTGGGGTATACATCTTAAACCTGGAAAACACAGTCATGTTAGGCAGGTAAACATCATTCTATCTAGTTCTATTTCTTAGGTTCAAATGATGTAACTATTCTAATTTGTTTTCATGAAATATAAATTTTTTATCCAGATTCTTGATTGCCTTGTCTGTGGACCCAAGAAATGGCCAGTCAGAACATTTATTGATTTTGTAACATTGATTACCTCACTACTCATTGCTAAGGTCAACTACTATCACATCAGGAAAGTTTTCACCCTCTTTCTTGCTCATCCTCTCTGCTGTGACTACACCTGCTTTATATTGGTCAGTTAACTCAATTCATACACAAGTTCCACCTCATTTGTAAATTCAAAATAAAATCTTGAGAAGTTGGAGGATACTCATTCTCTGGTCTCTTTTTCCTTCCCACAGACCAGTCAAGGCCTAGACTGGAAGGAGTTGCAGGACTCTCTTTCCAGCACTGGAAGGCAGAGGCAGGATTAGGTGTTCAAAGCAATTCTCAATTATATAATGTGAGGCAAGCCTTGGTTACAAGAGATATTGACATGAACCAATGGTTAACAACCTTCCTAATGCTGTGACTCTTTAATACAGTTTCTCATGATGTGGTCATATGCCAACTATAAAATTATTATCACTGCTACTTCACAACTGTAATTTTGTTCCTGATATGAATTATAATATAAATATCTGCACTTTCTGACAGTCTAAGGCCAGTCCTGTGATAGGGTTATTTGATCCCCCAAAGGGAGCCATGATCTCCAAAGTTGAGAAGCACTGCTATAAACTGACATAAATAAATACATAAGCAAACACCAGTTAACAAAAAGGTGGAGTAAAATTCTTAAACTGGGAAACATAGAAAAAATTATCAACAGAGCATTAAAATAAAATGAATATTAAAAATTGATGTTTTAAACTGAAAAAAATATTTGAAAGCATATGTAGCTATACTGACTTTGAATCAGATTAGGCACCTCCATGGTAGAGTGAATACCATTAATAAGAGACTGTATGACTTTGTCCCACATAAAATGATAGCAACTGAGTGTTGTAACACATGGAATTCTAACACATGGAATTACAGCCAGTGTCCTGCATCTCAAATCTCTCAGCTGACTTCACTGTATCAATAAAGATTGCACATATCTCCATAGGAGAATTCACTATTTGGAATCTGAATACTTAAGCAGTTCAAGCTATCCTCCATAAACTGTACACCATCCAATAGTGTCAGTCTTCATTCACATGGGAGGAATCAATACATGCAGGTAAATTATAGAGAAAGTCACTCACCATGCCCCATCAGTCCTTCTTTGTATTGGAGACCCCTGCAGTTCACTGCACTCAATTTCAGTCTGTGATCAAGCTATAGCCCAGTCTAATGCCCCCTACAGTGTACCCTGTCTGCCCTGTCTGCAGGCCTGAGCCCTGTCTGCATGTCAATTCCACTCTTCATCCCCTTCTGGTCTGAAAGAAGAAGCCATTTTCCACACACATTTCCTTTCCCTGTTGTGCAATGGAAAGTCCACTATGTGACTCAAAGTGGTAATTTTAGAACTCTGTGGTGGTGCAGACATTTAATACAGAATTTAGGGTGATTAGTTGGAGATAATAAAGGCAATGCTTTGTGGGGATACAGACAGGGTTCAAGTCCACCTCAACCAATGTAGGTGATCTTGACTTAAAACTGCTTTTCAAAAAGACTGGAGACTCCATGTTCTAGAATTTATAAACCTCCATGGCATACCAGGACTTAATGTTAGTTGTGACCCTGTAACTGTCTCTTGAGGAGCATGTTAGAGGCCAGGATTTTAGTAGAAGGATGGGCCTTTCTACTGGTTGTAAATCAAGGTTGTCTCAATTGTTAAGGAATGTAGCTGGTTAATCCTGGGGAACAAACTTTTACATTTTATCATAGTAATTTCTAACCAGAATGGTTAGCATACTGCTTATCTTTGGGGTATTTGGGATGCAGCCCTCTCTTACCTAAATTCTACTTTGTGAACTAATGTCTCCTAGAACTGGAAAAACCATGTACCATTAATTCTATTACCATGAATTCTACTCTTCTACATCACAGTTTAGCATTGGAGTGCAACTTTACACAGGAAACACTGTTTACAAGCTCCTAAAATTAATTCCACTTAGATTTTAAATCTTAACGTTAAATGTTCAAAGTGTAGAACTTCTGGAAGATAAGGGAAGGACCAAGCCTCTTTCACTTTGGAAATCTGTGTTTCATAGAAACAACACACACACATGGTGATGGCATTTCACAGTGATGTCAACAAGGACATTTCAAAGAACAGTCTAGCTCCCAATGTCTGCACAGGTGCAGCTAACAGAAAGACGTTATTCAGAGGCTGACGGCGGGCCCCAACACATATTATGAGGGACCACATACTGGAGCATGCAGGATGAGCAGGACCATGCTGGTCAATGCAAGACGAAGAAAGAACAAGCAGAACTCTGCATCTGACCACTTCCTCCCACCCAGCAGGGGGAGAACCCAGCACACTGACTCCCATGACTCAACTGAGCACTCCTCCCAGTCTGGGGACAGCAGCCCCTCACTCACCATATTGTAGTTTTCCAGCTCCGCCATGCTCTTTGCTCAGCTCACAGCAACAACAGCAGCAACACTCTCAGCATAGCACACAAAAATGACAGGGACAGATTCTCTTGTTAGCCAATTCTGAGGCAGGAGGCAGGAAAGACTCTGTAGAATTTCTGACTGGCAGGTCGCCTAGAGTGCCTGATTGGCTAGAGAGGCCTGAGTGACAGGAGAAGCTCCCATAGGGTTACACTGGGCTTAAAGACACAGCACAATGATTCCTGATCCTGCCTTCCACCCCAGACCCAGACCTTTTCTGAACCAGCAAAAATTTGCAATTCAATAGCACTTGCCAATGGTTCTAGTAGCAGACAATGTGATCTTCCTGCTCTCCATAGGCACTCCCCTTCTTCCTCCTGGACACAATGTGGCTAACTAGCTTGTACAACCCACTATACTATGTGGGGTGGAGATTCCCTGTCACACAGGTGGAAGAATACCCAGAATATTAACAACTGAAAGAGACTTAACAGACAAAGGGAAATGTTTTTTAGGTGGCTTCACAGGGAGGTCCGTGAATTCAATGTACTTTTTACCTGCTTGTCACAGGGACTTCAGACAACCAGGAAAAAAAGCAGGAACTAGATCACTAACAGGATAAATAGGTCTTTCACCATCAGAGAGCTGGATCATGGCGCTATTGCTTAAGATGTTTTATTCCTGAAATTCAGGGCAAAGTGTTGGCAAACTATGTAACAATAAAGAGTAGTCTTCTTGCAAAGTTGAATACTTAGAGAATAATAGAGCTAGGAAGAAAGCCTTTATGACCACCGTTGTTAGCCAGCACATCTTCCTCAGTGGGGTGATGAAATAAAACTGTATTATTGGATCTCTCCATGTATGTAGAAAGTTGATTTCTTAGAATGTCTTGCAAGTTGTGGTCCAGGTAGTCCAACAATGGCTGCCTTCCAGTGGAAATTTGAAGAAGCCAGTAGTTGTTTATTTCATGAGGCTGCATGTCTCAGCTGGTCTTCAGTATACACCAAAATACCAAGGAAGAAGGATCTAATGCTGAGAAAGTAATTTACTTGGTAGCCAGTGCTAGGGCAAAGAGGCAAAGAGAGAGAGCTTTCTCATTCAGTATGCTTCATATATGCAGGCTGCCACCAGAGATGCAATCCAAATTAAAGGTGGATCTTAAACTTCATTTGATTTTCACTTTTTTGGTGTTTTTGAGACTAGGTTTTTTTCTGTGTAGCCTGGGAACTCCTTCTGTAGTCCAGGCCAGCCTCAAACTTTGGTAAATCCAACTCTTTCTACCTCCTGAGTGCTTTTGGTTAAAGAGTACATAGACACCAAGCAGCTGAAGGTGGATTTCACCTCAAATGATCCAGATGAAAGATGGATCTTTTTTCAAAACATTCAAAAAATCCATCACAGGTATACCCAACTCTTAGGGTTTTAGTTAATTCCACAAGGAATAGGTGTGACTACAAGAATAGCCCTCACAACAGCCAAGAAAGAAGAAATTTGAAAAGTTATTACCTCTAGGAGGCAGAGAAAGCATGCTTTTCCTAAACAAAGGAAGTATGTGGATTTTTGTTGGGGACCAATTCCGGACAGCTGTGTCTTGAACTTTGTGTGACCTTCCTTGCTTTATCAAACCTTACAAAAGCAGGAAGTTCCTGGCCTAGCCTCGGGCTGTACAACTTCCTGGAGTATGTGCTAATCAGCCAGCTGCAGGGGCCTGGGACCAAAGCGACCTCACCCTCCCTTAGGAATTGTCCATCCTTGCTTCCACTGCTTCCCCTCCCTGCCTGAAGCCCTGCTTATAAGCCTCAACACCCAGTCAATAAATGAGACCTCGAAGCAACTCAGACTGACTCTGTCTTCCTTTACGCGCCTGGTCTCCTTTCTCTCTCACCCCCATTGATCTTTCAGGAGGTGCTTCCTCGGGTCTCATCAAATAACCTGGCCCGCGGGACCAGGCAAGTGGCGCCCAAATGTGGAGCTCGAGGCACGGCGACCCACCGGATGACAGCCGAGATAGAGGTCCGGACAAAATTTGGGTAGAGGCGCCTGGACAGCATCACTCGTGCACCGCAGGCGACCTTGAGGTAAGACTTGTCGTCCCATTACCATGGGCAAAGTTCTCTCTAAAGAAGCTCTCTTCATAAAGGAAATGAAGGACAATCTTAGGGAGAGGGGAATAAGAGTAAAAAAGAAAGACTTAATAGAATTTTTTTGTTTCGTGGAGGAGAAATGTCCTTGGTTGGTCATCAATGGCCCAGGCATTCATCCTCTGACATGGAACAAAGTTGGAAAGGACATCAATAGCATGCTTAAAGGTGGGGAAAACATCCCCGATGCATTTTTTAGTTTCTATGGAGTAATAAGAGATATCCTAAAAGATTCAGAAAAGGATAATAGGGTGTTACATTTACTGGCACTCGCAGAGGATCTATTAAATGATGTGTCCTATCCAGAAGAAAAAAAGGGTGAAATAGCTTCAAATAAGGCAGGTCAAGAGAATAAGGAAATTAGCGTCGTAGCCAACACGGACAGACAGGGCAGAATCGATGGCAAAGATGAAAGTAAAAATGGTCTCGTCAATGAGGCAACAGGGGAGGCTGGCTCCCGTACTCCTTCTTTAATAGATGAGCCCGTGTTAGAAAAGGACTTGGACCCCCCCTTAATCAGACCTCCTCCCCCAGTTAGGTCTCTGTATCCTGTTATCCACAGACATAGGGGTGATGATTGGCTGGACCCCGCCTTGGAGGCCAGCTTAGAGGAGGAGGCAGCCCGCTATGACAGAGAGAAATATGATCCACCTAGGTCTCAGGCTCCAACGACCCTTTCGAGGCGCCTCCCGGCTGCCGGGAGACCAAATGTTTTACGATGGTACTTCCCGCCCCCCTATGCTCCTTCCCCACCAGAATTTGCGACTTCTGCCCCATTAGGCTCTCCTTCCCTATTACCCGGGCTCCAGGATTTGCTTGCCACTAAGGAATCCCTCTTAGGCCAAATTGATAGCCTGAAGGAGGTCCTCTCATTAAAGAAGGAACTCAAAGAACTCACTCAGCAGATCCAAACCTTGCAGGCCGATCTCACTGAAATATCCTTAACCCCCAAGATAGGCTCAAAGAAACGGAGCATACAAAGGCGGGCGCCCGCAGTGTCCCTCTCCTTCCCTGTGATGACCCGCTCGGCTGATCAGCCTCAGGAAACAGGGGAGATAGAACAGATAGAAGGAACAGAGGAAGCAGAGGGGCAGCCAGACTCGTCCCAAGACCATGAGGGTGGGGACATGGAAGAGGATGCAGCCTCAGGTTCTGAGGAGGAAGCCGAGGGCCCCCTGGATGAACCGGCCGGTGGCGGGGAGGAAACAGGGAATGAACCAGGGGAACGCAATGGCCGTGGCTCTCAGGGCTCTCGTATTTTTAAAAAATTAAAGCTTAAACATTTGAAGGATCTACATTCGGCTGTTAAAAATTACGGTATTAATGCCCCATTTACAATTTCTGTCCTGGAAGGACTTGGGCAAGGAGGCAGTCTCCTCCCCCATGAATGGAATAAAATTGTCCAATCAGTCTTGACTCGCAGTCAGTTTTTGACCTGGAAGGCTGAATTCATAGACAGAGCCGAAACACAGGCTGCTTTAAACAAACGAAGCCCGCAGATGGCTTCCTGGTCCGTAGATAAATTGACAGGGCGAGGCAATTTTGCCGCGGAAAATAAACAAAGGGGTTTGCCAGCGGGACTCTTGGCACAAACCTCCCAGGCAGCCCTAGCGGCTTGGCGGGCCGTCCCATCCATGGGGTCGGCCAGCACTTCACTGTCAAAGATAATACAGGGAGCCAATGAGCCTTACGCTCAATTTGTGGCCAGATTACTAGAGGCCGCTGAGCGGATTTTGGGGGAGGATGGTGCCGAAAACATTATGGTCAAACAACTGGCCTTGGAAAATGCCAATGCAGCCTGCAGGGCCGCCTTAAGAGGCAAAGCTAAAACAATGGATCTTAATGGTATGATCAAGCTGTGTAGTGAAGTAGACTCCTTTGAGCACAAGATTTCAAAGTCCATTAGTCTTGCCATAGGTGCAGTTCTTCAGCCCATGGCTGGCAGATCAGGAGGAGCTAGAAATTGTTTTAGATGTGGAGCTCCAGGGCACTTCGCTCGTAATTGTCCCACTGGCCCCGATCCTGGGACTCCTTCCCCCAGCCCTGATCCCCCGATCCAGTTCCAGGATTATGCCCCCGGTGCAAACGGGGACGACACTGGGCAAGAGACTGTCGCTCCAGACATGATAGTGCTGGCCAACCCTTGACTGCGGTCCCGGGAAACGGGCTGAGGGCCCCGGTCCGGGGCCCTCCTCCGCAGCGGTCATCCCCGCTCCAGTCAGGGACCAACAACTCGTTTACCAGCCGTCAGCAACAGGGGACTACACGTCCCCAGGGCAGTCTAGCCCACCTTGCTCAAGCCTATCTAGAGCCACCCCAGGCAGTGCCGGACTGGACCTCTGTTCCTCCGCCACCCGGATTGTAACTCCAGAGGAAGGAACAGTAGTGATAGAAACCGGGGTTTTTGGTCCTCCCCCACCCGGCATGTTCTTCCTTGTTATCGGCCGAGCTTCCAGTTCGATACAGGGGCTCACAATCACTCCATCCATAGTCGATGGTGACTACCATGGAGAAATAAAATTCCTGGCTTCAGCCTCTCGAGGCCCAGTCACTATCCCCATGGGTCAACGAATAGCTCAGGCCCTACCACTCCCATTAACCGGGAAATTTCAATATAAAAATCACTCCCGTGGCTCCTCCCATCCTGGCTCCTCTGATGTATTCTGGGTGCAGCAACTGACTGAAAGCCGACCCACTATAAAACTTTTGTTAGATGGGAAACCCTTCCTTGGTCTTCTGGATAGTGGTGCTGATGCTACTGTCATATCGAGAGGACACTGGCCTGCCGCGTGGCCTTTGGAGCCCACAGCCACCCATTTGAAAGGGATAGGACAGACACAAAATACCCTTCAAAGTTCAAAAATATTACAATGGAAGGATCCTGAGGGGAATTCAGGGACCGTGAAACCTTTTGTAGTTGAGGGACTGCCAGTCAATTTGTGGGGCCGTGACATTATGACTCAGATGGGGGTCATCATGATGAGTCCCAATGACAAAGTGACCCAAATGATGTTAAAAACAGGCTTCTTACCAGGAAAAGGTCTGGGGAGGTGAGAGCAAGGACCCACGCAACCTATTATGCCCAAGCCAAAATTGGATAGGAGAGGACTAGGCGCGGGGTCTACGGACCTTTTTTCCTAAAGACCACTGCTCTCCCTGCACGCCACGCCGACAAAATAACATGGAAGTCAGATGACCCGGTGTGGATAGACCAGTGGTCCTTGCCTCAAGAGAAGGTCCAGGCTGCCCTTCAGTTAGTGCAGGAACAGTTAGACCAAGGGCACCTCGAACCCTCCACCTCCCCATGGAATACTCCTATCTTTGTCATTAAAAAAAGGACTGGTAAATGGAGATTATTACAGGATCTTAGAGAAGTTAACAAAACCATGATGCCCATGGGGGCGCTGCAACCAGGGCTACCCTCGCCTGTAGCCATCCCCAGAGGGTACGCCAAAATAGTTATTGATATTAAAGATTGCTTTTTTTCTATTCCCCTTCATACTGCTGATTGTAAAAGATTTGCCTTTTCTATTCCTATTACTAATCAGATTGGACCAAATCCACGCTTCCATTGGAAGGTTCTGCCCCAAGGAATGGCCAATTCACCCACTCTTTGTCAGAAATATGTGGCCCAGTCTATTGACCCAATTAGAATGCAGTTTCCTGAGGCCTATATTATCCACTACATGGATGATTTGTTGATTGCTGCTGAGACAGTGGAAAGGACACATCTAGTAGCGCAAAGCTTGGTACGGGCCTTACAAGATAGAGGGTTTCATATTGCCCCGGAAAAAATTCAAATGCAATTTCCTTTTCTGTTCCTGGGGTTTGAACTTCACCCTGAGCTCCTCTATACTCAAAAGATTCAGATCAGAAGAGATACCCTGCTCTGCCTCAATGATTTTCAAAAGCTTTTGGGGGACATCCAATGGCTATGGCCTTACCTCAAAATGACAAAAGGGGACATACGTCCTCTCGAAGATATCCTTAAAGGAGATCCCGACCCCCTCTCTCCCCGACACCTCACTGCAGAAGCAGAAAGGGTACTTAATAAAGTAGAATTAGCCATCAGCCGGCAACACATTGGGTTTTTCTCTCCTGCCTTACCCCTGCATTTAGTGATCTTCTCCACCGAGTTTGCCCCTACTGGCCTGTTGTGGCAAGAGTCTGTACCTTTGCTTTGGGTACACCTCCCGGTTGCTAAAAGGAAAGTCCTTCCTTTATATCCCCTGTTAGTGTGCCAACTGGTGATGCTGGGGATAAGAACCTCCACTAGATATTTTGGGAGGGAGCCTGATGTTACCATTATCCCATATGATAAAGAAAACCTGGAATGGCTGTCCACCCATCACCCGGAATGGGCTACGCTTGCTTGCTCCTATGCAGGAAAATTTGATACCCAGATGCCTAGTGATAAGTTGTTACAGTATTTTTCCTTTACCCCTTTTCTTTTTCTTAAAAATACGAAGCTGAAGCCAATCTCCAATGCCTGCACGGTGTTTATAGATGGGTCAAAGAATGGCCAGGCTGCTTATGTCTATAACCAGCAAAAAAAGAGTCATGAAAACACCCTTTAACTCAGCCCAATTAGTGGAGCTTTACGCCGCCCTGGCAGTGTTTGAAGCATTTGAGGCACGTCCCCTTAACTTATATTTGGACAGCCGATATGTGGTGGGAGCTTTGCAAGTTTTAGAAATGGTGCCGGTGATCCAGCCCCACACTCCAACCTTCAAAATGTTTTCAAAGATACAAAAGCTGATCCGTCAGAGGTCGCTCCCCTTTTTTATTGGCCACATTCGTGCCCACACTGGCCTGCCCGGACCCCTAGCACTGGGGAACGAACTTGCGGACGCTGCTACACGGGCCCCCCTGATTTTGCTACTAGAACAAGACCCGATCGCAGCCGCCCGCGAGGCCCACCGATTACACCACCTTAATGCCCAGACCTTGAGACAAAGGTACTCACTCACTAGAGAACAGGCTAGGGAAATTGTCAAAAGCTGTAAAAATTGCCTGATATTTTTGCCCGAGCCCCATTATGGGGTAAATCCTAGGGGGCTTGTTCCAGGACAGATTTGGCAGATGGATGTCACCCATGTCACTTCCTTTGGAAAATTAAAATATGTACATGTCACCATCGATACCTTCAGTGGGTTTATCAGCGCCTCCGCTCACAGCGGGGAGGCCGCTAAGGATGTCATCAATCATATGCTACATGTCTTCACTGTGCTGGGACAGCCAAAATGCATAAAAACAGATAATGGCCCGGGGTACACCAGCAACAGGTTTAAACAATTCTGCTTGCAATTAGGGATAAAGCATGTTACTGGAATACCCTATAATCCACAGGGACAAGGCATTGTGGAACGGGCTCACCAAACCCTAAAAAATACCATTAATAAACTCAGCTCACAGGAAACCTTGTTCCCTATCAAGGGAAACCAAAAGACGTTACTTGCCCATGCCCTCTTTGTGCTAAACTTCTTAATTTTGGATGGCTCAGGAAAATCTGCAGCCGAACGGCACTGGCACCCTGAGACCAGCCAGGGACACGCCCAGGTGCTTTGGAAAGATCCCATCACTGGAAAATGGGGCGGCCCGGACCCAGTACTAATCTGGGGAAAAGGGTCCGCATGCATCTATGACTCCAAGGAAAATGGGGCCCGCTGGTTACCAGCAAGGTTAATTAAACCCTACTCTGCAGGAAATGCCCCACAGCAGTAAATAATAATTTTGGGTCCAGGGATTAGCCCTGAGACATAGATTCTTTCTTTTGAAGGTGCCTCCCGCGGCCCGAGGAAGGAAAAGAACCATGAGTGCCCTCATCGCTCTTCCGGCGCGTCCCGGTATCTGGAAAACCCGTCTCTATGCTATTCCTTTTCTTTTAATTTTGCCTGCCATCTCTATGGCCCGGGCCAGTCCCCACGCTATTAAGAAACTCACTTGGCAGGTCATCTCACAAACTGGGGAAACGGTCTGGCAGACGGCTGCCAATCATGCCCCCTTTTCATGGTGGCCATCTCTTACCCCCGATTTCTGCCAGCTGGCTGCAGGGCTCGACTCTTGGGATATCCCCACCATAGAGTTGGGTGCCCTAAACGGGACCAAGATAAATAATTATTCTAACTGCAAAACCTTCCCTGGATCCAACAAAGGCCCCGTCACTTGGACGAGCCCTTGTGGAACTTTCCATGGTACAAATCCTGCCACCATGACCGCCCCCGGGTGTGTTAGCCCCACCACTCGGTGCAGGTTGGCCCAATCCGATTTTTACGTTTGCCCCAAAGATGGTAGAAGTCGGGCCGTGGCGGCCAGATGCGGGGGTTATGAGGAATTCTTTTGCGCTCAATGGGGCTGTGAGACTACCGGTGCAGCTTACTGGCACCCATCCTCCTCCTGGGACCTTATTACAGTCACCAGGGGCTACTTAAAGCCCTCTGGCGGCCCCTGCTATTCTTCAGCGACGTGGAAGCCCCAGGCCCCTGGGTTGTCGCTGCCCCTCAATATCACCTTTACCGCACAGGGCAAGTCCAATACGGGCTGGACTTCGGGAAAGACATGGGGACTTAGATGGCATCTTGATGGCAAGGATAAAGGAGTCAGCTTTAAGATACTACTGAAAATCGAACCCGTTAATGCTGTCTCCATTGGACCCAATCCGGTTCTCCCTGATTCTCAAAGCAAAATCCTGGCCCTAGCCAAAGGAGCGATCACACCAGGACCCACACCTGGTAGCGCTTCCACCCCCTCCCTGCATAGTACTTCCCCCGTCATTCTGCAAAGCACAGGCAACAGGTTATTCAGGTTAGTACAGGGAGCTTATATGGCCCTAAATGCCACAAGCCCAGATAAGACCTTGGACTGCTGGCTTTGCCTTACCTCCAGCCCTCCTTACTATGAGGGAATCGCCTTCCAGTCTGCTGCCAGCAACCTCACTTCCCCAAGCGGTAGATGTCAGACTAAGCCCCATAGACTGACACTCTCTGAGGTTTCTGGACAAGTTTCCTGTTTGGGCAAAGTCCCACCGACCCATAGGCATCTTTGTAATGAAACCTCGACACCCTATAAAGGAGGATATTATCTTGAGGCACCCAATGGGTCCTACTGGGCCTGCAACACCGGGTTAACCCCCTGTGTGTCTGCTCAGATATTTAATGGTTCCCATGAATTCTGTGTACTGGTTCAGTTGTGGCCTCGTGTCACCTATCATGAGGAAAGCTCGGTTATGGAATTCTTCGAGCAAAGGAGTAGATACACTCGAGAACCTGTGTCATTGACCATAGCCTTCTTGTTGGGTGTTGGAGGCATTGCTGCGGGAATTGGTACAGGGACCACCGCCCTTGTACAAAATAATCACTTGATGCAGTTACAGATGGCCATGACCACTGATCTGGAGGCAATAGAAAGATCTATTTCCGCCCTTGAGAAGTCACTTACCTCACTATCAGAAGTAGTGCTGCAAAATAGAAGGGGCCTGGATCTGTTGTTCCTGAGGGAAGGGGGCCTATGTGCCGCCTTGAAGGAAGAATGTTGCTTTTATGCTGACCATACTGGTATTGTCAGGGAATCGATGGAAAAATTAAGGGAAAGGCTGGCTCAAAGAAAAAGGGAGTTTGAAAATCAGCGCGGGTGGTTTGAAAATTGGCTGCAAGGGTCCCCCTGGCTCTCCACCTTGCTACCTACCATTCTAGCCCCCTTAATTGTTTTTCTCCTTCTCATTTCCTTTGGTCCCTGGGCTTTTCAGCGGTTGACTCGGTTTATCAAAAATCAGATTGATTCGGCCTTACCAGGACACGTCTCAATTCATTATCACCGAGTAGATTCCGAGGAGGCCGGCCAGGAGCCCCATCAAGGACTCAGATTCAGTGTCCTAAGGCCCTAACGACCCCACGGTCCTGCTAGAGGGTACTCAATGACGGGAATAGTACAGGGCCCACGCCGGAGACAACAGCGTACAGAGGTCGCCCGAGACCGGCTCAACATGGCACGCTGCCGAGCGTGGGAAGCCCCCTGTATAGCCTAAGACAGGGGCTCTCTTGGACCCTAGCCACCCCGATCACATGGACTTGGTCCATTTTTGAGAAAAGAGGGGGAACTGTTGGGGACCAATTCCGGACAGCTGTGTCTTGAACTTTGTGTGACCTTCCTTGCTTTATCAAACCTTACGAAAGCAGGAAGTTCCTGGCCTAACCTCGAGCTGTACAACTTCCTGGAGTATGTGCTAATCAGCCAGCCACAGGGGCCTGGGACCAAAGCGACCTCACCCTCCCTTAGGAATTTTTCATCCTTGCTTCCCCTGCTTCCCCTCCCTGCCTGAAGCCCTGCTTATAAGCCTCAATTCCCAGTCAATAAACTGAGACCTTGAACCAATTCAGACTGACTCCGTCTTTCTTTACGCGCCTGGTCTCCTTTCCCTCTCCCCCCTTTTGGTTTACAGGTGGACCCTCCTCGAGACCCTCGAATAACCTGGCCCGCAGGACGGGTCACATCATAAATAGGAATGAACATAGTTTGTCTTTATTATAAGATGATCTTTAAATCTAATATGGAGGAAGGCTGATTCATCAGTAGCCCAGGCTATTCCCAAATTCACTATGTAGCCAAGGATGATCGTGAATTTCTGATCGTCCTAACTCTTCCTGGGGTTATATTCATGCACCACCATGCTTGATTTTTGTGGTGCTGGGAATCAAATCCAGCCAGGACTTCCTGCATACTCTATAAGCAACCTACCAAATGAGCTATCTCTCCACAAAAGCTGTTATTACATTGACAGAGGAACATCCGGCTTGAACATTGAACTCAATTGTAATTTCTAGCTGGCTATAGAATGCTGTGGAACAATCTCTGTGCACTGTAAATATGTATTGCTCTCATTGTCAACAAAAACCCAATTGTTGATACCTAGACAGGATTTTTTTTGGGCAGACAGAATGCTAGGAGGGACAAGGGCTGAGTCTGAGTGTCATTGGCAAGATACAGAGAAAGCAGGACATGTAGGAAATGAGGTTACAAGCCATGAGCCATATGGCAGCACATAGATTAATAGAAATGGGTTAATTTAAGTTACAAGGCCTAGCTAAAATCAACCCTTAGCAATTGGTTGCACATTTATAATTAATAAGAAGTTTCTTTGTGTTTTTTTGGGGGGGGAACTGGCTGGTGAAAAATGTAAGTCTGACTACAATAGAAAGACACAGGTCCTCCTAGTAACTTTCTGAAACGTGATGTGTTATCCACATCCTTCTTTGAATCAGGCAGTCAAACCATTGGAGCAAAAAGAGTATTCATCCTGCCCTAATCCAACGCTAAGCCATATGTAGTTCCTTAAATGACATAGTGAAATAATAAAGAAATGTAAAGATATAGGAGCTAATGTAGAAATGTAGGAACTGGGGTATATATTCAGCATGAGGTTCAGTTCTCAGCACAGTCACGCAGAATGGGATGCAAATATTTAATGATATACAAATATGTTGTCAATATTTTTAGAAAATAAACAGAATAACTTACAGACCAACTCGGATAAGATACTTGAATTAAACTATTCCTCACTTGCTTGGCCTGGCGGTGCACACTTGTAACTCCAGCTACTCTGGAGATAAAAGCAGGAGGGTAGGAAGTTCAAAGCTGGCTTGCGCAACTTAGCCAAACCCTGTCTCAAAACTAATTTTTGATTAAAACGAGCTAGGGATGTAGTTCAGCCAGCTCAGGCTACAGTGTGAGTCCTTGTTTCAGAAACAACAAACTGAAAACATTTAAGCATTTTGTTTAAACATTCATCAGTCAATGGACATGTAGCTTGTTTCACACTTGAGGTCATGTGAAAAATGGTATCAGGAACATTCATGGAAAGAATTTTTAGTAGAATGGGCTGCTTTCAACCAAATAGGAGAAGGACTATTTGAGTGGAAGTACAGGACGATCAGATAGAAAGAGGAAATCAGGGGTACAGGGTAGAGTGGGGGAAGGGGGAATGAAAAAATTAAAATGAAACACATCTATAAAAATGTCATTTCATCAATAATGAAAGGCAACAATTTGTCTGCTAATTTAAAAAATTAGCACTGGGAGGTGGGAGCACAAATATTTAGTTCCAGTACTTAGGCAGATGCAGCTCGATCTCTGAGTCTGAGGCCAGTCTAAATCTACAGAGCGCGGTCCAGGACAGCCAGGGTTACATGGAGAAACTCTGTCTCTAGAAAAATAAAACAACAACAACAACAACAACAACAACAACTAAAACCTTTAGCAAGCACAGAGCACACATAAGAAAGGAATATCTCTTTTGGTTTCTTGGCTCTGTAGTAGAGAACAGGTGCCATGAAGACAGGAAGGGGAAATGGGGAAAAACATAAGTGGGGAGGGCAATGACGGGGGTGGGGGTGGGATTGGGGGGAGGGTAATGTATGGGGTGGGAAACCTAGCAGGGGAGTGAATGGATAAAGAATGCTTTGGGTGTTTGAAAAAATCCATAGGCAGATCTATTTCTCATAGGCTTTCTTTAAAATGCATATACAAAATATGTACATGTAGTTTAATTGGAAATATCCCATCCCGGGGAATAATGCCCTCCCCTGGAAGCACAGACATTAGGAGAAAAACTCTGGTGCCAGGTGTGTGAAACCTCCTTTGAGTTTTGTGGTTTGATGGTCCAAGAGATTTCCTCAGACAATATAAGCTGTTGCCATTGGTTTGGTTGCCTGCCAAAACTTGAGGACATGCCCCTCCTGAAGAGCAAGCAACCACTGCTCTTCCAAAGGACCCAGGCACAGTTCCCAGCACTTCTGCGGCAGCTCACAGCCATCTGTGTCTATAACTCCAGTTCCAAGGGATCCAGTGCCCTCTCAGTTCCTCTTTCTGTCCTCTGTGGGCACAAGGAATGCTTGTGGTACACACACACATATATGCAGGCAAAACACTCAAAGGGGTGTGGTGGCACAACACTTTAATCCTTATTAAAACATATTTAAGTTTGTTTCTTCCGTAAATGCTAATTTCCCGTTATATGGTTCCCTCAGTCACCCTGTGTCTCACTTAATGGAGTCAAAGATTTTCTCAGGAAGTAGCAAAGAAACCCTCGCGGCTTTCCCAGGTCCAGAGCTCCCGCCCCTTTGAGACTCTGGGATAGATCTAGGATAGATCAGTTATCCGCTGGGCGGGGCCAGCACTCAGAGGGACAGGAATTTCCTTTTTCTTTCCGACCGACCCTCAACCAAGAGTTGGGAGAGTGGAAAGAAGGCCCCAAGTGCCCGCTGCTGGCGGTTGCAGCCACCCAGAGGCCTGAGATCCGACCACAGGACGGCCCTGCCTGGACCAGGTAAGATTCTTGCATTATCCCCACCTTCCTGGTAGCTTGAGTGATCTCTCTGGAGCCAGGGCCTCTCCTGTCCATGAGTGTGTGACCCTGAGCCTGGAGCCTTGGGACTTGGCGCTCACTGGGATGGACCCTCTGGCAGGTGGAGGAGACACCACGTGGGATGGCCTTGTTCATGAGTTTAGGGACACTTGAGTTTGTGCACTGGGCAGCATCCAGAAAGCCTGGTGAAGGGCCTCGTGGGGGACCCGGAATCACTTCCCTGGTCCAGAGGAGGCTGCGGAAGGCCGGAGAGGGCTCAGGGACTTAGCACTAAGCAGGGTCCCCTACTCTCTGCCTGTGCACCGCCATTTAGGCGCAGGTGCTGTGGTGGTTTGAGCTAAGGAATCGCTAAAGTGTGGCCGCCCTGTGCAAGGCTGTGCGGGTTCCCCAAACTTACTGCAAGAACGTTTACTTTCGTGGATGTTTCAGAGGGGAAAAATCACCAAAAACAGCTGCCTTTCTGAGTGTGCATTGGCAAGTTCTCAAAAAATTTCAGGGGCATTTTGTTGTTGTTGTTAGAAAGACAAGGTTTCTTTGTGTAGCCCTGGCTGCCTTGGAACTCGCTCTGTAGGCCAGTCTGTCCTCCAACTAAGAAATCCTTCTAAGTCTCCCAAATGCTGGGATTAAAGACATGCACCACTGACCAGTCACATTTTCACTGCTCTAGACTCTAGAGTTTTGTGAACTGGAGAAGACATGAAATCATGGTTATGAATATTTTACAGCACTGATTGTGGATACCAGTACCTTGCTCATGTGAGGAAAAGCTCTCTGCCCTACAACCACTTGCTCCCTGGAATATTAAAGGAATAATGAAACTTAAAATTTAAAATTTTTAAGAAAAAATTCTTTCCGATCCCAAAGTCTATAATAATACATAATATGCCTAAGAAGAGCAAGTCCTATTTAAAAAAACAGGTCAAAATGCAAATTATGTACAAATGAGAGCATTGTCTATATTTGTGGGTGTTCCTCTGTATCCTTGTATTTGTTGTTAATCATACTGTAGCATAAGCCTCCAATGCAGCATTATTTAAAACTTAAAGTTTCTGAAGAGATTGATATCATAGTTCCTACTTATTTACCACGATTAAATATTATGTTCACATATAGCCACGGGCTATTTTTTTTTTGCTGTGTTTTTACTCAAATGTAGGAATACTTAAGCTTCCACCTCTATAGTCTAGAATGATAAAGGAATGACCTAATACACAAAACAACACAAAAGAAGTTACCTCTCCATTTAGTTTCTGCATCCCTACAAGGTTTATCAAGGTTTATCAGTGAACCAGGCGTGGAACTAGGAAGTTCCTGTACATAGCCATCGCTCTTTCTCAAGTCTGTGTATACTCCAAGGTGATTTGATACCTGAGAAGCTTTAGGTTCTCTTCCTCTATTATTTTTCAAACTAAGTGTCTTGTCCCCAACATCCTCCGGCTTTCATCACCCAAGGCTAAGATAAGAGGCCTTTTATAACACATTCAGCACGGCAGAATTATTTTTGAAGTTTACTTTATCTTTTAAATTTCTATGTGTGTGTGTGTGTGTGTGAGTGTGTGTGTGCTAGTGTGTGTATATATATATATATACAAAGTGTGTATGTGTAGTGCATGAGGCACGTATACACAGTGGTTAGAACAATTATAACCAGTTGGTTTTCATTGTTAACCGTGTCTGAAACAGGGTCTCTCTTATTTTTGCATTTTCAGCGCACACTCCAAAATGATGGACCTAAAATTTTTGGCTTAATTCTCCTCGCTTCTTTAATTTCTGTCTACCTAAACAAGGGTAGAACAACAGGGGCGCTATGGTTGACAGAGGATCTAGACACAGGTTTTCAGACACACACACAAGGAAATGCTTTTACCTGAAACACCTCTGTGATCTTACAATTCTTCTTTTATGACTGTTACACCTTTTTATATGTTGACATCAATTTTAAGTATATCATTATGTCAAGGAAATTACTCCTTGTTTATATCCTTATAGGAAAGATACAGAGTGGGGTTTAAATGTCATTTGAAACTACAGGGGTCAGGATGGAATAATTAACATAATCATATATATATATATATATTGTATACACATTAAAAATAAAAAATATATAATATGTATGAATGCTGTATAAGATCACATGTATTTAAATTAAATATTCTCTCAGAAGAATTGCTGTCACTGTCCCATGGAGAATCATGCCATTCTATGCTGCATCTGGGTTGATGTGGGGAATTTCTCATGCCCTACTTCACAATATGCAAAAGGCCACATAATGACCCACTAAATATGGTGGAGCCTTCCCATCAGCACCCAGACTTCACTTCTGGAAACCACACACATACTACCAGGTATCTAGAGTGGTTCACAAAAGCTCAGGGACATATGGTCAGTGTGGCCAAATGTCTGCCATCCATTTGAATCACTCCCTGCCATCCTCTCTTGTAGAGAGCTGCGGGAAGCTGCACTCTAAAGATGGAGCTGGCTCCCACCCCCAACCCTCCCGGTGGCGAGCGCTCTTTGTTTCAAGAAGTTCCTTATTTGGCTTGGTTTCAAATTTTGGCTTGCTAAGGCATACGTGTACCTATCCAGGAATTCCATGTGGCGCATGGGGGCTGGTGGACTGAGACCTATATAAGGCTGGGGCGGGCTCTCCCCAGAGGAAGAAGAACAAAGAAATAGATTAAGGGTCCTGAATAAACAGCTTGGAGAAGAGCTCTGCGTCGTGTTTTTCTTGCACTCTTTGAAAAGAGGGAGCTCAGAACGTCTCGCTGTCAGGGTAGGTATACCTGTTAAGTCCCCGGGTTAATTGGGGAACCGCGACAAAAGCGGGTATTCACAGAGCTGCCGACAAGAGGCAGATGGGAAAGAAAACTAGTCTGACTAGTTTGACTGGATATTAGCAGAGCTGCCTACAAGAGGCAGACGGGAAAGGAAACTAGTTTAACTAGTTTGACTATTACTTCCCCGCGGACGCGCGGAGCAAAAGTTTAAAAAAAAAAAAGTGATAAAACTGGAGCTGTTTGGCAAAGGCTCCAAGAAACCTCTTAGGTTAAAAAGAAAGGGTTGTACAAGGACGGGCACTTGCTCCTCACACCCAATTTTTTTGGCTCTCAACGAGCTGCTTCTAACAAAAGACTTAAAGATAAAGAAAGGAACTTTACAAAGATTCTTAGGGGAATGAGATGTCGTGGCCCCATGGTTTGCTGTTTCTGGGAGTCTCACAGTGTCTTCCTGGGAAAAATTGGGACGGGATTTGGACTTTGCAGCAGAACAGGGGACCCTGAAACCGGGAGTGAGACCAGTTTGGAAATTAGTACGTAGCTGTTTAGAAAATGAGCGATGCAGCAATGCCTTGGAAAACGGGCAAGCAGCTTTAGAACAATTGCAAGAGGAGAGATCTGAGAAGGCGGAGTCTGTAAAATGCAAGGGCAGTAACAAGACAATAGGAAAGGAGACAGGACTCTATCCCTCCCTATCGGACCTTGAAGACCCCGAGTCTACTGACTCCTCTCTCTGTTCGGAGGAGGTAGAGTCTCTAGTTAGATCATTACAAAAGGTAAGAATTAAAAACAAGGTGAGAAAGAAAAACAAAAGAAAACTGGATTGTGGGCCCATAATCCCCCCTGCTCCTCCCCCTTACCCTGAGGCTGCAGCAACTCCCGGAGCATTGCCGGTCAGCAGCAGCCTTCACCCACAACTGTGGAGGGAAGTTAGGAGAGAAATGCAGGTAGCTTGTCCTGTTTTTGTAGATAATCAGAATCAAAGATATCATGAACCTTTGGATTTTAAACTTGTCAAGTCTATAGCGGAGTCTGTAAAAGTTATGGGGTCACAGCTGCATTTACACTTACTCAAATTGAGACTCTGCAAAGACAATACATGACTGCCTCAGATTGGATGAATCTTACCCATGCCTGCCTCAGTCCAGGACAGTATTTGGACTGGAAAGCTTTCTTTATCGAATTTGCTAATGAGCAGGCGGCAGCCAACCACAACACAGGCCTGCAATGGGATGCTGATATGTTGCTTGGTCTGGGTAGATATGCCAATCAACAGACTACCTACCCTACTAATGTATATACTCAAATTAATCAAATAGCCATCAGAGCCTGGAAATCTTTGCCTAACAAAGGTGAAGTGAGTGGCAATTTGACCAAGATACTCCAAGGTCCCATGGAGCCCTTTTCAGATTTTGTAGCTCACTTGATAGAGGCTTCTGGTAGAATTTTTGGGGACACAGATGCTGCAATACCCCTAATAAAGCAGCTAATATATGAGCAGTGTACAAAGGAGTGCAGGGCCGCCATCACCCCATATAAGACCAGGGGGTTGGAAGCCTGGATGAAGGCTTGCAGGGAATTAGGAGGACCTCTGACCAATGCAGGTCTGGCAGCTGCAGTCCTTCAGCTTACCCAGAGAAAAGGATGTTTTACAAGCTGCATATCACTTTTTAGGGACAGTGTTAAGAACTAAAGGGTTGTACATTGCTTCTGAGAAGGTACAGCAGGATCAGGTGGTTACTTATTTAGGCTCTAAGATTACCAGTCAACAGATTAGGCCTCAAAAGGTAGAATTGAGAAAAGATCATTTATGTACATTAAATGATTTTCAAAAATTATTAGGGGACATAAATTGGATAAGAGGCAGTTTAAAAATGGCAAATTATGAGCTAAAGCCGCTTTATGATACATTAGCAGGTGACACAGCTTTGGATTCCCCTAGACAGTTAACCACAGAAGCACGTGAAGCACTATGCAAAGTTGAGGATAGATTACAGGAAGCCTTTCTTCAGAGAGTTCGAGATCCCAACACAATTGTGTTATGCATTCTGCCCACCTTTTTGCAGCCCACCAGTATTTTATGGCAGGATGGACCTTTATTGTGGGTTTACACTAGAATTTCCCCTGCAAAATCCATTGAGTATTATCCCACAACTGTGGCACTACTTGCCCAGCAAGGTATTCAGCAGTGCTTGCAATATTTTGGAACTTCCCCGCAAATGCTGATTGTACCTTATGATGTCAATCAGGTGAAAGTTTTATGTGCTACTGTTGATGATTGGGCCATATTGCGCTGTAGCTATGCGGGGCATATAGATTGCCATTATCCCAAGCATCCATTATTGAATTTTTTTAAGGAACATCCTGTAGTCTTTCCTAAAATAACTGCTTCCCGGCCAATTCCCGGAGCCACCGTTGTTTTTACTGATGGATCTAAAACAGGTTGCGGGGCCTATATGGTGGGCTCAGGGGAGCCTGTGAAGCATCAATATTTACCAGGCGCACCTCAGCAGGTGGAACTTTTAATTGCTCTAGAAGTTTATAAAGTTTGTCCATTTCCATTTAATTTGGTATCAGATTCCTGCTATGATGTTAATGCCTTAAAAATTCTTGAATGTGCAGGGACTCTTAAATCCTCTAGTCCCGTGCAGTCGGTTTTTTTGCCAATTGCAACAACTGATTTGGCAGCGGAAAAATCCATTCTTTGCACAACATATTCGTGCTCATACTGGCCTACCAGGCCCATTAGCTGAGGGCAACAATGTTGTAGACCTCTGTACCAGGCAAGAGTGGATGTTTGTGGTCTCAGCAGTGCAACGAGCACAAGAATTCCATAAGGAATATCATGTTAATGCTAAAACATTACAACAAAGGTTTTCTCTCTCATGTGCTGATGCACGTAAGGTAGTTCTAGATTGTCCTCGATGTGTCGTTTTTCAGCACCCTCCTGCATTAGGAGTCAACCCTCGTGGTTTGCTCCCTCTGAAAATATGGCAAGTGGATGTTACACATATCTCTGAATTTGGACGGGTCAAATATGTCCATGTTTCTGTTGACACTTGTTCTGGAGTCATCCACGCCACCCCAATGGCAGGTGAGAAGGCATTTCACGTGATCACCCATTGCCTAGAGGCATGGGCAGCGTGGGGCAAACCACAACAAATAAAAACAGACAACGGTCCTGCTTACACGGGCCACAAGTTTGCCTCCTTCTGCCATCAAATGGATGTTCAACTTGTACATGGCCTGCCCTATAATCTCCAGGGTCAAGGCATTGTGGAGCGCGCACATCGCTCCTTGAAGGAACTGCTTCAAAAACAAAAAGGGGGAATAGGCCATAGCCGTACCCCTAAGGATAGACTCTCTCTTGCATTAAACTGTTCAGCTGCAGATAGACATCAGTGTCAGCACAGTCCCTCTAAAGGGATGGTAAAATGGAAAGATGCCTTGACAGGTATCTGGCATGGACCTGATCCCGTGCTTCCATGGGCACAAGGTTCTGTTTGTGTTTTCCCACAGGGTCAACAAGATCCGATCTGGGTACCGGAAAGATTGGTGAGAAAAGCACAATTGACGCAGTCTCAGGAAGATGCTTCTGCAAACATGCCTGATGTTCCTGCTGAGTCTACAGCCAGGGAAGATGAAACAGAGATGGGTGATCCTGTCTGCATTCCCGAAACCAATGCCAGTACAACATGATGCACAGGTTTTTCTAGGCTGTTTACCTCTAATAAAGCTATTAATCTCCCTTATTTGTATTTGGATCTGGAACGAATGCCTCTAGGAGAGAATCGTAGTTTCCCCGAAAAAGGATCCCTGTGCTTTCAAATAGATGAATCTGGAGACTGCATTCCCCTGACCAAAGGCCTTTATGGGTGGTTTAATGGAGCTAGAAATTATGCCCCAGACATTAAGCAACAGCAAATTAGCCATAGGAATGACTGTTTTACCCTGAAACATAGTTATACTACAGCTGTTATCTGGCTGAATGGCACTATGCTCACCTATAATATCACCTTGCCTAATAATACTTATACACCCCCTAAGCAAGCCAAGTGGGGTCCTACTTGTTGGGGAGAATATGAAGGCAACCCCTGACCCTGGACAGACTGCCAATCCACTATTGTCAGATGGGCCGATAAAGTACAAAGATTTACTTTCTCACCTGATATGAGTGGCCCCCTTGAAAAGGGGGGTATCAAAGGAGACATGAAGACAGGGCTATTCTTGCAGGACCAGAGCATGAATCCGTTTCATAAATGGATGCTGTGCGGCGTAAACGGAAGCTGCACCGATACAGCCCCTATTGTCATGACTCAGGGAGGAAGTTATGGAGTGCATGAACTTCTTTGTTCTGTTCAGCATGATCAGTGCGGGTATGGAGAATATGCCTCTGACCCCCAGAATGTTTCTATAACTTGCACTCAATTTTTTAAGCCCATAGTGAATACCACCACTTTTAAAGCCAGTCCTGTATGTGTGCATCCTCCATTTCTGTTTATCTTGTCAAATTTTAGCTTTGCAAATTGTACAAATAGTACTTGTTGGATGTCCCAATGCTGGGACAGTAAGCTGTTTACCAGAGCCCTTATTGCTCGGGTGCCTCGGTGGATTCCAGTACCAGTAGAAGTGCCTAGTACTATGATGCTGTTTAGACCCAAGAGAAATTTTGGCATAACTGCGGCGATTATAACCGCTATCTCCATGGCCGCAGTCTCTGCCACTGTTGCAGGTATAGCTATGTCTACCACTGTGCAAACAGCCGCAACTTTAAATAATTTGTCTGCTACAGTGTCCCAGGCCCTGGATGCCCAAACCTCTCTGAATGCACAGTTGAAAGGAGGCCTCATGGTACTCAACCAGCGCATTGATTTGGTGCAGGAACAAGTTGATATCCTTTGGCAAATGGCCCAGTTGGGCTGTGAGTGGAGAATGCCTGGCCTGTGTGTTACCAGTGTTCAATTTCAGAATGCTTCCCGAGCTGCAAATTTGTCTAAAGAACTTTCTAGATTTCTTGTAGGAAACTGGTCTGGAAAGTTCGAAGAAACCCTGGAGAAATTGAGAGCAGCGGTGGTGACCATTAACTCCACTCGAGTGGACATCAGCATGGCTGAGGGCTTGACTTCCTGGATCCAGCTTGCAGCAAATCATTTGAAGGAGTGGGCGGGACTAGGTGCCTTATTGGTTCTTGTGATACTTGCCTTCCTTGTTTGCCTATGGTGTTTCCATAAGATGAGGTTTGCACAGCGCCGTCAGGCAGCCATGATTGTCCAAGCATTTACCACCATCGAGGCTGGTCATTCCCCTCAGGCTTGGCTAGTAAAGCTGTAGCGTTGAAGCACAGGCTGCGAGGCATGGCACTGCACTTGAGGTCGAAATAACACTGACCTCAAGAAGAACATGTTTGATTGCATGCGGGTTGGCATCTATCTCCCGCCTCTGAAAAAAGGATGCTGAACTGGTCTGGTACTCTCTAGGTGGATGACACCTGGATAGCATTAGTACAGGTTCTTGTTTTCTCAGAGATCAAACCTCTACTCTTGCCTGTTGTCAAAAACAAAAAGGGGGAACTGTAGAGAGCTGCGGGAAGCTGCACTCTAAAGATGGAGCTGGCTCCCGCCTCCCCCCCCCTCCCTCCCGGTGGCGAGCGCTCTTTCTTTCAATAAGTTCCTTATTTGGCTTGGTTTCAAATTTTGGCTTGCTAAGGCATACGTGTACCTATCCAGGAATCCCATGTGGCGCATGGGGGCTGGTGGACTGAGACCTATATAAGGCTGGGGCGGGCTCTCCCCAGAGGAAGAAAAACAAAGAAATAGATTAAGGGTCCTGAATAAACAGCTTGGAGAAGAGCTCTGCATCATGTTTTTCTTGCTGGTCGAGTTAGATGCGACACTCTCTAATCTCTGTCTGCCAGACCTTCTCTCTGGTTTGCCTTTTGTTTCTTTTACAAGGCTTTCCCCTTGAACTGTGCTACAAGAGGAATTCAGGAATTTGGAGCTGTCCGAAAAATTTCCTGCTCCACAGCCACATTCCCACAACACTAAAAAAAGTCTGAACCTTCCCCCCCATCATCATCCTATGCAAGCTGGTTCTGGGTACCCAATAAGGCAGTGTAGAGGCTCTAAGTGAAACCCAGTAGAAGCATCCAGAGCAGGGTTTGAACTCAAGATTGCTCACAATGTGGCCAGGCAGGACTTAGGTACCATGGTGGCCAGGTTTCACAGCCCCTGCCTCCACTGACAAGCCTCCTCTGTGTCATGCAGGATACATATGCAGGCTGCATACTCCTTCCTGTGTTCATCTGCCTAGCTCCCTTTGCATTAAACCCAGGAAGAACACCCAGGGTCAAAGATCCAAAAGCCCCTTGTCTTGCACTCCCCTGTCCAAGCATCATCTCAGATGGAAGAATACTTCTAGAAGGCTCTGAAATTAACAGAAAGCTCTATCTTGAGTCCTAGAACTGCTAAGCATGGAAGAGTGCTTGTGTGTGTGTGTGTGAGTGTGTGTGTGTGTGTGTGTGTGTGTGTGTGTGTTGGGTGTTTGTGTATACCTGGGATTTTTGTGGCCTAGTCCTGTGAGAAGGCATAAGCAGTGGCGGAGAAGCACAGTATGTAACAGTTATGGTGGTCAGCTCTGGGATGTAAGGGAAGGACAGGTTGGCATGTAGGGAAGCCTTTTAGGGCTCCATCCTTCAGCACCAGCTCAGATGAGCACAAGGTTTGGTGCCTCATGTGTGTGGTTTGGGGTCAGGGCTTGCCGGAGCATGATGGATGAGAGCATTGTGTAGGAACCATTGGAAAGGTGGTGAGACCCTCTTTTGGAGTGGCCTGCCAGGCAGGTCTAGGAAGTCAGGACCTCCACCCTCACCCAGGCACAAGGAAGATCCCTTTTTAGCCTAAGCAAATGTCTCCAGGAGGTTTTGTAGAGACGGAGATTTGGAAGAACATAGACAGGCTTGTCTTCAGGTGGCAGGGAGAGTGATTTTCTTCTAGGCTCCATCATGGAAGATGTCAGTATTGTGCAGGAGGGCCTCTGGAGTCTTTCAGTGCTCATGGAAGGAAGGCTTCCTGTTGAGGTGTGCAAACCATTTCCCAACTGAACATGGCCTATCTTCCGTGGACACCAGGGATGGGACTGTACATAGGAGCAAAGGACAGAGGAAGACAGAGATAGAGGTGGAGGTGGAGGTAGAGGAGGATAGATAAATGAGAAGCGGGGGGCAAAAGGGAGAGAGAGGGTGGGAGAGCCAATGAGAATCTGCATGTGGGGTGTTGGGTGTTCTCTAGTTTGTTGGTGTTTTTTTTTCATGCAGGCTGGTGGGCAGACCCTCTTTCTGTGGACCCTTTTTCTGTTCCATGAATCTGTGCCCCTGCAGGGAATTTTGTGTAGGACACCTGGAATGTTGGGGAAATCCATAAGGACAGACAGGGTGTGTGTGTGCTGCAGGCATCCTGGTGTTAAGAGTGAGAATTGCTTATTGTCCCTCAGCTTCTATGTTACCTGTCCTCGGTCCACTTGAATCTGTTGAGAGAGCTGAGTCCTGTGTGTGCCTAGGCCCTGTCACAGGTAGGTGGGTGTCCACAGAGGATACAGAGAGTTCCATGCCTGACAGGGTCTTGGGGAAGTTAGAGAACGGAAAGAGAAGTTTCCTGGTAGTTGGTGTAGGGTAGGGTCAGGAGGTGGGAGGTTAGGGGTGGGAGGTGGAGGGCTGTGCAGAGGAGAGAGATTGTGACAGAGGTGGAAGTAGGTCACAATGGTTGCCTGGTGCTGCCTAGGAGACGGTTAAGGTGGGGGCCTGGGCCCAGGGTTTGGTAGGCAAGAGGGCAGGTGGGTGCAATGTTTCTTCTTTTGATGTGTCCTTGTCTCCACCTCAGGTACCTGGACGGCCTGCCTGTTGAGTTGAGGTTGTGGAAATCCCTGGCCCCTAGTGGTCCCTGCTTCGGATGATGTGGGGCAGCATCCACCTGAATGCACTTCATTATGGAGGCCAAGGTTTTGGAAGGAAGCCCTTCTCCTCTCCCATCTCAATATTAGACCATAGAACCACGGGACATTGGGCTCAGGCCACGACCCTGAAGTCCTGACCAGTTCCCACAGCTGCCTGTCCTTCTGCCAGTTGGGAAGCCCGTGCTGGGCCTAGGGTCTTATTGAGTTGGGTGGTCGTCTCCTTTGTAGTCACACCTTCCCCTGTGCTCTGGGTTCTGGGACACCAAAAGCCCACTGCCCTAGCAGGACTGGCGTCAGGCTGGGAGGCCCCTCTTGGCTGGCACCTTGACTTGAAAGCTTGGGTCAGCAGACCCAAGGCCATCCTGGCAGCTGTACTGGTCACCCTGGTGGGTGGAGTCACGTAGACAACACTAGATCTCTGAAAGCTGCTCTGTGTGTGTGTGTGTGTGTGTGTGTGTGTGTGTCTGTCTGTCTGTCTGTCCGTCTGTGTGTGTGTGTGTGTGTGTGTGTGTTAGGGGTGAGGGCCAGCAAGGGCAGGGATGCAGCTGTGAGAATACCCTGGTTTGGCAGCTAGGGGGCAACGCTCAGCCCCGGTCCCCAAATCCATGAGTAAGTTTCTGAGGCTCCTTCCCCTAGAATCCAGATGTGGTTTGTGGAGGATTCCCTTAGGGTCTGGTGCAGGCTCTCAAGTGCCTCTGAACCCACATCCACACACTCCCCACTTGGCCCCCTCCATCACACCCTCTACCACCCACACCCTCTCCAGGTACCATATGATACCCTCAGGCGGGGCCTTCATGGGCTGGCATGCGTCCATAGCCCAGTGTCTCAGGGCAGTGGAGGAACCTGTTAAGGGCGGTAACCTCCATCTGCCCACCACACCCCCACACACTGAACAACCTGGGATCCCTAGCAGCAGCCCTAGAGCCTCCTGTCTGTCCAGTCCTGGTCTACATGGTTGGCCTCCATCTTGGAGCCTGGCAGGAGAAAGCTGACTTTTTTTTTTCCTATTTTTTTTGCTTTGCGAAGGGCGGAGGGAGAGCACCCTTCTGCCTTGGTCCTTGGCATTTTTGGTGCACTGCTGCCATCACGCGGATTCAGTTTGCCGATTCCGCCACCAAGTCCCTGTGCTTCCCTGGAAATGGGGGCGGGCTGGCTAGGGAAGTGCTCCCGCCTGGGTCTCCCAGCACCAAAGAGGTTCTCTTGCCCGCTCCTTGACCCAGGAGAGCTGGAGGAGGAAGCAGGGTCCAGGTGACCAGCTCCGGGCAGGGGCCACGAGACTTGGCTTGCCGCTGGCAAGAGCACAGCCTCCCAGGTCCTGGGGCCACCATGTCTGGCAGCAACAGAGGACATCTCCGCAGGGGAATGTGCAGCCTGGGCTGCATCATGGTCGTTTTGGGGAAACATCCTGTGTGCCTGCCTGCCTGCCCTTACCGTGGTGCACCAGGCCACGCAGGACCGCCCATCTTTTGTCTGAGCCTCCCTAGCAGTATCCACAGCTCACGTTGAGAAACCACACAAACTCTGCCCAGCATCTCTGGGAGGTGCTGAGGGTCTCAGGTCTGGTGCTAGCCACTGTGGCCAAATGTCTGTCATCCATTTAACTTCTCCTGAAAGCCCCTCTCCTTTCTGGCTGCCAGGCCTTCTCTCTGGATTGCCTCATGTTCTTTTGACAGGGTTTGCCCTTGAGCTGTGCTACAGGTGGAATTCAGGGACTGGAACCTGTCAGAAAAGGTTCCTGCTCCAAAGCAAAACCCCAGAATCCTACAAGTGGTCTGCGAGGTCCCTCCCCCGCCCCATCATCATCCTATGCAAGCTGGTTGTGTGTACCCAGTGATCCAGGAGCTCAAGGCAGTGTGGTGGATCAAGGGGAATCCCAGTAGAAGCATCCAGACCAGGGTTTGGACTCTTGGACTCAGGGGTGCTCACAAAGAGGCCAGGAAGAACTTAGGTACCATGGTGGCCAGGTTTCATGGTCCCTGCCTCCCCTGACAAGCCTCCTCTGTGTCATGCAGGATACATGCAGGCCGCATACTCCTTCTTGTGTTCTCCTGCCTAGCTCCCTTTGCCTTAAACCCAGGGAGAACTCCCAGGGTCAAGTTCAAAAAGCCCGTTGTCCTGCACTGCCCTATCCAGACATCATTTCAGCAGGAGGAACACTTAAAGAAGGCTCTGATATTAACAGAGGACACTATCTGTAGACCTAGAACTGCTCTCTCTCTCTGTGTGTGTGTGTGTGTGTGTGTGTGTGTGTGTGTGTGTGTGTGTGTATTGGGTGTTTGTGTGTTCCTGGTTTTGTTGTGGCCTAATCCTGTGAGTGTCCATAAGCAGTGCCTGAGAGGCACAGTATGTAAGAGTTATGGTGGTCAGGCCAGGGTTGAGGGAAGGACAGGTTGGCATGTAGTGGAGCCTTCTAAGGCTCCATCCTTCAGCTCCAGTTCTGGTGAGCACAAGGTTTTCAGTGGTGCATCCTGTGTGTGGTTTGGGGCTCAGGGGTGTGCCGGGGCATGGTGGCTGAGAGCATTGTGTCAGAACCATCGGGTAGGTGGCAGGACTGTCCTTTGGAGTGGCCTACCAGGCAGGTCTAGGAAGTCAGGGCCTCCAACCTCACCCCCTGCACCAAGAAGCTCCCCTTTTAGCCTCACCAAATGTCTCCAGGAGGCTTTGTAGAGATGGAGAGTTGGAAGACCATAGGCAAGCTTGTCTCCAGGTGGCAGGGAGAGTAATTTCCTTCTAGGCTCCATCAAGAAGATGTCAGCAGTGTGGAGGATGGCTTCTGGAGACTTTCAGTGCTCATGGAAGGAAGGCTTCCCGTTGGGGAATACAAAGCATTTCCCAAATGAACATGGCCTAGCTACCTTGGATACCAGGGATGGGACTGTACATGGGAGACAGGGACAGAGGGAGACAGAGATAGAGGTGGAGGTGGAGGTAGAGGAGGATAGATAAATGAGAGGGGTTGGGGGGTGACAGGGAGAGAGAGGGAGGAGGGACAGGATGAGAGAGTGTGGGAGAGCAAATGAGAATCTGCTTGTGGGGTGTTGGGTGTTCTCTAGTTTGGGGCTGTTTTTCATGCAGGCTGGTGGGCAGACCCACTCTGTCTATGGACACTTTTTTCTGTTCCATGGATCTGTGACCCTGGAGGGAATTTTGTGTAGGACACCTAGAATGTTGTGGGACATCCATAAGGACAGACAGGGTGGGTGGGTGCTGCAGGCATCCTGGAGTTAAGAGTGAGAATTGCTTCTTGTCCCTCAGCTTTGATGTTACCTGTCCTCGGTCCACTTGAATCTGTTGAGAGAGCTGAGTCCTGTGTGTGTCTAGGCCCTGCCACAGGTAGGTGGGTGTCCATAGAGGATACAGAGAGTTCCATGCCTGACAGGGTCTTGGGGAAGTTTGAGAAAGGAAAGAGAAGTTTCCTGAGTGGTGCCTGGTATTTGGTGTAGGGTAGGGTCGGGAGGTGGGAGGTTAGGGGTGGGAGGTGGAGGGCTGTGCAGAGGAGAGGGATTGTGACAGAGCTGGAGGTAGGTCAGAATGGTTGCCTGGTGCTGCCTAGGAGACGGTTAAGGTGGGGGCCTGAGCCCAGGGTTTGGTAGACAAGAGGGCAGGTGGGTGCAATGTTTCTTCTTTTGATGTGTCCTTGTCTCCACCTCAGGGCCCTGGCTGGCCTGCCTGTTGAAGCGAGGTTGTGGATGTCCCCGACCTCCAGTGGTCCCTGCTCCTGGTGATGTGGGGCAGCAACCACCTGCATGCACTTCAACTTGGAGGCCAAGGTTTTGGAAGGAAGCCCTTCTCCTCTCCTATCTCAATATTAGACCATCGGACCATGGGACACAAAGCTCAGGCCCCCACCCTGGAGTCGTGACCAGTGTACACAGCTGCCTGCCCTTTTCCCTTGTGTCCATCCGGGAGCAGCTTTCTGCCAGGTGGGAACCTGGTGCTGGGCCTAGGGTCCCATTGAGTTGGGCGGTAGTCTCCCCTGGTGACACAATTTCCCGTGTGCTCTTGGTTCTGGGACACCACCACCCCACTGCTCTAGCAAGTCCGGGGTCAGCCTGGGATGACCCTTCTTTGCTGGACCCTTGACCTGGAAGCTTGTTTCAGTAGACCCAAGGAGTTGTAAGGGTCACTCTGGTGGGTGGAGTCATGTAGACAGCTGCTGAATCTCTAAAAGCAGCTGTGTGTGTATGTGTGTGTGTGTTTGTGTGTGTGTGTGTGTGTGTGTGTGTGTGTGTTTCTTGGGTGATGGCTGGAAAAGGGCAGAGATGCAGCTGTGAGAATACCTTGGTTTGGCTGCTAGGGGGGTACGATCCTGAACCCCAACCCCATGAGTATGTTTGTGAGGCTCCTCCCCTAGAATCCAGATGTGGTTTGTGGAGGACTCCCTTATGGTCTGGCTCAGGCTCTCAAATGCGCCTGCTCCCACATCCACACACTCTCCCCTTGGCCCCCGCCATAAAAACCTGCACCAATAGTCCCTTCTCCCCGCACCCCATCATACCCACAGGCAGGGTCTTTAGGGGCTCGCACAAAGCCAAGTATGTCAGGGAAAGTGCAGTGCTTAAAGGTTAAAATGGAGGAACCAGTTAAGGTCTGTGACCCCCATTTACACACCACACCCTCACATTCTGAACACCCTCGGATCCCTAGCAGCAGCCCTAGAGCACAATGTCTGGACAGTCCTAGCCTAGATAAATGGCTTCCATCTTGGAGCTTTGGCTTTTTTTTTGCTTTCCGTAGGGCGGAGGGAGAGCACCCTTCGCTCTTGGCCCTTGGCATTCTCGGTGCACTGCTGCCATCACGAATTTTCAGTTTGCCGATTCCGCCAGCAAGTCCCTGAGCTTCCCTGGAAATGGAGGCGGTCTGGCTATGGAAGGGCTCCCGCCTGGGTCCCCTAGGACCAAAGAGGTTCTCTTGCCTGCTCCTTGACCCAGGACAGCTGGAGGAGGAAGCAGGGTCCAGGTGACCAGCCATGTCTGAGAGCAGGAGAGGACCTCTCCGCAGGGCATTGTGCAGCCTGGGCTGCAAGGGGGTGGTTGTGAGAGAACGAAAAGAGAAGTTTCCTGAGTGGTGCCTGGTATTTGGTGTAGGGTAGGGTCGGGAGGTGGGAGGTTAGGGGTGGGAGGTGGAGGGCTGTGCAGAGGAGAGAGATTGTGACAGAGGTGGACGTAGGTCAGAATGGTTGCCTGGCGCTGCCTAGGAGATGGTTAAGGTGGGGGCCTTGGCCCAGGGTTTGGTAGGGCAAGAGGGCAGGTGGGTGCAATGTTTCTTCTTTTGATGTGTTCTTGTCTTCACCTCAGGGACCTGGACGCCCTGCCTGTTGAGGCAAGGTTGTGGATGTCCCGGGCCTTATGGTCACTGCTTCGCATGATGTGGGGCAGCATCCATCTGAACGCTCATCACTACCAAGGCCAAGGTTTTGGAAGGAAGTCCTTCTTCTCCCATCTTAGTATTAGACCATCGGATTTGGGACACGGGACTAAGGCCGCTGACTCTGCATCCCTTACAAGCATACACAGCTGCCTGCCCTTTTGCCTTGTGTCCATCCTGGAGCGGCCTTCTGCAAGGTGGGAAGCCCGAGCTGGGTCTAGGGTCCCATTGAGTTGGGTGGTCGACTCCCTTGGTGTAACACCTTCCATCCCACTGCCTTAGAAGAACCGGGTACAGCCTTGGAGGCCCCTCTTGCCGGGCCACCTTGACCTGGAAGCTTGGGTCAGTAGACCCAAGGCCATGCTGGAAGCTGTACTGGTCACCCTGGTGGGTGGAGTCATGTAGACAGCCACTGGATCTCTGAAAGCTGCTGTGTGTGTGTGTGTGTGTGTGTGTGTGTGTGTGTGTGTGTCTGTGTGTCTGTGGTGAAGGCTGGGCTAGGGTAGGGATGCAGCTGTTAGAATACCCTGGTTTGGCAGCTAGGGGGTGATGCTCTGCCCCTGAACCCCAACCCCATTATTATGTTTCTTTGGCTCCTCCTCTATAGTCCAGATGTGGTTTGTGGAGGACTTCCTTAGGGTGTGGCTCAGACTCTCAAGTGAGCCTGCCCCCACATCCACACACTCCCCACTTGGCCCCCTCCATGACACCCTCCACCCCCTGCCCTCTCTCCCTGCACCCCACCATACCCTCAGGCAGGGCCTTCAGGGGCTGGCACAAAGCCGAGTGTGTCAGGGAAGTGCAGTGCATGGAGGTTACAATGGAGGAACCAGTTAAAGTCTGTTACCCCCATCTACACACCACACCCTCACCTTCTGCACACCACTGAATGCCTAGCAGGAGCCCTAGAGTGTGGCATGTCTGTCCAGTCCTAGCCTAGATGGTTGTCCTCCATCTTGGAACTTTGGCTTTTTTTTTTTTTTTTTTTTTTTTTTTGCTTTGTGAAGGGCAGAGAGAGAGACCCTTCGCCTTTGGCCCTTGGCATTCTCGGGGCCCTGCTGCCATCCCGCGGATTCAGTTTGCCAATTCCGCCAGCAGGTCCCTGTGCTACCCTGGAAATGGAGGCGTGCCGCCTAGGGAAGGGCTCCCGCCTGGGTCCCCCAGGACCAAAGCGGTTCTCTGGCCCTCTCCATGACCAAGGAGAGCTGGAGGAGGAAGCAGGGTCCAGGTGACCGGCTCTGGGCAGGCGACACGTGGCTGGCTTGGGGTTCACAAAAGCACAGCCTCCCGGGTCCTGTGGCCGCCATGTCTGGGAGCAGGAGAGGACCTCTCCGCAGGGCATTGTGCAGCCTGGGCTGCATGGGGGTGGTTGTGTGGAACTTTTCCTGCCTCCGTGCCAGCCCGCCTGCCCTTATGGTGGTGTACAAGGCTACCCCGGGACCCCCTAGCTTTTGTCTGAGCCTCCCTAGCAGTATCCACAGCTCACTTCCGGAGACCACACAAACTTTGCCCTGCATCTCTGGGAGGTGCTCAGGGTCTCAGGCCTGGTTGCTAGCCACCTTGGCCAAATGTCTGTCATCCATTTATCTCCTCCTGCCATCCCCTCTCCTCTCTGGCTGCCTGGACTTCTCTCTGGTGTGCCTTTTGTTTCTTTTACAACTGGATTTTCTCTTGAGTTGTGCTACAGGTTGAATTTAGGCACTGGGACCTGTTAGAAAAGGTACCAGCTCCAGAGCCACATCCCCAGATCCCTGTAAGGGATCTGGAACCCTCAACTCCCCAATCATCATCCTATCCAACCTGATTGTTCGTACCCAGTATGGCAGTGTGGTGACTCAAGGTGAATTCCAGTAGAAGCATTCAGAACAGGGTTTGGACTCAGGGGTGCTCACAAAGAGGCCAGGCAGGACTTAGGTACCATAGTGGCCAGGTTTCACAGCCCGTGCTTCCCCTGACAAGCCTCCTCTGTGTCATTCAGGACACACATAGTCCTGTCTTCTCCTGCCTAGCTTCATTTGCATTAAACCCAGGAAGAACTCCCACCATCAAAGGTCCAAAAGCTCCTTGTCCTGCATTCTAATGTCCAGACATCATCTCAGCAGGAAGAATACTTAGAAAAGGCTCTGAAATTAACAGAGGGCACTATCTGGAGTCCTACAACTGATAAGCATGCAGGAGCGCTTTTGTGTATGTGTGTGTGTGTGTGTGTGTGTGTGTGTGTGTGTGTGTGTGTATACCTGGGATTATTATGGCCCAGTACTGTGAGAAGTCATAGCAGTGCCTGAGAGGCACAGTATGTACGAGTTATGGTCGTCAGCTCTGGGATGTAGAGGAAGGACAGGTTTGCATGTAGGGAAGCCTTTTAGTGCTCCATCCTTCAGATTTAGCTCAGGTGAGTACAAGGTTTGGAGTGGTGCTTTGTGTGTGTGGATTAGGGCTCAGGGGCATGCCAGAGCGTGGTTGGTAAGAGCATTGTGTAGGAACCATTGGGAAGGTGGCAGTACCATCCTTTAAAGTGGCCTGACAGGCAGGTCCATGAAGTCAGGTCCTCCACACCCACCCCCATCACCAGGAAGCTCCCTTTTTAGCCACAGCAAAAGTCTCCAGGAAGCTTTGTAGAGAGGGAGATTTGGAAGAGCATAGACAGGCTTGTCTCCAGGTGGCAGGGAGAGTGATTTTCTTCTAGGCTTCATCATGGAAGATGTCAGCAGTGTGGAGGAGAGCCTCTGGAGACTTTCAGTGCTCATTGAAGGAAGGCTTCCTGCTGAGGAGTGAAAAGCATTTCCCTACTGAACATGGCCTAGCTAACCTGGATACCAGGGATGGGACTGTACATAGGAGCGAGGGACAGAGAAAGACAGAGATAGAGGTGGAGGTGGAGGTAGAGGAGGATAGATAAACGAGAGAGAGAGAAAGTAAGGTGAGAGCAAATGAGAATCTGCCTGTGGGGCGTTGGGTGTTCTCTAGTTTGTTGGTGTTTGTTTTTTTTTTTCATGCAGGCTGGTGATCAGACCCACTCTGTCTGTGGACACTTTTTTCTGTTCCATGGGTCTGGGCCCGTGGAAAGAAATTTGTGTGAGGACACCTGGAATGTTTAGGGAAATCCATAAGGACACACAGGGTGGGTGTGTGCTGTAGGCATCCTGGTGTTAAGAGTGAGAATTGCTTCTTGTCCCTCAGATTCTATGTTACCTGTCCTCGGTCCACTTGGAATCTCTTGAGAGAGCTGAGTCCTGTGTATTCCTAGGCCCTGCCACAGGTAGGTGGGTGTCCACAGAGGATACAGAGAGTTCCATGCCTGACAGGGTCTTGGGGAAGTTAGAGAACGGAAAGAGAAGTTTCCTGAGTGGTGCCTGGTAATTGGTGTAGGGTAGGGTCGGGAGGTGGGAGGTTAGGGGTGGGAGGTAGAGGGCTGTGCAGAGGAGAGAGATTGTGACAGAGGTAGACGTAGGTCAGAATGGTTGCCTGGTGCTGCCTAGGAGACGGTTAAGGTGGGGGCCTGGGTCCAGGGTTTGGTAGGGCAAGAGGGCAGGTGGGTGCAATGTTTCTACTTTTGATGTGTTCTTGTCTTCACCTCAGGGACCTGGACGCCCTGCCTGTTGAGGCAAGGTTGTGGATGTCCCGGGCCTTATGGTCCCTGCTTCGCATGATGTGGGGCAGAATCCATCTGAACGCTCATCACTACCAAGGCCAAGGTTTTGGAAGGAAGTCCTTCTTCTCCCATATTAGTATTAGACCATCGGATTTGGGACACACGACTAAGGGCGCTGACTCTGCATCCCTTACAAGCATACACAGCTGCCTGCCCTTTTGCCTTGTGTCCATCCTGGAGCGGCCTTCTGCAAGGTGGGAAGCCCGAGCTGGGTCTAGGGTCCCATTGAGTTGGGTGGTCGACTCCCTTGGTGTAACACCTTCCATCCCACTGCCTTAGAAGAACCGGGTACAGCCTTGGAGGCCCCTCTTGCCGGGCCACCTTGACCTGGAAGCTTGGGTCAGCAGACCCAAGGCCATGCTGGAAGCTGTACTGGTCACCCTGGTGGGTGGAGTCATGTAGACAGCCACTGGATCTCTGAAAGCTGCTGTGTGTGTGTGTGTGTGTGTGTGTGTGTGATGCTCTGCCCCTGAACCCCAACACCATTATTATGTTTCTTTGGCTCCACCCCTATAGTCCAGATGTGGTTTGTGGAGGACTTCCTTTGGGTGGGGCTCAGACTCTCAAGTGAGCCTGCCCCCACATCCACACACTCCCCACTTGGCCCCTTCCATGACACCCTCCACCACCTGCCCTCTCACCCTGCACCCCACCATACCCTCAGGCAGGGCCTTCAGGGGCTGGCACAAAGCCGAGTGTGTCAGGGAAGTGCAGTGCATGGAGGTTACAATGGAGGAACCAGTTAAAGTCTGTTACCCCCATCTACACACCACACCCTCACCTTCTGCACACCACTGAATCCCTAGCAGCAGCCCTAGAGTGGCATGTCTGTCCAGTCCTAGCCTAGATGGTTGTCCTCCATCTTGGAGCTTTGGCTTTTTTTTTTTTTTTTTTTTTTGCTTTGTGAAGGGCGGAGAGAGAGCACCCTTGGCCCTTGGCCCTTGGCATTCTCGGGGCCCTGCTGCCATCCCGCGGATTCAGTTTTCCAATTCCGCCAGCAGGTCCCTGTGCTACCCTGGAAATGGAGGCGTGTCACCTAGGGAAGGGCTCCCGCCTGGGTCCCCCAGGACTAAAGCGGTTCTCTGGCCTGCTCCATGACCCAGGAGAGCTGGAGGAGGAAGCAGGGTCCAGATGACCGGCTCCGGGCGGGCGACACGTGGCTGGCTTGGGGTTCACAAAAGCACAGCCTCCCGGGTCCTTTGGCCGCCATGTCTGGGAGCAGGAGAGGACCTCTCCGCAGGGCATTGTGCAGCCTGGGCTGCATGAGGGTGGTTGTGTGGAACTTTTCCTGCCTCCGTGCCAGCCCGCCTGTCCTTATGGTGGTGCACAAGGCCACCCCGGGACCCCCTAGCTTTTGTCTGAGCCTCCCTAGCAGTATCCACAGCTCACTTCCGGAGACCACACAAACTCTGCCCTGCATCTCTGGGAGGTGCTCAGGGTCTCAGGCCTGGTTGCTAGCCACCTTGGCCAAATGTCTGTCATCCATTTATCTCCTCCTGCCATCCCCTCTCCTCTCTGGCTGCCTGGACTTCTCTCTGGCTTGCCTCTAGTGTGTGTTCTTTTATGCCTTTGAAGATATCTGTGATGTGCAAAGGTTTTACCACACTGATTACATTCATTGGGTTTCTCTCCAGTATGGGTTCTTTTATGCATTTGAAGATGACTGTGATATGCAAAGGCTTTTCCACATTCTTTATATTCATAGGGCTTCTGTCCATGATGTGTTCTTTTATGCATTTGAAAATTACGATGAAATGCAAAGGCTTTACCGCACTGATTACATTCATAGGGTTTCTCTCCAGTATGTGTTCTTTTATTCATTTGAAAAGTACTGTGCCATGAAAAGACTTTACCACATTGATTACATTCATAGGGTTTCTCTCCAGTATGCTTTCTTTTATGTTCTTTAAGATGACTTTGCTGTACAAAGGCTTTACCACACTGATCACATTCATAGTGGTTCTCTCCAGTATGTTTTCTTTTATGTGTTTGAAAAACTTTGTACATGCAAAGGTTTTACCACATTGATTACACTCATATGGTTTATCTCCAGGAGTTGTCCTTTTATACCTTTGAAGATGACTGTGAAGGGCAAAGGCCTTACCACACTGATTGCAAACATATGGTTCCTCTCCAGTATGTGTTCTTTTATGACTATTAAGATGGTTATGACTTGTAAAGGCTTTACCACACTGATTACATTCATACGGTTTCTCTCCAGTATGTGTTCTTGTATGCCTTTGAAGATAACTGAATTGTGCAAAGGCTTTACCACATAAATTGCATTGACAGGGTTTCTCTCCAGAATGGGTTCTTGTATGCCTTTGAAGATAACTGAATTGTGTGAAGGCTTTACCACACAAATTACATTCATAGGGTTTCTCTCCAGAGTGGGTTCTTGTATGCTTTTGAAGACTACTGAATTGTGTATAGGCTTTACTACACGGATTACATTCACAGGGTTTCTCTCCAATATGAGTTTTTTTATGCATTTGAAGACTACTTTGACATGAAAAGGCTTTATCACCATGATTTCCTTTATAGGGTTTCTCTCCAGTATCCTTTCTTTTATGTTCTTGAAGGTGGCTATGAAATTCAAAAGCTTTACCACATTGATTGTATTCATAGGGTTTCTCTCCAGTATGTTCTTTTTCATACATTTGAAGAGTACTGGGATGTGAAAGATCTTTAACACATTGAGTGTATATAGTATGTTTCTTTCCAGTTTGGTTTTGTTCATGACTGCAAAAATTATGGGACATGTAAAAATATTATCACATCTAATACACTGTTTAATCTTTACATCTGTATGAATTAATTTTACAATTTGGATCAGTTGTAAAGAAGAATGAGATATTAAGTTTTATCATTGTTCACACTCATCTTATTCCACTTTATTAAGAGTTGGTTTGCATCTGTGAAGACACTTATGTTGGTAAGATCCTTTATTACATGATTCACATATACAGAATATTTTTATATATGAGGTTATTCATATATTTGAAGAAAACTGGAAAGTGACAGAGCTTCAACATCTGCATTGCATTAATAAATTTTCCTATACTGTGGTATAGGCATTAAGGTTTCTTCACAATAACTGACAGTAGACTCTTGACTCTAACTGCCCCCTCTCATAGCAGCACAATCACAACAAGTATACAAACTAGATTACCATTACTATTCACTATTTGCTTATTAAAAAGCTTTAAAAATATAATTATCACTTCTTCACTATGTATAATGTTATAATATGTGTGGAGCTCAGTACAACAGCATATGCTTGACATTTGCAAAGACTACATCCCAGGCCCATCGTCCAATAATATAAAAACAAAACAGCCAGGAATGTTAATTACCCACATTAGTCTGCGGACTTGGGAGCCAGAATCAGGGGTATTTGTGAGTTCCAGGCCAGCATGGTTTACAGAAATCCTTTCAGGACACTCAGGGCTACACAGACAAACCTTGTATTCAAAATAACCAACATAATTAAAAGACCAGGTTAACAAACTGCCTTAGCACTGAATAGCAACTGCTTCTACTCAACTTTATGTGATACAGAGATAGAATCTCTAATGTGGTGAAGGCATGACAATAAAAGGAAGCTGGCTGATTAGTTTCAACCACAACTCAGTACACATGAAGAACAGGAAATCAGTTGAGGCTATAGAGATGCATATCACACAACTAGTGAGGAATTTTCTTCCAAAAGGCTCCTCCTCCTAAAGATGCAATCAAAAGAAAGTCACCAAGGACAGACACATGTTCACATATATCCTTGTGTCTGAGAGGTTTTCCATTCAATCAAAGATGTTCTAAACCAGGTACCTATAGGCTCATGATCATCTAGGAAGAAAATGCATTTAGTCACTTCAATGATCCTCATAGTTTGCAACTTCCCCTACACTATTTCAAATGTTCAAAGCCTCTTCTGACATGTAAGACGGTCTACTCATGGTGACATTTGTGAAATCAGAAAATAGATTATAGCTTTCCAAAATACAATGGCACAGAAAACCATTTAAAATATAACATAGAGAAATGGAGACATATCAAGGGAAGATTAGGCAAAGACAATACTGAAATAGAGCAGGACAGACATCAAATTCTCTATCTCCATTTCAGATGCATGAGGATTCATTATCAACAGGCTCAGATGGCCCTATTCATGCAACTTCTCATATAATTCTCTCTTTACATCATCTACATTACACTTACATCAGCTACATTATATGCAGCTAGTGCTCCATGGGTGATGTCCCATACCTTAGGTATCCCAACATCATGTGGTCACAAAATGTAATCCAGGCTGTTGCAAAATATTATTTTAAGATGTGTTATATTTGTCTATGCTGTGGAATAATTATTTTAAGATACAAAAGTAACTTGTATCCTTGTATGTTGCATATGTTTAACTCTGTGAGGCTGTGATACTTTGTCTGTCTAAAATACCAACTGGTCTAACAGCCAGTAGCTTGGCAGAAAAAGTTAGGCAGGGCTGTCTGGCAGAGAGAACAAATTGGAAAAGAAAACTGAAAAGAAAAAAGGAAGGAGCAAGAAAAAGAGAGGACACCAGGGGGTAGCCACCCTGCTACACAACAAACCGTTGAGTAAAAAGTAAACAAAGATATACAGAATAGAGAAAGACAAAAACCCAGACGTGTAAGGTACATGAGAGAACTTAAGTTAGGAAAAGCTGCCTAGATATAACCCATACTAAGGCCAGGCACTTATAAAAAAGAATAAGCCTCCCTGTGTGTAATTTATTTGAGAGCTGAGTGGCAGTCCCCCAAAAGAGTAAAGAGTTAAATAACAAAAACCAGCAACACCAGGCTTCATCCTCACAACTCCATGCAATGGACTCTCACAGTCTCCTCACTGGGTTTCTGACTCTTAAACATAGAATTCTGCAACAATGCTGAACTGAACCCCAGACTAAGAATCCATGATGTTAAATATTGATTCTTTATTGTTTCCAGGGCCAGTAGATAATGGGTGATCCTGCAAAGCTTGACTTCTTAATTCAGTGGACACTGACATGCTTGGACCACAGATGCAGCAGGTTTTGTATGAAGTTGCTTTCTAGGAGTAGGAATTACCTTGTTTAATCGTTCCATGACTTAAAGCCAAATAAAATTTTGTAGTCAAAATATCATACAAATGGCCTCTAGCTTACTTACTTACTTACTTACTTACTTACTTTATTTATTTATTTATTTATTTATTTATTCATTCATTCATTCATTCATTCATCCTTTTTTTTTGTTTTTTTGGAGCTCACCAGATAGCCCAGGATGACCTCAAACTCACAGAGATCCACCTGGTTCTGCCTCATAAGTGCTGGGATTAAAGGTGTGCAAAACCACAGCCAGGCTTAATAATTTAAGGGTTTTTTTTTGTTTTTTTTAGACAGGGTTTCTCTGTGTAGCTTCTGAGCCTATCCTGGAACTCACTCTGGAGCCCAGGCTGGCCTCAGTTTCACACAGATACACCTGCCTCTGCCTCCCAAGCATTGTGATTAAAGGCATGGGCCCTCACTGCCTGGTTGCTTAATTTTTATTGAGTCTATTTCCTACTGAAATTCTATACTCTCAATCTCCACTTTCTGCTATTATTCTTAACATTTGTATCTTCCTGGTCATCCAGACAGGCCAGTAACGTTTTCTGTGAAACTTTCTATGATTTTTGCCCCCTAAAGTCCTGATATCTCCACATTCTTTCAAAAGACAACATTCTCAGGTTCTACGTACCAACAAAATCACCTTTGGTGTTCCATTTTTTGTTTTAACTTGCTCTTATCCTGCTGTGATTAAATTTTGCATTCCATATATTCTATCAACCTTGTGACATAGAGGTTCAGGCTCCAGGTTGCACATTGAACAACTTAAATAGGGACAGAAGACTGCAAGTCTACCCCCTTGTACACGTGGAAAACTTACACAGTAAAGACATTTCCAAATTTATTACTTAAGTACCCAGTGATGTGAAACATCAGGACCTTCTTCAGTGATAGGGTCCTGAGGTGAAGATCACAAGGGATGAGAAAGAAAGCAAATATAAGGTAGAAAAGATAACAGCTGGGGTGGGGTGTTCTTGCACAAGGTATGCCTCATGTCAACTATGCTTCTTAAGAAGAATAGCACCTTTATACTACTTCTAGGGGCAAAATGGAAGGAAATGGGGAACTTCTAGTAAGTCAGCAGAAAGTATCATACAACAGGATAGACTCAGAGAGGAGGCTAATCAAACCATGCTGCACAAGGGGAAAAAGGGTATCTCAAGCATATTACTGACTAAGCCCACAGTGATCTGTGGACGAATAACCATAGCCATATTTGGTGAAAGAGTTAGATTAATGGGATCTGAAGCAACCCCACCACAAAGGCCCTGATTCAAGACCATTGCCTGCTCTTCAAAGCATATTCCTGGTTTTAGTGAAGGAGCTCTGTTTTATTGTCAATATGTTATGCCTTTAGGGAAAGCTCCCAAGGCCTAGGCCCCAGGCTGTTACTAGCTCTCCCAAGAATTTTCCTAATCCCTGCCTGAAGGCCTAAAAAACGTAAGAGTGTTCTACTTTTCTTTCTTTCTTTCTTTCTTTCTTTCTTTCTTTCTTTCTTTCTTTCTTTCTTTCTTTCTTTCTTTTTTTTTTCATTGAGACAGGTTTTCACTGTGTCGCTTTGGAGCCTGTCCTGGACATAACTCTTCAGACCAGGCTGGCCCCAAACTCACAGAGATGAACCTGACTCTGTCTCTTGAGTGAGTGCTGGGCAAAGTCATGCACCACCACTGAACTGCTAGTGTTTTACTTTTCAAATAGTTGTTACCTGGTGTCATATTGTCCATATGTCAGACCTTGTTTTTTCTTAAGAAGAAAAGTAGAATTTTTTTGCATACGAGGATTTAAGGTTGGTTATGACCCTGTAATTCCTCAATGAGCAGTTTGTTAGAGTCCCATTCTTTGATACAGTGTTAGGCCTGGTGGCTTGTTGTAAATCAGGGGTGGCTCCTTTGTAATTGTTTGGTTGCAGCCAAAATTCTGGACAATCTTGGTAAACAAATGTGTATCCTATTGTCCTAAACTCTAACAAGCCTGGCTACAATACTCTTTACTTTGAGTGGTTTTATTTTCCTTCTTTTCTTTAACACAGGGTTTCTCCGTGTAGTTTTGGTGCCTATCCTGGATCTTGTTATGCAGACCAGGCTGGTCTAAAACTCACATAGATCTGTCTGGCTCTGCCTTCTGAGTCCTGGCATTTAAGGTGTGCGTAACCACTGCCTGGCAGGGTTTTTTTTTTTTTCCAGGCAGTACTCCCTCAGTTAAATTCTATTTTGTGAGACTTACTATCTCCTAAGGATTAATAAATCCTTTATATCACCATTTCAACTCTTCTCTCTCACCTTAGTTGTAGAGTGCAACGCAACACATGAGATGCCTTTTACAACCTCCACAAAATTAACTATAAATGGATCTTACACATGAAAGTTAAGTACAAAGTGCTGAACCTCTAGAAGGTACTGGACAAAGTAGGTCTGCTTTCAATGAGTGCACCAAAAGCATGTTAAAGTTCACTACAAAGATGTTTCTGTACACACACCCCTACTCCCAATTATGTGAACAGATTCGGCCCACAGAGAAAAGTTATCCAGAGGCCTGCCCTGGGAATAGGAAGTTTCAAGGACCATATGGGACCTCACAGGACAGGGATTCTGGCTGAAGTTTCCCACCCAGATCTGAGAAGGACCCACCACTCTGGCTCCTGAACCTTACTCACAATGCTGTGGTTTTCACGCTCACCTAGGTTGTCTGTTCAGCTCTCTGCACCAGCACACACAGCACAGCACACAACACAAAACTGCTGCTTCCAGTTTCTCTTCAAAGTCAAGCTTGAAGCTAGCAGCTGGAAGAACCCTGTACCACTTCTGACTGACAGATCACCTGGAGGGCCTAATTGGCTAGTGAGGCCTGAGTGACCAGAGCACCTCCCATAGGGTTACACTGTGCTTAAAGTCACAGAACAATGGTTCCTGATCTTGCCTTCCACCACAGACAGAGACCTTTTCTAAACATTTGCATTTCAATAGCACTTGTCCCTGGATCCAATAGCAGACCCTGCTGTCTTTCTGCTCTTGGTAGGCACTTCCCCTTCTTCATCCTGGACACAGTGTGGCTAGCGTATACAGCCCACTATACTATGTGGGGTGGAGTGATTGCACGTCCCACAGGTGGAAGGGTGACCAGAATATTAACAACTAAAGAGAAATTAAAAGACAAAAAAGGAGATGTTTGTTTTGTGACTTTGAGTTGAGGTCAGGTGAACTGAACCCACTTTTTACCTAGTTGTTACAGGGACTTCATACAACCAGGAAAGAAATGGAGGAAGTGGATCACAAACAAGATAATAGGTCTTTCTCCCATCAGAAATGGCTTCATTGCTTTAGGATTTTTATTCCTGAAAATCAGAGCACACTGTTGGCAAATGAATAATAATGAAGGGTAGGCTTCAAGGAAAGTTGAATATTTAAAGTATAATGAAGCTAGGAAGAATATACTTGCAAGCACTGTTAATAGTCAGCATATCTTACTCCTAGGGCAGGTGAAAAAACAAAACAACAAAACCACTGCATTATTCAAGCTTCTGTACATGAACCGTCTTATGAATTTTGTAAAGAAGTCTCTGGCAGGTAGAGAGCCAAGGTTTCCTGCTGCTGGTTACAGACAAAAATGACATTCAGACAGCACTCAGTGAAGAGGTCTATTTAGTGGAGGAAGAGAGAAGGGGAAGAGAAAGAAGGAAAAAGTGGGTGGGGGAGAGTGAGGAATCCAAAGGTGCTCACACTTCCTGGGAGAAAAACAGGACAGAGAGAGAGGGTAGTGGGTGTAAATTTCCCTTAAGAACAAGCTTTTACATCAGGACATTGAGTGCTACCAAGGGCCAGGATCAGAATATTAATAAACAGGACTAGTAGAATGAATCTCTCCATGTGTGTACAAAGTGGATTTATTAGAATGTCTCACAAGCTGTGGTAGAGCTAGTCTAACAATGGCTGTCCACCAATGGAAATTTGAAAAGTCCAGTAGTTATTCATTACACGAGGCTGGACATCTCAGCTGGGCTTCAGTATACACCACAATTTTAAGGAAGTAGGCTCTAATGCTAGTGAACTAAAAAACTTGATAATCAGAGCTAGGGCAAACAGGTGAAAAGAGAACTTCCTTTTTCAATATCCTTTATATATGTAGGCTGACACCAAGAGTTGCTACCCAGATTAAAGTTGGATCTTATTCTTTGTTGATTGGTTTTTTTGGTGATTTCAAGAAAGGTTTTATTGTTGTTGCCCTGAAACTCATTCTGTTGAGCAAGCTGCCCTCAAACTCAGAAAATCCAAATGCTTCTGCTTCCTGGGGTTAAAGGTATGCACTGCCACCAAGCAGCTAAAAGTGGATCTTATCACCTAAAATGATCCAGATTAAAGATGTGTCTTTAACTTCAAAACCTTTAAGAAAAATCCCTCACAGGTGTACACAAATCTTTTGGGTTTTAATTAATTAAAAAGGTAGTCAGCAAGCCAGGCGGTGGTGGTGCACGCCTTTAATCCCATCACACGGGAGGCAGAGTGACGAGGATCTCTGTGAGTTTGCGGCCAGCCTGGTCTCCAAAGCGTGTTCCAGGAAAGGCATAAATCTACACAGAGAAACCCTGTTTCGAAAAACCAAAAAAAAAAAAAAATAGGTAGTCAGCTTGACTATTAAGAATAACCATCACGGCCAGGTGATGTTGGCACAGGACTTTAATCCCAGCACTCAGGAGGCAGAGGCAGGCAGATCTCTTCAGAGTTCAAGGCCATCCTGGTCTCCAAAGTGAGTTCCAGGAAAGTCACAAAGCTACACAGAGAAACTCTGTCTCAAAAAATAAAAAAAAAAACAACAAAACAAAAAACAAAAAAAAGATTAGCCATTACCACAGACAAGACAGATAAAATGAGAAAGATTTCCTAACTGCAGAATGCAAGGAGAACATGGGAGTCATTTCCAAAACAATGCTTTTCCTAAACAAAGGAAGCATGTGGTTTTTGAGTAGGGAGCCTGGACACATTCCTGTAACACTCTTCATATTCTTAAGCATGCTCAGTTAACAAATCAACTTCTGATCAGGATCACAATGTAAAAGCAGAGACATTTATGGATATTCTTACCTCAAAGTTATGCAGAAACATATATTAATTATAAAAATGATGGAAAGAAATGTCTCTGACATGTTCATCTTGTACCACAAGATCTTAGCTGAAAATCAAGGAAATAACCTTGTAAAATGTAGATTGTTTTGGGGCCCAAGTGACCTGTCAATCTTGATGTTTGATCTAAAATATATCTGTACCATTGCCACAATTCTCACAGATACAAAAGATAGAGAACACAAATACAGAAACCTTCAAGGAAAAGTCACCTAACAGCACTGTTTACTTTGCAACTAGACAGATGGTTATAATAATTTATATCAATCTCAGAACAAAACTGCTTTTTCTTCTGAGGAGGCTAGCCTAGCATGGGGGCACAGCTGCTTCCATGCAACACCAGCAGGAGTTCATTTGAACAAGCCCTGGCTTGTTTCATGGCTAAGGGCTATGACATCATAGTAAAAACTCTTATTGTTTCCTTTTTCTAACTTTTTAAAAAATTATGTATACAATGTTTTGCCTGTATGTGTCTCTGTGTAGTGCCTAACAAGGCCAGAATAAGGCAGAAGATGCCTGAAACTAAAGTTACAACAAATGGTTAGCTCCTGGTGGGTCTTGGGAATGGAACATGGGTCCTCTATGAAAACACCCAGTTCTTTTAATTGCTGAGCTGTCAATCTAGCCCCCTTTTCATTTAAAATTTCTTTCCATAAATTGATAAGCAAGAGATATTACATTACTTTCCCCTTTTATCTTTTCATTCCACCCCTTCCCACTTACTTTCCAACTTATTACTTATTAGATGTTGGTGAATAAGAATGATGATATACATTAATACAAACTGCTGCATCCACTTTTGTTGGATATCTATATCTAAATCTATATCTATATTTATATCTATATATCTATATCTATATTTGTATCTATATATCTATATCTATATCTATATCTATATCTATATCTATATCTATATATATATATATATATATATATATAGAGAGAGAGAGAGAGAGAGAGAGAGAGAGAGAGAATGGGTTGACCATGTTGTATTAGATAAATAATTAGGGATCTCATCTTTGCCTGAGGTTAATTCTCTCTGGAGAATTCCACATTTTAATCAGCATCTGGTGTCTAACCATGACTGGGTTACCTTGGATGGGAAACATAATCAAGAATAGAAAACATAGGTAGGAAAATTCATCACCGGTTAAGAGCACTGAAGATGCTTTTGGAACATCCAGCTTTCATTCCCAATACATTTAAAGGGTCACTAATACCTGTAACTCCAGTACCAGGGGTGCTGACACCATCTCCTTGCCTCCCTGTCCACCATAAGAAAAGGAAACTTAGATCATAAAAATTATTTTTCAAGCTGGAAGTGGCAGTGCATTCTTATAGTGCCAGCAAGCTGGACACAGAGGAAGGAAGATCATTGAGAGTTTTAAAGCCTATGCCAAAGTCTACACAAACACATGCCCATACACACACAAACACACACATACACACACATACAAACACACACACACACACACACACACACATACACACACACACACACACACACACACACACACACGAAAATAAGAAAACTGAATTACATACAAGAAAGGGAGCATTAGAACAATACAATACCACTTAAAGTCATTTCAAGTGTCTGCCACTGGTGCCCATAGAATCATTTTCAAAACTAAATGTGGCTCAGATCAAAAACACTGAAGACAGCTTATGTTGGAGAGTATGTGGAGCATGGGGAACACTCCTACACTGTTGGTGGGAGTGCAGACATGTACAGACACTCTGGAAACCAGTATGGTGCTTTCTCAGAAAACTGGAAATCAATCTCCCTAAAGACCTAGCTATACCACTCTTGGGCATATTCCCAAGGAGTGCTCATTTATACCACAAGGACACATGCTCAACTATGTTCATAGCAGCATTATTTGTTAGATTTTTCAAACAGGATGAAAATGCAGCTGTCCTGGAATTAATATGACTTCCCAGGGAGAAATCACACATAGGCTATTAATAAAGAAAAATACCTTTAATTATAGTATGCATCCATCTCTGGCAAATGCTCAAAGAGGAGACAACCTAGACATATTGTACATTCAACATATGCTGCCATCCTTGTGTCTTTTAGCTATATGCTCCAGGTTTCACTTTGAACAATATAAATACAGACAGGCAACTGTAGGTCTAGCCATTTGGGCAGATGGGTGAGTTAGACAGCAAAATTTCTCCCAGGATTCTTTCTTAAATATTACAGACACCTGAGACAGTAGGTTGTTCTTTAGTGATATTGTGCTGGGTTGAAGCTGACTATGGATGACAATCATGGGAAAAGTGGAAGGTAGAAAAAAAAGCTGGCATGGGATAGCCTTGTACAAGCTACATTGCAAGACATGTAAGCTTCTTAAAAAGAATAGTACCTTGGATACTACTTCCAGTGGTGAAATGGAAAAGTTCTGGGAAGTAAGCAGAAACTATCATACAATGGGACAGACTCAGGAGGAGGCTAATCAAACAATGCTGCAAAAAAACACAGGATATTTCAAGATCATTACTGAGTAAGCCCATCAGTGTTCTTGGGACTGATAACCAAAGCTCTATGTGGGATCTGAAGCAACCCCACAATAAAAGTCCTGGTTCTACACCATTACCAGTTCACCCAAACATATTCTTGATTCTATGGAAGGAGCTCTGTTTTATTGTCAATCAATCATGCACTTAGGGAAAGCTCCCAAGGCCTAGGCCACAGGCTGTTAATAGCTCTTCCAAGAATGATCCTTTTCCTTGTATGAGGGCCTAAATGAAAGCCTTGCTTGATCAATCCAGTCCTTAATACAACATTGTTTTACTCTTCAAATACTTGTCACCTGGTGTCATATTGACCTTCTGGCAGAAAAATAAGCTTTTCTCAAGAAGAAAACTGAAACTTTATGGCACACCAAGCTTTAAAGTTGGTTTTGACACTATAATGTCTCAATAAGATGCTTGTTAGAATCTCATTATTTTATATAGTGTTGGGCCTAGTTTTTGGTTGTAAATCAGCAGTGGCTCCATAGTAATTGTTTGGAAAAAAGTGTCTGGACAATCCTGGCGAACAATAGTGTTTCCTACTGTTCCAATCTCTAACAAGCCTGGCTAGAATATACTTATCTCTGTTTGGTTTTTTTTTTTTTTTGAAACAGTCCTCTCTACAATAAATTCTATTTTGTGAGACTTACTATCATCTAAGCATTAGTAAATCCTTTAAATCACCAATTCCACTCATCTACATCACACGTTAGTAGTGGCGTGCTACCCAATTCATGAGATGCCTTTTACAACCACCCACAAAATTAACTGTAAACGCATCTTACACATAAAAATAAAATGCAAAATACTCATCCTCACTCAACAAGGTACTAGAAGGTACTCTCCAAGTTTGGCATCATGGTTTCCATGAGTGCACCAAAGCATGTTTAAGTTCAAAGATGGCTTTAAGCACAGCTTCATACTTTCAATTCTGTGAGCAGATTCAGCCAACAGAACAGGTATTCAGAAGCCTGCCCCTTGATCCAGGGAGTGTTAAGTACCACATGGCACCTAAGAGGACAGGGATTCTGCAGACAGGTTCCCACCCAGACCCGAGGAGGACCCACCATACTGGATCCTCCACCTCACCATGTGCTCCACCCCATCTAGAGACATCAGCCCCTCACTCACCATGTCATGGTTTCCCAGCTCAGCCAAGCTGTCTGCTCAGCTCCCTGCAGGAGCACTCACAGCACACCACACCACACAAAACTGCTGGTGCCAGCTCTTCTTCAAAGAAAAGTCTGAAGCCTGGGGTGGCAGGAAGCACCCTGCACAACTTCTGACTGACATGCCACCTCGAGAATGTGATTGGCTAATGAGACCTGAGTGACAAGAGCACATATCATAGGGTTACAATGTGCTTAAAATCACAGCACAATAGTTCCTGTCCCTCCCTTCCACCCCAGACAAAGACATTTCTAGATCAGCAGAGATATGTATATCAATAGCACTTGCCCCTGGCTGCAAAAGTAAACCCTGCTCTCTTCCTGCTCTCCTTAGGCACTTCCCCTTCTTCCTCCTGGACACAAATTGGCTAGCTAGCTTGTACATACTAAAAAACCAAACCAAAACCATTTCAAGCAAGCTCCTCACCCCATCTTTGAACAGGCCTGAGTTTCAAAGTTCTCAGAGCTGCTAACATAGGTCCCAGGACAAAGTCAGGACCTTTGAAGAGCCATCTGGTAACAACTGATTAACCATAGAATGCCCCAATGCCAGAGATGGTCAAAAGTTCTAAGTCAGGATGTTTGAAGGACTATCTGGTAGCAACTGATTAACCACAGAATGCCCCAATGCCAGAGGTAGTCTATAAAGTTTGACAAACAACTGCTTAAAACTACAAAGTAAGATAACACAGAAATTCTGAAAAGCCTCTCAAACTTGAGCCAATCGAAATTTTACCCATACTAGCGCCCATAAATGATATAATCTTATGGCATTTGCCTTTAAACCTGAGCTTGCAGAGGTGTGGGTACCTCCTCCAGGCTCTACTGTGTTGGATGGCTTGACAAGATCCCTAGATCAGAAACAAGATATTAGGCCTTTCTCCTATCAGAAAGCTGGATGATGGTTCAATTGCTTATGGAGTTTTATTCCTGAAATTCAGAGCAAAATGTTGGCAAATTAAATAAAATAAAGAGTAGCCTTCATGGAAAGTTGAATACTTAGAAAATAATGGAGCCAAGAAGAATGCATTTATAAGCACCATTGTTAGCCAGCACATCTTCATCCATGGGCAGGTGAAAAAAAAAAGCTGTATTATTCAACTTTCTCACCATGATCAGGACTGGTAGAATGAATCTCTCAGTGTATGTAGAAAGTTGATTTTATAGAATGTCTGAAAAGCATGCAGGATGGGAAGGAGATCATTTTAACCAGTCCTGCCTGCTGTCTGTCTCAGGGCTGGGACACCATTGCAGAGAATTCCATTTTTAAGCTTTATTTTTTTTAAATGTATGTGAGTGTTTGACTCCAGGAGTCTGTGAAGAGTTCTTGCAGAGGCTAGAAGAGAGTTACAGGAGATGTTTAGGTATAATAGAGCCTGTGTCCTATGTAACAACACCTGGTTCTGCTTTGAAATTTTTTTTTTTGGTTTTTTTTCAAGACAGGGTTTCTCTGTGTAGCTTTGCACCTTTCCTGGGACTCACTTGGTAGTCCAGGCTGGCCTTGAACTCACAGAGATCCTCCTGGCTCTGCCTCCTGAGTGCTGGGATTAAAGGCATGTGCCACCACTGCCCGGCTCTGCTTTGAAATTTTAAGCTATCTCCCTAGGCCACTTTTTTATTTAAAATTTATTTTTATACATTTTAATTAATATGTATTAAATCAATTTTCCCTTTTTGTTCTCTCTCCTTCCCTTCCCAAATTCTTCCCTTCCAATTTCTTCCTTGTTAAGCATGTGAGAATATGTATGCACAAATATATGAATAAAACCTGCTGAGTCCCTTTCTGTTGGTTTTGTTTATAGGGATTCAAGGATGAACGCATTGTATTGAGCATGTGGTTGGTGAGCTCATCCCTGCCTTAGGCTAATTCTCCCACCTGCAGGAGAATTCCACTATTTAATGAGTACCAAGAGTCTAATCCCCAAGTAATCTAGGTGCTTTGGACAGGAAACATTATAAAGAATAGAAAATATTTTCAAGAATAGTAAACTTGAGGTGGTAAATACCTCAACTAACAATTGCTGGTTCAATGGCCCTTAATTTCTGGAGTTGCAGGGAAGACTATGGGCATTGTCCTGAGCCAATCAGTATCCCTTGGTTCTGTGGCCCTCCTCCCTTACCATAATAACCATTCTTATTTTGCATGACTTTGAAATCCAGAAATTCCTACCTCCAAATTTAAGTACCTTGATTTCAGGCCTGTGCCAGCATGCTTGGTTAGGTGGCTTCAATTTCATTTAGTCAGGAATTAGAATCATGGATGAATAATAAGAACAGTTTTACACTTAATTATATTCAAAAACTATCCCTGTGAGCCTAGGTTTCTCCATCTCCAGAATAAGAACAGAACTCTTCCCAGGTCATTGATGAGTTATAACACACTCAATAATAATGAAAAATAAAATTTCTCATAGTGGAAGACAGTTGACTTCAAGGCAGGAAGACTATATTTCATGGGAACTTTCTTCTGTTACTGGAGATAGGACCAGAACCTGTGCCTTGGCTATGTTAACTAGGCAGGATCAGCCATTCATCCTCAGTAAGTCAATTTAATGAACAAAGTTATCCAGTGAGTGACATGCCCACCTATAATGCAGGCACTCTGCAGCTAAGGTGGACAGATCTGTCTGATGTCCTAGAACAGCCTAGTCTATAGTGTGAGTTTCAGGACAGCCAGGGAATCAACGTAATACTACTCTTTACAAAAAAGAAAAAACAAAACAGCAAAGGGGCCAGGCGGTGGTAGCACACACCTTTAATCCCAGCACTCAGGAGTCAGAGGCAGTCATATCTTTGTGAGTTTGAGGCCAGCCTGGTCTACAGAGCGAGATCCAGGAAATGCGCAAAGCTACATAGAGAAATCCTGTCTCAAAAAACAAAACAAACAAACAAACAAACAAACAAATACAGCAAAGGGAATAAAGCAAATTATTAATGAAAATTTAAAACATGATATTTATTCAAATTGACTAATTTGGGACAATAAAAAATATAAGATAACTAATCCATCCTTGGGGTCCTAAGATGTATAGACAGAAGTCAAAAGATATATAAAACTTGGTAATCTAATAAAGTCATGTAACTAATTTTTCCCATCATTAAAACCCTTCCACGTTCTCTTCTGGAGGATTCAAGTGTTATCCCACAATGAGAACCCCAGTGAAATTAGAATTTCATGTGGTCCACTATTTCATTAGTTGTTAGCCAATGGTAGATATATAAATGTCTCTTTATGATATCCTTATTTCTATCAGGAATGTTGGTTACAGGGATTGACAGGGTGGCGACTGAGGAGCTTCAAGGCCCAACTTGAATCACAAAGTTGAAGCTGCAGGACATTGTCACCGACAGCTGCATGTACTTGTCAAAAACAGGAAAGAGTAGAAGACCTGGAGTGCACCAATTGACCACAACTCTGTGGATACAAAGAGCACAACAGAAGCCAGCTTGTCCTCAGGTACACCCCAACCATTCCTCTCTTGTCATTTGATCCTGGGCTTTGATGATTGAAGCTCCCTCCCTGACACTTCCTCCATACTCCATAGCTCTTTGAAAATGCCTGATTGTCCTACCTTCTAGTGACTTCTGTTTAAGTCTCAGGATCTCCTGACAAGCCAGATGTCATCTGGAGTCACTACCATTCAGGGCTCCTAACAGAAAGTTTACCAAGCATCAAAAAAGCAGAATATCATCCCATTCAGACAAGTCAGTCTTCATGCCTGCTATTTCCTCTCCTCTCCTTACAGGAGGTATAAACTCCAGCATGGGGACATCTGACAATTGTCCTTTTGGGCTCACATTGCTGCTCATTTTTTGAAATTGGAGATAAACTCAAGTCTTGTGGTTTTCTTCCAGCAGTCAGATACTTTTTAAAACTTGTAATGTCAGACAGGCAGTGGTGGCACATGCCTTTAATCCTAGCAGTCGGGAGGCAGAGGCAGGTGGAACGTTGTGATTTTAAGGCCAGCTTGGTCTACAAAGTGAGTTCCAGGTCAGGCTCCAAAAGCTACACAGAGAAACACTGTCTCAAAAAAACCAAAAAAAAAAAAAAAAACAAAACAAACCAAAACCAAAACCAAAACAAAAACACACAAAAATATTTGTATTATCAATTATACTCCTGGCTATTTTTTGTATTCTTCCCTCATTTTTTGGAGATTTGGGCTTGAAAACTTCTTTAAGAATCATGTCTAAGTGAGTTTTAGAAGCCATCAATCTTGTATTTCTTTTGGGTCATCAGAGCTGAGGTAAAGATGAAATCAGGATCATCCATCACACCTCACTCTTATAATGACATGTTCATGGGGCTGAATAGATGGTTCAACACTTGAGAGCACTGGCTGCTCATTCACAGGGCCTGACTTTGATTCCCAGAATCCAGAAAACAGTTCACAACAATCTCTAACTACAGGCACTGGGGATCAGACCCTCTCTTATGAATCCCACTGGTACCTGGCAACTTCTTGATATACACACTGGCAAAACATATACATCTAAATTAAACTTCATTCTTTTTGAAAATAACATATATATGAAGAAAAAATTTTTAAGTATTAAATCACATATATATATATATATGTCTCTTCACTATTTGTATATCTAGTAACCTAGCAAGCCCAAAGAATGCAGCAGATCTCCTGGACCTAGAAATACAGGTAGTTCTGATCCATCTGATGTGGGTGCAAGGAACCAAACTTGGGCAACCAAGAGGAGTAGGACTATTCAGTAAACTCTCCAGCTTCCAAATATGACATTAAAATGTAGGTGAAGCTGCCAGATTACTCCTTCTGTCTCCTATCACTTGGAGGTGATAAAAGTCCTTGTCAAAGGATTCAATGGCTTTCTAACCCTCTGTGAATGGACTCTCTACTTTGGTTCTTATTTCATTATTAACATAGTTCTCTGGGTGTGAGTACAGAAAACAAAAGATAACAAACTTGATTTGTTGAAACCCATCAGTGCCCAGTCATATTATATAGAAAAAGTTCTATAATTTGAGATATGTCTTTTTCGTTTTAGAATTTTTGAGACAGGAATCCTCCACATAGACTTGGCTGTCCTGGAACTCACTACTTGAAACAAGCTTACCTCAAATCTCAAAGTTTTTAAAAGAAACCATCAATGTTCTCATGTACACTAATACCCTCTGAAATTCTGTAATAATAATGTAAACTGACAGATCACTTCATATATTCTCAATATCTAGGTTATTTATTATGTTAATTTCATCCATTTAAAATATTTGAACTATGTTTGTGTGGATATAACTGTACAATCAACTATATATGGCAGTGAGAGTACAACTTACAGGTGTCCATTATCTACTTTTCCTATGTGAGTTCTAGAGATGAAACCCAGGGAGTCATTTAGTTGCAAGTGACCTCAATGACACATATGGGGTTTAAAAACTATTTATGTATGTTTCAGTCTGAGAGTGTACACATGCCTCAGCCAGAGTGTAGAAATAACTGAAAATTTTATGGGCGTAATTTGAGTCTTCCACAGATTGAACTGAGGTCATTAGGCTTAGTAGCAACCAACTTTACCCACCTAAACAATTCTATGACATTAGATTGTGGTTTTTAGAAAATGTTATGAACAAAAGTTTAATCCTCAAAATAAACTAACAAAATTCAAAGAAAAGGAAAATGAAGAAAAAGAGATATCAGTATATTATTTACATTTGCAAATAGGATCTATTATTCAAATTGTCCTGTTTTCCTCTAACATTAGATGACAATATATTTACAATCTGAAAAGAAGACAATATTTTACTGATGTAATATTTCAACTAGTTTTATTTGAGGGCCAGTGAGACAACTAAGTGAGAAATGTCTGTGCAAGGCCGAGACCTGACCTTGATTACCATATGAAGAAGAACAAAAGTAGGTCCCACAAAGTTGCCTTCTGGTCTCCTCATATCTGTCATAGCCTAAAAACCCATAATCACATTACACACACACACACACACACACACACACACATACACACACACACACAGAAATGTCTTTTGTTTGTGTATATTTTTTTTGTATATTTTAATAAATCCCATTGCCATTATATTATTTGGCATCTCTGGATAATTCACTGGAAAGCAGGATTTCAAGATGAAGTGCCAAATGGAAAATTAATGTGGATATGAAGAAGCATGGGAATTTCAAATAATATGTACATATACATAGCACATTAAGCTATGTTGTGAAATATTGGTGTGGAACACATGGTGTCATTGATGTGTTACAAATTTCCAGCATTTCAATAATACAGACTAATCACAATTTTCCAGCACCTTTTTACCTTTTTTTTGTTTGTTTTTGGTTTTTCGAGACAGGGTTTCTCTGTGTAGCTTTGCACCTTTCCTGGAACTCACTTGGTAGTCCAGGCTGGCCTCGAACTCACAGAGATCCGCCTGCCTCTGCCTCTCGAGTGCTGGGATTAAAGGCGTGTGCCACCACCACCTGGCTACCTTTTTACTTTTATTTTTAATGATTCTCACTATTAATGCCTTTCCCTTTGGGAAATGTTGGACAAGTTTTGGTAAAAGATAAAAATGTATGCAAAGGTAGACTTCCTTAACAAAAGAATGCTTTGGACAAAAATCTCTGCCACTGAAGAACCAGGAATTCCATTGTGTCCTTTTAATTACACCAAGAACAGAACGTTAAAGATTTACTAGACACACCTGATGCCAAGTGTGAAATGCCTACCATTCAGATCCAGTGTCTGAGGCAATTAAGGTCAAGAGTTCAGTTAATATATATACATATAGAGAAGTTAGAATGGTATGGTATAATGGAAAAAAAGAGTAAGATATCAGGATCTTCCATTTGGAGAGCATTATCAGGGGAACAGGTCCATTCAGCAACATTAAAATTTGTGGTATAGTGTCTACTTCCCAGAAGACCTTTTACCAAGGTCAGGTATTTGGATAAGGATCTCCACTCCCTCACAGGCTTGAGGAAAGTTCCCAGTGGTTAAAGCACTCATTCTCCTAATTTTTGGCAGGAGGAACTTGTGGTCCTTTCATTAACATATGGCTGATGCCTATTGTCAAGGTCAGGCTAGTTTCCACAACCCATGATTTCAAGCCACACAAAACCTCACAAGCCCTTTTCTCACCTGTTGAATCCTACATGCAACTATAGCATATAAAAGGTGTCTTTTTTTAATTAAACACTGCTCATAGCCGTCCCATTCACACTCACATCGTGTCAGTCCCCTCCTTCTCTCTGAACCCTGCTAATTCCACATATAATCTTTGATACCTGTACCCCCTCCCCAAGCAGGTCTCCAGCAAAATAGACAGTTCATTGCTGATAATCTTACAATATTTTTTTTTTTTTGGACAGGGTTTCTCTGTGTAGCTTTGCGCCTTTCCTGGGACTCACTTGGAAGCCCAGGCTGGCCTCGAACTCATAGAGATCCGCCTGGCTCTGCCTCCCAAGTGCTGGGATTAAAGGCGTGTGCCACCACTGCCCGGCTATCTTACAATATTACATCTCTACAAAACAGATGAAAATTATGCTTTGGATACAAACATGTGGTATTTAATGTTTTTTACATTTTCTTTTATTAGGCTTTTTAATACAAACATTATTGAAACATGTTGACAAAACAGCACACATTAGAGGTATACCATATACCCTAGGATTTGTACTTATGAGACTGACACATCAGGATCATGAGTTCAAATGTATCCCTGACTAATTTTGATATCCAAACCAGGCTAAATAACAAACATCTCAGGGAATTTGTGAAATTATGAAAACACAAACCAGGAACAATCTCTCACAGATATAGCAGTTTTTGGCTATTATGAATAAATATGCTATGAACATAGTTGACCTAGTGTTCTTGTGGCAGGATGGAGGAAAATTCTTTTGGGAATATGCCCAAGAGTGATATAGCTTGGTTTTGAGATACATCATTTCCCAATTTTCTGAGGAAGCACCATATTTATTTCAAAGCTATATAAGGACATAAGGTTGTACTCCCACAAGCAATGGAGGAGTGTTTTACTTACTCTACCAGCATGATATGTTTCTTATGTTATTTATCTTAGCCATTATGACAGCTATAACATAAATATCAAAATAGTTTTTACTTGCACATCCTTGATGGCTAAGGATGTTGACCATTTAAGTATTCCTCAGCCATTTTAGATTTCTCTGTTAAAAATTCTGTGTTTAGGTTTACACCACATGTTTGGATTATTTGAATTCTTCAGGTCTAGTTTCCTAAGTTCATTATTATCCTGAGTGTGGCAACTGAGAACCACATAGACACACATGATTATGTACTCACTTATAAGTGGATATTACCTTTTAAGTAAAGACTAATCACAGTACAATCCACAAACCCAGACAGGCTAAGTAATAATTACAGCTGAAGGGAGGGATGCACAGATTTCCCTAGAATGGGGAAGTAGAATTGATTTTGTAAGTCGATGGGAACAGGACCAGGAATGATCAGGTGAGGAAGAGAAGAACAATGGGAGAGAATACAGGAAAAGCTGAGTAGAATAGGGACATTTTAGGGGGCAATGCATGTCCCATTAGGGTTGTTCTTCTTACCTAGCTTCTCTGGGATTGTGAATTGCTTATACTTCACTTTAACTCTAATATCCACTTATGAGTGAGGACACACTGTGTTTGTCTCTTTTGATCTGGGTTACCTCACTCAGGATGACTGTTTTCTAGTTCCATCGATGTGCCTAAAATTTCATGATGTAACTGACTTTTACCACTGAGTAATATATACATTGTAATCTATTTTGAAATACATTCAAATCCCAGCAGAAATGACAGCTCAACAGACCTGTTCTGAACACCCTATACTCCCCATAGTATAGTCTGTGGTCTTCCTTACAACTCACTACAATAGAAGAAGAGGAGAATCCTGGAAAGAACCTGCAAGTTACCTGCCACTACTCCTGATTGCTAACCTTTCCCAGAGACCTTCATTGGCTAAGAGTCACCCAGGTTGATGTCAGAATATCAGCAGCTACATTTGTGAAAGAGCAGAGATAAAGTGATTCAGAAAGCACAGACCTTCCAGCTCTGCCTGCCCAGCCCAGTAGACAAGGCTCTAGTCAAGAAAGTTTGTACTTTAGTAGACATTCTTCCCCTCTCCTATAGCACATCCTGTTCTTCATCCAAAGCACAGGGTTCTTTGTGTGCACATTGTATTACACACTTTTTACACAGTGCAGCCAACACATTGCCTTGTATCTGGGAGTTCTACAGCCAAACACAGTTCACAAACACATAGTAACTGTTGTATAAGTTACTGTGTAACTGTTCTTAAAAAAAACAGGCCATGAATTAGAAAACAATGAGGGGTCATGGAAGGGCTTGGAGACAGGAAAGAGAATGTGAATATGATATAGTTATAATTTCAAAAATTATTTTGAAAAGTTGAGTCAGGCTTTATGTCCATGTGCTTCAGACACTAGGGATTGATATTACAGCACATCAAATATTTCTCAAAACTTTCATCTCAGAGTATACATCTAAAATGAGAAAAATAACGTCCTGATAGGGAGAGCCACAACATTTTACACAGATCTATTTTGGTTGAACTATTGTAACTATAGCAACTTGATTTCAAGATAAGTTCAATCCTTTATTCAGGTTCTGGATTGCCCTGGTCTGTGGACTGAAAGAAATGGCCAATCAGGATATTTATTCAGCATCTAAAATTGATAACCTAATTCCACATTGCTAATCTCAACTATTGTTGAAGTAGGAAATCTCTCAACCTCTATCCTTCCTCTCCCTTTCTGCACTGTGACTCTACCAGCTTCAAAGTTGGTCAACAAACTCAACTCTTGCACATGTCCTTCTTCAATTGTAAGTTTCCAGAAATGCCAGAGTTTGGAAGACACTCATTCTTTGATCTATTTTTCTTTCTCACTGACCTGTTAAGACCCAGACTAGAAGAAATGGCAGAACTATCTTCACAACCCTCAACAGCACAGTCAGGATTAAAAGATCAAAGCAATTCTCAATTACATTGTATGAGGAAAGTGTGAGCTAAAGAAGAAAGTGTTCTAAATAGAAAAAAATTATCAATACCTGAGAAAATGCAAAAAAACCTTTATAACAAGGAAATACAATGTTTCTTAGCATACACATATGAGGTATTTAATTTATTTTATATTCTCTATTAAGTATGTTAACATTAACATTGTTAAAATGATTTGACAAAACAGAAAATGTTGGGTGTGCATCATCTGTTCTTAGAATTGTACTTAGCAGACCAAAACATGAGGATTATGAGTTCAAACAGATCCTTGACTAATTATTGATGTCCCAGCCAGGCTGGATAACAAACAACATTTTAAGGTAATTTATGAAAAATATGAAAAACCCACCATGCTTTTACAGACACCCTTACTTGAAAATTATGGTCACATAGTACCTGATATTTAAATACAAACAGACCACTTAGATGATGGACATTATTCTATACATTGCAGCAGATAAATTCCTCTCACTAAGTGAGAGTACATTAGAACATGAACAAAAGCCACAGAAGGAATATAAGAACCACAAAATAAACTTTGCTAAGTAGATTTACATTACCTATAGCCACTTTAATATATACCTCAAAAGTTGCAAAATTGAAGCCATAATGAGATCTTCACATCAGTCTTTAGTGAACATGTTGAATAATTTACTTAATTCAAGGAAATGAAAACAAGATGTTCCTAGTTTTTTTTTCTTGAAAATGAAGACAACTGTGATTCCAAAGTTTTTACCAAATGTTTACATGAATACACTTTTTCTCTTGTATGAGATTTTCCTTATTTCCTGATATCAACAGTACATAAAAGAAAGCTGTAAAATATTTACAGGGCTAGAGACATGGCCATTCTCTTAATACAAGCTCATCCCCAGGACCAAAATCAGGGTTTTGACAACTTACAGTAATTCCCACTGCAAGAAGTTCCAGGGGTCTAACTTTCTGGAGAAGCAGAATGCACATGCACAAGTACAGACAGACATCACATAATTAAAATTAAAAGAAATCTTCAAACTAATTTTTACTTAAGAATGTTTTTCTCTTTTAATTCTAGTCATAAAGGTATTGAGGCATCTGAAGGCTTACAGAGTTACTCCCAATCATGTATTTATTCATTTAACTGAAAGCAAGCATGTAGGCTTGACTTCAGAAAAATCAATCATTCTCAGTCTGTGATATTATTTGGGAAAATTAAGGAAATGCTTTCCTGCTGGGGGTAGGCCTGAGAGTATAACATTTCCCATTTATACTTTAAGCTTTATGTTGCAGATTGAGAGTGTGAATTTTTAGTTTCTTATTTTAGCTGCTATGTCTGACACTTGTTTCCATGCCATTTTCATGGTGATCTTGTATTGCTTTGGAACCAAGGGCCAATTCAATACTTTCATAGGTACACATTAACATGATGTTACATCAAAGCAACAGAAATGAATTAGTACACATTCATGAAGTTTTACACATGGATTCATTATCTCATGTAATTGAAGTATGAAATCTAAAAAAGTTACCATATTGTTTAAATCCATAGTCGTTTTGACCATGTGAATTTGCAGGTATAAACCAAATACAGAGGGAATATCACAATTCTTGAAGAGAATTTTGACACCTGTGAGATATTTCTCTCCATAATAATCATATGTAACTGAACATAAGTGTGTTAGCTAAAGATCTTATCAAATCGTTTATAGTCACATATCTTTAGTAGGAGTTTTTTTTATAGATGCTCAAGATGTAAAGTTATATTCACAGGCTTTTATACACCAATTACTCACTAATAGTAATACTTTTCGAGGGTTTCTCTCCAGTATGTGTTCTTCTATGCAATGGAAGAATGCTGTATTGTGCAAGGGCTTTACAACACTGATTACATTCATAAGGTTTCTCTCCAGTACGTGTTCTTCGATGCATTTGAAGATGACCATGCTGTACAAAAGCTTTACCACACTGATTACATTCATAGGGTTTCTCTCCAGTATGTGTTCTTCTATGCATTTGAAGTTAACCATGTTGTACAAAGGCTTTACCACACTGATTACATTCATAGGGTTTCTCCCCACTATATGTTCTTTTATGCAATTGAAGAGTACTGCTTTGTGCAAAGGCTTTACCACACTGATTATATTCAAAGGGTTTCTCTCCAGTATGTGTTCTTCTATGCATTTCAAGATTACTGTGAAGTACAAAGGCTTTACCACATTGATTACATTCATAGGGTTTCCCTCCAGTATGTGTTCTTGTATGCCTTTGAAGATTACTATGATGTCCAAAGGCTTTAGTACATTGATCACATTCATATGGTTTCTCTTCACTATGTGTTCTTTTATGCAATTGAAGAACATTGTGGTGAGCAAAGGCTTTACCACACTGATTACATTCATATGGTTTCTCTCTTTATGTGTTCTTGTGCGCCTTTGAAGATGACTGTAATGTACAAAGGCTTTACCACACTGATTACATTCATAGGGTTTCACTCCAGTATGTGTTTTTCTTCTTTCTTTCTTTTTTCTTCTTTCAGAATATGAAAATTTATTATTGCATTTCCATTGTCAAAATTTAAGATCTTGGTATTTCCTTCTTGCCTTTGTACAGGGCCAAAAGGGACACATTGGCTACTTTAACAACCTTAAAGCAGACTCCAGGAATATCACCTACAGCATGACCTTTTCGACCAAATCCAGCAACCAGAACTTTGTTTTCCTCAATGAAGTTCAAGCAGCCATCGTTGGGCACGAAAGCTATGATCTTCTTGCTGTTCTTGATGAACTGCACCCTGACACACTAACTGATGGCAGAATTTGGCTGTTTGGCTTCAACCTCTACTTTTTCCAGCACAATTCCCTTGGCATGAGAGGCACCTCCAAATGGATTGGCCTTCAGGGCTGTGCCCAAGTGGGCTTTCTTGTATTGTTTATCATGCCACTTCTGGTCCCGTCGGTGGGTGCAGAGCTTCCTGGCAGTACGGAGACCATGACACTTGCCCATCTTGCCGGCACCACAGGCCCGAGAGAATGAGAGCCAGTATGTGTTTTTCTATGCATTTCAAGATAACTGTGAAGTACAAAGGCTTTACCACACTGATTACATTCATAGGGTATCTCTCCAGTAATGTGTTCTTGTATGCCTTTGAAGATTACTATGATGTGCAAAGGCTTTAGTACATTGATCACATTCATATGTTTTCTCTCCAGTATGTGTTCTTCTATGCCTTTGAAGACTACTATGATGTCTAAAGGCTTTAGTCCATTGATCACATTCATATGGTTTCTCTCCACTATGTGTTCTTTTGCCCCACCTGCAGGGCTTCAACGGGTTCTTGACCACCCTAAGGACGGAATGATAGGGACAGGAGATACAAGGAAACACACCAAGTCTGGATTCTGATCAAGGTGCAACTTTATTTTTCTCCAAGAGGGTTTATATAGTTTCTGCAAGGTGGGGGGAGCAAGAAGCTGTCATCTGCATAAGGTGGGGCAAGCTAAGGATGTTTGTATAGGATGTTTACAGGTTGAAAGTGTCAAGGGTTCTGCCTCAATGTCCTGTTGCTAGGCAACCTGACTGTAAGATGATCTAGTTCCTGTCTTATGGGGGTCTGTATTTTTCCACTAACTAGAGATTCTATCCTTGTCCCTGACATCTCCCCCTTCTTAGTAATAAATCTAAGGGCCAACATAAACCAGGTTTGAATGGTCTAAAAGGAGGAGTCTGAAAGAGGCTTTGCATGGAGGATTACAGAGGCCCTATCCCTCTAAAGGTTGTGAAAAAAGGTCCGAGAGGCAATGTCTCTCCAGATGCAAGCACCACAGGCATCCCCATAGTGCAGGAATCAATGGACCGTGCAGTTTTTTGAGGGAGCAGAAAAGGGTAAGCACAAGGCTGCTACTGCACAACCGCTATGCAACAGGGCATATAATCCAGGCTCTCGGGATTTTGGGGTACCATGGTCCCCAGCCTGTGCAGTCGCAGCTGCACTCCAATCATGCCTTGAGTGAGCCTTTTTCCCACACACAGGTACAGCCTCCCCCGAGTGAAGGGGTCTGTGTGTGGCATCTCTCATCAGGGGAAATTTCAAGCCTGGAGTCCTGCATATCAAAGCAGTGGTAATTAACCTGGATCTACCTGGCCAGCAGGTCTGTTATTTGGCTTTGGATGAACCGAGTGAGCCAGGAAAGTGCCCATGGCCCAAAGGCAAGGGCCAGGAGCAGGCTGACAACAGGTCCTAGGAGGGAGGGCAAAAGGGTTGTTAGCTAAGGGAAGTTGGAAAAACAATTCTAGAACCACCCAAGCTCTTAGTCTCCTTTTCTCTCACTCTCTCTTTTTTTTTCCTAGTCCTTTTCTAACCTTCCATACTGTCCCTGACTATCTTGGTGTGATCTGTAAAGAAGCAACATTCCTCTTTGAGTCCAGTACAAAGACCACCCTGTTGTAAAAAGAGGAGATCCAGGCCTCTCCTGTTCTACAAAACTACCTCAGCTAGGAAGGAAAGGGATGACTGGAGGGCAGTAATTCTCTCTTCAAATTGAGCAATATCCTCGTCTATAGAAGTCAAATCTCAGATTAATGTTGGTTGGACAGGACCAGAGAGGCAATTCCTGTGCCTATTCCCATTGCTCCAATCCCCAGAAGGACTGGTAAGGTGATAGCAGTAACAGGCTCCTGTCAAGGCAGTCATCTCAGTGTGGCTTCTCTTCCTAGAGATCTAGGAATTGATCTGAGGAATACAAGGTTAGTCTAGGTGGAAGGGACCTAAGTTCCCTGAGTGGCATCTCTGGTACTACCCTGTTTGCTGTGCTACCTGCCAGCCACAGGCTGTGTCAAGCTGGCCCAACACAGCTATGACCACCTGTGACACCAAGGCCAGCAGGTCTGACAAGTCTTTCTGATACCTTGGATGAAAATTCAGCACTGCCCTTGGAAACATGACCCCTGCTGTCAGACTGGATTTGTGACAAGCAGTGTCACAGCCCAGAACATGATTGACTATGGGACTTGTATACTGTGTGAAAGGTCTCAAAAACAGTTTGCTGTAAAGTTCCCACTGTTCCCCCACAGGAACTCTGAGCAGAATGATAACCGAGCTAAAGGCCTGGTGGGGGTTGCTGTGGGTGAGGACAACAGCCTGGAGGGCTTGCTGGAGGGACAGCATTTAAAACAGAAGAAGTTTCCTCAGGAGAGGGGCTATCTCTCCTGGACAGATCAGGTATATTTACAGCTCTAACCAGGCGTTCTGGTAACCATCTGGGAGCAGAGCGTATCTGGTCAAGAATGCAGGCCGAACCTCGTCCCCAAATAAGGACCAGGTCGGAGCCCTTCCAACGCCCCGTGAGGGGATCTCGCCACATGGCTAGTGGCCGGGTGTCATCTGGAGAAGTGTGCCAGTGTCTGTCAGCGGCAGAGTGCCCTGCAGCATCTAAGGTGAGGAAGTTGAGTACAAACAAAGCATGGCTCAATTGATCTCTGGGGGAGGTAAAATGAAGGTTAGAAGACTTGAGGCGAGCCAACCAGGTCTTTAGGGTCTGGTGGGCTTGTTCTATTATGCCCTGTCCCTGGGGATTGTAAGGTATCCCTGTGGTATGAATAATTTGTAGACTATCACAAAATTTTTTGAAGCCTGTGCTGGTATAAGCAGGGCCATTGTCTGTGTTTATCTTAGCTGGTTTTCCCAAGACAGAAAAGGCAACAATCAGGTGAGAAAGAACATCCTTTGTGGCTTCCCCAGCATGAGGAGAGGCGAAGATAAAGCCACTAAAGGTATCTATAGAGACATGGATAAATTTTTGTCTGCCAAATTCGGGGCAATGAGTAACATCTGCCAGATTTGATTGGGAAGGAGGCCTCGAGGGTTTACTCCCAAGTGTGGGGCAGGGTGAGAAACAACACAAGAGGGACATTGTTTGACAATTTCTCGGGCCTGTTGTTTAGAGATCTTAAAAAGAAGACAGAGGGTCTGAGAATTTAAATTGTGGATCTTATGGGCAGTTTGGGCCTGTAGGACTGAGCCAACCATGACAGGGAAAGTTAGCCTGGTGGCGGCATCTGCCTGTGCATTGCCATCAGTTAATGGTCCAGGAAGATCACTATGGGCTCTAATATGGCCTATAAAAAATGGGTGTTGGCAAGTCAGGACAAGCTGTTGAATCTGGGAGAAAAGTGGGGTGGCATTGGCGGTAGGCCTTATGGCTGGAGAGGTTTCTAACAAGGGGATGGAAAAGGCAATATAGGCACTATCTGTATAGATATTAATAGGTTGATCAGAATAGGTCTGAAAAACCCTTAAAATTGCTGAAAGTTCAACCAACTGCGCTGACCAGAAAGGCGTTAGGAAGGAGGTAGGGTGGCCTTGGGCCACAAAGGCCACAACACCATTAGTGGAACCATTGGTAAAGACTGTAAGTGCACGAGAAATGGGACCAGTTTTTATAATTTTTTGAAAGATGAAGGGATGTAGCCAGGCAAAATGGAGCAAGAGGTCATCTGGGAGGTGATTATCCAAGGTCCCCATAAACCCTGCCAAGGCAACCCCCCACTTATCTAAGGTTTGGAACAAAAACTGGGTTTGATCCTTGTGAGTATGATATCAGGGTCCTTACCAAAATATTGGCGAGAGGTCTGTCGTCCTTTCATAATGAGTGAGGCCACCTGTTCAGGTTAGACGGAAATGACTCTCGAAAGGGCAGCAGGCATGTGGACCCAGAGGAGTATCTTGCCTTTAAGTTTTGGTTCTTGAGCATGTTGTCAAAAGACTCCTGTGGGTGTGTGTGGTGTAGGCAGAACTATAAAATATACAGGTATGGCATAGGAAATCTGAAAGCAAGACTGTTGGTTAATGGCAATGGCTATCTGAATCAAAGCCTCGTTGGCTACAGGGGAAAGCACACGGGGTGATGTGGGGTCACCCCAAAGGATCTCATAGAGGAGAAGAAGAGAATCCGTAGGAAGTTTAACGTAAGACCTAAGCCATTGGATATGGCCAAGCAATTGTTGAAAATCATTTAGGGTATGGAGATGGTCAGTGCATAACTGGATGCAAGGAATGAGGACCCGGTTTGAATGGAGTTCCAACCCCAGGTAACTAAAAGGATCCTGGGTTTGGACCTTATCTGGAGCAATCTGTAGTCCCAATCCATTAAGGGCACTACTGAGTTCTGAAAAACATCGCTCAAGGGAGATGGGGTCAGGTGCAGTGAGGAGAAGGTCATCCATGTAATGTAAGATATATATCTGGGGCCAATTAAGTCTGACAGGGTCCACAGCCTGAGCCACGAATTTCTGGCAGAGAGTAAGACTGTTGGCCATGCCCTGGGGTAATACCTTTCATTGGTAGTGAAGCAAAGGTCCCTGAAAATTGTGGCGGGGAAGACTGAATGCAAAATAGGCTCTGTCCTCGGGGTGCAAGGGAATAGTAAAGAAACAATCTTTAATGTCAATGACCATCTTGTAAAATTTAGCAGGAATAGCCACAGGCGAAGGCAATCCAGGCTGAAGTGCCCCCATAGGCCTCATTACCTTATTTACTGCCCTTAAGTCTTGAAGGAGCCTCCATTTTCCTGACTTCTTTTTGATAACAAATATAGGTGTATTCCATGGGGAGTTGGAAGGCTCAATGTGGCCAGCCATAAGCTGCTCTTGTACAAGCATAGTGGCGGCCTGTAGCTTTTCTTGAGTAAAGGGCCACTGGTCCACCCAGACAGGGGTCTGGTTCATCCAGGTAATTCTGTCTGCATGGGGTACAGGAGGGTCAGTGGCTACTACTAAAAACCCACCTGAGTATCCCAGCCCATGTGTATCCTCTTTGGGAACGGGCTGAATTGGTTGGACTCTCCCCTGAGATGCCTTGCCCAAGCCTGTGCCAGGGATATAATTCATCCGTAGCATTTGTTGTGTGACTGTACTGACCGATTCCTTTTAAATTGGTGAGGGATGGAACCAGTGGCCAAGCAGACGGCCAATGAGACTGAAATGACTGTGGTATCTGCCCCTGTATCCTAGATACCCTGAAACTTCTTTCCCTCTATAGTAAGGGTGAGAGTAGGACAATCCTGAGTAACAGGCTGGACCCAGTAGGCGTCCAAGGAGCCCAATCCAGCTGACCCCCAAGGGGTGTTTGTAATTGAGGGATTATCACAGACAGAGGAGGGTAGAGGAACTAGCTGTGCCAGGCGCATACCTTGAAGATTTGTGACCATGCCGTTTACAGCAGTGGCCAGAATCTTAATTTCACCTGTGAAATCACTATCTATTACGCCAGGGTAGACCTGGACCCCTCGGAGGGCTGCAGAAGCATAGCCAAGGACAAGTGCACAAACATTAGGAGGTAAGGGCCCTGTCACCCCTGTAGGGATGACCTGAGCCCCTTCAAGGGAGTTTAATACTGTTTAGGAGGCGGCACACAAGTCCAATCCGGCACTGCCTGGAGTTGCATTCCAGAGGGAGAAGAATGGAATTGGGGCGGGAGAATTTTTTGGGGTGGGGAGGCAGGAAGTGAGCAGACCTCAAGGCCCCAGGGTGCGCTCTTGGAGGCATTGGGGCCAGGGGCTGTCCCCTTTGGAAGTTTCCTGGCACCCTCAGAGGAAGGGGCTGACCGAGATAATTGAACTTTTTTTTTGTTTTGTTTTGTTTGTTTTTTTGTTTTTCTTTTTTTGTTTTGTTTTTTGAGACAGGGTTTCTCTGTGTAGCTTTGCACCTTTCCTGGAACTCACTTGGTAGTCCAGGCTGGCCTTGAACTCACAGAGATCATCCGCCTGGTTCTGCCTCCCGAGTGCTGGGATTAAAGGTGTGCGCCACCACCGCCCGGCAATAATTGACTTTTGACCTGCATTCTGTAGCCCAATGACGGCCCTTGTTGCAGCAGGGACAGAGAGTGGAAGGCAGGGGCCTCATAGAGGCGGCCTCCTGAGCAGGCTGGGCTAAGGGTGAGAGGCTGTGACCTTTCTGGGGACATTCTCTAGCAAAATAAATGTCCGGGTTGCTTACAGAAATAACAGGTGCAGGCTCCAGGCTGTTGTGAAGCCCTGAGGGCAGCACCTATAGCTAATCCCATGGCATGGGCGGCGCCAACACCTGAACAAAGTCTCACATATTCAGACAGGTCCGCTCTGTTTTTATGAGGGCAGAGGACTTCCTGGCAGGCAGGGTTTGCATTTTCAAAGGCCAAGTGTTTAACAAAGGTGCTTTCATGTTCATTTGGCCCAAAAAGTCTCTCAGCTGCATCATTTAATCGAGAGACAAATTCACTAAAAGGTTCATCAGGGCCCTGACAAATCTTTGCTAATGAGGTGGTAGCCGAACCCTTTTGAGGCAGGCGTTTCCAGGCCCGGACCCCCGAGTTTTGAATCTGGGCCAGGAGGCCAGGAGGGAATTTTGCCTGTGCTGTGTTTGTATCATAAGGGGGGTTGCTAAGGAGTTTCTTTAGTGTCCAAGTTTTTGAGGACGCCTGTTCAATATTTTTTTGAGCAACTTCTCGACAATTTTCTGTAAATTCTGTTTTCCAGAGGACAAAGTCACCCCCAGAAAGAGCCGCACAGGCAAGAAAATACCAGTCATTAGGGGTCAACCAATATTCGATCTGGTTTTCCACCAAGGCTAATGTAAAAGGAGCCATTGGACCGTACTGAGCACAGGCAGATTTCAGCTTTTCAACAAGGTGGAAATTTAATTTGTGATAAGTCTTTCCTGGTGGGGGGTCCTCTGGTGATGGCTTCTCCTCCTCCTCTTCCTCCTTCTCCCCCTCCTCATTTTGATCTTCCAAACCCCCTGAGGGGCCGCTCTAGGCCGCCGCCTCAGGTGAGTCCCCAGAGGTCTGGCTCCTGGTAACAGGAAATGCCAGGACAGGCTGAGGCTTACTCTTCGATTTACTAGATTTTTGAGATGGTTTTAGCGGACCAGGAGCCATCACTTCAAGTGCAAGATCTTTAAGTTCTTTGTCAAGAGTTTTCAATTCCCTTAATAGCTCGACATGTTCTCTGTGAGCCTAGAGGGCCCGTCGCAGTGAACCGAGATCTGGGACAGGGGGAACCAACTCATCAAGAATAGGCCTGCAAAAATGGGAAGATGGAGAAACATAGGGAGGGGGCATTGTGGAAGGGGGAACTGCTGGAGATTTTTGAGGTTGTATAAAAGGGCCCAAGGACTCCTGTTTTAAGGGAAGATTTTTGCAGGGGGGCCAGTCTGGATTATGGTAACAGGCCGCCCCTTTCTCTAGGGAAGCCTCTTCGGTGGGGTCTAGAGGGGAGTTAGAGGTCAAATTATTAAAAGAGGGATGAGGATGGGTAGGAGCGGACTCCTGGGAATTTTTAGGTTTAAAAGTCGTGAGCATCCCCTCTTCCATAGAGCACAGGTTGTGAACTGAGGGAGAGACTGAAGGCGGACCAGAAAGCGCTGGGGGGGGGGGTCGTAGGGCAGGTAGAGGGGGAGCAAAAGGCTTCTTCAAAGATTTTTTCTCTTATATTAATAAGCTCTTTTATGTCAGGGGAATATTTATAGACCCTGAAACTGTCATTAATAGGCTTCCAGTAAGAAAATGTGGTGACAGGAACCTTCTCTAGTCCAAAAGTCCTGTAGTAATCGTTTAACAGTCCCTGAGACGTGACCAACTTTTTTCATCTATGGTTCCTTCTTGGGGAAACCAAGGACATGTGTCTATAATATAATCAAAAAAGGCTTTAAGATCTTTTTTCTTTACCCTAGTTCCTCGTATCTTGAGGGCCTCTTTTAGGCCAGAAAGGAGTAAATCTTGTGATGATGTTGCCTGTCCCATGGCTCGGCACTTTCTTACCTGCGCCGTCTCTGCTCCTCTCCGGGATCGTGTCCTGAACCGGGCAATTTCAGGGGGATCCAACAACTTCACCAAGGCCTTGGTCTTCCTCCAGGAGATGACATTCCGAATCCTCAAGAGGTGGTTTCATCCATGTTGGGCACAGGTTTGCCCCGCCTGCAGGGCTTCAACGGGTTCTCAACCACCCTAAGGACGGAATGATAGGGATAGGAGATACAAAGGAAATACACCAAGTCTAGATTCTGATCAAGGTGCCACTTTATTTTTCTCCAAGAGGGTTTGTATAGTTCATGCAGGGTGGGGGGAGCAAGAAGCTGTTATTTGCATAAGGTGGGGCAAGCTAACAAGATGTTTGTATAGGATGTTTACAGGGTGAAAGGGTCAAGGGCTCTGCCTCAATGTCCTGTTGCTAGGCAACCTGACTGTAAGATGATCTAGTTGCCTGTCATTAGAGATTGTGTTCTTGTCCCTGACAACTCATGTGTACTTTGTACTGTTGTTTCGTTTACTTCTCTGTGTATGTTTGTTAATTGGCATTTTTCTTGCAAGGTGATACCCCTTTCAAAGGGTATAGAATTGACAGAGGTGAACACTCTCTTCAGTTTTCTTCTAAAGTGACTTTGTGATTACATTATAACAACTATGTAATGGAATAAGATAGTGAGCACCAGAATTGTATGAATATACTGTCAAAGAATTATACATTTACAATGTTGTCATTATCATGCTTTCTGTTGTTCACATGTATGGATTGTTTTAGAATGCAGTGACCTATGATGATGTGCATGTCAACTTCACTTGGGAAGAGTGGACTTTTTTGGATCCTTCCCAGAAGAATCTCTACAAAGAGGTGATAATTGAGACCTACAGGAACCTCACTATTGAAGGTAAGACAGTGTATTTTCCTTCATGTTTTAAAATAAGGGGACAACTGTTTCTTGGTTTTGGATGTTCCTGTGTAATTTGATTGAGAAAGAAGAGTGAGGTGAATAAATCAGACATGTTTCTAAGATTCACTGAACATAGTAACATAAATTTTACAATGTTTTCAATAATATAAATATTCTGGTACTCTATTTTAGGATACAATTGGGAAAATCATAATACTGAAGGATATTTTCAAAATTCTAGAAAACATGTAAGGTAATTATCTTGTGCAAGCTGATAAAAATGCCTGTGAAGAAATTATATTGTGTCCTGGAAATTTTAAACAAAAGCAACAGTGTAAGTAAGTACCACTTAAAGTGCATTGATGATTATTAAATTCTCACAAAAACATAAATCTCAATTTCAGGTTGGTGAATTGCTTTTGCAGGGCATTCTTTTAGGAACAATGTCAAAGAAACAATTTCTCAAAAGATATCACCATTGAACTCATAACACCATGAGAGCTATGCTGTAGAACTGTCAGTCTTTTTATTTCATAATATTCATATTACAAAAGTTACACACAGTGAAGAGGTGATGAGTATATTGTCAAAGCTTTCTATTAAGCAAATAGTCCATAGTGAAGCTAGTGTAACTCATATATTTGTTGTGACTCTGCTGTTTAATGAGTGGGACAGTTAGAGTCAAAAGACAGGGAATGTTGTGGAAGAGAAACCTTAATCCCTATACCACAAGTCTATGAGGACAGAAAGTCAAACAGAATTCAATGTGGAAATCTATTATCTGTTATTCTTCCTTTACTAGCTATATCACATGTCCTTATGGAAACAAGCCATATGAGCATAGGAATATGGAAGACATAACATAACTCATTCTTATAAAATCAGAAGATATGTAGCAGTCTCCACATTGAGTATACTTGTTGAATTTGATTAAAGTATACAAGTAATTGATTTTCTATCTTCATTGTTAATATATTAACAAAATCACACCACAGAGAAGTCCTATGTGTACTAGGACTGTTTAAATAAAACATGGGTGTAAAAACAATGATGAAATCTTAAGAACTGATTCCCCTTTACAATTACACCAATTGAGATTGTGTTGTTTATATTAAACCTGGCTTTGATTTCAGTAAGGATTTATGCATACATTTGAACTCATGGTCCTCATGTTTCTACCTCCAGAGTAATCCAAGAGTAGATAATCTACTCCCAATGTGTGCTGTTTTGTCAAGACAACAATGTTAATTTTAAAATGCTTACTAGAAAAGAATATAAGAAACATTAAATACTTTATGGGTATATTCAAAGCCATATTTTCATGTATCTGGTAGAAATGCCATAAAGTAGAATAATCAGCAATCAGTTGTTTATCTTATATCATCAGGGCAGAGATGTTGTGAGCAGCTTGAGGTGTCCAGGATACCTCACCCTCCAGGGCTGAACTGTCCCCTTGTAATTCCAGCCATCAGAGGTGTGCTAAACACCTCCAGGTGTCCAGGACACCTTCAGGGCAGAGCTGCTGTTATGAGCAGCTCAAGGTGTATGGGATACCTTGTGCTCCAGTGCTAAACAGTCTCCTTGCAGTTCCAGCCATCAGAGCTGTCCTAGGCAGATCGAGATGTTGCCTGACTCCTCAGGTAGTCAGGACACCTTTCCCCAGAGTTGTTGCAACAAATTTACTTACATTGTTGGTGCTGAAACCTGGGACCAAACCCACAGAGTTACACACAATTTACTTACAGCTTTTCTGACCCTAGGCCAGCAGAGGCAGGCTGTTTAGATGATGGGAGGTGGAGCTACATGAGCTCTCTAAGGAGGTTTGCAGAAATAGCTATCTAAGAGTTTACTTAGTGTCTAATCCACAGCTGTGTACCCTCCAGAATCTGTGAAGATGTTTCTCCTGTCTTCAAAAACAAATTCTCCATAATCATACCTGTGAAAATGGAGATGAAAATAACATCATGAATAGTTTTGAGGATAGAACTAAACATCATGACATTTATAAACTCCCCAAGGGTATATCTGTGTGTCATTAAAGTAAATACACTGGCAGAACTACAATGCTCAAAGTGGTGCTCCCAATTTTCCCCAAGGTATCACCTGGGAACTGTGAGATAGGGAACTTCTCATGCCCAACTACAGATCCATGATTGCATGGACTATTGAGATATACATGCACAAACACATCAAAAAATACATAACACATGCATATGTGTGTGAGAGACCGAGACACAGACAAAGACATATTTAGAGAAACAGAGAAAGAGAGATTGCGTGAGAGTGGGAGAACTCTATCAATTGGATGCTGAACAAATGCTGAACAAATCTATACCTTGACACGTGGCTTGTGGCTTACCGGCATCTTCACATGCTGTTTCTCATCATGGCAGCTGGCAGTGTCTCTCTGACTCAGCCTTCCACTTCCCAGCTTTATTCTCCTCTTTGTCCCACCTACACTTCCTGCCTAGCCAATGGCCAATCAGTGTTTTATTTATTGACTAATTAGCAACACATTTGACATGCAGAACATCCCACAGCACTTCCCCTCCTTTTTTTTTCAAAAGGAAGGTTTTAACCTTAACAAAGTAAAATTACATATAATTTAGGAATTTGGGCATAGCTCCTCTTACTACTTCCTGCTGGAGAGAGGCACTGTATCTTATGGGGACACAAAGAAAATTTTAGGATTATGGAGTAGTCCGTGAGGCTGTATTGTCTGAGCCAGTTGCCTTCAAACCATTCTGGATGTTGGATCATCTGGGCCATGGTGTCATCGGAGACCTTTCAGGGGCTCTTGGCTGGTCAAACCTGATGTATCTTAATCTGGAACAAATCCATAGCCTCTGGCTTTCTGTGGGAACAAAAGCAGAGTCTCCTTTCCAAAGCAACATATCCTTATATCCAAATTTTGAAGTCAAGGTATCTTTAAAATATACATTTTGGCATAACTCAACAGTTTTTACAATCAAATGTTTTTCTGCAGTTAAAAATCCCAAAGACAACACAATCCAGATTCTCTGTAATATTCACCTTTATGTGGCTTATTTTATATATTAATTTTACTGTCTCTTTAAAGACTATTTTTTAAAACTATGTATTTGTTTCTATAACTCTATATATCACCTTTTTTGTCTCTTTCAAGCCTACGTATCTTTTACACACATTGTAAACTATTATATCTGAATCTGTCTTATTGTGAATCTATTGCTTTAAACTGCAGCAGCTGTGGCTGCTGGCTCTGCCCACCTCAGCTTCCCAACATGGCCGCGGTAGTTTACCACCAGCTCTGGGAGCTATCGTGGGTCTATGCTTTTAGCCAAGCAGCATGTAGCCCAGAAACCTCTCTTCTTGTTTTGTACTAGCAAAGGCTAAATCCACCACGCAGCTTAATGTGCCACTTGCAGAGGCCTCATTTCTGCCATACTGCAGATCAAGCACACGTGCTAGGAACCTGCCAATAGCTCAAACTGGCAGCTGCCGCTCATTTGAGAGAGACAATTGGGAACTGTTTTTAGCTCTGATTTAGAATCTTTTTTCTCAGTTTTTAGGTGGAAACTCTTGGCACCACGTTGGACGCCATTTGTAGCTAGAGTTTTCCTGCCTGGCCCATGGTCAGGGCAAATCTCTCTCACCTGCCAGCCCCACAGCCCCTCAGACCTGACCAAGTAAACACAGAGACTTATATTGCTTACAAACTGTGTGGCCGTGGCAGACTTCTTGGTAACTGTTCTTACAGCTTAATTTAATCCATTTCTATAAATCTATACCTTGACACATGGCTCGTGGCTTACCGGCATCTTCACATGCTGTTTCTCATCATGGCAGCTGGCAGTGTCTCTCTGACTCAGCCTTCCACTTCCCAGCTTTATTCTCCTCCTTGTCCCGCCTACACTTCCTGCCTAGCCAATGGCCAATCAGTGTTTTATTTATTGACAAATTAGCAACACATTTGCCATACAGAATATCCCACAGCACATGAACTATGAACCAATGGCTGAGTGGTCCCCATCTGGATCAGGCCCTCTGAATGGGTGAGACAGTTGATTGGCTTGGTCTGTTTGGGAGGCATCCAGGCAGTGGGATCTGGTCCTGTGCTCATTGCATGAGTTGGCTGTTTGAAACCTGGGGCCTATGCAGGGTCGCTTGGCTCGGGGTGGGAGGAAGGGACTGGACCTGCCTGGACTGTGTCTACCAGGTTGATCTCAGTCCTCAGGGGAGGCTTTGCCCTGGAGGAGATGGGAATGGGGGATGGGCTGGGGAGAAGTTCGGGGAGGGAGGTGGGAGGACAGGGTAATCCATGGCTGATATGTAAAATTAAATTAAATTATAAAATGAAAAAAATATATACGTATAGAACATAACTAGGTAAATGAAAAAAATTCTTCTCTGATAAAAGTCTAATAACTATAACATATATTGAACATAGGAGATTAAAGAAAATAGAAATTTTTATCTGATAAAAGTCTATTATCCAAAATATACATATTAAACACAAAAATTCCAATAAAACAAATATTCTCATCTGATAAAAGTCTAATAAATAAAATATTCTTGTTGAACACAAGAAATTAAATAAAATAAAAATTTTCATCTGATATAGGTCAAATATAAAAATATACATTGAACACAAGAATTCAGATGAACAAAACAAAAATTCTCATCTGAAAAAGGTCTAATATCCAAAATGTACATATTGAACACAGGAAATCATAAACAGGACAAAATTCTCATGTGATAAAAGTCAAATATCAAAAATATACTTATCAAACACAAAAATTAAATAAAAGAAAAATTCTCTGCAGGTAAAGTTCTAATGTCCAAAATATACACATTGATGACAAGAAAATGAAACAAAAATGCTCAAATGCTAACAGTCTAATAACCAAAAAAACACACTGAACATAAAAAATCAGATAAATAAAATGAAAATTCTCATCTGATAAAGATCAAATATTAAAAGTGTATTTATATTACACGAGAAAATAAATAAAACAAAAATTTTTTACTGAGAAAATTCTAATATTCAAAATGAACATATTGAACACAAGAAGTTCAATAAAACAAAAATTCTTATCTTGTAGAGGTCAAATATGAAAAATATACATATTGAACACAAGAAAATAGTTAAATAAAACAAAAATTCTCATCTGATAAAGGTCTAATATCAACAATATCATTATTGAGCACAAAAAAACTAAAGAAAAGAAGAATTCTAATCTAATAAAAGTTTAATACTAAAATTATACATATTAAACGTAGGTAAATAAAGCAAAAGTTCTCATCTGATAACATTGTAATATCAAAAATATACATATTGAACACAAGAAATTAGATAAATAAAACAAAAATTCTCATCTGATAAATGTCAAATATCAAACATATAGTTATTGAACACAAGAAATTAAATAAATAAAATTCAACTTATAAAAGTCTAATATCAAATATATACATATTTGTATATTTCTTACTGTATTTATAACATTCATTTAACAATGCAATACAATTTTCTGATCCTTGAATGTTATTATTATCAACTATTAGGATATAAAGACATGAAAGTTAGTAGTTAGACATTATAATAGAACTTGTAGTCAAATTAGGTATGTTTTCAAGATTGAGCAGATATATTTTAGATAGACAGGTCATCTTCAAACACTTCAGAGATCTAAAGAATGTGGTATTTAAAATATTTTAATAACTTAGAAAATTTTTCTTTTTTGGTATGACTATGAGACATGTAGGCTCTTGGCAGTACCAATCTACTTCAGAGAAAATATGGGCATTGAAAAAAACTACAATTAGGGATAACTTTCATTGTGGCAAAAGTTAGCCACTGGACAACAAAGTATCCCCAAATCAATTGTTGACAAACAGGACAGACAGGATACCAAACAAAGAAGTACTGATTTTGCCAAATCAAGTGTGGTTATGGCTTTATCAAAAGGCATCTTCTGAGGACAGCATAATATGTCACCATCCCTGAAGTGGCCTTTGCAATCCAGAAAAGGTACAGTGCCCTTTTCTTCAAAGGCAGCTGAACAGGCAGTGGGCCAATGGCTTCTGATGTGCAATGGAACAGCAGCTGAAACAGTTATTCTTGAAGAGTAAGCTCACGCCTCTTAATAGTAGAATGTCATTTAGTAGAGGGATGTGGAGAAGAACAGGATGCTGAGATGAAGCCACATACACACATAACCAAGAAGAATGGACAGCTGAATTCAAAAAACATCAACAATTTCCAGAATTTAAAGTCCTGAATCATGACATGACACTAGTGGAAATCAGGTGTTTCTGGTATATAGACTGCTCTCACCCAATGTGATGTTGAACTGTTGACCTTGTGTACATTCTACTTCACAAATGAGTCTGTCAGATATGCTAAGCCTATAGGCTGAAGATAATGCCCCAACACTGCGGAGAAACCTCAGGTGACTGTCCAGGCAGCTGGCTGTTTCTGTCAACTCACAACTTTTTGGAAGTTGCTTGCATGTACTCCTGTTTTTATTTTTGTTAGCTAATATTATTTCCTTCTTGGGTCTCTGAGGGAGTTGAAGATTAGTTAGTTACAGTTGAAGATTAATTAGGATAGAAAGTGAATTAGACACAATAGGATAGATAATGGAAATATTTTCTCTGAATTTGTCAAATACAAATGGACTAGACATTGTTGAGGTATTTATTACTTGTATGTATTGTATATAGTTATTGTACTTTTGTATATAGTTTTTCTTATATTAGTTATAAGCTTTTTCCTTTTTTCTTTTTATTAAAATAGAAAAGGGGAAATGTGGTGATATTATATTTTGTACTAAAATATTATTTGTGTGTTAATAAATAAAGTTGCCCAGTGGTCAGAGCTATTAGCAAGCCATAGGAAAGCCAGGTGGTGGTGGCGCATGCCTTTAATCCCAGCACTTGGTAGGCAGAGCTAGGTAAGTCTCTGTGTGTTCAGGAATACAGCCAGCATTGGATACACATGCCTTTAATCACAATACCAACCATAGAAGACCTGGAGGTCTATACAGACAGGCAGTTACAAGGCGGTCATGTGGTTGGGTCTACAACTAATGACAAGGAAGAACAGAAAGTCTATATAAAGACTTTAACACAGGAAGCAGCTCTGTTTCGGAGAGGTAGGACCACCACAGGAGGAAGGGTAAGGTTTTAGCTCTTAGCTCTGACCTCTTGGCTTTCTTCTTTGCATTGGTTCTGTGTTTCTTATTTAAAAAGACAGTTGGTTACATCTACACATATTGAACAAAATAAATAAAAGAAACATTTTCACCTAAAAAAGGTCTATATCCAAAATTTACATATTGAACCTAAGAAATCAAATAAATATTATAAAACCTCTCATCTGATACAATTCGAATATCCAAAATATACATAATGAACCTAAGAAATAAAAAAATATAAATCAAAAATTTTATTCTGATAAAAGTCTAACATCCAAATATATGGTTTATCTCAAAAAATCAGAAAAATAAAGCAGAAAGTCTCATCAGATAAATGTCTACTATCCAAATATATATGCTGAGCATAAGGTATCAGACTAGTATAACAAAAATTATCACCTGATAAATTTCTAATATCAAAAATATACATATTGAACATATTTAAATAAATAAAACAAAAATTCTCATCTGATTAAAATCTAATATCCAAAATATGCATATTGAACACAATAAATTAATTAAATAAAAATTCTCAACTGACAGAGAACTAAAGTTCTCCCCTGATAAACATCTAATATTCAATATATACATATATATATACCATAAAAAATTAGATGAATTAAACAAAATTTCTCCTCTAATAAAAGTCTAATACGCACAATATGCATATTCAACACAAGAAATTAGACAAATAAAAAATTCTCATCTGATGAATGTCTAATATTTAAAATATACATTTTAAACGCAGGACACTTGATAAATAAAACAAAAATTCTCACCTGATTAGGGTCTAATATCAAAAATATTCACATTCAACAAAAGAAATTAAATAAAACAAAAATTCTCACTTAATAAAGAACTAATATCCAAAATATGCAAAATGAACATAAGAAATCAAATGTACAAAACAAAAAGTATCATCTGATAAAGGTCTAATATCAAAAATATACATAATGAACACAAGAAGTTAAATAAAACAAAAATTCTCACCTAATGATGTGATTTCTAAAATATACATACTTAACACAAGAAATTAAATAAAACACAAAATCAGATATTATTAAGCTCTAATATCAAAAATATACATATTGAACACAAGAAATCATAAAAGAAAACAAAAATTCTCATCTCATAAGGTCTAATATCCAAAATACACATATTGAAAATATTTAGAAAAATAAATTTTCTCACCTGTTAATTGTCTAATATTCCAAAATATACATACTGAACACAAGAAATTAAAACAAAAAAAATTCTCACATGACAAAAGTCTAATATCCAATATATATATAAAAAACTTGAGAAATCACATAAATAAAACAAAAATTCTCACTTGATAAAGGTCTAATAAATAAAATACACATACTCTACACAAGAAAATAAATAAAAGAAAAATTCTCACCTGATAAAGGTCTAATACTAAAAATATGCATGTGGAACATAATTAGATGAATAAAACAAAAATTCTGATCTGATAAAGGTCATATATCACAAATATACCTACGGAATACAAGAAATCATATAATCAAACAAAAATTTTCATCTGCTAAAGGTCTATTATGCAAATATACATATTGAATCAAGAAATCAGAGCAATATAACAAAACTTTTCACCTCATAAAGGTTTAACATACAAAGTATACATATAGAACACAAGAAATCAGAAAAACAAAACAAAATTGTGGAGTGATTAAGGTCTAGTATGAAAAATATACTTATTGAACACAAGAAATAAAATAAAACAAAAATTCTGTTCTGATAAAGCTCTTATAAAAATATATCAATTGAAATCAAGAAATCAGATAAATAAAGTGACAATTCTCATCTGTTAAAGTTTTAATATCCAAAATATCGATGTTGAACAGACAAAATCAGATCAATAAAACAAAAGTTCTCACCTGATAAAGGTCTTATATCCAAAATATACATATTGATATTATTAGATAAATAAAACAAAAATTCTCATCTGATAAAAGTCTAATATTGAAAATATACATAGTAAACACAGGAAAGTAAATAAAACAATAATTCTCACCTAACAAATGTCTAATATCCAAAATATACATATTGAAAACACAAAAAATTATTAGATAATAATTTTTGTTTTAATTAATTTCTTGTGTTCAGTATGTATATTTTTGATATTAGAAATTATTCAGATGAGAATTTTCATTTTATTTGTCTGATTTTTGGTGTTAATTATGCATATTTTCGATATTGAACCTCTATCAGATGAGAATTTTTGTTATGTTTATATGATTTCTTGTGTTCATATGTATATTTAAAACAAAATTTCTCATCTGATAAAAGTATAATATCCAATATATATATATTGAACATAAGAAATCAGATAAATAAAACAAAAATTTTCATCTAGTAAAAGTCTTTCATAAAAAACATACTGAACACAGTAAATTAATTAAAACAAAAATTATTATCTCAAGAAAGTCTAATATCCAAAACATACATACTGAACACAGGAGTAAATAAAACAAAAATTCTCATCTCATAAAAGTGTAACTTTCCAAATTTTCATATTGAATACAAGATATCAGATAAATAAAAGGAAAATTCTCATCTGATAAAAGTCTAGTATCCAAAATACGGGTATTGAGCAAAAGAAATCAGAAAAAGGAAACAAAATACTCATGAGATTAAGGTCTAATATGAAAAAATATAATTATTGAATATAAGAAATAAACTAAAACAAAAATTCTGTTCTGATAAAGGACTAATATAAAAAATATACCAGTTGAACACAAGAATTCACATAACTAAAACAAAAATTCCTGCATGATAAAGGTCTCATATCCAAAATATACATAGTGAACACAAGAAATCATATAAACAAAACAAAAATTCTCACCTGATAGAGGTTTAACACCAAAAATATGTATAATGAACACAAAAAAAATCAGACAAATAAAATGAAAATTCTCACCTGATAGCAGTCTAAAATTCAAAATATACATATTGAACACTAGAAATCAGTTAAATGATATAAAAATTCTCATCTGATAAAAATTAACAACTCGAGGACATTGAAGGGTCTGCCGGGGTCTTGAAGAAGGGAGGACTTCCCAATGACTCTGCGATACCACCTTACACCTGTCAGGATGGCTAAGATCAAAAACAAGAAAGACACCTTATGAAGGAGAGGATGTGGAGCTAGGGGACCTCTCCAACACTGCTAGTGGGAATGCAAACTTGTACAACCACTTTGGAAATCAATATGGTGCTTTCTTAGAAAATTGGGAATCCATCTCCCCCAAGATCCAGCTATACCACTCTTGGGCATATACCCAAGGAATGCCCAATCATACCACAAGAGCACTTGCTCAGCTATGTTCATATCAGCATTGTTTGTAATAGCCAGAACCTGGAAACAACCTAGATGCCCTTCAACGAAAGAAAGGATAAATAAAATGTGGTACATATACACAATGGAATACTACTCAGAAGAGAAAAACAATGACATCATGAGGTTTGCAGGCAAATGGATGGATCTAGAAAAAAATCATCCTGAGTGAGGTAACCCAGACTCAGAAAGACAAACATGGTATGTACTCACTCACAGGAGGATACCAGATGTGGAACAAGGATGACTGGACTGCTGCTCACATCACCAGAAAGGCTACCTGGAAAACAGGACCCCAAGAAAGACACAGGTATCACCCAATGATGGAGAAATGGATGATATCTACATGAACAATCTGGACATGAGTGGGGGAAATGAAGGTCGAGGGTTGAGGGAAAGAGAGCTTGGGGGAGCGGGAGATCCCAGCTGGATCAAGAAAAGAGAGGGAGAACAAGGAATAAGAGACCATGGTAAATAAAGACCACATGAGAATAGGAAGAAGCAAAGTGCTACAGAGGCCCACAGAAATCCACAAAGATACCCCCACAATAGACTGCTGGCAATGGTCGAGAGACAGCCCGAACTGACCTACTCTGATGATGGGATGGCCAAACACCCTAATTGTCGTGCTAGAAACCCCATCCAAAGACTGAGGGACCTGGATGCAGAGATCCATGGCTTGGCCCTGGGTGGAGCTCTGGGAGTTCAATTAGCGAGAAAGCAGAGGGTTGATATGAGCAAGAATTGTTGAGATCAATGTTGGATAAAACACAGGGACAAATAGCCAAACAAATGGAAACACATGAACTATGAACCAATGGCTGAGGGGCCCCCAACTGGATGAGGCCCTCTGAATGGGTGAGATAGTCAATTGGCTTGATCTGTTTGGGAGGCATCCAGGCAGTGGGACCGGGTCCTGTGCTCATTGCATGAGTTGGCTGTTTGAAACCTGGGGCTTATACAGGGTCGCTTGGCTCAGCCTGGGAGGAGGGGACTGGACCTGCCTGGACTGAGTCTACCAGGTTGATCTCAGTCGTGGGGGGGAAGGCTTTGTCCTGGAAGAGGTGGAAATAGGGGGTAGGCTGGGGGGAAGGGGAGGTGGGTAGAAGGGAGGAGAACAAAGGAATCTGTGGCTGATATGTAGAACTGAATTGTATTGTAAAGTAAAATAAAATTAAATTAAAAAATTAACAACTCATGAAAATCTAATATCCAAAATATACATATTGAACTCAAGAAATTAAATGACACAATAATTCTCACCTGATAAAGAATTTATATCTAAAGTATACATATTCAAATAAAGAAATCAAATAAATAAACAAAATTTCTCATCTGATAAATGTCTAATATCCAAATATTATTTACTGAACATTAGAAATTAAATAAAAAATATTGTCATCTGATAAAAGTCCAATATCAAAAATATTATATTAAACACTAGAAATCAAATAATAAAACAAATATTCTCATCTGATGAAGGTCTAATATCTAAATTAAACCTGTTGAACAGAAAATCAGATAAATAAAATAACAATTTTCATCATAGAAATGTCGAATATAAAAAATATACATATTGAACAGAAGATATCATTAATCAATTAAAAATTCTCACCTGATAAAGGTGCAAACTCCAAAATATACATATCAAACATAACTAGCTAAATAAAAAAATTCTCATCTGATAAATGTCTTATATTGAAAATATGCATATTGAACTTAATTAGATAAATAACACCAAAAAATCATATCTGATAAAGGTCTACATCCAAAATATACATATTGAACTGAAGAAACCCGATCAATAAAACAAAAACTTTCATCAGATAAAGGTCTAATATCCAAAATATACATGTTGAATACAAGATATCAGACTAATATAACAAAAATTAGCATCTGACAAATGTCTAATATCCAATGTATACATATAGAATGCAGTATACCATATAAATAAAACAAAAATTCTCATCTGATAAAATATTAATATCAAAAATATGCATGCTAGACACAAGAAATCAAATATATAAAACAAAAATTCTCATCTGATAAAGGTCTAATATCCAAAATATACATATTGAACTTAATAAGATAAAAAAACAAAAATTATCATCTGTTAAACATTTACTGTCCAAAATATACATACTTAACACAAGAAATGAAATAAAACAAAAATTCTGATCTGACAAAGGTCTAATATAAAAAATGTACATAGTGAACACAAGAAATCAGATGAATAAAACAAAAACTTCATCTGTTAAAGATCTAATATCCAAAATATACATATTGAACACAAAAAAATCCAACAAAACAAATGAAAATTCTAAATTGAAAAGGGTCTAATATCAAAAAATGCATATTGCACACAAGAAATTAGATAAATAAAACAAAAATTCTCATCTGATAAATGTCTAATATCCAAAGTATACATACTGAACACAAGAAATTAAATAAAACAAAAAATTCTCTTCTGAAAAAGGTCTAATAACCAAAATATACATATTGAACATAATAAGATAAATGAAATAAAAATTCTCATCCGTTAATGGTATAATGTCCAAAATATACATACTAAGCACAAGAAATTAAATAAGACAAAAATTCTCATCTGATAAAGGCCTAATATCCAAAATATACATATTGAATAAAAGAAATCATACAAATAAAACAAAAATTCTCCTCTGAAATCAGTCTTATAACCAAAATATATATATTGAACATAATTAGGTAAATAAAACAAAATTCTCATCTGATAAAGGTCTGATATCAAAAATATACATAGCGAACACAAGAAATCAGATAAATAAAAGGAAAATTCTCATTTGATAGAGGTCTAATATCCAAATATACAGTTTGAACAAAGGAAATCAGATAAACAAAAAAAAATTTTCATGTGATAAAATTTTAATATCCAAAATACACATATTGAACAAAATAAATGAGAAGAAAACAACAATTATTAGAGGTAGGTCTAATATTCAAATATACATATTGAACATATTTAGATAAATGAAAACAAAAATTCTCATTGGATAAAAGTCTAATATCCAAGCTGTGCGGTGGTGGCGCACGCCTTTAATCCCAGCACTCGGGAGGCAGAGCCAGGTGGATCTCTGTGAGTTCAAGGCCAGCCTGGTCTACAAAGTGAGTTCCAGGAAAGGTGCAAAGCTACACAGGGAAACCCTGTTTTGAAAAAAAAAACTAAAAAAAAAAGTCTAATATCCAAAACATAGATATTGAAAACAGGATACCAGATAAATAAAACAAAATTTCTCATCTGATCAAGATCTAATGACAAGTATATATATTGAACACAAGAAATCAGATAAATAAAACAAAAATTCTCATCTGATAAAGGTCTAATATCAAAAATATATGTATTAAACACAAGAGATTAAATAAAACAAAAATTCTCACCTGAGAAAGAACTAATATCCAAAGTATGCATACTGAACACATGGTATCAGATAAATAAATCAAGAATTCTAACCTGATAAAGGTCTAATATTCAAAATATACAAAAAAACACAAGAAATCAGAAAAACAAAACAAAATTCTCATGTGATAAAGGTTTAACATGAAAAATGTATTTATTGAACACAAGAAATTAAACAAAACAAAACTTCTGTTCTGATAATGGTCTAATATATAAATATACTTATTGAACACAAAAAATCAGACAAAAGAAGAATTCTCATCTGATAAAGGTATCTTTATAGGCGTTTCCTTCTTTAGGTTGTGAAAGTTTTCTTCTATGATTTTGTTGAATATATTTTCTGTGCCTTTGAGTTGGTATTCTTTTCGTCCTTCTATGCCTATTATTCTTAGGTTTGGTCTTTTTATGGTGTCCCAAATTTCTTGGACATTTTGCGCATCATGACTTTGTTGGCTTTAGTGTTTCCTTTGACTGATGAATCTATTTCCTCTACCGTATCTTCAACACCAGAGACCCAGTCTTCCATCTCTTGCACTCTGTTGGTTATGCTTGCATCTGTAGTTCCTGTTCATTTATTCAGATTTACAATTCCAACATTTCCTCAGTTTGTGTCTTTTTTTTGTCTCTATTTCAGTTGGGCAGCAGACCTCCTGCAGGCAGATCAGACTACCACCATCCCCCATGAGACCCTGTAACCAAGTCCCACCTCCCCCCATCCCACCCATTCTTCAAGACTGCAACTGTTCCCTGAGACAGAAATGGCCAAGACCCGATTGGACTAAGAGGTGAGTCTTTATCCTCAATCCTGAACACCCCAGCCCCTAGGCTTTGGGCCCAGGGGCACAACCCTGCACCCCTACACCACTACCCATTGCAGTCCCAGTTTCGGGCCAGTCAGCAGGCAGACCTACTGCAGACAGTTCAGACTTCCACCATCCCCCACCAGACCTTGTAACTCACAAGTCCCACCCCTCCCAACCCACCTGTGTGCCAAGATTACAACTACTCCCTGAGACAGAGCCCACAAGGGCCAATTGGACTAAGAGCTTCTCCCTGAGACAAACAGTCCATCAGAACCCAATAGACCAAGAGCTCCCACTGGACCAAGATTATTGATCCGACTGAGAGAGCCTCCCTCAGACACAGACACCGCTTGCACCAAGTGGAGAAAGAGATGGATAGAGGCCAGTGCAAAAGTACAGTCAACAACAAAAAACATACCATGGTTCCATCAGAACCTACACCAGCAAGACCTGAACATCCCAACACAGAGAAAACAGAAGAAATCGACCTTAAAAATGATCTTAAGAAGATGTTAGAGATCTTTAAAGAGGAAATGAAAAATTCCCTTAAAGAATTAGAGGAAAAGTCAAACAAAAATGGGAAGCAATCAGTAAATCCCTTGAAAGCCAAAAGAAAGCAATTAAATATTTGAGGGAAACAGCTCAAGATTTGAAATCTGATTTCTCATTTTCAATATGTATATTTTGCATATAGACATTTATTAGGTGAGAATTTTTGTTTTATTTAATTTCTTAAATTCAATATGTATATTTTGGTTATTAAACCTTTATCAGATGAGAATTTTTGTGTTGTGTATATGATTTCTTGTGTTTAATGTATATATATTGGATACTAGATCTTTATCAGATTAAAATTTTTGTTTTATATAATTTCTTGAGTTCAGTATGTGATTTTCAACATTAGAAGTTTATCAGATTAGGATTTTTGTTTAATTTATCTAATTATGTTACATTTATCAGATGAGGATTTCTGTTTTATTTATCTGATTTCTAGTGTTCAGTATTTATATTTTGGCTTAGTCCTTTATCAGATAAGAAGTTTTGTTTTATTTATCTGATTTCTTGTGTTCATTATGTATATTTTGAATATTAGAACTTTATCAGATGCAAATTTTTGTTTTATTTATCTGACGTCTTATGTACAATATGTATATTTCTGATATTAGACCTTTATTAGGTGAGAATTTTTTTATTTATCTAATTATGTTTGATGTGTATGTTTGGGATAGTAGACCTTTATCATATGAGAATTTTTGTTTCATTTAATATCTGTGTTCAAAAAGTATATTAGGGATAGTAGACCTCTATCAGATGAGAATTTTCATTTTATTTATATTATTTATTGTGTTCAATATGTATATTTTGGATATTAGACCTTTATCAGATGAGAAATTTTGTTTTAATTAATTTCTTGTGTTCTGTATGTATATTTTGGATACTAGAAATTTATCATGTGATAATTTTTGTTTTATTTATGTTATCATGTTCAATGTGTATACTTTGGGTATTAGAACATTATCAAATGATTTTTTTTTATTTATCTGACTTCTTAGGATCAATGTGTATATTTTTGATATTAGACGTTTATCAGATGAGAATTTTTGTTTTATTTATCTGATTTCCAGTGTTCAATGTGTATATTTTTGATATTAGACCTTTAAAAGATGAGAATTTTTGTTTTATTTAATTTATTGTGTTAAATGAAAATATTTTGGATATTAGACTTTTATCAGATGAGAATTTTTGATTTACTTGTCTGATTTCTTGTCTTCACTCTGTATATTATGGTATTAGACCTTTATCAGATGAGATTTTTTTATTTTATTTATTTGATTTCTTGAGTTCCATATGTATATTTTGGATATTAGACCTTTATCTGATGGCAATATTTGTTCTATTTACCTGATTTCTTGTGTTCAATATGTATATTTTAGATATTAGACCTTTATCTAATGATAATTTTTGTTTTATTTTTCTGATTTCTGGTGTTCAATATGTATTTTGGATATTAGACCTTTATGAGATGAGAATTTTTCTTTTATTTAATATCTTGTGTTCAATATGTATATTTTGGATATTAAAGTTTTATAAGATGAAAATTTTTGTTTTATTTACCTGATTTCTTGGATTCAACATGTATATTTTGGATATTAGTCCTTTTCAGATGAGAATTTTTGTTTATCTGACTTCTTGTGTTCAATATGTGTAATTTGGATATTAGACCTTTACCCTGTGACAACTTTTGCTTTATTTATTTGATTTCTTGTGTTCAATATGTAATTTTAGATATTAGACCTTGATCAGATGAGAATTTTTGTTTTATTTATTTTTTTGTGTTCAATAAGAATATTTGTGATATTAGACTTTTATCCAATGAGGATTTTTTGCTTTATTTATCCAAGTATGTTCTATATGTATACTTTGGGTACTCGACCTTTATCAGATGATAATTATTGCTTTGTTTTTCTGTTTTCTTTTTTTCAATATGTATATTTTGTATATTAGAACTTTATCAGGTGACAATTTTATTTTATTTATCTAATTTCTTGTGTTCAATATGTATAATTTGGATATTAAAACTCCACTGGTGAGAATTTTTGTTTTATCTAATTTCCTGTTTTCAATAAGTATATTTTATATATTAGACCTACCGGTGAGAATTTTGTTGTTTCTAATTTCTTGATTTCAACATATATATTTTGGATATTAGAACTTTAGCAGATGAATTTTTGTTTTATTTAATTTCTTGTGTTCAATATGTATATTTTTGTTTTTAGACCTTCATCAGATGAGAATTTTTGTATTTTTATGTGATTTCTTGTGTTGAGTATGTATATTTTTGATATTAGATCTTTATCAGATGAGAATTTTTGCTTTACTTCCTTGGTTTCTTGGATTTGATTATGAATATTTTGGAAATTAGTAGTTTATCAGATGAGAATTTTTGTTTTCTTTACCTGATTTCTTGTGTTCTGTATGTATATTTTGGACATGAGACCTTTATCAGAAGAGAATTTTTGTTTTATTTTATTTCTTGTGTTCTTTAATTATATTTTTGATATTTGAGCTTTATCACATGAAAATTTTGTTTTCTTTTTCTGATTTTTTCTGTTCTATATGTATATTTTGGATATTAGAAAATTATCAGATGATAATTTTTGTTTTATTTATCTAATTATATTTGGTATGTATATTTTGGAAATTAGACCCTAATCAGGTGAGAATTTTTGATTTATTTATCTGATTTCTTTGGTTCAATGTGTATATTTAGGATTTTAGACCTTTATCAGGTATGAATTTTTGTTTGATTTATCTGATTTCTTGTGTTCAACATGTATATTTTGGATATAAGACTTATGTCAGATGAGAATTTTTTATATATAGATGATGTCTTGTGTTCAATATTTATACTTTAGGTATTAGACCTTTATCACATGAGAATTTTTTTTTTAACTAATTATGTTCAATATGTATATTTTGGATATTAGACTATTGTCAGATGAGAGATTTTGTTTTATTTTTCTGATTTCTTCTGTTCTATAAGTATATTTTTGATAGTAGAACTTTACTGGTGAAAATGTTTGTTTTATCTAATTTCTTGTGTTCCATATGTATATTTCTTTTCTTTATTAAGAAATTTTCGCCGGGCAGTGGTGGCACACACCTTTAATCCCAGCACTCGGGAGGCAGAGCCAGGTGGATCTCTGTGAGTTCGAGGCCAGCCTGGACTACCAAGTGAGTTCCAGGAAAGGCGCAAAACTACACAGAGAAACCCTGTTTCGAAAGACCAAAAGAAAAAAAAAAAGAAATTTTCTACTCACTCTATATACCACCCACAGTCCCATCGCCTCCCTCCTCCCATCTCCCAAACCTCCAGCCCAAGCCACTCCATATCTGCACTTCCCTCAAATCAAGGTCTCCCATGGGCAGTCAGCAGAGCCCTGCATACCGAGCCTAGACAGGTCCAAGCCCTTTCCCACTATACCAAGGCTGCACAGGGCACTACACTACAGGTACCAGATACCTAAAGCCCTGCCCATGCAGCAGGAATGGATTCTGATCCCCCTGCCTGGGTGTTCCCCAAACAGTTTGAGCCAAACAACCGTCTTCCATATCCAGAGGGTGTAGTCCAGTCCCATTGGGGCTCCACAGCCACCAGTCCACACAGTCCACAGTTCATGGGCTTCCACTAGTGTGGCCGGTCATCTCTGCACGTCCTCCCATCATGATCTCGACGTCCCTTGTCTGCAGTATCTCTCCTCTTTCTCATCAATTGGATTCCCAGAGCTCAGCCTGGTGCCTGGCCGTGAATCTGTGTATCTGTATCAGTCACTGGACAAAGGCTCTATGATGACAGCTAGGTTATTCACTAGACTGGTCACCAGAGTAGACTGGTCCAGGCACCCTCTGGACCACTGCCAGCAGACCAAGGTGGGATCAACCTTGTGGATTCCTGAAAGCCTCCCCAGCACCCTGCCTTTTCCTATTCCCATGATGTCCTCATCTATCATGGTATCTTCCTCCCTGCCCTCCCACTCTGTCCCTGTTCCAGCTTGACCCTCCCATTTCCCTATGTTCTCATCCCCCACTCCTCACCCTCTGCCCCCCCCACACTCAGTCCACTCATGTAGATCTCATCCACTTCTCCTTCACAAGATCATCCATGTGTCCCTCCTAGGGTCTTTTCCTGTTAGCTAGCCTCTCTGGAGTTGTGGGTTGCAGTCTGTCCATCCTTTCCCTCACATCTGGTATCTACTTATGAGTGAATACATACTATGTTTGTTCTTCTGAGTCTGGGTTACTTCACTCAAGATGATATTTTCTAGTTCCATCCATTTGCCTGCAAATTTCATGATATCATTGTTTTTTACTGCTGTATATATTATTTACCATTTATATTTACCATTGTATATATGTGCCACATTTTCTTTACCCATTCTTCAGTTGAGGGGCCTACCGCTGATAATTTTTATTTTCTAAAAATAGTATTCAATATGTATATTTTAGATATTAGACTTTTATCAGATAGGAATTTATTTATCTGATTTCATGTGTTTAATATGTATATTTTTGATATTAGACATTTATCAGGTGAAAATTTTTGCTTATTTATCTAGTATCTTGTGTTCAAAATGCAGATTTTTGATATGAGACCTTTATCAGATGAGAATTTTCATTTTATTTATCTAATTTCCAGTGTACAATATGTATATTTTGGATATTAGATCTTTAACACATGAAAGTATTTGCTTTATTTATCAGATATCTTGTGTTCAATATGAATGTTTTGGATATTAGACCTTGATCAGATGAGAATTTTTGTTTTATGTATTTGATTTCTTGTATTCAGCATGCATATTTTCAATATTAGTTCTTTATCACGTGAGAATTTTTGTTTTACTTATTTCTTGTGTTCAATATGTATATATTTGATATTGGACCTCTATCAGATGACAATTTTTACTTATCTAATTTCTTGTGTTGGATATACATATTTTTGATATTAGACCTTTATCAGATGAGAATTTTTGTTTTTTTTATCTGGTATGCTGTGTTTACTATGTATGTTTTGGATGTTAGACCTTTGTCAGGTGAGAATTTTTGTTTTATTTATCTAATTATGTTCAATATGTATATTTTGGATATTAGACATTTATCAGGTGAGAATTTTTGTTTTATGTATATATTGATTTCTTGTGTTCAGTATGCATATTTTTTATATTAGTTCGTTATGAGATCAAAATTTTTGTTTTTTTAATTTTTTGTGTTCAGTAAGTATATTTTGAATATTAGACTTTTATCAGATGAGAATTTTTGTTTTATAAATTTGATTTCTTGTGTTCTATGTATATTTTCGATATTACTTCTTTATCAGGTGAGAATTTTTTTAATTTCTTGTGTTCAATATGTATATTTTTGATATTAGACCTTTATGAGATGAGAATTTTCTTATTATTTAGCGGATATCCTGTGTTCTGTATGTATATTTTGGTAATGGGACCTTTAAAAGATGAGAATTTTTCTTTTATTGAGTTATCTTCAATATGTTTCTTTTTGATATTAGACTTCTATCAGAAGAGAATTTTTGTTTTATTTATCTGATTTCTTCTGTTCAATGTTCATATTTTGGATATTAGACCTACCGCTGATAATTTTTTAATTTCATTCAATATGTATATTTTGGATATTATACTTTTATCAGAGGAGAATTTTTTTGTTTATCTGATTTCTTGTGTTCAATATGTATATTTTGGTTATTAGACCTTTATCAGATGTGAATTTTTATTTTGTTTATGTGATTTCTAATGTTCAATATGTATATTGTTGATATTAGACATACTGCCAATATTTTTTTCTTATTTATTGTGTTCAATATGTATATTGTGAATATTATACTTTTTTTTTTGGTTTTTCGAGACAGGGTTTCTCTGTGTAGCTTTGCGCCTTTCCTGGAACTCACTTGGTAGCCCAGGCTGGCCTCAAACTCATAGAGATCCTCCTGGCTCTGCCTCCTGAGGGATATTATACTCTTATCATATGACAAGTTTTTTTTTATTTATTCGATTTCTTGTGTTCAACATGTATATTTTTGATATTAGATCTTTATCACATGAGAAATTTTGTTTTATCTAATTTCTTGTGTTTAATGTGCATATTTTTGATATTAGTCCTTTATCAGATGTGAATTATTTCATTTATCTGGTATCCTGTGTTTAATATATATATATATTTGATATTTGAATTTTTTATCAGATTGGAATTTTAGTTTTATTTATCTGATTTCTTGTGTTCAGTATGTATATTTTGTTATTGGACATTTATCAGATTGAATTTCCCTTTTCCATATCTGGTATCTTGAGTTGAATATCTATATTTTGGACATTAGACCTTTATTAAATATGAATTTTTATTTTTTAAAGCTATTATCTTGTGTTTTTATGTCTATTTTGGATATTAGACCTTTATCAGATCAGAAATTTTGTTTTCTTTATCTGATTTCTGGTGTACAATATGTATATTTTTGTTATTAGATCTTTAGCCGATGACATTTTTTATTATTTGTCTGATTTCTTGAGTTCAATATGTATACTTTGGATATTTAACTTTTATCAGATGAGAATTTTTGTTTTATTAATCTAATTATGTGCAATATGTATATTTTGGATTTTAGACCTTCATCAGATGAAAATTTTTGTTTCATTTATCCAGTTACATTCAATATGTATATACTTGATATTAGACATTTATCAGATCAGAATTTTTGTATTATTTATCTGATTTCTAGTTTTCAATATGTATATTTTGGATAATGACTTTAATCAGTTGATAATTTTGTTTTATTTAATTTCTAGTGTTCAATATGAATATGTTTGATGTTAGACTTTTATCAGATGAGAATTTTTGTTGTATTTATCTGTTATCCTGTGTTCAATATTTATATTTTGAATATTAGATCTCTATCAGATGAGAATTTTTGTTTTATTTATTTAAATCTTGTGTTTGATATGCATATTTTTTATATTAGACCTTTATCAGATGAGAATTTTCATTTTATTTATCTGATTTCTTGTGTTCAATATGTATATTTTGGATATTACACCTTTAACCAGTGATAAATTGTCTATTATTTATGTGATTTCTAGTTTTCAATACGTATATTTTGGATAATGACTTTATGAGATGAGAATTTTTGTTTTATTTAATTTCTTGTGTTTGATATGTATATATTGGATATTAGACCTTCATCATATGAGAATTTTTTGTTTTATTTAACTTCATTTATCTGATTTTTAGTCTTCAATATGTATATTTTGGATAATGACATTTATCAGGTTAGAATTTTTGATTTATTTAATTTCTTGTGTTCAATATATACGTTTTGGTATTGGACCTATATGGTCAGAGTTTATGTTTCAATTATCTGATTTCTTGTGTTCAATTTGTATATTGTGGATATTAGATATACCACTGATAAATTCTGTTTTTTTTCTATATTATTGTGTTAAATATGTATATTTTGGATCTTAGAGGTTTATCAGATGAGAATTTTCATTTTATACACCTGATTTCTTGTGTTCAAAATTTATATTTAGGAAAATAGATATTTATTTCAAATCAGAATTTTTGCTTATTTAATTTCTTGTTTTCAATATGTATATTTTTATATTAGTTCTTTATCACATGAAAATTTTATTTTGTTTTTCTGAATTCTTGTGTTCTATATGTATATTTTGAATAGTAGACCTTTATCAGATGAGAGTCTTTGTTTACATATCTGATTTCTTGTGTTCAGTATGTATATTTTGGATATTAGATCTTTATTAGATGAGAATTTTTGTTTTATTTATCGAATTATGTTCAATATGTCTGTTTTAGATATTAGACCTTTATCAGATCACAATTTTGTTGTATTTATCTGATTTCTTGTGTTCAATATGTACATTGTGGATGTAAGACCAATAAGTGAGAGTTTTTGTTTTTGTCTTCTTTATTGGGTTCAGTATGTATATTTTGGATATTATACTTTTATCAAATGACAGTTTTTTATCTGATTTCTCAGTTTTAATATGTATACTTTTGATATTAGATTTATATCAGATAAGAATTTTTATTTTATTTTCTAATTTCTTGTGTTCTTAATGCATATTTTTGGTATTAGACCTGCATCAGATGAGAATTTTCATTTTATTTCTCTGGTATCCTGTTTTTAATATGTATATTTTGGATATTAGACATTTATGAGATGAGAATTTTTGTTTTACTTATCTAATTTTTTGTGTTGATATATATATTTTGTATATTATATGTTTATCTGGAGCGAATTTTTGTTTTATGTATTTAATTATGTTCAATGTGTATATTTTGGGTATTAGACATTTATCAGAGAAGAATTTTTCTTTTATTTAAATAATGTTCAATATGTCTGTTTTGAATATTAGACCTTTATCAGATCAGAATTTTTATTTTATTTATCTGATTTCATGTGTTCAATATGTATATTTTGGATATTAGACCTACTGCTGATAATTTTTTTTTCTTTTTATTCATTGTGTTCAACATGTATATATTGGATATTATACATTTACCAGATGAGAATTTATTTTATTTATCTGATTTCTTGTGTTCAATATTCATATTTTGGATATTATACATTTACCAGATGAGAATTTATTTTATTTATCTGATTTTTTGTGTTCAATATGTATATTTTGGACATTTGATTTTTATCAGCTGATAATTTCTGTTTTATTTATCTAATTACAATCAATATGAATATTTTTCTTATTAGTCCTTCAACAAATTAGAATTTTGTTTTGCTTTTTTTGATTTCTTGTGTTTTATCTGTATATTTTGAATGTTAGACCTTTCTCAGGTGAGAATTTTTGTTTTATTTAATTTCTTGTGTTCAATATGTATATATTTGATATTAGATCTTCATCAGATGAGAATTTTTGTTTTATTTATCTCATATCCTGTCTTTAATATGTATATTTTGGATATTAGACCTTTATCAGATGAGAATTTTCATTTTATTTATCTAATTATGTTCAATATGTTCTTTTGCAATATTAGAGCATTATCAGATCAGAATGTTTTCATATTTATCTGATTTCTAGTGGTCAATATGCATATTTTGGGTATTAGAGCTACAGCTAATAATTTTTGATTTTTTCTAATTTATTGTGTTCAATATTTATATTTTGGATATTAGACCTTACTCAGTGAGAATTTTGTTTTGTTTATCTGATTTCTTGTGTTTTATATATACATTTTGAATATTAGACCTTTATAAGGTAAGAAATTTAGTTATATTTATCTGATTTCTTGTGTTCAACATGTATAGTTTTGATATTAGATCTTTATCAGATAAGAATATTTGTTTTATTTGTCTTAATTCTTGTGTTCAATATGTATATTTTGCATATGATACCTTTATCAGGTGAGAATTTTTGTTTTATTTATATAATTATGTTTATTATGTCTGTTTTGTATATTAGATCTTTATTAAGTGAGAATTTTTCTTTTATTTGATTTCTTGTGTTCAATATGTATATTCTGGATATTAGACCTACCGCTGACAATTTTTGTTTTTTTCTTGTTTATTGTTTTCAATATGTATATTTTGTATATTAGGCATTTATCAGATAAAAATTTTTTTATTTATCTAATTTCTTTTGTTCAACATATATACTTTGCATATTACATCTTTATCAGATGAGAATTTTTGTTTCATTTCTATGATTTTGTGTATTCAATATGTACATTTTGGATATCAGATCTTTATTAGAGAATTTTCATTTTATTTATCTGATTTCCTGTGTTCAGTATGTATATTTTTGATATTAGACCTTTGTCAGATGAGAATTTTTGTTTTATTTGTCTGATTTCTTATGTTATATATGTATATTTTAGATATTAAACATTTATCAGGTGAGAATTTTTGTTTTATTTATTTAATTATATTGAATATGTCTGTTTTGGATATTTGACATTTTTCAGCTCAGAATTTTTGTTTTATTTATCTGATTTCTTGTGTTTAATATGTATATTTTGGATATTAGATCTACCACTAATATTTTTTTTTTTAGTAATTGTATTCAATATTTACATTTTGGATATTAAGCCATTATCAGATGAGAATTTTGTTTTGTTTTTCTAATTTCATGTGTTCCATATGTATATTTTTAATATTAGACCTTTATCTGGTGAGAACTTTGGTTTATTTATCTGATTTATTGTGTTTAATATGTATATTTTGTATATTCGACCTTGATCAGGTGAGAATTTTTGTTTTATATATTTGATTTCTTGTGTTCATATGTGTATTTTGGATACAGTTTTTCTCAGGTGAGAATTTTTGTTTTATTTAATTTCTGTGTTCAATATGTATATTTTTGACAATACACCTTTATCAGATGAGAAATTTCATTTGATTTATCTGATTTCTTGTGTTCTGTATGTTTATTTTGGATATTAGACTTTTATTAGATGAGAATTTTCCTTTAATTTAACTACTTATGTTCAATACATCTGTTTTGGATAATACACCTTTATCTGATGTGAATATTCACTTTCTTTATCTGATTTCTTTTATTCAATATTTATATTTTCCATATTAGATCTACATCAGATGAGATTTTTTGTTTTATTTATCTGATTTCTTGTGTTCAATGTGTATATTTTGGATACTAAATATTTATCAGGTGACAATTTTTGTTTTATTTATCTAATTATCTTCAGTATGTCTGATTTGGATATTTGACATTTATCAGATCAGAATTTATGTTTTATTTTTCTGGTTTCTTGAGTTCAATATGTATGTTGTGGATATTAGAACTATCACTGATAATTTTTGTTTTTTTTAATTATTGTATTCAATATGTATATTTTAGATATTAGATTTTTATCAGATGGGAATTGTTCTATTTATCTGATTTCTTTTGTTCATTATATATATATTTTTGATATTAGACTGATATCAGATGAGAATTTTTGTTTTTTTTAATATTGTATCCTGTGTTTAATATATATATTTTGGATATTAGACATTTATCAGATGAGAATTTTTGTTTTATTTATCCAGTTTCTTGTGTTTCGTATGTATATTTTTGATATTAGACCATTATTGGATGAGAATTTCCTGTATATTTTGGATATTAGATCTTTATCAGATGGGAATTTTTGTTTTATTTGTCCAATTTCTTGTGTTCAATAGGTGTATTTTTTATATTAGAACATTATCAGATGAGAATTTTTGTTTTATTTAATTTCTGGTGTTTCATAGTAATATTTTTGTAATTTGATCTTTGACACATGATAATTTTTTGGTTTTTTTTAAATCTTGTGGTCAATATGTATATTTTTGATATTAGACCTTTATCAGATGAAAATTTTTTATTTATCTGATTTCATGTGATCAATATGTATATTTTGATATTAGATCTTTATCAGATGAGTATTTTTCTTTTATTTGTCTGATTTCTTGTGTTCAATATGTATATTTTGGATAATAGACCTTTATCATGTGAGAATTTTTGTTTCATTTATTTTCTTGTGTTCAGTGTGAATATTTTTGATGTTATTTTTATCAGATGAATTATTATGTTTTATTTATCTAATTATGCTCAATATGTGCATATTTGATAAAAGACCATTCTCAGTTCAGAATTTTAGTTGTATTTATCTGATTTCTTTCTTTTTTTTTTTTTGTTTTTTCGAGACAGGGTTTCTCTGTGTAGCTTTGTGCCTTTCCTGGAACTCACTTGGTAGCCCAGGCTGGCCTTGAACTCACAGAGATCCGCCTGCCTCTGCCTCCCGAGTGTTGGGATTAAAGGTGTGCTCCACCACCGCCCGACTGATTTCTTATGTTCAATTTTTATACTTTTAATTTTAAACTTGCCACTGATAATTTTCTTTTCTAGTTTATTGTGTTCAATATGTAGATTTTGGATATTAGATGTTTACTAGAGGAGAATTTTTGTTTTATTTATCTGACCTCTTGTGTTTGATATGAATATTTTTGGTATTAGACCTTTATCAGATCAGAATTTTTGTTTTATTTGTCTAAATTCTTGTGTTCAATGTGTATATTTTGGGTATTAGACATTTATCAGATGAGAATTTCTGTTTTATTTAATTTCTTGTGTTCAGTACATATGTTTTGGATATTAGACCTTTATCAGATGAGAATTTGCATTTTATTTATCTAATTATGTTAAATGTGTCCATTTATTGATATTACACCTTTAGAAGATGAGAATTTTTATTTTATATATTTGATTTCTTGTGTATAGTATGCATATTTTGGATATTAGTTCGTTATCAGGTGGATTTTTGTTTTATTTAATTTCTCATGTTCAGTGTGTATATTTTGGATATGAGACCTTCATGAGATGAAAATTTTTGTTTTATTTATCTAGTAATGTTCAGTATGTCTGTTTTGGATTTAGGACCTTTATCAAATCAGAATATTTGTTTTATTTATCTGATTTCTAATTTTCAATATATATATTTTGGAAGATGACCTTTGTCAGGTTAGAATTTTTAGATTACTTAATTTCTTGTGTTCAATATGTATATTCTGGTATTAGAGCTTTATCAGATCATAATTTTTTTAATTATCTGATTTCCTGTGTTCAATATGTATATTGGGAATATTAGACCTAACACTGATAATTTTTGTTTTATTCTAAATTAATGTGTTCAAAATGTATATTTAAATTATTATACTTTTATGAAATGAGAATTTTGTTTTATTTACCTGATATCTTGTGTTCAATATGTATATTTTGGATATTAGACCCTTATCAGGAGAGAATTTTTGTTTTATTTATCAGATTTTTTGTATTCAATATGTGTATTTAGGATATTAGACCTTTATCAGATCAGTATTTTTGGTTCATTTAATTTCTTGTGTTCAATATGTATATTTTTCATATTAGTCCTTTATCACATGAGATTTTTTTTTCTGATTTCTTGTGTTCTGTATTTACATTTTGAGTATTAGACCTTCATCAGGTGAGATTATTTGTTTTATTGATGTGACTTCTTGTGTTCAATATGTATATTTTTGTATTAGACCTTCATCAGTTGAGAATTTTTGTTTTGTGTATTTCACATTCTGTTTTTAATATGTATATTTTGGATATAAGGCATGTGTAAGATGAGAATTTTTGTTTTGTTTATCTAATGTCTTATTTTCAATATGTATATTTTGGATATAAAACTTTATCAAGTGAGAGTTTCTGTTTTTTTTAATTTCTTGTGTTCAGTATGTATATTTTGGATATTAGACCTCTATCAGATGAGGATATTTTATATATATATATATATATATATATATATATATATATATATATATATATATATATAATTTTGGTTTTTCGAGACAAGGTTTCTCTGTGTAGCTTTGTGCCTCTCCTGGAACTCACTTGGTAGCCCAGGCTGGCCTCGAACTCACAGAGATCATCCTGGCTCTGCCTCCCGAGTGCTGGGATTAAAGGCGTGCGCCACCACCGCCCAGCTTCTGATTTATATATTTGATTTCTTGTGTTCAAAATGTATATTTTTGACCTTAGACCTTTATCAGATGAGAATTTTCATTGTATTTATGTAATTATGTTGAATATGTTCATTTTCAATATTAGACATTAATTAGATGAGAATTTGTTTTATTTATTTTCTTGTGTTCAATAAGATAATTTTTTGTAATTTGACCTTTCTCACATGAGAATTTTTTTTATTTCTTGTATTCAATCTTTACATTTTTGATGTTAGACCTTTATCAGATGAGAATTTTTTTTAATTATCTGAATTCTTGTGTAAAATATTTATATTTAATATATTAGACTTACTGCTGATAATTTTTGCTGTTTTTTTCTAATTTCTTGTGTTTAATATGTATATTTTGGATATTAGACCTTTATCATGTTAGAATTTTTGTTTCCTTCATCAGATATCTTGTGTTCAATATGTATAATGTGGTTATTAGACCTTTATTAGGTGAGAAGTTTTGTTTTATTTAATTTCTTGTTTTCAATAAATACATTTTTGATATTAGATTTTTAACAGATATAATTTTTTGTTTTATATATCTAATTATGTTCAATATGTATTTTTTGAAATTAGGTCTTTATCAGATGAGACTTATTTTTATTTATCCAATTTCTTGTTTTCAATATATATATTTTGGATAATAGACCTTAATCAGATCAGAATTTTTGTTTTATTTATTTATTTATGTTCAATATATATATTTTAAAAATTAGACCTTTATCAGATGAGAAGTTTTGATTTATTTGTATGATATCTTGTGTTCAATGTATATATTTTTGATAATAGACTTTAATCTGATGAGAATTTTTATTTTATTTATGTGATTTCTTCTGTTCAGAGTATTGATTTTGGATATTAGACCTTTTACAGATGAGAATTTTTGTTTTATTTATCTAATTTTCTGTGTTCAGTATGCATATCTTGGATATAATTTCTTTTTCAGGTGAGAATTTTTGTTTTATTTAATTTCTTGTGTTCAGTAAGCATATTTTGGATATTAGACCTTTATCAGTTGATAATTTTTTATTTAATTTTTTTAGTATGTATAATTTGGATATTAGACCTTTATCAGACCAGAGTTTTTGACTTATTTATCTGATTTCTTTTTTTTATGTGTATTTTTTTATATTACAGCTTTATCAAAGGAAAATTTTTGTTTTATTTAATTTCTGGTTTTCAATATGTATGTTTTGTATATGAGAAATTTAACAGAATAGAATTTTTGTTTTACTTATCCAATTATGTTCCATATGTATATTTTGGATAATAGACCTATATCAGATAGGAATTTTTGTTTTATTTATCTGATTATGTTCAATATGTATATTTTTTATATTATACCTACATTACAACAGAATTTTTGTATTATTTATGGGATTTCTAGTTTTCAATTTTGTATATTTTGGATAATGACGATTATCAGGTGAGAATATTTGTTTCATTTAGTTTCTTGTGTTCAATATTTATATTTTGGATATTAGAATACTTTCAGATAAGAAACTTTTGTATTGCTTTTCTAATTATGTTCAATATGTGTATTTTGGATATTAGACGTTCATCAGATCAGAATTTTTGTTTTATTTATCTAATTGTATGCCATGTGCATATTTAGGATATCAGACCTTTATCAGGTGAGAATTTTCTTTTATTTAATTTCTTGTGTTCAGTATGTATATTTTGGAATATTAGACCTTTAACAGATGAGAAATTTTGTTTTATTTATCTATTTATGTTCAATTTGTATATTTTGGATATTTGACCTTATCAGATGAGAATTTTTGTTTAAGTATTTGATTTCATGTGTTCAGAATGAATATTTTTGATATTAGTTCTTTATAAGGTGTAGATGTAACCAACCATCTTATTAAATAAGAAACACAGAAGCAATGCAAAGAAGAAAGCCAAGAGGTCAGAGCTAAGAGCTAAAACCTTACCCTTCCTCCTGCGGTGGTCTTACCTCTCCAAAACAGAGCTAGTTCCTGTGTTAAAGTCTTTATATAGACTTTCTGTTCTGCCTTCTCATTGGTTGTAATCCCAACCACATCGCTACCTCCTCACTGCCTGTCTGTATAGAGCTCCAGGTCTTCTATGGTTGGTATTGAGATTAAAGGCATGTGTATCCAATGCTGGCTGTATTCCTGAACACACAGAGACTTACCTAGTTCTGACTACCAAGTGCTGGGATTACAAGCATACGCCACCACCGCCCACCTTTTCTATGGCTTGCTAATAGCTCTGACCCCCCAGACAACTTTATTTATTAACATACAAATATCATTTTAGTACAAAATAAAATATCACCATATTTCCCCTTTTCTATTTTAATAAAAAGAAAAAAAGGAAAAACCTTATAACTAAAATAAGAAAAACTATATACAAAAGTACAATAACTATATACAATATATACAAGTAATAAATACCTAAACAATGTCTAGTCCATTTGTATTTGACAAATTCAGAGAAAATAATTCCATTATCTACCCTATTTTGTTAAGTCCAAAATGTATCTAATTCACTTTCTATCCTAATTAATCTTCAACTATGATTAACTAATCTTCAACTCCCTCAGAGACCCAAGAAGGAAATAATATTAGCTAACAAAAATAAAAACAGGAAGTACATGCAAGCAACTTCCAAAAAATTGTGAGTTGACAGAAACAGCCAGCTTCTTGGACAGTCATCTGAGGTTTCTCCACAGTGTTGGGGCATCATCTTCAGCCTATAGGCTTAGCGTATCTGACAGACTCATTTGTGAAGTAGGATGTACACAAGGTCAACAGTTCAACATCACATTGGGTGAGAGCAGTCCATGTACCAGAAACACCTGAATTCCACTAGTGTCATGTCATGATTCAGGATTTTAAATTCTGGAAATTGTTGATGTTTTTTTAATGCAGCTGTCCATTCTTCTTGGCTATGTGTGTATGTGGCTTCATCTCAGCATCCTGTTCTTCTCCACATCCCTCTCTTAAATGCCATTCTACTATTGAGAGGCATAAGCTTAATTACTCTTCAAGAATAACTGTTTCAGCTGCTGTTCCATTGCACATCAGAAGCCATCGGCCCACTGCCTGTTCAGCTGCCTTTGAAGAAAAGGGCACTGTACCTTTTCTGGATTGCGAAGGCCACTTCAGAGATGGAGCCGTATTATCCTGGCCTCAGAAAATGCCTTTTGATAAAGCCATAACCACACTTGATTTGGCAAGAATCAGTAGTCCTTTGTTTTGTGTCCTGTCTATCCTGTTTGTCAGCAATTGATTCGGGGATACTTTGTTGTCCAGTGGCTATCTTTTGCCACAATGAAAGTTAACCCTAATTGCAGTTTTTTCAATGCCCACATTTTTATGAAGTAGATTGGTACTGCCAGGAACTGACATGTCTCATAGTCATAACAAAAAAGGAAAATTTTCCAAGTTATTAAAACATTTTAAATGCCATATTCTGTAGATGTCTGAAGGGTTTGAAGATGACCTGTCTATCTAAAATATATCTGCTCAATCTTGAAAACATACCAAATTTGGCTACAAGTTTTATTATAATGTCTAACTACTAACTTTCATTTCTTTATATCCTAATAGTTGGTAATAATAACATTCAAGGATCAGAAAATTGTATTACATTGTTAAATGAATGGTATAAATACAATTAGAAATATACAAATATGTATAATTTTGATATTAGACTTTTATAAGTTGAGAAGTTTTGTTTTATTTAATTTCTTGTGTTCAATAACTATGTCTGATATTTGACTTTTATCACATGAGAATTTTGTCTTTTTATGATTTCTTGAGTTTAATATGTATATTGTTGATATTACACCTTTATCAGATGACAATTTTGCTTTATTTACTTATGTTTAATATGTATAATTTTAGTATTAAACTTTTATTAGATTAGAATTCTTCTTTTCTTTAGTTTTGTGCTCAATAATGATATTGTTGATATTAGAACATTATCAGATGAGAATTTTTGTTTTATTTACCTAATTTCTTGTGTCCAATGTGTATATTTTTGATATTCCACCTCTACAAGATGAGAATTTTTGTTTTATTGAACTTCTTGTGTTCAATATGTTTATTTTGGATATTAGAATTTTCTCAGTGAAAAAATTTTGTTTTATATAGTTTCTTGTGTAATATAAATACATTTTTAATATTTGAAATTTATCAGATGAGAATTTTTATTTTATTTATCTGATTTTTCGTGTTCAGTGTGTTTTTTTGGTTATTAGACTGTTAACATTTGAGAATTTTTGTTTTATTTATCTGTTTTCTTGTCATCAATGTGTATATTTTGGATATTAGAACTTTACCTGCAGAGAATTTTTCTTTTATTTAATTTTTGTGTTCAATAAGAATATTTTTGATATTTGACTTTTATCACATGAGAATTTTGTCCTGTTTATGATTTCCTGTGTTCAATATGTACATTTTGGATATTAGACTGTTTTCAGATGAGAATTTTTGTTTTGCTTATCTGAATTCTTGTGTTTAATGTATATTTTTATATTTGACCAATATCAGATGAGAATTTTTATTTTATTTAATTTCTTTTGTTCAACAAGTATATTTATTTTAGTTATTAGACTTTTATCAGACGAGAATTTTTGTTTTATTAGAATTTTTGTGTTTAATATGTATATTTTGGATAATAGACTTTTATCAGATAAAAATTTCTATTTAATCCTCTGTGTTCAATATATTTTATAGTTATTAGACTTATATCAGAGGAGAATTTTTTTCATTTACCTAAGTGTGTTCTATATGTATATATTTTTTATTTTATAATTTGATTTAATTTTACGTATCAGCCATGGATTTCCCTGTCCTCCCCACTCCCACCCCCACTTCCTCCCAGCCCATCCCCCATTCCCACCTCCTCCAGGGCAAAGACTCCCATGGGGATTCAGCTCAACCTGGTAGATTCTGTCCAGGCAGGTCCAGTCCCCTCCTCCCAGCCTGAGAGAAGTGTCTCTGCATAAGTCCCAGATTCCATACAGCAAGCTCATGCACTAAGGGCAGGTTCCGGTCTCACTGCCTGGATGCCTCCCAAACAGATGAAGCTAATCAACTGTCTCACTTATCTAGAGGGCCTGATCCAGTTGAGGGCTCCTCAGCTATTGGTTCATAGTTCATGTGTTTCCATTAGTTTGGCTATTTGTCCTTGTACTTTTTCCAATCTTGGTCTCAATAATTCTTGTTCATACAATCCCTCCTCTTTCTCGCCAATTGGACTCCTGGAGCTCCACCTGCGGCTTGGCTGTAGATCTTTGCATCCACTTCCCTCAGTCATTGGATGAGATTTCTAGCACAACAGTTAGGGTGTTTGGCCATCCTATACCAGAGTAGGTCAGTTCAGGCTTTCTCTTGACCATTGCCAGTAATCTATTGTGGAGGTATCTTTGTGGATTACTGGGGACCTCTCTACTATTTTGCTTCTTCCTATTCTCATGTGGTCTTCATTTATCTTGATCTTTTATTCCTTGTTCTCCCTCTCTGTTCTTGATCCAGCTGGGATCTCCTGCTCCCCTAAGCTCTCTTTCCTTCAACCCTTGCCTTCAATAACCCCACTCACGTCCAGGTTGTTCATATAGATCTCATCCATTTCTCTGTCATTGGGCAATCTCTGTGTTTTTCTTAGGGTCTTGTTTTCTAGGTAGCCTCCCTGGAGTTGGGAGTAGCAGTCTAGTCTTCCTTTGTTTTACATCTAGTATCCTCCTATGAGTGAGTACATACCATATTTGTGTTTCTGAGTCTGGGTTACTTCACTCAAGATGATTTTCTCTAGATTCATCCATTTGCCTGCAAACCTCACGACGTCATTGTTTTCTTCTGCTGAGTAGTACTCCATTGTGTATATATACCACATTTTATTTATCCTTTCTTCTGTTGAAGGGCATCTAGGTTGTTTCCAGGTTCTGGCTATTACAAACAATGCTGATATGAACATAGCTGAGCAAGTGCCCTTGTGGTATGATTGAGCATTCCTTGGCTTTCTGTGGAAACAAAAGCAGAACCTCTTTTCCAAAGTAACATATCCTTATATCCAAATTTTGAAGTCAAGGTACCTTTAAAATTTACATTTTGGCATAACTGAACAGCTTTTACAATTAAATGTTTTTCTTCAGTTACAAATATCAAAGACAACATAATCTAGATTCTCTGTGTGATAGCCATCTTTACGTGGCTTATTACCTTTATTGTTTCTTTAAAGACTTTACTTTTAAAAACTATTTGTTTATATAACTGTATATATTCCTTTTTATCTCTTTTTGAAGCCTACGACACTGTGGCTGTTGGCTCCGCCCACTTTAGCTTCCCAACATGGAGGTTCTGCCAGCTCTGGGAGCCATCAAGTCTCAGAAATATTGGGTCTATGCTTTTATCAAAGCAGCGTGTAGCCCAGAAAGCTCTCTTTCTCTTTTTTTTTTAAATACTAGTAAAGACTAAATCTACCACACAGCGTAATGTGCAGCTGGCACACGTCTCATTTCCGCCATACTGCAGGTCAAGTGCATATGCCAGGAACCTGCCAGTACTCAAACCTGCGTTTTGCAGCATCTAGCTGCCCATATGAGACATTTAGCAGGAACCTGGTTTTGGCTCTGTTTAGAATTGGTTATTAAATATTGTTAGGTTTGCGGGGCGGTGGTGGAGCATGCCTTTAATCCCAGCACTCGGGAGGCAGAGCCAGGCAGATCTCTGTGAGTTTGAGGCCAGCCTGGGCTACCAATTGAGTCCCAGGAGAGGCGCAAAGCTACACAGAGAAACCCTGTCTCGAAAAAAAAAAAAAAAAAAAAGAAGAGCTTTTCCTTTTGGGCTGGAGAAATGGCTCAGAGGTTAAGAGCACTGACTGCTCTTCCAAAGGTCCTGAGTTCAATTCCCAGCAACCACATGGTGGCTCACAACCATCTGTAATGAGATCTGGTGCCCTCTTCTGGCCAGCAGTCATACATGCTGTATACATAATAAATAAATAAATCTTTAAAAAAAATATTGATAAGTTTAAGGTGGAAACTCGAGCCATTGGGTGCCATTTGTAGCTGGAGAATTTTTCTCCAGCTCCCACCACCAAGTCCCGCCAGTCCCGGAGCCCACTTATAAAATAAACACATGGACTCTTACATTATTTAAACTGCTTGGCCATTAGCTCAGGCTTACCATTATCTAGCTCTCACTCTTATATTCAGCCCATTTCTATTAATCTTTACTTTGCCACGTGGCTCGTGGCTTACCGGTACTTTACATCTTTCTTGTCTTGGCAGTGGCTCCAGCCAGTCTCTCTTTCCTTCCTCCTTCCTCCATTCTCCTCTCTCCTTGTCCCACCTATACTTCCTGCCTGGTCACTGGCCAATCAGTGCTTTATTTACATAGAGCGATATCCACAGCATAAAGGAGATATAATAAACTGATAGTAATTATTTTATAACTTGAGATAATTCTGACTTTTAAGTGTCTTACATTCCAATTAGAAGAAATAGCCTGACAGAATAGTCTGTATAAGTGAAAGAGAGCTGTTTTTGGAGGTTATTGCTCTTTTGATGGTCCTTCATCCAGCTCCTAAGTAAATCATACATCTAGGCTTATTCTTACTTATGAGTACTCAGCCATTAGTTTGGCTTAATTTCCAGCCAGCTTTTCTTAAATTAACCCTTTTATCTTTTGCCTTTGGCTTTTCTTATTCTCTAAATTCTGTAATTCTTACTCTTACTCTGTGGCTTGCTGTGTAGCTGGGTGGCTGGCTCCTGGAGCCCTCCTTCTCCTCCTCCTCCTCCTCCTCCTCTGACTCCTTGATTTTAGAGCTTTCTACCCAGTTTTCTCCTATATATACTCTGAGCCTGCAAGTCCCACCTATCCTTTCTCCTTTCTTGCTATTGGCCAGTTCTCTATTAAATCATCAGGTGTTTTACACAGGAACAGTAACATAGATTGTCAGACTTAAACAAATTCAACATGAACAAAAGCAGTACACCTTAAAATAATATTCTATTACATAGAGTTACTTGGTACCTACAAGAAATGAACTTCAGTGCTGAAGTAATAGGCAGAAAATCACATGTGGAAACAAACAGGTATAACCATACTGATAGTCCACAATGTACACTTTAAAGTTAAATTAGTGAATGAGAAAATGAAGGTCACTACATACTGATAAAGTGAGAAATTCAACAAGAGTCCATAAACACATGTTCTTGTGATATTGATGTTCCCAATTTTATAAAGCACTCACTACAAAATATGAGATAACAGATAGAATTCATCATTATTTGGGGTGATTTTAATACATGATTATATCAGTTATCAAAACAAAAGGAAAGCAATGAACAACTGATATACAAATAAATGGACTGATTTAGCATTTACAGAACTTTCCATGGAACAGTAGCAGAATTCATTTTTATCAGCAGCCTGAGCAGTTACTTTTCAAGATGGTTTTATGCAAAGCAAATCTTCTCAAAAACAAGGTAATTGAAATAATTTTTATTTTTATAAGATCACAGTATAAAAAATACAAAAAAGAACAAAAATGAACTATAGAAAATATGTAAACACATGGAGGCTAGAAAACAAAACACTGAAAAATCAGTGAGATGCTAAAGAAATTGGGAGTGGATTCCAAAGTTCTTAGACACAAATGGTGGTAGGAATAGAGCATAACATTCTGAAATGTATGAAAATAACAGAGCATTGGAATCTACAAAAAAAAAAGTGTTGCAAGAGGGAAGTCGAAGTCAATTTGATATAAAGGTATACATTTAAAAATTAGGGACTAGTAGATGGTTCAGCAAGTAAAGGTACATGCCAACAAGTCTGAATTCAAATCCTGGGAAACATGGTAGAATAAAGGCATTGAACACTAGTAACCTATTCCCATCCACCATCTACATGTGAGTTATAGTGTGTGCACAACTAAGTGAACGCTATGTGTGTGAGTTCATTCACAAATAACTATGTGTTGAAAACATAAAAATGAAAATATCATTAGTCAGAAAGAAACAAAATGATCAGAACTCAAGTCAATGAGTTCTGAATCTCAACCCATACAGCACAAGAGAATACTCAGCCAATACTAATAAAATCAAACCTGACAAATCATACAAAAGAACCAGTAAAACACTCAGTTCTATAAAAGGATCACTGTATATAACACACTCCTCTAATAAGAATGATACCACTTCAAGTTAAAAGACCACACAAATGGAAGGATGAATGGAACCTCACAATTAGCTGGGTCAGGGCCCAGAAGCTTCAGAAACAAAAATCACTGATGCTGGGTGAGGGGGCAGAGCTCAAGACCTCTTAGCATGGCAGAGCTACATACTGACATGGAGAGTAAAACAGTCCCTCAGCGGTAATATGGGCATCACGTTCAAAAGTGGCAATACATTCAGTCTTCCCTAGTGTAATTGACACTGTGGTTCCAACATTTTGGAGAGCATCAGATAGGGAATTTGGTCAACAACAATGGGAGAGGACAAAAGAAAAGAGAACAGAACTCACAGTAAATACTGCTGCCTATCTCCCACTGACGTCTCTATAAGTGTAAACTTACAGCTTGTCAAAGTGAAGAGACCACTTGGCATGCAGAGCATGGGAAGAAGAAGGCCACATGCCACCCAACAAGGTGACAAAAAGAATGACTCACTTGACCTATGCAGGGGGCCCTCCTACTTGCAAGCTGCTATCCCCACTGTGATCATATATAAACCCTGGAAAGCAAATGTGCAAAAAGCAAATGGTGCTGGACTTTGAACTTATTCCCTCAAGGCTGTTCATAGCACCTCTCTCCTCATAATGACATGAAGGAGTGTGATGTGTGACTGATCCATCTCCATCATTGGATTTCAGCTTCAGGCAGAGAAGCAGGGATTGATTGCCAAATGATTCTCACAAAACACTCACTTCCCAGAACTATTGGTGCATGAAGAAAAAAATAAACAATTGACTCTCATGAAAGTGGTGATGAGGTTGAATGTGTGTGAGGGGGGAATGTGTATGAGTAAAGTGATGAATTAAACACAAGTGGGTTGAATGTTAAAGAGGCTAATGTTACAGGAGGAAATGGTGCTGGACCTAACCTTGACCCAGCTGCTTGTTCTTACCTGCTCTTTCTGTGTCTGGGGGTCTCTGACATTTTTTTCTTGGCCACTGGTAGAGAAAAGGGAATTCCAGAAAGAATCATACTATTTCTGAAAACTCCAACAACAAAAGAAATCCAAGAACCTATCGTAAGAAAACAGATTGCCCATCTACCCTTCTCTGACCATGGAAATGGGGAAACATCAGCAAGTAGAGAACAAATTCTGTCTGAGTGAGGGTAGGAGACACTAGTGGTGTAGCAGTCCTATGGCAATAAACCCCTGCACAAAACCATACATGATATCCATCTCGTGTTGCAAACTGGACTTCTAAGTGTCATGACTCATTTGGTGAAGAAATTACTCTTTCAAAGTGGAGGTATCTCAGATACTCTGCATAACAGATATTTACATTATGATTGATAACAGTAGTGATTACAGTTATGACATAGCAAGAAAAATAATTTTATGGTCAAATGTCAAAACATGAGGAATTATTATTCAATGTTCACGCCATTAGGAAGGTTAAAAATAGTAGTTCTGGAGGCTATTAAGTATGACAATATGGGGTTGTGAGTAGCTAACAGTCTCTTTCACTATTGGCAACGCTGAGAACGAGAAGCGTAAGACAAAGCACTACTTGCTAAGGAAGCTTGCTAAGAGGCAGAAAGGCTGGAGCAGAGCTTCAGACTCTGCAGTACAGTAACAAGGAAAGCCAGAGATGGCCATTGCACAATGTTGTGATCCCCTGAACAACAGGCACTTAACAATGGAAGACTGACTCCTCGGCCAGACCATTTAATTTCTCTGAGGCCTTGGTGTTCTCATTCTTTAAGCTCTGAGTGTGTGACATGACCTGCTCATGCCCCATCTTGAGCTTTTCATAGAAAGGATTTGGCTGGTAGTAGGTCCTGGACCTAGAGGTAATGAACTTCATGAACATAGTCCTCAAGTATCACAGGAATTCAGGGGGTGTTCTAGACTATTGGATGTCACGGGATGCCACATCCTGTCTCCTAAGTGCTGGGAACTTTTGGTACTTATTAAACTTGCTATTGTAGGGACAAGGGGCTGGCTAAAGAAACCCTCCCTGACCCTGGAGCCCAGAACTAGGGAGGAAAGACTCAGATCAGGGCAGAAAGAAACACACTGGTTGTCTCAGTCAGATCAGAGCCTTCTCTGCCCCTGGCCAACTGACTTGTGAAATCAACCAATCACAGAGCAGAACAGTAGAACCCTGGGCCCCAAGTCAACCCGCGGTTGACTACACCTCCAAAACATCCAGTATAAACCGCCCTGACTGGTCATTTAAAAAAAAAAAAAAAGGCTGTTCTGTCCACCATGGTAGAGGCAGCTACTCTCCTGGACTCCTCCTTCCCAAATAAATATCTTTCTCAAAAAAATTTTGGGTGTGATGATCTTCATTCACTGGCATAGAGAAGATCCTTGTTGAGATGTCCCCCAGTGGACAAAGCAAGAGGGAGCTGAAAGAGCAGAGCAAGGAGGAGCTGAACAGAAGATCTTTGATGAGACGTCCCTCAGTGGACAGAGCCATAAAGAGCTAAAAAGTAGCTGGGCGGTGGTGGCGCACGCCTTTAATCCCAGCACTCGGGAGGCAGAGCCAGGCGGATCTCTGTGAGTTCGAGGCCAGCCTGGGCTACCAAGTGAGTCCCAGGAAAGGCGCAAAGCTACACAGAGAAACCCTGTCTCGAAAAACAAAACAAAACAAAAAAAAAAAAACAAAAACAACAACAAAAAAAGTAACACTTTTCTCCAGAGCCAGAGTACATTGCTACATTTCTGCAGGGTTTTTTCCCTTTTTGCAGAGTGAAGCAAAAGAAAGCCACAGCATAGACAAGAGAAGCAGAGCTCAGCAAAGAAGCCCCCTTAAGAAGGGACTGAGCAAAGCTCAGCTGTAGCAGCTCTCCAGGAGAAGAGCAGGATTGTTGTATCCTGCAGAGAGATCATCCTCCATTAGTTCCAGGCCTGAATTTCCAAAGAAGTCATAAATTTGTCCCTTCCAGGGTCAGGCTGCTTCTTTGCAGTACCAGGTGTCAGAGCTGTGCACAACAGCTCCAGGTCTCTGGGACACCTTCAGGGAAGAGCTGTTGTGAGCAGCTTGAGGTGTCCAGGATATCTCACCATCCAGGGCTAAACAGTCTCCTTGCAGTTCCAGCCATCAGAGCTGTCCTAAGCACATCAAGGTGTTGCCTGACTCCCTAGGTAGTCAGGACACCTTTCCCCAGAGTTGTTGAAACAAATTTACTTATATTGTTGGTAGCAAAACCCAGGACCAAACCCACAGATTTGAAAACATTTTACTTACACCTGTGCTGACCCTATGTCAGTAGAGGCAGGCTGTTTAGATGATGGGAGGTGGAGTTGCATGAGCTCTCTCAGGAGGCTTGCTGAAATAGAAGTCTAAGAATTTCCCTGGTGTCTACTCCACAGGTGTGTACCCTCCGGAGTCTGTGAAGATGTTTCTCCTGTCTTCAAAAACAAATTCTCTATGATGGGACCTGTCACAATGGAGACCAAAATAACATCATGAACAGTTTTGAGGATGGGACGCAACATCATGACAGATTTATAAACACCTCCAAGGAAATATCTATGTGTCACTAAAGTAAGTACACTGGCTGAACTATAATACTCAAAGTGGTACTCCAAATTTTCACCAAGCTATCACCTGGGAACTGTGAGATAGGGAACTGCACATGCCCAACCACAGATCTCTGACTGCAGGCACTAGAGGGAGATACATGCACAAACACATAGAAAAATACACAACATAAACACATGTATGTGAGAGAGAGACAGAGAAAGAGATAGTCAGAGAGACAGAGAAAGAGAGACTGAGTGAAAGTGGGAGAACTCCATCAATTGGATGCTGAACAAATGCATTCAGGCATGTGCTCTCAGAGGGGAACAAAAGGAGCATGGATCAGTCTGAGTCCCTTTATGGACACATTTAGATGTGTGACCAGGCCTCTCCAACTGCTGCTTGGAGAATCAAACGTAAAAGGCCTTTTGAAGCAAGTAACAAAAAAAAATTATCTCAAACTCACAGCAACTAACATCTCACACTAGACAGCACTTGATAGAATCTCTTCAAAGTCATGCTGGGAATTCATAGTACTGCCTCAGTCCATGAGTACTATGATTCATGTCACAGGCTCTGTTTTTGTTTCTTTTTAGAGGAAGCAGAAGAGTCTTTGTCCTCATATCATTCCTGTCCACATTTGAGGTTCTGCCTTTGGGAGGAGTTCAGAGACATGATTTTGGCATACCCTGAAGGCATACCCTGAAGATGCAGCCTACCAGAAACACAGACCTTATATAAAATGAAGTAATGATGACAGAGTAGACCTGAGATTGAAACCACAGCGTTTGAAAAAATGAATACCCATTCTTCATGCTCTTTTCTGTGATAAAGATCAGGCAATCTCACTGTTAATTTCTTTCAATGGTCATTTCCTGTAGCTGAGTGGTCAGTCTGCACCTTCTGCTTCACCTGCATCTTGGTGAGGAAGGTTTGGTGGGATGGTGGCTCTCTGGTGCTCCTTGTGGGTAGATGAACATAAATGAACTTCCAGTATCACTAGGCAAAGAAAATGGACAGACCACCCTGAGTCCTAATCAAATGTTTGAGAAAGCTTGTTTACCAGTGACTCGGTGACACTGCAAATTATTTTGTCCTGGGCTTCAGATGCCCCCTCTGGGGAACTTGGCTGTCTCCTCTATTTGAAGGGAAGTGGTTATCCCAGCTATCTGGTTTTCTCTGCCCTCATAGCACATGCTCCAAGTAACCAAGGAGATAGCCTCTTCAGGCTCATTCACAGCTGAAGAATCAGAATTCAACTTGGCTACAGAGTCCACAAGCCTGTGGGTTTATAATTCAGGAAAAAATTACAATAGTTCATAATCACCCCAGTCATTTAGAGGTTCCCCAAATATCTTGACAAGTCACTCTATCCATATAACTATTGATGGAGAAGACATATAAGGGCAGAACATGGTCACCAGACTCAACAAGTCTCCTCACTGACAACTGAGGAACACAGAGCATCTGGGATTTAACTAAAGTTAGCCACTGTGGTTGAAGTAGAGTGATGTCCTGCCTTGAAATGGGCACATCTCATTAATCCCTCCCGCTTTAATGTCAGTCTCATGTTCACACATCAATGCCTATCTACCAAAAGGAATGAAAGCCAAAAGTTCCCAGCATGAAGTATTGGCCTTACCAGTTCCCGACTTCTGAGCCAGAACAATTAATATCCTGGAATCCTTGAATTTCAAGAGGCATGACAAGCAAGGAAGTTCTGTTGGTTCCCAGAGACTCCAGCTTTCTGTTCCCCATTACTGGAAGATTCAGCACAAGCTCACTTCCTCCAGGAAGATTCCCTTTTCTTGCACAGAACTCATTACATGATTCTCTTGACCATTTCTTTCTTGACGTTTTACATTGAGGCTGAAGGTCAGCTTTCTTCAGTCACTCTCTGGTTTCTCTAACCTCTCCATTCTCTTTCTGAATTAGACTCTTCAGTATGCCATCATGTTCATCAGTAAATGGTGAAGGCACTGAATAAACTTCCCAAGGACAGTGGGTGTTGCCACAACATAGTGACATCACAGAGGATGCCAGAGCTCTCCAGGATACATTAGAATGTCTAGAGATGAGCTGCAGATGTCATGGGAACTGATATTGCTAAGAGCTTTCCTTACACTAGATGTCAAGTTGTCCTTTGCAGGAGCCTCTCCTGGGATACAAGGGAAGCCCTTCAGCATCCCCTTCATCCAAAACCAGAGATCTCTCGCTGGTTGATTGAACATTCTTCAGTTCTTTCCCTGTGTAGAACTGAAACTTTATCTCCTACTGAAATTTTATGTACACAAGGTAATAATATCATAGAAATTTATATATGCTAAAGTTCATCATAAGTACCTGCAACTGAGGTGACTGGCCACACTAGTGGAAACCCATGAACTGTGGACTGGTGGCTGTGGAGCCCCCATGAGACTGGACTAGGTCCTCTGGATACAGAAGATGGTTGTTTGTCTCAAACTGTTTGGGAGGCACCCAGACAAGGGATAGGGATCTATCCATGGTCAATGGGCAGGCTTCTGGAACCCAGTGCCTGTGGTGTGACACCTTGAACAGCCTTGGTTTGGTGTGGAGGGGGTTGGACCTGCCTAGGCTCAGTGTTCTGGACTCTGCTGACTGCCCATGGAAGACCTCGATTTGGGGGATGTGGGGATGTGCAGTGGCTTGGGAGAGAGGGATGGGGGTAGGTAGAGGGAAGAAGGGGGCTCTGTGGACAGTATGTGGGGTGAGGAGAAAATTTCTTAATAATGAAAAATGAAAAAAATATGAAAAAAGATGTAAAATCAAAAAAAGTACCTACATCTCCTTATCTCACAAGACATTATAGACTTAATGCTGACTGAGAGGACACTTGTTGAACAACTTCTTGGTAAAGAGTCTACAGGAAACAGCTAGGCAGAGTTATGCTAGAGGAAGAGGTTGATACAGTCTAGGAATAAGCACTCATAGGAGCGTGATACGGTCATGGAGCCCAGTGTGACTAAAATCTGTGTCATCAGCATGTGTGTAGTGGGTGTTGTACTCTCTGTTCTGTAGCTCAAAGTGGTCTGCTATTACTGGGTAGTAAAGATGGCCAGATAGCTGGAGTCTTCCACACAGAACATGAGTTTCCCTTAGAGCAAAGGATATTCAGGAAAATCCTTTGCAAGCACCTTCATAGTTAGCAACAGAGACATTTGGGTTCCACTGGACACTCTAGATCAATGGTTATTTTTTTCCAATTCTTTGACCCTTTAAATCTTTAAATAGCATGAACAGTAGGTCCTCGCATTATGGTGAGCCCTAAACATAACTCTTTCTTTGTTTCTTAACTTTAATTTTGCTACTGTTTTTTTTTAAGTTTTATTTATTTATTATGTACATAGTATTCTGTATACACATATCCCTGCAGGCCAGAAGAGGGCACCAGATCTCATTACAGATGGTTGTGAGCCACCATGTGGTTGCTGGGAATTGAACTCAGGATCTTTGGAAGAGCAAGCAGTGCTTTTAACTTTTGAGTCATCTCTCCAGCCCTAATTTTCTACTTTTATGAATTGTAATTTAAATATTTGACGTGCAGTATATCTGATATGCGACCCCCAATGGGGTGGTGACCCACACAGGTTGAGGACCACAGCTCTGAATGCAGGCAGAAATCTCCTAAAATCTTGGCAGTGATGTTGGGACGGTGTGATTCTTCGTTTTTATTATCAGACTGAATCAAACTAGTCACCTGGGAAGAGGGATCCTCAATGAGGAATTATATAGATGAGATTTGTCTTTGAACTTGTCTCTGTGGGATTTTATTAATTGTTAATTGAGATAAGACTCCCTAAAATGGGCAGAATCATTTCATTGTCTGCAACCTGTACTGTGTAAGTATGAAGAAGCTAGAGCATAAGCATAAGAAAACAGGTAGCATGAGTACATTTGTTTATCTCTGCTCTTGGCTGTGGATGTGATATGATTAGCTGAGTTCCTATCCTGATTTTCCAAAAATGGAATTATTACCTGGAATTGTGGGCTATGATCAATTTCTTCCATTCTAAGTTGCTGTGCCTGATAATTCAGTGCAATAAAGATATTAAGAAAGCACTATATGACAGAGGGGTTTTCACAAGTCAGTGAGATGTGTGTTTCATGAAATGCTCAACAGCACCTTATCTGTCTCAGAAGAAGAGATTCTACTTCCTCCTGAACCCAACCTGTGTTTCCCTGTCAAAGTTTTACAAAGACCCAGAGACACTCAAAGACTCACAAACCACTTCACCCTGTCAATAAGTGTCCCCTGAAATTGTCTTGCCATAACAAGTACCATGCTAAATTCTTCTAATGGTTTATATACAAGCTTCACTTCAATGAATGTATTTTTCCTTGAATTTCCTGACCATTAGAATTTTCAGACATGGGGAACTGGGTCTGAATTCACTGCCTTGACAATGAATTTCAATCTTATGCTATGTCCTTCCTTGAAGGTCAGAAGAGGCTCCTTAAAGCTGAGAGCAATGTAGCACCATAAATTACAGGTAAGTGGGGGTATAAGTAATGACTGACAATGTGTCCACTAGTTACCTTATGTTGGAGATTAACTCCAGGGCTGATGTACACACATCTCTATAAAAACTTGTCGGTATCACTCTAACTTCTGCGCCTCTTCAACAAGGTTTCTGTAAACGGATCTTTGACAAATTTCTTCCTTTGAAAGTAAATAGACCTTATCAGATGTGGAAAGTCACTTTGATTTTTGTCCTTCTCCTCCTAGGACATGAAACAGGCCCTTTTGAGCTACAAGAAAGGTTATCCAAGGAGAATAAGGTCTGAAATAGCCACAGGTAAAGCTTTAGAATGCAGGTCTGAGGAACAGAGTGCAAAACAAGGGCAGGACAGCAGGCACACCCAGGAAATCCTTGGTTATGTCTTTGGCAGTTTAGCCTCTCAGCATGCCAGTTTCTTCTATCTAGAGAAAGATGGGTTGAGATACACCATGGAGATGGGTGCTGTCACAAGGCATGACTTACAAAATCACTTCCTTCATAAGTGGGACTTTGTTTTTTTTCATGTTTCTTTTTGTGTGTGGAGTTACAAGCTAGCATTTATATGACCTAAGCTGCACATCTATTTCTGGAGAACATCTCTTTCTGGGAACAAAGGAACCAGATATTAAACTTGCAAAAATGCTGAAAATGATACTTTAGAGCAGAGAATCACTTCACTTGGTTGAAAAAAAATAACACTTCTTTCCATGACCATTACCCAATATTGTGCGTGGCTCCTGTCCTTTGCCATTTGGAAAGACTCACCAGCTAGCTATTCTTTATTGATTAGCCACTTTCAGATGCTAAAAGTAAAGAAGATGGAGAGGGAAGGTAGAAATCAACATGTTTGATCCTAAATATAGAGTTGTGTTTGCCTGTTCCAATCTCAGAATTCTAATCCTTATCTGGCTAATCTAATAACAAATAAATGCCACCTGTGCCTGTTGGAGACTGACCTAGGACTGTTTGACCCAGGACTGTTATGTCTTAAGTTTTTCTGCTTAGTGGAGTCTTGCAAAAACAGGGCGTCCTTGGACTAACCACCAAATTTACGTTTAGATAAACCACTTGGCATAAACTGTAATCAGCCAGCTGCAGAAGCCTGGGACCAAAGAAACACCCTACCCTGACCAACCTGACTTCTTCTCAATAAAATTTTTCCACTCTTTCTGTTCCCCCTCCCTGCCTGAAATCCTACTTATAAGCTGCAACATCCTACCAATAAACGAGACCTTGACACAACTTAGACTGACTCTGTCTTTCTTTATGCGCTTGGTCTCCTTCTTCTCTCACCCCCATTGGCTTTCAGGTGGTTCCCTCCTCGAGACCCTCGAATAACCTGACCTGCTGGACGGGTCATGTGCCCATTGTTGTATTTTAATAAAAGCACATAAACGATTTTGGTGACTTACTATAACTCATGTAGTATGTATTGAGTCCAGCTATTAATATTTTCTTCCCTGTCTTGCTATTCTTATTTGGAACATCTGTTTGTTTGAGTGGAAGTGAACCACCCCAATTTAAATGGGAGAAAAAATTTTAAATAAACTGCTGTAACAGAATATGTTTGGGAGTTGTAAAAGTTTTTCCACTGAAAAAAAATCAGAATTTAAGAGGATCCTGTTACATGCTGAGGGCAGACATCAGAGTCAGCAAAGCTTGCAAAAACAGATTTTTTTTTCTTTTAGCACTTTGATGGAAGAAGCACTTCATTTTCTTTAATTTTATAATTAATTTAATTTTATGTATTAGGCATGTATTCCCCTGTCCTCCCTATTAGCGGTCCCCCCCATCGCTCTCCCCCCAATCCACCCCCCATTCCCATCTGCTCCAGTGCAAAGACTCCCCTGAGGATTCAGCTCAGCCTGGTAGATTCAGTGGAGGCCGGTCCAGTCCCCTCCTCCCTTCACCCAGGCTGAGCGAAGAGCCCAAGCATAGGCTCTGGGCTCCAAAAAAAAAAAAACAGCTCATGCACTAAGGACAGGTTCTGGTCCCACTACCTGGGGGCCTCCTAAATAGTTCAAGCTTATCAACTGTCTCACTTATCCAGAGGGCCTCCCTCATTCAGTAGGGGGCTCCTCAGCTATTGGTTCATAGTTCATGTGTTTCCACTAGTTTGGCTATTTGTCCCTGTGCTTTCTCCAATGATCGTCTCACTATCTCTTGCTCATACAATCCCTCTTCTCTCTCGCTGATTGGACTCCTGGAGCTCCACCTGGGGTCTGGCTGTGGATGTCTGCATCCACTTCCATCAGTCATTGGAGGAGAGTTCTAGCACGACAGTTAGGGTGTATAGCCATCTGATCACCAGAGAAGGTCAGTTCGGGCTTTCTCTTGACCATTGCCAGTAGTCTATTGTGGAGGTATCTTTGTTGTTTTCTGGGGACTTCTCTAGCACTTTGCTTCTTCCTATTCCCATGGGGTCTTCATTTATCTTGGTCTCTTTTTCCTTGTTCTCCCTCTCTGTTCCTGATCCAGCTGGGACCTCCTGCTCCCCTAAGCTTTTTTTCTCCTGACACTTGCACTTCATTAACTCCCCTCATGTCTACTTTGCTAATGTAGACCTCATTCATTTCTCTGTTGTTGGGTGATCCCTGTGTTTTTCTTAGGGTCCTGTTTTCTAGGTAGCCTCCCTGGAGTTGTGAGTAGCACTCTAGTCATCCTTCGTTTTACATCTGTTATCCTTACATGAGTGAGTACATACCATGTTTGTCTTTCTGAGTATGGGTTACCTCACTCAGGATGATTTTTTTGGTAAATCCATCCATTTGCCTGCAAACCTCATGATGTCATTGTTTTTCTCTGTTGAGTAGTACTCCCTTGTGTATATGTACCACATTTTATTTATCCATTCTTCAGTTGAAGGGCATCTAGATTGTTTCCCGGTTCTGGCTATTACAAATAATACTGTTATGAACATAGCTGAGCATGTGCCCTTGTGGTATGATTGAGCATTCCTTGGGTATATGCCCAAGAGTGGTATAGCTGTGTTAGAGGGAGATTGATTCCCAATTTTCTAAGAAATTGCCATATTCATTTCCAAAGTGGAAAAGTACAAGCTTGCATTTCCACCAAGAATGTAGGAGTGTTTCCCTTGCTCCACATCCTCTCCAGAGTTTTTGATCTTAGCCATTCTGATGGGTGTAACATGGTATCTCACAGTCCTTTTGATTTGCATTTCCCTGCTGATTAGGGAGGTTGAGCAATTCCTTAAATGTCTTTCAGCCATTTGAGCTTCCTCTGTTGAGAATTCTCTGTTTAGCTCTATAGCCCATTTCTTAATTGGACTGTGGGATATTTTGATGTTTAATTTCTTGAGTTCTTTATATATTCTGGATATCAGCCCTCTGTCAGATGTGGGGTTGGTGAAGATCTTTTCCCATTCTGTAGGCTGTCACTTTGTCTTGTTGACCAAGTCCTTTTCTCTACAAAAGCTTCTCTGGTATAAGAGGTCCCATTGATTGATTGTTTCTCTCAGTGACTGTGATACTGGTGTTATATTTAGGAAGTGATCTCCTATGCCAATGCGTTCAAGACTACTTCCTACTTTCTCTTCTATCAGCTTCAGAGTAACTGGATTTATGTTGAGTTACAAATATATATATAAATTTTGATATAAAATTCATACTTTAAGGAAAGTTTAAAGAATCAAAATAGCATCAAAGTATTATGAGAACAGTGGCAATAGAATCGTCCCTTAATTTTGGCTTTCTTCTGCCCCATATTGGTTGATTCTTCTGACATGATACAGAGATTATGCATTTTCTTTTTAATAACATGCTTGGCTTTAAAGAAGGAGAGAGTCATTATCCAACTCCAAAGCCAGCTTTAATTTTTAATTGATCTGGGACTACATAAACACCATCTGTGATAAGTGTTTGTAGAGAAGAACAAAAACAAACGTTTAGGAAGACTTATGAATTTTACGTGTGATGTAATACCAATAGGCCAACTTACTTTAAATTGGATGGTCATGCTGGTTGAGGAACTATCACCTCTTCTAATTAAGAGGTCTGTCTTGTTCAAATTGAACTTTTATCAATTTTTTTTCTGGAGCTGAGGATCAAACCCAGGGCCTTGTGCATGCTAGGCAAGCACTCTACCACTGAGCTAAATCCCCAAGCCCATAATTTTTTTTTTGGTTTTTTTTCGAGACAGGGTTTCTCTGTGTAGCTTTGTGCCTTTCCTGGATCTCACTCTGTAGACCTGGCTGGCCTTGAACTCACAAAGATCAGCCTGGCTCTGCCTCCCCAGTGCTGGGATTAAAGGCATGCACCGCCACCACCGCCCGGCCCTTTATCAATTTTGATGGTATTTATAGCTTACCTTCTCTGACAGAAAAAAAAGCAAAACCTCATCCCCAACGTAACATATATCCTGGTTTCCATTCTGAGGTCAGCACATCCTTAAAATATTCAGGCTGATTTAACTCTGTAGGTTTTTTTTTTTCTATTATCCACTGTCTCTCGGCAGCTATTGTTCCTTTCTCATTATCATTGAGAAAATACAAAGTTAATAAAGCATTATGTAATCTATTTCTGGGGGATTTTGTTGCTCCTTTTTCTTTATTTAGCATACCCTTTAGAGTTCAATTTGATGTTTCTCTGACTGTTTCTCCTGTAGTATTGTGTGGTATACCTGTAATATGTTTTATATTGTAATAAGCAAAAAACTGTTTCATTTTACCAGAGACATAGGCTAGATATTGTTAGGTTTAACATATATAGGTGTACCCATGATGGCCATAAATTCTAGCAATTTCTGGATTACAGAATCAACCTTTTTGAAACTCAGAGCAGTTGCTCATGGAAATCCTGAGTAGGTATCAATGGTGTGGTGCACAAGTTTCAATTTTCCAAATTCTACAAAATGAAATGCATCCATCTACCAGATTTCATTCCTCTGAGTGCCCTTTCTGTTACATCCTTTGGGTAGTGGAGTCTGATTGTAAAATGAACAAGTAAAATATTTCCATATAATTTCCTTAGCTTGTTTCCAGGTTATGGAAAAATCCTTTTTTAAAACCTCACTATTGACATGATTTTTTATGAAACTCTGAGGCCTCCTGTACATTTCTTATCAATAGTTGATCAATCTCCTCATTTTCTTGTGCTAAAGGGCCTGACAGACTCATATGGTATTGGATGTGAGTTATATATAAGGGATACTTCCTGTTTCTGATTATGTCTTGTAAATGAATAAATAACAAATTTAATTCTGACTCATCAGGGATAAATTCTGCAGTTTCAATATGTAGGACCACTTTTTCTGCATACTGAGATTCAGTAACTATGTTGAGAGTTTCTGAAGAGAGGAAGTAATAAGGCAGGGTGCATAGAGGAGCTAATTCTCTCTTTTGGCACAGGATTTCATAGGGCTAAGATGTAGTAGCTTGCTCTCTACCTCTCTAATCTTCCAGCTTTTACCCCAATATCTAGCTGTGGTTTTTTATTAATAAGACCTTTTAAGATCTGTGCTGCAGGGAAGTGGCTTAACTGCTCCTTGAACCCAAAGAATCTTCATATAAAGAAGTCTGTAACAATGTAATTTGCTTTGCAGATACTCTCTTGTCTATTGCTCAGCTGTATATGAGCACTGGATAGAATAAGCTGGATACAACAGTATTCAGTGATAGTCCTCCCAAATCTATCCTATGTCTCTGTGTTTCTTGTATGTCTCTGTTTTTTCTGTCTTTTCTTAATCTACACTCCCCTATTCAGGTATTGTTTGACAGGTTGGATGGTCCTGAAAAGGGTCTGAGAAATATAAAAGTCTGATGACATAAAGGCTTGCATTATATGAGTCTAAAAGTTCCAAATAAGGTCATAAATTTTTGTTTTTGTTCCTAGTTTATATCTGTCTCCACAGGTTTGCACTTTGCTGACAGACCCATCCAAGCATCAATTGTTAATGACAACCTGCTCCATGTGACTATGAGCCCTGAACTTCAAGAAAGCTGATATAAACTAATCCAACTGATGCAAATGCTGTTTCTTCAACTGGTCAATTAACCAGAAGTTTCTAAATTGCCTCCTTACCTTTGACTAACATTCTAACCTTTCAAGGCCCTGACAATGTCTGGGACAAGGTCAGAATCTCTAAGGACAGGCAACTAGATCATCTTATAGTCAGTTTGCCTAGCAACAGGACATTGAGGCAGAGCCCTTGACCCTTTCACCCTGTAAACATCCTATACAAACATCCTGTTAGCTTGCCCCACCTTATGCAAATAACAGCTTCTTGCTCCCCCCACCCTGCAGGAACTATATAAACCCTCTTGGAGAAAAATAAAGTGGCACCTTGATCAGAATCTAGACTTGTTGTATTTCCTTTGTATCTCCTGTCCCTATCATCCCGTCCTTAGGGTGGTCGAGAACCCATTGAAGCCCTGCAGGTGGGGCAACTGGCACCCCACATGGATGAAACCACCTCTTGAGGATTTGGATTGTCATCTCCCAGAGGAAGATCAAGGCCTTAGTGGTGTTGTTGGATCCCCCTGAAATCGCCCGGTTCATGACGGGATGCCAGAGGAGAGCGGAGACAATGCAGGTAAGAAAGTGATGAGCCATGGGACAGGCAATTTTGTCACAAGTTTTATTTATTTCTGGTCTAAATGAGCCCCTCAAGATACAAGGAACTAGGGTAAAGAAAAAAGACCTTAAAGCCTTTGTTGATTATTAATGACATTCTCAGGGTCTATAAATATTCCCCTGACATACAAAAGCTTATTAATATAGGAGAAAAAATCTTCAAAGAAGCCTTTTGCTCCCCCTCTACCTGCCCTAAGACAAACCCCCCCCCCCAGCACTTTCTGGTCTGCCTTCAGTCCGTCCCTTGGTTCACGACCTGAGCTCTATGGAAGAGGGGATGCTCACGACTTTTAATCCTAACAATCCCCAGAAGTCCGCTCCTGCCCATCCTCATCCCTCTGTTAATTTGACCTCTATCTCCCCTCTAGAACCCACCAAGGAGGCTTCCCTAGAGAAATGGGTGCCCCGTTACCATAATCCAGACTGACCCCCTGCAAAAATCTCCCCTTAACACAAGAGTCTTTGGGCCCTTTTTTAAAAACCTCAAAAATCTCTGGCAGTTCCCCCTTCCGCAATGCCCCCTGCCTATGTTTCTCTGTCTTCCCATTTTTGTGGGCCCATTCTTGATGGGTTGGCTCCCCCTGTCCCAGATCTCAGCTCACTGCGACGGGCCCTCCAGGCTTGTAGGGAACATGTTGAGCTTTTAAGGGAATTGAAAACTCTTGACAAAGAATTTAAAGATCTTTCCCTTGAAGTGGTGGCTCCTGGTCCGCTAAAACCATCTCAAAAATCTAGTATATCAATGAGTAAGCCTCATCCTGTCCTGGCATTTCCTGTTACCAGAAGCCAGACCTCTGGGGACTCATCCAAGGCTGCCACCCAGAGCGGCCCCTCAGGGGGTTTGGAAGATCAAAATGAGGAGGGGGAGGAGGGGGAGGTGGAGGAGAAGGAGAAGCTGTCACCAGAGGACCTCCCGCCAGGACAGACTTATCACAATTTAAATTTCTGCCTTGTTGAAAAGCTGAAATCCGCCTGTGCTCAGTATGGTCCTATGGCTCCTTTTACATTAGCCTTGGTGGAAAATCAGCATGAACATTGGTTGACCCCTAATGACTGGTATTTTCTTGCCCATGAGGCTCTTTCTGGTGGTGACTTTATCCTCTGGAAAATAGAATTTACAGAAAATTGTCAAGAATTTGCTCAAAAAAATATTAACAGGTTTGCTCAAAAACTTGGACACTAAAGAAACTCCTTGGCAACCCCCCTTATGATACAAACGCAGCACAGGCAAAATTCCCTCCTGGCCTCCTGGCCCAGATTCAAAACGCAGGGGACCAGGCATAAAAACGCCTGCCCCAAAAGGGTTCGGCTACCACCTCATTAGCAAAGATTTGTCAGGGCCCTGATGGACCTTTTAGTGAATTTGTCTCTCGCTTAAATGATGCAACTGAGAGACTTTTTGGGCCAAACGAACATGAAAGTCCTTTGTTAAACACTTGGCCTTTGAAAATGCAAATCCAGCCTGCCAGGAAGTCCTCTGCCCTCATAAAAACAGAGCAGACCTCTCTGAATATGTGAGACTCTGTTCAGGTGTTGGTGCTGCCCATGCCATGGGATCAGCTATAGGTGTTGCCCTCAGGGCTTCACAACAGCCTGGAGCCCGCACCTGTTACTTCTGTAAACAACCCGGACATTTCGCTAGGGAATGTCCCCAGAGAGGTAACAGCCTCGCACCCTTAGCCCAGCCTGCTCAGGAGGCCGCCTCTATGAAGCCCCTGCCTTCCACTCTCTGCCCTCGCAGCAACAAGGGCCATCATTGGGCTACAGAATGCAGGTCAAAAGTCAATTATCTCAATCAGCCCCTTCCTCCGCGGGTGCCAGGAAACTTCTAAAGGGGCCAGCCCCTGACCCCATTGCCTCCAAGAGCGCACCCTGGGGCCTTGAGGTCCCCTCACCTCCTGCCTCCCCAGCCTCAACAAATTCTCCCGCCCCAGTTCCATTCTCCTCCCTCCGGAGAGCAACTCCAGGCAGTGCCGGATTGGACTTGTGTGCCGCCGCCGCCGAAACAGTATTAAACTCCCTTGAAGGGGCTCAGGTCATCCCTACAGGGGTGACAGGGCCCCTACCTCTTAATGTTTGTGCGCTTGTCCTTGGCCGTGCTTCTGTGGCCCTCCGAGGGGTCCAGGTCTACCCTGGCATAATAGATAGTGATTTCTCAGGTGAAATTAAGATTCTGGCCACTGCTGTAAATGGCATGGTCACGATTCCTCAAGGTACGCGCCTGGCACAGCTAGTTCCTCTACCCTCCTCTGTCTGTGATAATCCCTCAATTACAAACACCCCTCAGGGGTCAGCTGGATTGGGCTCCTCGGACACCTACTGGGGCCAGCCTGTTACTCAGGATCACCCTACTCTCACCCTTACTATAGAGGGAAAGAAGTTTCAGGGTATCTTGGATACAGGGGCAGATACCACAGTCATTTTGTTATGCCCAGATTGTGACCCCAGAGATTCCACCACAGACCTTAGGTACAGAATGCAATAGCATGGTTTATTTCTGTTTGTTTACAAGCTGTGGGCAGGGAAGCTTGATCCAAAGCACTCACTCGTAGTAACCGTGAGGCCAGGAGGAACTTGCTTTTTCTTTGTGTGGCTAGCTTTTTAAAGGCAAAATCCACAAGCCCTTCAGGGGGATTGGGGGAGTTTTGCACGGGTGCAACTCGGATTGGTTTATTTTTATCTCTGTTCTCTTTTAATTGGGTGTGGGTATGTAACGTTTGAATTTACTATTTGGTGATTACAATTTATTACTTTGAGGGCAGTCTAGCACAAGTCCCAGGCTTTGTCCTTGAGCCACCATGGGGGCTGGCTGGCCAAGCACATACTGCACATAACTCTTAAGTTGGTGAGGGGCCCCAGACAGTAAACATCTGGCTGAACTTTGAGCAATCTATTGTTCATGGCCCTCCCAGAAACTGCTTGCTCAAGTCTCAGGAAACTGAAATTGAGGCCTGATCTCTGAGAGAAGACTGAGCAGCCTGTTATGGCATCTGCTTGGTCCTTTCATTCCCCCCCCCTTGAGTTGTATATCATCTCCAATCATGGAGATGTTGCTTTTAGTAAAAGACTTTATCATCAGGGTAGTAGATCATATCAGAGACTAATTGGACCAGAACATAAGAGTTTTTTCATTATCAATGGCAAAATGAGCTTTTCCTTATTCAGTTTTTGCCATCTTCAAGTGTGTCATGGGATCAGAGACGGATATTGGAATTCTAGCATCCTCAGTTTAGTGGTACCCAGACACGAATAAGACATCAGTGATATAAGAGCCGACAATATTTAGCAGAAGCACAAGGGCCAAAAGCCTTGTGATGGCTGACAGAGTTTCTTATCCTCAAGAAACTTGGAACTTTATCTCAGGTTCCCTATGACAAGAAATTCCCTTTTGATCTAACATTCCGGGGGGGGGGAGACAAGGGTGATGTTTTCTCTTCTGTAATTACTTCCTGCTGACATTGGGACGTTGTTGTCAAGGCCCTGGAAAGCCAGAATGTTAGTCAAAGACAAAAGGGAACGTTTTATTGACCAGCTGAAGAGATGGTATGCATATCGGCTGAATTGGTCCATATCAGCTTTCAGCAAGTTCAGGGCTCACAGTCATTTGCAGTAGGTTGTCACCAGCAAATGATGCTTGGATGTATCTGTCAGCCAAGTAGAAACCTGTTGAGACAGATACAAACTAGGAACAGAAGTTAAAACTTATGAACTTACTTGGAACTTTTAGACCCATAGTCTTAGAAATTGTAGTATTATCAATTTGCCCTGAAATCCATAGTGTCTTTTCTATCTAAAGAGCCAAGTATAGATTGGACTGAAATTTCTTTGGCCCAATGAAAAGCATCTGTAAGTCTGTATTTAGAACCTGTTTATCTTTTTTTTTTTTTTTTTTTTTTTTGGTTTTTCAAGACAGGGTTTCTCTGTGTAGCTTTGCGCCTTTCCTGGAACTCACTTTGGAGACCAGGCTGGCCTCGAACTCACAGAGATCCGCCTGGCTCTGCCTCCCAAGTGCTGGAATTAAAGGCATGCGCCACCACCGCCAGGCCTTTTTATCTTTTTTAAAGAGACTTGTAGCTAGAGTTTTCCTGCCTGGCCCACAGTCAGGACAAATCTCTCTCACCTGCCAGTCCCACAGCCGCTCAGACCCGACCAAGTCCACACAGAGACTTATATTGGTTACAAACTTTACGGCTGTGGCAGGCTTCTTGCTAACTGTTCTTATAGCTTAAATTAATCCATTTCTATAAATCTATACCCTGCCACGTGGCTCGTGGCTTACCAGCATCTTCACATGCTGTTTGTCATCATGACGGCTGGCAATGTCTCTCAGCCTTCCATTTTCCAGCTTTATTTTCCTCCTTATTAGCTTTATTCTCTTTATTCTCTTTAATTAATTAATCCATTGATCAAACAATTACTAAGCTGACAAAGGTATTGCTAGCCCAGTCATCAATGTCACCAAAGATCTGAGAAGAATAAACTCTACCTGAGTGCAGACTTTTAAATCTATTTAAAAACAACAGAGACTATCCATTACCCAGACTGCCATTATCCCAGGCTCCTATAGTCTTCATAGTGTTGGCAGGACAGGTGTCAGGACAGCATCAGTCTTGGCTGCTGGGCCCATAAAGTGAAATTCTCCCTGTGGAAGAGAAAGACTGACCTTATCTTGTCAGTGTCTCATTTGTCCATTCTTCTATGCCAGATCCCTGGCAGCAGGTGTAGAGTCAGAGCGTCTTGCCCAGTGGTCGGTGTTGTCCGCAATTCAGGTGGCATCTTCTTGTTGTTGTTCCATATCTTCTTTGGAGACCTTGGGAGTCATTGCTAGGAGCTGGGGAGCTTGGAGTCTCTGTTTGCTATAGTAAGCTTTTTATCAAATAATGTAAATGCCATATTCATCAGATCTTTGACAGGTTTGAGGACCATTATCTATTAAATGTTTCTGAGCCAAACAAATCTAGGCCTAATCTTGGAAATATCTCTAAGTTTGGTAACAATAATCAGGCCAATTTGTTCTCCTATAGATATATTAGTCAAATATACCTTTCAGTTTTTTTATTTAAATAGAACAGTTTATGCTTTAAACTAGTATCTGAATAGCCAGATGACCAGTATTAACTTGTATTCCTTAACACAAAGGACATGCAAACTCAGACATTCAAAACCAAACATACATGTGGCCACATTTTTCATTCATACCTGTAGAGTAGACAGACATTTTTACAACTATGACCCTTTGGAGTCTCAATGTAACAGCAGAATAGCAAGACAAAGAAATCTGAAACATGTTTCATTTTTTTATATATCTCAAGTCATATTTTTAAATCATTATTTAAGCCTTTTTATCCTCAGACCTTTATACCTTGCTTTTACATATTTTAATAACTTGCATTTTACATATTTTTTAAAACATTTTTTTATTTTTATATCTAAAACCTTTATATCTTATATCCTACATAAATTTTATTTAAATCTCATAATTTATTTAAACTTTAAAGTTAAACTTTAAAGTTTTATGTTTTTATATCTCAAACTATTTATTTAGACCCAAAATATCATATATTTAAACCCTCATGACATGCTTAAGCCTTTAAATTTTTATATCTTACACTGCTTTCTCAAACCAAAAAATCATTTATTTAAACATTTATCCTCATATCTCAAGCCTTCGTATTTTCATAAAAACATTATATTTTAAAACTTTTTTTTATCTTAACCAACAATAATTTGAAACCAATTTTCTTAAATGATGGCAAGTATTTATAACCCACTGAACTCAAATGACCAAAACCCATGTAAATTTTTATTTTTCCTGTGGAAACAAAAGCATAATTTTCCCAGTATCTTGAACTGGTAATTTAACATTTCTTTTCAAGCAATACCACAACAGAGAAGGGTTAACAAGAGAAGCGGCTGGCCGGCAGAAGAGACCTTGAAGTTATCACAGTAAAGGAAGGGAGGGGGAGCAGTGGCCATAGAGCCTGTCCTTGGCTGCCAGTGTTCCTGAAAAAAAAAGTTTTTGTTAACTCCTCTGACTAAAGTCAGATTCTCTGCTCAATGTTCACACAGTTTTTGTCAATTGCAGGCAGTCCCCATTGCCCTGTCCAAAGCTCCCATCTTTGCCCGCCTGTACCGAGAGCACGCACCCCCACCCTCCTGAGAGCAGCCAGCTGGCTGCAGTCCTGATAGCAAGAGAGCTACGGAGGGAGGGAAGTGGCCTTTGCTATGGCTGTCTCTCCTCCTCTTCCTCTAGGAAAATAAGGGAGCTTAGTAGACAGAAACAAATAACATTTACACAGACAATCCAAGTACCGGTACATCAGCACTGAGACAATGGCCTCATTCACAGCTAGTGAGCCCCTCTTGCAGTATGCAAGCCCCACCTGGCAGGAGCTACCTGTTTATCTCAGTTCAGTCGGAGAGTGGGGGTAGGGGACCCAGTGCCCTCTATTGTGGCTCACACATCCTTTCAGTGGGCTAGGCAAAGGTCTAGTGGAGAAGAAGGGAACTGTCCCATAGCGTCCGTCACAGTCAAGTCAACAATGAGAACAGTTAACATATTATACATAAGACCAAGGGCACACGGAAAAAAAAATTTGCCCCAACGAGACAACCAACAAAGCTCCAAGAACAATGACAGCCTGATGTGCTCTGCGGGGGGTGGGGGGGTCTGGGGGGGTAACCCTCCAGGCTCAATCACACCAAAAGCAATCCAGACTCAAGGATCTCTGTCCTTGATCAAACAGACATCAGGGACTTCCACATCCCTGTCAGACATGCACCTTTTTTTCTTGGAAGAGAAGGAGAGAGTAAAGTAACAATGATCACAACAAAATATACAAAAAAAAAAAAAAAAACCACAAAATGGCTCTGACAAATTCCCAGGACAAAATACAAAGTGGCACTTCCTCCCACCATGGGGGAAGATACCCAAAGATGCTCCTAAACCAAATGGTCACCTCGGAGGTGGCCTCAAATGGCTCGGGACCAAGAGGTCTCTTGCCCAAATCAGGGAATGAGACGTCTGTCTTTCCCTCCCGGGATCACTGTCTGGACACGTCTGTCCCAGTGAGAGCCTACAAAGTACAAATCGAGCCTGCAAAGTACAAATCGATGGACTGGTACAAAACAAAAGTAACATGACAGACACAGACAAGACAGAGAGCGCTCTTACTGGTAGATGTCAATAAACCTCTGGACACTTGAGGGTCCTGGTGGGGTCTCTGGGGTTTCCTGGCCAATCCACCAAATGTTGTGCCCAGATTGGGACCTCAAAGACTTCACCACAGACCTTAGGTACAGAATGCAATAGCATGCTTTATTTCTGTTTGTTTACAAGCCACAGGCAGGGAAGCTCGAGCCAAAGCACTCACTTGTAGTCGTGAGGCCAGGAGGAACTTGCTTTTTCTTTGTGTGGCTAGCTTTTTAAAGGCAAAATCCACAAGCCCTTCAGGGGAGTTGGGGAAGTTTTGCACGGGTGCAATTCGGATTGGTTTATTTTTATCTCTGTTCTCTTTTAATTGGTGAGGGTATGTAACCTTTGAATTTACTGGTTGGTGGTTACAATTTATTACTTTGTGAACTTTAATATTTAGTACCTGTGGTAGTCTGGATGGAATTTTCCCCCATAAGCTCATAGGGGTTGGCACTATAGAAGGTGTGGCTTTATTGGAGGAAGTGTGTCACTGTGGAGGTGGGCTTTGAGATCTCATATATGTTTAAACTATGTCCAGTCTCCCAGATTACCTATAGGTCATGGTGTAAATGCCCAGCTCCTTTTCCAGCACCATATCTGCCTACATGCTGCTATGTTCACCATGATGATAATTGACTAAACCTCTAAAAATGTAAGCCATGCCAATTAAATATTTTTTCTTTGTAAGAGTTGCCATGTTCATGGTGTCTCTTCACAACAATAGAAACCCTAACTTAGGCAGTACTTGATTCATTAGTCTTTAGGGAGGAAATACTTTTGAGAAACACTGCTAATTTTTCTTTTTTGATAGAATCATATTATCTATAGGCTTATGTGATTTCTTTTCATGTTTTATTAATTGAAATCCTAGTAATCCACTATAGTCATTCTTTTTTTTTTTTTTTTTTTTTTTTTTTTTTTTTTTTTTTTTTTTTTTTGTTTTGTTTTTTTGAGACAAGGTTTCTCTGTGTAGCTTTGCGCCTTTCCTGGAACTCACTTGGTAGCCCAGGCTGGCCTCGAACTCACAGAGATCCGCCTGGCTCTGCCTCCCGAGTGCTGGGATTAAAGGCGTGCGCCACCACCGCCCGGCCTATAGTCATTCTTTATTTCACCTTGCATATAACAATAGGTATTTAACTCAAAGTGTTGATAGCCTACTAAATAATAGTAAAATTGTTTATCAATAATCTCCTTCTATTTTGATTCTAGTAAAATTAAAAATAGAGGAATATTCCAAAAATTTCAATACAATACTTGGAAAATTTCCAGCTATTTTAGAAAAATATTCTTATGAATTCATTGGGTTACTGGTAGCTGGAATATTTACTTTTATAGGTATTGTTTCAGCTTCCACAGTTGGAGTCTTAGCATTAAAACAAAATCTGGAAATACCTCAATTTACAAATAAATTACTTAAAATGTTTCTAAATTAGAAGAAGTTCAAGGAAAGATGGATATTAATTTCATAGAATGATTGGATGGAGGGGAAACAACCTAGGAATGTAAACAGTATAAATTTTCTCCCACTTACAGATCTTCTGAAGTTTAAGGAAATATAAAGACCATTGTTTGAATGATCCCTCTTCAGTAAACTGTCATTCTTTGAATAATGGGCCAATGGTATAGAATGAAATGTTTTCTGGGATTTGTTTAAAAATATTCAATAGATATTATCCATTAAACTATACAGTGTGAGGATTATTCTAGTTGAAGCTTTCTAATGAGACCTTGTCTCAAATAGCAAAGCAAAATATATTAAACTATATTTGTGTGTGTGTGTGTGTGTGTGTGTGTGTGTGTGTGTGTGTGTGTTTGTGTCTGAGTGTGTGTGTGTCTGGCTGTGTCTGTGTTTATTGAGGAATGTCTTACTATCATATTCCCTTCATAGACCAAAATGTCTTGAATTCAAGGAAAACTGCTTGGCTCTGCTACCATACTAAGCTATATTTATTTCTGAGAATGATTTGACAGGGACCAGTGGCTGACACCTGAAAGGATTTTAAGAGATATTGTCCTGAACCATGAGACCTCTGCAGAGGTTAAGATGGGACATTTCAATTCATTTTGGAAAATGATTTCAGGATGAGACAATACAAATCAGAATTAAAATTTTATTTTGAGACAGGGTTTCTACGTGTATCTCTAGCTGTCCGTGAACTCAGAATATAGATGAGATTGGCACCAAACTCCCATAACTCTGCCTACCTCTGCTGCCCAAGTATTGGAATAAAAGCCATGTGCCACATCATCCAATTGTAATTTTATTATTTATTTGCTTATGACTGTTTTTATCTGTGTCCTAATTTATATGTGGATAGGTATTCATGTGTTTTGTGGTTTAGTTATAATAGAGAACATTTTGCTTGTTGGTCTTTTCCCTTTAGCATGTTTGAGACAGGGTCCTTTGTTTACTATCACATGTAAATAACCTTGCAAGATTTCTTCTGTCTGCCTTTTATCTTGCCTTGAAATTACTGGATTAGAAGCATGCATTGTGGCAACTGTTTTTAAAAGACAGAAGTAAAGGAATAGTTGCAAGGTGAGTACTTTATTTGTCAACCCTTTTTAACAGCCCTGAAGTTTATTGAGTAGAAATTTTTGAATGCGTGTGTTTTGAGACATGGTCTGACATTCTAACCCTGTCTTGCCTTGAACTCACTAAGTAGTAGATAGGCTAAGCCTGGAACTTGAAGAGATCCACCAGTTTCTGCTTCATGTGTCCAGACTTGGAAAAAAAGAGACTTTTTTAAATGTATTTAACACAGATATTGGTAGGAAGTAGGGACTTTGGGAAAGTGTCATTTTGTGAGGGAGAGCTACACTTAATTAATAGAGAGCCTTGTTACAATTTTGGGGACATTGTGAGTTCCAGTTCAGTGAGTTTTTTGGGAGCTCCTCTCTTTTTCTGTGTTTCTCTCTCTTCTCTGTGTCTCTCTGCCTCTCTGTCTCTGTCTCTTCTTTTTTTTAATACCAAAACGAGTAGAAGCAGCAAGCCAGAGACATGTAAGAAACATTTCATGGACAGAACTATCTAAGCCCTTTGAGAATGAAGCCACACCTGTCTGAAACAGAGCTACAGGATTTGTTGATTTTCCACACTGTGTCCACATTTCAATCTTTATTTTTTTTTAATTCTTTTGTCATTCAATACACCCCAACTTCAGTTTTCCCTCCCTCTACTCCTCTGCATCCTCTCCATTTCTTCCTTTTTCACCGGATCCACTCCTCCTCCTTTTCCCTTCAGAATAGAGCAGATATCCCAGGGTTATCAATCAATCCCTGCATAACAAGTGACAAAAAGACTAGGCAGGAACCCTCCTATCAAAGCTGGATGAAACAAGCTAGTAGGAGTTAAAGGATTTCAAGAGCAGGCAAAGATGTCAGAGACACACCACCCACTTCTACTGTGAGGAGTTGCACAAAAGCACCAAGCTTTACAAGGGTAACACATATGTAGAGGAACTGGTGTGGACCCATGTAGGTAGTAAATGCTGTTTCAGTCTCTGTGAGCCCCTGTGAGCCCCTGTGAGCTCTGCTTAGTAGATTATCTGGGCTATGTTCTCTTCTGTTCTTTTATTTAAGAATTTTTTTTGAAAATCCTTTCTGGAATTTGACCTGAGATTTTTCTCCTTCTATTCCTATTATTCTTAGGTTTGGTCTTTTAATAGTGTTGCAGATTTCCTGGATCTTATGTTTCAGGAAATCTTTCAATTTAACATTTTAGTTCATCAATATAGCCATATTTTCTGTCATAATTTTAAAGCCTGTAATTCTCTATTCTATGTCTTGTATTCCTTTGGTGAAGCTTGCTTCTGTAGTTCCTGTTTGAATACCTAGATTTTCATTTCTAGAATTTCTTCAGTTTGCATTTTTTTAATTGCTTCTATTTCCATTATCAGTTTTTGAAGAGATCATTCATTACCATCAACTGTTTGTTTGTCTTTGGTTTTCTTTAAGGGATTTGTTAATTTTTTCCAATGTTAAATTTATCCTTTCTCTGCTTTCTTTAAACATATTCATTCATTTCCTCCTTAAAAACTCCTTATAAAGTTTGTCTTAATTGTCCTTCACCTGTGATGGAATATCCAGGGCTTGCTGTAGTAGGATAGCAGGAATCTGGTAGTGAAATATTGCTCCAGCTGTTGTTGATTATGTTCTTATTCTGGTGTCCAGGTATCTGGATTTGAGGTGATTGTGGCTCTGGGTGCTGATTTCTCAGTTTGTCTTTTTTGGATGGGTTTTTTATTCCTTGGTTTCTATTTGTTCTTTGTTCTTCTCTTCTTTGTGGTCTATGATTGAACAGGGGTTTTCATCCCAAGTTGTGGCCTTGAAATCTTGCAGTGTTACCTTTGTTCCAGCAGAGAGTATCTGCCCAAGTTTCAGGATGACAAAAGGGAGCAGAAGAGGAAGTTTGGGGATATGGTTGAGGTGGCATTGAGAAAGTAGGGGAGGTCTATGGGCAGGTGGCCTGCATAGACGTCTGGCAGATTGTGTGTCCTTTGTTAGAGAGAGGATTCAACCCAATTTTGAGACAACAACACAGAGATGAAGAGAGAAGTGGGATTGAGGATATTGTTAGGGGATTATTGAAAGACTGCAGGATGTCCAAAAGTGAGCAGGTTACTTGGATTTCTGGTGGCTGGCATTGCCTCTGGTCCAGCAGGGAATCTCTACCTCAGGTTGTCTACCTGTTCTTCTGGCTGGTGTGGCTTGCCTTTGAGCAGAGGATATTCATCCAATTTGGGGTGGGGACATGGACTTGGGAGTGGCAGCTGTATGTTTGGTGGAGGATTGTGTCTGTAGGTATGTGGGGATGGTGGGAGTTTCATGGGCTGGTGGCCTGGCTACCTAGCCTTCTGGCTGGTGTGACATGCACATGAGCTGGGGATATCTTCATGTGTTGGGTCCAGGAACAGAGTCACATTTCTTTTTTCTGAATGGGAATATATACTGTGCCATTATTTGTAGGAAATCCTTGTCTCTTGATTTGTATAAGATGTGACAGGCAAGAGATTATTTTGAGTGTCAAAAGAAACTGAACATTTGAGCTGTTTGTGGCTGTTACAGACTATGAGGATCATTGTACTAAGATTAAATGCATTTCCCTTTTTCTTTTTCTCTTGGTATTTATTCTTCTCTCATACAATACATCCTAACTTGCAGCTTCCTTCCCCTTTCTCCACTCCTTCTAGTCACCACCCTGAAATCCTCATTCCTCCAAATCCACTGCTACCCTGTTTTCCTTCAGGAAATAGTAGGCCTCCCAGGGATATCAACCAAACACATAACAAGGTGCAGTAAGGCTAGGAACAAACCCTCATATCAAGGCTGGACAAGTAACCCAATAGGAGGAAAGGGGTCCCAAGAGCAAGAAAAGAGCCAATCCTACCAGGACTCCTACAGTTATAAGTCCCACAAACACACCAAGCTAAACAACCATAGAATGTATGCAGATGACCTGGCACAGAACCATACAGGCTTCATGACTGCCACTTCAATTCTCTGAACCCCTATGCACCCTGCTTTATTGGTTCTATGGGCCAAGATTTCCTTGTTTTCACAACCCTTCTGTATCCTACAATATTCATTCTCTCCTTCCACAGGATTCTTAGAGCTCATACTCATGTTTGGGTAGGGATCTCTGCATGTGTTCCCATCATCTACTGAAAGAAGCCTCTCTGATGACAATTAGGCTAGGCACAAATCTTTGATTATAACAGAATATAGTTATAGATCATCTCATTGTATTTTCCATGGTCAGTTGTACTTGGTCCTTTCCTAGTTTTCTGGACCATCCTATTGCAGCTCCTATCCATCTAGGCTTTGTAAGGCATGAGCCTCCTTTCATAGCTTGGGCATCAATTTAGACTAGTCATTCATTGGTTAGACACTCTGAGCCACGATTGCTCCAGCATATCTTTCAGGCAGGACAAGTATTAGCTGAGTATTTTGTGACTAGCTTGATGTCCCAATCCTACCACTGGGAGTATTGTGTGGTTAGAGAAGATGGTTGGTTCAGCCTCTGTATTCTTTTTGTTTGTTTGTTTATTTTTTCTCTGTGTAGCTTTTGGAGCCTGTCCTAGGACTCACTTTTTAGAGAAAGCTGGCCTCAAACTCACAGAGATCTGCCTGCCTCTGCCTTCTGAGTACTGGGATTAAAGGTTTGTGCTATCACTACCCAGCCAGCCTCTGAATTCTTGATAAGTAGGACTCCTCACTAGGGTCACCCTCTTAGGTTCCATAAAGTTTTCATTGCACTGTGTCCATGTCTCCTGCTAAAATCTCCCCTAATCCAGTTATCTTTCCCCGTCTTCTCCTCTGTCCCTTCCTTACTCACCTGACCAATCCTGTTCCCATCTCCAAATGCCTCCAGTGCACCCACAAAATCTATTCGATATACTTCTCCCAGTGAGATTCATGCTTATAGCCTAGAGCTGCTCTTCTTACTTAGCCTCTATGCATCTGTGGATTGTACTGTGATTAACTATTTTTATTGTGATTGTACTTTACTTAACAGCTATTTTCATGTATCAGTGAGTACAACATGTTTGTCTATGTGCTTCTGGGTTTTCTCACAAAAGATAATAAAGAACTCTAGAAACTAAACAACAAACCAAATAATGCAATTATAATGGGGTATACCTCTAAATAGAATTCTTAGTAGAAGAATCTAAAGTGGCTGAGAAACACTTGAAAAAATGTTCAACATTCTTAGCCATCAGGCAAATGCATATTGAAACTACTTTGAGCTTCCATCTTACACTTTTAAGAATGGCTAAGTTCAAAAATATAAGTGACAGCTAATGTTGGAAAGGATATGGAGCAAGGGAATTCATTGCTGTCACAGGTTCAAATTTATACAGGCACTGTGGAAATCAATATGATATCCTCAGATAATTGGGAATCAATCTACCTAAAGATCCAGCTCTACCACTTTTGTGCATATTCCCAATGTTACTCTTCCATCTTACCACAAGGACTATTGCTCTTCTAGGTTCTATCTGTCTTGGACCTAATTACATAAACTATTCTGGCATTCAACTCAGAGGCAGATATACCTACACCGGGCTTTGGAGTGTTGGGATTAAAGTCATTAGTCAATAGCTTATCTATTCTTTTTCTTATTTGTAGTTAGTTCATACAATTTCTTTCATGTGTACTTTGTACTGTTGTTTTGTTTACTTGTCTGTGTAGGTTTGTTAATTGTCATTTTTCTTGCAAGGTGATACCCCTTTCAAAGGATACTGAATTGACAGACATGAACACCCTCTTCAGTTTTCTTCTAAAGTGACTTGGTGATTACATTATAACAAGTATGTAATGGAATAAGATAGTGAGCACCAGAATTTTATGAATATACTGTCAAAGAATTATACATTTACAATGTTGTCAGTATCATGCTTTCTGTTGTTCACATGTATGGATTGTTCTAGAATGCAGTGACCTATGATGATGTGCATGTCAACTTCACTTGGGAAGAGTGGACTTTGCTGGATCCTTCCCAGAAGAATCTCTACAAAGAGGTGATGATTGAGACCTACAGGAACCTCACTATTTTAGGTAAGACAGTGTATTTTCCTTCATGTTTTAAAATAAATGGACAACTGTTTCTTGGTTTTGGATGTTCCTGGGTAATTTGATTGAGAAAGAAGAGAGAGGTGAATAAATCAGGTATGTTTCTAAGATTCACTGAACATAGTAACATAAATTTTACAATGTTTTCAATAATATAAATATTCTGGTACTCTATTTTAGGATACAGTTGGGAAAATCATAATACTGAAGAACATTTTCAAAATTCTAGAAGACATGTAAGGTAATTTTTTGTGCAAGCTGATAAAAATGCCTGTGAAGAAATTATATTGTATCCTGGAAATTTTAAACAAAAGCAACAGTGTAAATAAGTACCACTTAAAGTGCATTGATGATTATTAAATTCTCACAAAAACATAAATCTCAATTTCAGGTTGGTGAATTGCATTAGCAGGGCATACTTTTAAGAACAATGTCAAACAAACAATGCCTCAAAAGATATCACCATTAAAATCATAGCACCATGAGAGCTATGCTGTAGAACTGTCAGTCTTTTTATTTCATAACATTCGTATTACAAAAGTTACACACAGTGAAGAGGTGATGAGTATATTGTCAAAGCTTTCTATTAAGCAAATAGACCATAGTAAAGCTAGTGTAACTCATATATTTGTTGTGACTGTGCTGTTTAGTGAGTGGGGCAATTAGAGTCAAAAGACAAGGGATGTTGTGTAAGAGAAACCTTAATCCCTATACCACAAGTCTATGAGGACAGAAAGTCAAACAGAATTTAATGGGGAAATCTAATATCTGTTATTCTTCCTTTACCAGCTATATCACATGTCCTTATGGAAACAAGCCATATGAGCATAGGAATATGGAAGACATAACATACCTCATTCTTATAAAATCAGAAGTTATGTAGCAGTCTCCACATTGAGTATACTTGTTGAATTTGATTAAAGTATACAAGTAATTGATTTTCTATCTTCATTGTTAATATATTAACAAAATCACACTACAGAGAAGCCCTATGAGTACTAGGACTGTTTAAATAAAACATGGGTGTAAAAACAATGATGAAATCTTAAGAACTGATTCCTCTTTACAATTGCACCAATTGAGATTGTGTAGTTTATATTAAGCCTGGCTTTGATTTCAGTAAGGAATCATGTATACATTTGAACTCATGGTCCTCATGTTTCTACCTCCAGAGTAGTCCAAGTGTAGATAATCTACTCCCAATGTGTGCTGTTTTGTCAAGACAACAATGTTAATTTTAAAATGCTTACTAAAAAAGAATATAAGAAACATTAAATACTTTATGGGTATATTCAAAGCCATATTTTCATGTATCTGGTAGAAATGTAATAAAGTAGAATAATCAGCAACCAGTTGTTTATCTTATATCATCAGGGCAGAGATGTTGTGAGCAGCTTGAGGTGTCCAGGATACCTCACCCTCCAGGGCTGAACTGTCCCCTTGCAATTCCAACCATCAGAGCTGTGCTAAACAGCTCCAGGTGTCCAGGACACCTTCAGGGCAGAGCTGCTGTTCTGAGAAGCTCAAGGTGTGTGGGATACCTTGTGCTCCAGGGCTAAACAGTCTCCTTGCAGTTCCAGCCACCAGAGCTGTCCTAAGCAGATCAAGGTGTTGCCTGACTCCCCAGGTAGTCAGGACACCTTTTCCCAGAATTGTTGCAACAAATTTACTTACATTGTTGTTGCCGAAACCTGGGACCAAACCCACAGAGTTGCACACAATTTACTTACAGCCATTCTGACCCTAGGCCAGCAGAGGCAGGCTGTTTAAATGATGGGAGGTGAAGGTATATGAGCTCTCTCAGCAAGTTTGCTGAAATAGCTATCTAAGAATTTACTTAGCGTCTACTCCACAGGTGTGTACCCTCCAGAATCTGTGAAGATGTTTCTCCTGTATTCAAAAACAAATTCTCCATTTCTGTACCTGTCACAATGGAGATGAAAATAACATCATGAACAGCTTTGAGGATGGGACTAAACATCATGACATTTATAAACTCCCCAAGGATATATCTGTATGTCATTAAAGTAAGTACACTGGCAGAACTATAATGCTCAAAGTGGTGCTCCCAATTTTCACCAAGGTATTACCTGGGAACTATGAGATAAGGAACTGCTCATGCCCAACTACAGATCCATGATTGCAGGGACTATTGAGATATACATGCACAAACACATCAAAAAATACATAACACATGGATATGTGTGTGAGAGACCAAGAGACAGACAAAGACATACTTAGAGAGACAGAGAAGGAGAGACTGTGTGAGAGCAGGGGAACTCTATCAATTGGATGTTGAATAAATGCATGCAGGTGTGTTCTCTCAGAGGGGAACAAAAGGAGCAGGAATCAGTCTCAGTCCACATATCCTCACATTTAGATGTGTGACTAGGCCTCTCCAACTGCTGCTTGGAGAATAAAACACACAAGGCCTTTCCAAGCAAGTTACAAAACAATCAACTCAAATTCACAGCAACTAATATCTCACACTAGCCAGCACTTGATAGAATCTCTTCAAATGCATGCTGGGAACTCACATACTACTGCCTCAGTCCATGAGTACTATTATTCATGCCACAGGCTCTGTTTTTGTTTCTTTTTAGAGAAAGCAGAATAGTCTTTGTCCTCATGTCATTCCTGTCCACATTTGAGGTTCTGCCTTTGGGAGGAGTTAAGAGACATGATTTGGGGCGAAGGCATACCCTGAAGATGCAGCCTACCAGAAACACAGACCTTATATAAAATCAATTAATGATGACAGAGTGGACCTGAGATTGAAACCACAGGGTTTGACAGAATGTACACATATTCTTCATGCTCTCTTCTATGATAAAGATCAGGCGATCTCAATGTTAATTTCTTTCAATAGTCATTTGAAGTAGCTGACTGGTCAGTCTCTGAACGTTCTGCTTCACCTGCATCTTGGTGAGAAACGTTTGGTGGGATGGTGGCTCCCTGGTGCTCCTTGTGGGTAGATGAACCCAAATTAACTTGCAGTATGACAAGGCAAAGAGGACGGACAGACCACCCTAAGTCCTAATCAAATGTTTGAGAAAGGTTGTTTACCAATGACTCAGTGACACCCCAAATTGTTTTGTCCCCTGCTTCAGATGCCCCCTCTGGGGAACTCAGCTGTCTCCTCTATTTGAAGTGAAGTGGTTATCTCAGGTATCTTGGTCTCTCTGCCCTCATAGCACATGCTCCAAGTAACCAAGGAGATAGCCTCTTCAGGCTCATTCACAGCTGCAGACTCAGAATTTAACTTGGCTGCAGATTCCACAAGCCTGTGGGTTTACAAGTCAGGAGAAAATTGCCATAGTTCACAATCACCCCAGTCATTTGGAGGTTCCCCAAATATCTTGACAGGTCACCGTAATCATATAACTATGGATGGGGAAGACATATAAGGGCAGAACATGGTCACCAGACTCAACAAGTCACCTCACTGACAACTCAGGAACACAGAGCAGCTGGGAAGTACCTAAAGTTAGCCAGTGTGGTTGAAGTACAGTGATGTCCTGCCTTGAAATGGGCACATCTCATTAATCCCTCCCTCTTTAATGTTGGTCCCATGTTCACTCACCAATGCCTATCCTCCGAAAGGAATGAAAGCCAAGAGTTCCCAGCATAAAGCATTGGCCTTACTAGTTCCCGACTTCTGAGCCAGAACAATTTATACCCTGTAATCCTTGAATTTCAAGAGGCATGACAAGCAGGGAAGTTCTGTTGGTTCCCAGAGACTCCAGCTTTCTATTCCCCATTACTGAAAGATTCAGCTCAAGCCCACTTCCTCCAGGAAGCTTCCCTTTTCCTGCACAGAACTCATTATACCATTCTCTCGACCATTTCTTTCTTGATGTTTTACACTGAGGCTGAAGGTCAGCTTTCTTCTGTCACTCTCTGGTTTCTCTAACCTCTCCAGTTTCTTTCTGAATTAAACTCTTCAGTATGCCATCATGTTCATCAGCACATGGTGAAGACATTGAATAAGCTTCCCAAGAGCAGTTGGTGTTGCCACAACATAGGTGACATCACAGAGGATGCCAGGGCTCTCCAGGATACAATAGAATGTCCAGGGAAGAGCTGCAGATGTCATGGGAACTGACATTGCTTCCCTGCTAATGAGCTTTCCTCATCATACACTAGAAGTCAAGCTGACCTTTGCAGGAGCCTCTGGTGGGATACAAGGGAAGCCCTTCAGCACCCCCTTCATCCAAAGCCAGAGATCTCTCCCCAATTGATTGGACATCCTTTAGTTCTTTCCATGTGTGGAACTGAATGTTTATCTCCTACTGAAATTTTGTGTACAGAAGGTAATAGTATCATAGAAATTTATATATGCTATACTTCTTCATAAGTTCCTGCATCTCCTTATCTCCTAAGCAACAAGACATTACGACTTAATGCTGATTGAGAAGGACACTTGTTAAATAATTTCCTGGTAAAGAGTCTACAGGAAACATCTGGGCAGGTTTATGCTAGAGGAGGAGGCTGACACAGCCTAGCAATAAGTAACCCTAGGAGTGTGATATTGTCATGGAACTCCGTGTGACTAAAATCTGGTCATAAGCATGTGTGTAGTGGGTGTTATACTCTCAGTTGAGTAGCTCAAACTTGTCTGCTGTTACTGGCTAGTAAAGGTGGCCAGACAACTGGAGTGTTCCACACAGAATATGAGTTTTCTGTAGACCAAAGGATATTCAGGAAAATCCTTTGCAAGCTTATTCATATTCAGACACATAGACACTAGGGTTCCACTGGACACTCTAGATCAATGTTTCTTAATTTTTTCCAATTCTCTGACCCTTTAAATAGTACTAACAGTAGTTCCTCATGTTGTGGTGAACCCTAAACATAACTGTTTCATTGTTTCTTAACTTTAATTTTGCTACTGTTATGAATCATAATTCAAATATTTGAAATCCAGGATATCTGATATGCAATCCCTAATGGGGTGGTGACCCACAGGTTGAGGACCACAGTTCTGAATGCAGGCAGAAATCTCCTCAAATCCTGGCAGTGATGCTGGAGTGGTGTGATTCTTAGTTTGTATTATCAGACTGAATCAAACTAGTCACCTGAGAAGAGGGACCCTCAATGAGGAATTATTTAGATTAGATTTACTTTGAACATGTCTCTGTGGGATTTTATTAATTGTTAACTGAGATAAGACTCCCTAAAATGGGTAGAATCATTTCATTGTCTGCAATTTGTACTGTGTAAGTATGAAGAACCTCTAGCATAAGCATAAGCAGAAGCCCAAGCAAACAGACAGCATGGGTACATTTGTTTATCTCTGCTTTTGGCTGTGGATGTAATATGATTAGCTGAGTCTCTACCTTGATATCCCAAAAATGGAACTATTACCTAGAATTGTGGGCTATATTCAATGTTTCCCATTCTAAGTTGCTGTGCCTGATAAGTCAATGTAATAAAGATGTTAAGAAAGCACTCTATCACAAAGGGGTTTTCACAAGTCAGTGAGATGTATATTTCATCATATCTGTCTCAGAAGAAGAGATCCTACTTCCTCCTGAACCTAACCTGTGTTTCCTTCTTATAGTTTTAGAAAGACCCAGAGACACCCATAGACTCACAAACCACTTCACCCTGTCAACAAATGTCCCCTGATATTGTCTTGCTCTATCAAGTACTATGCTAAATTCTTCCAATGTGTTATATACAATGAGTTTCACTTCAATGAATGTATTTTCATTGAATTTTCTGACCATTAAAATTTTCAGATATGGGGAATTGTATCTGAATTCAATGCCTTGACTATGAATTTCAATCTTATGCTATGTCCCTCCTTGAATGTCAGAAGAAGCTCCTTAAAGCTAAGAGCAAAGTAGCACCATAAATTCCAGGTATGTGGGGGTGTAAGTAATGACTGGCAATGCGTTCACTAGTTACCTTAGGTTGGAGATTAACTCCAGGGCTGATGTACACACATCCCTGTGAAAACTTCTCGATATCGCTCTAACTTCTAGGCTTTTTCATTAAGGTTTCTGTAAACAAATCTTTCACAAATTTTCTCCTTTAAGGTAAATAGACCTTATCAGATGTGAAAAGTTACTTTGATTTAGTTCTTTTCCTCCTAGGGTCTGTGATAGGCCCTTTTGAGGTACATCAAAGGCTATCCAAGGAGTATAAGGTCTTAGGCTAGGAACTGAAATAGCCACAGGTACAGGTTTAGAATGCAGGTCTGAGGAACAGAGTGCAAAACAAGGGCAGGACAGCAGGCACACCCAGGAAATTCTTGGTTATGTCTTTGGCAGTTTAGTCTCTCTGCATGTCAGTTTCTTCTACCTGGAGAAAGATGGCTTGGTATACACCATGGAGATGGGGGCTGTCACAAGGCATGACTTATAAAATCACTTCCTTCATAAGTGGGACTTTTTGTTTGTTTGTTTGTTTGCATGCATTTTTTGGGTGGGGTGATAAACTAGCATTTGTATGAGGTAAGCTGAACATCTCTTTCTGGTGATCGTCTCTTTCTGGGAACAGAGGAATCATATCCTGAACTTACAAAAATGCTGAAAATGATGCTTTAGAGCAGAGAATCACTTCACTTGCTTAAAAAAATTAACACTTGTCTTCATGACTGTTACCAAATATTGTGCATGGCTCCTGTCCTTTGCCTTTTGGAAAGACTCACCAGCTAGCTATTCTTTATTGATTAACCACTTTCAGATGTTAAAAGCAAAGAAGATGGAGAGGGAAGGTAGAAATCAACATGTTTGATCCTAAATATAGAGTTGTGTTTGCCTGTTCCAATCTCAGAATTCTAATCCTTATCTGGCTAATCTAAGAACAAATAAATGCCACCTGTGCCTAATGGTGTATTTTAATAGAAGCACATAAATGATTTTGGTGGCTTACTAGAACTCATGTATTATATATTGAGTCTAGGTATAAATATTTTCTTCTTTGACTTGCTATTCTTATTTGGAAGGTTTGCTTGGTTGAGTGGAAGTGAATCTCCATAATTAAAATGGGGGGAGTTTTTTTCTTAATTAAACTACTGTAACAGAATATGTTTGGGAGTTGTAAAAGTTTTTCCATTCAAAAAATCAGAATTTAAGGGGATCTTGTTACATGCTGGGTGCAGAAATCAGAGTCATCAAAGCTTGCAAAAACAGATTTGTTTTTATCACTTTAATGGGAAAAGAACTTTATTTCTTTTGTTTATTATTTTTTAATTTTATAATTAATTTTATATATCAGCCATGTATTCTTCTGTGCTCCCTCCTCCCTCCCCTCCTGCCCTTCCACCATTCCACCCCCATTCCCATCTCTTCCAGGGCAAGGACTCCCCTAGGGATTCAGCTCAGCCCTGTAGATTTAGTTGAGGCAGGTGCAATCCCCTCTTCTCTTCACCTAGGCTGAGCAAAGTGTCCCAGCATAGGCCCTAGGTTCCAAAAAGCCAGCTCATGTTCCAAGGACAGTTCCTGGTCCTACTGCATGGGGGCCTCCTAAATAGTTCAAGCTAATCAACTGTCTCATTTATCCAGAGGGCTTGATCCAGTTTTTTGGGGTCTCCTCAGCTATTGGTTCATAGTTCATACATTTCTGCTAGTTTGACTATTCATCCGTGTGCTTTAGCCAATCATGGTCTCAATATCTCTTGCTCAAACAATCCCTCCTCTCTCTTGCTGATTGGACTCCTGGAGCTCCAGCTGGGGCTTGGCCATGGATCTCTGCATCTACTTCCATCAGTCACTGGATGAGAGTTCTATCATGTCAGTTAGGGTATTTGGCCATCTGATCACCAGAGCAGGTCATCTCAGGCAGTCTCAACACCATTGCCAGTAGTCTATAGTGGAGGAATCTTTGTGGATTTCTGGGGACCTTTTTAGCACTCTTCTTCTTCCTATTCCAATGGGGTCTTCATTTACCATGGTGTCTCTTTCCTTGTTCTCCCACTCTGTTCCTTATCCAGCTGGGACCTCCCACTCCCCTAAGCTCTTTGCCCTGACACTTGCTCTCCATTACCTTCTCCCCTCACCCCCAGTTTGCTCATGTAGATCTAATCCATTTCTCTCTTGTTGTGTGATCCCTATGTCTTTCTTCGGGACCTCTTTACTAGGTAGCCTCCCTGGAGTTTGAGTTGCAGTCTGGTTATCATTTGCTTTATATCTAGTATCCACTTATGAGTGTGTACGTACCCTGTTTCTCTTTCTGAGTCTGGGTTACCTTACTCAGGATGATTTTTCTAGTTCTATCCATTTGCCTGCAAATCTCATGATGTCATTGTTTTTCTTTGCTGAGTAGTACTCCATTGTGTATATGTACATTTTCTTTATCCATTCTTCAGTTTACGGGCATCTAGGTTGTTTCCAGGTTCTGTCCATCACAAATAATGCTTCTATGAGCATAGTTGTGCATGTGTCCTTGTGGTATTATTGAGGATTCCTTGGATATTTGCCCAAGAGGTGTATAGCTGGGGCTTGAGGAAGATCAACTTCCAATTGTCTGACAAACCGACATACTGATTTCCAGAGTGACTGTACAAGTTTGCATTCCCACCAACAGTGGAGGAGTGTTACCCTTGCTCCATATCCTCTCAAAAATAAGCAGTCTTCAGTGTTTTTGATCTTAACCATTCTGACAGTTTTAAGGTGGTATCTCAGAGTCATTTTGATTTGCATTTCCCTGATGACTAAGGATGTTGAGCAATTCCTTAAAATGTCTTTCATCAATTTGAGAATCTTCTGTTGAGAATTCTCTGTTTAGCTCTATAGCCCATTTTTTAATTGGGCTGTTGGGTATTTTGATGTCTAATTTCTTGAGTTCTTTATATATTCTGGAAATCAGCCCTTTGTCTGATATGGGGTTGGTGAAGATCTTTTCCCATTCTGTAGGTTGTTGTTTTGTCTTATTGATTGTGTTTTTTGCCTTTCAGAAGTTTCTCAGTTTCAGGAGGGCCCATTTATTAATTGTTACTCTCTGTGTCTGTGCTATTGGTGTTATATTTAGGAAGTGATCTCCTGTGCCAATGACTTCAAGACTACTCTCTACTTTCTCTTCTATCAGGTTCAATGTAATTGGATTTATGTTGAGGTCTTTGAGCCACTTGGACTTGAGTTTTGTACATGGCAACAGATATGGATTTATTTACAGTCTTCAACATGTTGACATCCAATTATGCCATCACCAGTTGTTGAAGATGCCTTCTCTTTTCCATTGTACAGTTTTGGCCAAAAACTGTGCAGCACTTCATATCTCAGGATAGTGCACTATCCACAATGGACAAAACACTTTAAAGCACCTTGGGCTGCCAAGGCAGAAGAAGCCCTGCAGCTGGTAGTTTTCCAGGTCCTGCAGCTGGTAAGTCACAAATAAACACACAGAGGCTCATATTAATTACAGACTGGTCTATGGCTCAGGCTTATCATTGATGAGCCCTTTGATCTTAAATTAACTTTTTCTATTAATCTAAGTACCACCACCTGTCTCATGGCCTTATGGGAGTTCCAATACATCTGGCACCCCAGCAGACTGCAGCATCTTCCTGCACTCTGCCTTTCTTCTCTCTGTATAATTTTTTGGATTTCCAACCTGGATCTAACCTGTCTTGCCATAGGACAAAGCACTTTCTATATTAACCAATAGTCACAACACATATACACAGCAAACAGAAAGACCATCCCAGAGCACTTACCCTTTTCTGTCTAATCAAAAGGAAGTTTTTTTTATTTTAACATAGTAAAATTACATATAACAAAACAGTTATCAAGCAAGAATTATAGTTATAATAACTAGTCTATTTGTATTTGGCAAAATTAAAGAAAATTTTCTATCATCTATTCTATCTTTGTAAGTCTAAAGTTTTATATCTAATTTACCTATCATTCATAACAAAGGAAAATTATAATTATAAATATCTAATCTTCAATTCCATCAAAGACCCTAGAAGAATATTATCTGAGTAAACAGCAAGTGAATTTCAAGCAACTTCCAAAATTCTAGAAATGACAGCAACATTGGCCTGCCTGGTCAGTCATCCAAAGTTCCTCTGTAACATTCGGGCATCCATCTTTAGCCTATTGGCTTAGAGTCTCTGTCAGACTTTTCCATGAAGCAGAAAATTTGATAAACTGTTCCTTCTGTGGACAAAGTACATCAGTCACTTTCCTATGTGTCCTGAAGAATGTCTGGCAGTTTCTTCTGCAAATCAGAAACCTGAATGACCATCTCTCCTTGTTTTGGCAAAGTTCAGGGGTCACCTTCTTATGTGTCCCACATGGTGAATTTATCGTGCAGTCTATGGACAACAGTTTCTTGCTCAAATGGCTAAGCTTTTCCCTATTGTAAATAAACTCCATACTGAGTTTCTTTAATGTCAATCATTCTCTTTGAAGCAATGGGTACTTCCAGGAGCAAATGTGTCTAATTGTCCAGAAAAGTCTGAGTTCTTAGAACATTTAAATATGCTATATCCTGTAGGACTTTGAAGTGTTTGAAGGTTACCTATATGTCTGAAATATCTCTCTGTATACCTAGAAAACCTAATAAACATGACTATAAGTTTGAGTATTATAGATAACTATTAATTTGCATTAACTATACATTGCATTTTTAATTTGTTTGCCCTTTCCTCTAGTTGTTTACAGCGTTCTTCACATTTTTTTGTCTTTTCCTCTACACGAGCCTCTAGCTTCTTCATGATGACATTCATAAGGCTATTTTCTTCTGCTTCTTCCAATTTCTGATGTTCAGGTCTAGGTGTTGGAGGAGGGCTAGGGCCTGGTGATGGTGTATTGCTATTCATTTTGTTGTATGTGTTTCTGCCTTGACGTCTGCCCATCTCCTTGTGGTTCGTTCTTGGCCTTATCTGCACACTTGGTTCAGACAGAGCTGACAGATTCAGGAAGTCTCTCTCTCTTGTCCAGATGGGAGCTCTCTTGTCCAAATTGGAAGTCCGGGGCAGGATGGGAGCTCTGTGCTTCAGAAGGGAAGTCCGGGGCAAGATGGGAGCTGGGAGCTGGGGGCCGGCCTCTAAGTCTCAGGAAGAGGCTTGGGGCTCAGGTGGATGGGGATGGGGGCAGGGAGTGGAGACTGCAGGGTCTGCCAGGGGTCTTGGAGAAGGGGATCTTTCCCGGTGGGGCTGTGCTTCAGAAGGGAAGTCCAGGGCAAGATGGGAGCTGGGGGCCGGCCTCTAAGTCTCAGGAAGAGGCTTGGGGCTCAGGCGGATGGGTGTGGGGGCAGGGCGTGGAGACTGCAGGATCTGCCAGGGGTCTTGGAGAAGGGGATCCTTCCCGGTGGGACTAGAAGGGAACCTGCCCTGTGACCAGAACCTGGGGCCAAGTTGGGCAGGTCTTCCCCGGAGTGGCTGGTGCCCAGGGATGGGTTTGGGGGCAAGTTAGGGGACTCACCTGTGCTTCAGAAGGGAAGTCCGGGGCAAGATGGGAGCTGGGAGCTGGGGGCCAGCCTCTAAGTCTCAGGAAGAGGCTTGGGGCTCAGGTGGATGGGGGTGGGGGCAGGGCGTGGAGACTGCAGGGTCTGCCAGGGGTCTTGGAGAAGGAGATCCTTCCCGGTGGGGCTAGAAGGGAACCTGCCCAGTGACCAGAACCTGGGGCCAAGTTGGGCAGGTCTTCCCTGGAGTGGCTGGTGCCCAGGGATGGGGTCAGGGGCAAGCTATGGCACTCACCTGTGCTTCAGAAGGGAAGTCTGGGGCAAGATGGGAGCTGGAGTCCAGCCTCTAAGTCTCAGGAAGAGGCTTGGGGCTCAGGCGGATGGGCTTGGGGGCAGGGTGTAGAGACTGCAGGGTCTGCCAGGGGTCTTAGAGAAGGGGATCCTTCCCGGTGGGGCTGTGCTTCAGAAGGGAAGTCACACTGCATTTTTAAATGAGATACATTAAAATACCTTTAAAAAGAGTTGAAATAAACATATACTATAGCAAAATTGACCTTAAATTTTTTATCAATAAACCAAAATCCATACCAATGTAAAGTATTTTGAGATTAACAGTTGTTTTTTTTTAATTAAAGTACATCCAATTATTGACCTTGTCATTTCTATATTATCCAATTTTTAGAAAGATTGACTATGACCATTAACTATTTATAATCAACCCTCTTTAAATAAAAACAAACATTCATAAACAATATTTTTTGACACGGATACTGCTTGTACTGATTGGAGAAAGAGATGGGTAGGTAGATGTGCAAGAATGCATTTGACTACAAAAAAAGCAATATGGTACCACCAGAACCTAGTGGTTCTACAACAAAACTTGAATATCCCAACATAGAAGAAGCAGAGCAAAATGAAGTTAAAATGGATTTATAAGGAGGAAATGAAAACTTCCCTAAAAGAAATAGAAGTAAAGACAAACAAAAAGTTGGAGGAGATCAATAAATCTATTAAAGAAAGCCAAGAAAACCAAGAAAAAGCAATCAAACAAAGAAAACAGATCAAGCTTTAAAAATTGAAATTGAGGCAATAAAGAATTCACAAACTTAGGGAATATTAGAAATGGAAAATCTGAGTAAATGAACAGGAACTACAGATGCAAGCATAATCAACAGAAGGCAAGAGATGCAACGGAGAATCTCTAAGCTTTGAAGATATCATTGAAAAAAATATTTTTATCAGGCAAGGAATACATTCAAGTCAACAGAGTCATAACAAATAAACATCCAGCAAATGTGGGACACAATGAAAAGACCAAACTGAAGAATAATAGGGATACAAGAAGAAGAATACCAGCTCAAAAGCACAGAAAATATACTCAACAATTTGGCTTAATGTTAGAATTAAACAACAACAGAAATTACAGAAATCAGACAAAATAATGGAAACTAAATAAAGCCCAACTGAATTACCAATGAGTGAAGGACAAAATAAAGAAATTAAAGACTTCTTAGCATTCAATGAATGGAAGTACACAATGTACTCAAACTATGAAAGCAGTAGTAAAAGGAAAGTTCATACAACTAAATGCCTACATAAAGAAGTTTGAGAAATCTCACACTAGTGGCTTAACAGCACATCTGAAAGCTCTAGAGCAAAAAGAAGGAAATTCAACCAGGAGAAATAGATGTCAGAAAATAATCAAATTGAGAGCTGAAATCAATAAAGGAGAAACAAAGAGAAGAAAACAAAATTCAATGAAACAAAAAGTTGGTTCTTTGAGAAAAACCAAGAAGATAGACAAACCCCTTATCAAACTAACCAAAAGACACAGAGAGAGAATGTCCAGATTAAAAAAAATCATGAATGAAAAGAAGACATAACAACAGAGAATGAGGAAATATGGAGAATCATCAGGTCATAATTCAAAAACCAGTACTTGACAAAATTAGAAACTCTAAAAGAAATGGACTATTTTCTGAATATGTACCAAATACACAAACTAAATCTAGACCAGATAAACAATTTAAATAGACCTATAACCCCTAAGGAAATAGAAGCAGTCATTTAAAGTTTGTCAACCAATAAAAGCCCAGGGCCAGATGGTTTCAGCAAAGAATTCTACCTTGATTTCAAAAAGAGCTTATACTGATAATCTCAAATTGTTCCACACACTAAAAACATAATGAATATTGCCATTTGCTTTATGAGGCTTTAGTTACCCAAATCAAACAAAGATACAACAAAGAAATATAATTACAAAATAAACAACCCTCATGAACATAGATGGATAAGTACTCAAAGAAATACTGGCAAACCAAATTCAAGAACACATCAAAATATCATCCACCATGATCAAGTAGGCTTCATGAAAGAAATGCAGTCATGGTTCAACATACAAAAATCTGTGAGTGTAATCCATCATATAAACAAACTGAAAGAAAAGAAATACATGATATTTTCATTAGATTCTGAAAAACCCTTTGAAAAAATCCAACACCCTTTCATGATACCCTCATGGTCTTGGAGAAAGAAGAAATACAAGGAACATATCTAAACATAATAAAGGCAATGTAGAGCAAGCCAACAGCCAACATGAAATTAAAGGGAGAAAAACTCAAATATCCAAAATATACACTGTACACAAGAAATTAAACAAAAGATAAATTCTCATCTGATAAAGGTCTAATATTAGAAATATGAATATGGAACATAATTAGATAAATAAAACAAAAATTCTCATCTGATAAAGGTCTAATATCCCAAATAAACATATTGAACACAAGAAATCATATAACCAAATGAAAATTAGCATCTTATAAAGGTCTAGTATGAAAAATATACACAAGGACATAAGAAATCAGGTCAATAAATCAAAAATTCTCACCTGATAAAGGACTAACATTGAAAATATACATATAGAAAACAAGAAATCAGAAAAACAAACAAAATTCTCACGTAATAAAGGTCTAATATGAAAAATATACTTTATAGAACAATAGAAATAAAATAAAACAGAAATTCTGTTCTGATAAAGGCCTAATATAAAATATATACCTATTGAAAAGAAGAAATCACGTAAATAAAATAAAAAATTCTCATCTGTTAAAGGTCTAATATCCCAAATATCCATGTTGAACAGAAGAAATCAGATCAATAAACAAAAATTCTCACCTGATAAAGGTCTAATATCCAAAATATACATATTGAACACAATAAATCAACTGCATAAAACACAAAGTGTATGTTCAAAATATACATATTGACATTATGAGATAAATAAAATAAAAATTCTCATATGATAAATGTCTAATATCAAAAATATACATAGTGAACACAAGAAATAAAAAGAAACAGAAATTATCAACTATCAAAAGGCTAACATCCAAAATATACATATTGAATACATGAAATCACATAAATAAAACAAAAATTATCACCTGATAAAGGTCTAATAGCCAAAATATACATACTGAATATAAGAAATTAAATAAAAGAAAAATTCTGATCTCATAATTTTATATTATTGAAAACATTGTTAAATTTATGTTACTGTCTTTAGTGAAACTTAGAAACATGCCTGATTTATTCACCTCACTCTTCTTTCTCAATCAAATTACACAGGAACATCCAAAACCAAGAAACATTTGTCCCCTTATTTAAAATGTGAAGGAAAATACACCATCTTACCTATAACAGTGAGGTTCCTGTAGGTCTCAATCATCACATCTTTGTAGAGATTCTTCTGGGAAGGATCCAGAAAAGTCCACTCCTTGCAAGTGATGTTGACATGCACATCATCATAGGTCACTGCATTCTAAAAGATCCCATACATGTGTAAAACAGAAGGCATGATACTGACAACATTGTAAATATATAATTCTTTGACAGTATATTCATACAATTCTGGTCCTCCCTATCTTACTCCATTACATAGTTGTTATAATGTAATCACCAAGACAGTTTACCAGTGTAGCTAGAGTTTTCCTGCCTGGCCCACGGTCAGGGCAAATCTTAGCTCAGGCCTATCATTGTCTAGCTCTCACTCTTATATTTAGCCCATTTCTATTAATCTTTACTTTGTCACATGGCTTGTGGCTTACCGGTACTTTACATCTTCCTTGTCCTGATGGCGGCTGGCAGTGTCTCCCTCTCAGCCTTCCACTTCCCAGAATTCTTTTTCTTGTCCCGCCTATACTTCCTGCCTAGCCAATGGCCAATCAGTGATTTATTTACTGACCAATCAGCAACACACTTGACATACAGACCATCCCACAGCACTTCCCCTTTTCTTTTCTTAAAAAGGAAGGTTTTAACTTTAACATAGTAAAATTACATATAACAAAACAATTATCAAGCAAGAATTACAGTTACAATATTAAAGAAGAGATCCTATCTATCTTATATTTGTAAGTTTAAGGTTTTATATCTAACTTATCTTTTATTATAACTAAGGAAAATTGTAAGTATCTAGTCTTTAACCACATCAAAGACCTCAGAAGGATATATTACTACCTGAGAAATGGAGAAGGATATAAGCAACTTTTAGGAGTCTTGTAGGGTAGACAGAGACAGCTGGCAGCTTGGACAGTCATTTAAAGTTTTCTTGTAAAGTTGGGGCATCTGTCTTTAGCCCACAGGCCTAGAGTCTTTTATTTACTTTTCTCTGTATCCTGTAGAATGTCTGGCAGTTTTTTCTGCAAAGCAGGAACCTGAAGGACCATTTTGTCAAGCAAAGTTCAGTGGTCACCTTTGTATGGGTCCTGTATGTCCAGTTGATCAGGCAGTCCAGGCAAGAACAGTTTCTTGCCCAAATGGCTATTTTTTGTCAAGGTGAAGATAAACTCCATATGGAGTGTCTTCGATGTCCATCCTCCTCTCTGAAGTAAATCGGTGCTGTCAGGAGCAGACATGTCTCACTGTCCAGAAAGTCTAAATTTTTAAAACATTTTAAATGTCATATTCTGTAGGTCTTTGAAGTGTTTGAAGACTACCTATCTATCTGAAATATAACTATGTATACCTAGAAGACTTAACTAACATGGCTACAAATATGATTATCATAGATGACTAATTATTAATCTATTTTTAATTATCCATTACAATTTTAAATGAGTTACATAAACATAATACCTCAAACAAGAATAGAAATATATATATATACAGTATAACAAAATTAAGTTTAAACTTGTATCAATAAACTAAAATCTATAGCGATGTAAAACATTTTAAACAAGTTGTTATTCTTTAAAAGTAGGTTTATTAATCTACCCTTTCATCCTATCATATCTAAACTATCCCCTTTTTTGTTTTAGAAAGAGATTGTATTTATAATCAACCTGATTTAAATAAAAATATTGTTTTTTCTCTGTCCCACACCAGAGGGCTCTTCTGATTTGGGACACAAGAATCTCTTAACCATTTTTTTTTTTTTTTGAGCAATATGTCTGGGTTTAGAGGGGGAGTGAGCCAATTTTATCTCTAAAGCCAGCTTGGTATATTTGGGAATTTGGGTGTAGCTTCTCTTACTACTTCCTGTTGGAGGGGGGCGCTGTATCTGTTGGGTGCCAGATATTGGTGAAATTATTTAGGCCACTCCACGTAGTTAAAAGGAGATTTATTTAATGGCGTAACTTACAAATTAAGGGATAGGTAGGTCGCGGGGTCTGGGGAAGGTGTATCACAGTCCAGCGGTGTTCTCTGGAGCTCTCCTCTGTCTACCTCCACCATCCAGCGTCCTGGAACCAAGAGAGCGTTCCCCGATCCGGATCTCAGGTCCCCAGGCGCCTCCCTTGGCCCCGCCTTGTAGGCGTGACAGTTGCCGAAGTCTCAATGGGGGTTGGAACTTCCAGAACAAAGCTGGAATGGCTACCCACTACATACCAGGAAAATGAAAAGGGTGTTCACTTCTGTCATTTCTGTACCCTTTGAAAGGGATGTCACCTTGCAAGCACCATGCCAATTAACAAACATACAGAGAAAAGGAAACAATTCAACAGTACAGTACATATTTAAGAGAAATTGTATGAACTAACTACAAAGAAGAAATGAGATAGACAAGCTGGGTGTATTGGCTCACAACTTTAACACCAACACTCCAAAGCCAGGTGCAGGTATATCTGCCTCTGAGTTAAATGCCAGAATAGTCTATGTAATCAGGTCCAAGACAGATAGAATCTAGATGAGCAATTGTCCTTGTGGCAAGATGGAGGAGCATCATTGGGTATATGCACAAAAGTGGTATAACTGGATCTTGAGGAAGATTGATTCCCAATTATCTGAGGATATCATATTGATTTCCACAGTGCCTGCACAAATTTGAACTTGTGACAGCAATGAATTCCCATGCTCCATGTCCTTGCCAACATTAGCTGTCATTTGTGTTATTGATCTTAGCCATTCTTACAAGTGTAAGATGAAAGCTCAAAGTAGTTTGGATATGCATTTGCCTGATGGCTAAGGATGATGAGCATTTCTTCAAGTGTTTCTGAGACACTTTAGATTCTTCTACTGAGAATTCTATTTACAGGTATATCCCATTATAATTGCATTATTTAGTTTGTTGTTTAGCTTCTAGAGTTTAAAACCCAGAAGCACACAGATAAACATGTTGTACTCACTTATACATGAAAATTAGCTGTTAAATAAAGTACAATCACAATAAACATAGTCAATCACAATACAATCCACAGATGCATAGAGGCTAAGTAAGAAGAGCAGCACTAGGGCATATGCATGAATCTCACTGGGAGGAGTATATAGAATAGATTTTGTGGGTGCACTGGAGGCAGTTGGAGATGGGAACAGGATTGGTCATGTGAGTAAGGAAGGGACAGAGTAGAAGACAGAGAGAGATAACTGGAATAGGGGAGATTTTAGCAGGAGACATGGACACAGTGCAGTGCAAACTTCATGGAACCTAAGAAGGTGACCCTAGTGAGGAGTCCTAGTAATCAAGAATTCAGAGGCTGGCTGGGTAGTGATAGCACATACCTTTAATCTCAGTACTCAGAAGTCAGAGGAAGGTAGATCTCTGTGAGTTTGAGGCCAGCTTTCTCTAAAAAGTGAGTTCTAGGACAGGCTCCAAAAGCTACACAGAGAAAAAATAAACAAACCAACAAAAAGAATACAGAGGCTGAACCAACCATCTTCTGTAACCACACAACACTCCCAGTGGTAGGATTGGAACACCAAGCTAGTCACAAAATACTCAGCTAACACTTGTCCTGCCTGAAAGATATGCTGGAGCAATCGTGGCTCAGAGTGTCTAACCAATGAATGACTAGTCTAAATTATTGCCCAAGCTATGAAAGGAAGCTCATGCCTTACAAAGCCTAGATGGATAGGACCTGGAATAGAATGGCTCAGAAAACTAGAAAAAGACCAAGTACAACTGACCAAGGAAAATACAATGAGATGATGTACAACTATATTCTGTTATAATCAAAGATTTGTGCCTAGCCTAATTATCATCAGAGAGGCTTCTTTCAGTAGATGATGGGAGCACATGCAGAGATCCATACCCAAATATGAGGATGAGCTCTAAGAATCTTATGGAAGGAGGGAATGAATCTTGTAGGATACAGAAGCGTTGTGGAAACAAGGAGATCTTGGCCCATAGAATCAACAAAGCAGGGTGCATAGGGGTTCAGAGAAACTGAAGTGGCAATCATGAAGCCTGTATGGTTCTGTGCCAGGTCATCTGCATACATTCTATAGTTGTTTAGCTTGGTGTGTTTGTGGGACTTATAATTGTAGGAGTCCTGGTGTCTGGCTCTTTTGTTTGCTCTTCGGACCCCTTTCCTCCTATTGAGTTACCTTGTCCAGCCTTGATATGAGGGTTTGTTCGTAGCCTTATTGCACCTTGTTATGATGTGTTTGGTTGATATCACTGAGAAGTGTACTATTTTCTGAAGGAAAACAGAGTATCAGTGGATTTGGAGGAATGAGGATTTCAGGGTGGTGATTAGAAGAAGTGGAGAAAGGGGAAGGAAGCTGCAAGTTAGGATGGATTGTATGAGAGGAGAATAAATACCAAGAGAAAAAGAAAAAGGGAAATGCATTTAATCTTAGTACAATGTTCCTCATAGTCTGTAACAGCCCCAAACAGCTCAAAGGTCCAGTTTCTTTTGACACTCAAGATAATCTCTTACCTATCACATCTTGTACAAATTAAGAGACAAGAATTTCCTAAGAATAATGGCTCTGTATATATTCGCATTCAGAAAAAAGAATGTGACTCTTTTCCTGGACCCAACACACGCAGACATCCCCGGCTCATGTGCATGTCACACCAGCCAGAAGGTTAGGTAGCCAGGCCACCAGGCCACGAAACTTCCACCATCCCCATACACCCAAAGACACAATCCTGCACCAAACATACAGCTGCCATTCCCAAATCGATGTCCATACCCCGAATTGTATGGATATCCTCTGCTCAAAGGCAAGCCACACCAGCCAGAAGAACAGGTAAACAACCTGAGGTAGAGATTCCCTGCTGGACCAGAGGCAATGCCAACCACCAGAAATCCATGTAACTTGCTCACTTTTGGACATCCTGCAGTCTTTCAATAATCCCCTAACAATATCCTCAATCCCACTTCTCTCTTCATCTCTGTGTTGTTGCCTCAAAATTGGGTTGAATTCTTTCTCTAACAAAGGACACACAATCTGCCAGATGTCTATGTAGGCCACCTGCCCATAGATCTCCCCTATTTTCTCAATGCCCCCTCAACCCTATCCCCAAACTTCCTCTTCTCCTCCCTTTGGTCATCCCAAAACTTGGGGAGATACTCTCTGCTGGAACAAAGGTAACACTGTAAGATTTCAAGGCCCCAACTTGGGGTAAGAACCCCTGTTCAATCATAGACCCCAAAGAAGAGAAGAACAAAGAGCAAATAGAAACCAAGGGATAAAACACCCATCCAAAAAAGACAAACTGAGAAATCAGCACCCACAGCCACAATCACCTCAAATCCAGATACCTGGACACCAGAATAAGAACACAATCAACATCAGTTAGAATAATATTTCACTACCAGATTCCAGCTATCCTACTACAGCAAGCTTTGGATATTCCATCACAGGTGAAGGACAATTAAGACAAACATTATAAAGTTGATAGGAGTTCTTAAAGAAGAAGTGAATGAATGTTTTTAATGAAAGCAGAGAAAGGATAAATCTAATATTAGAAAAATCTAACAAATCCCTTAAAGAAAACCAAACACAATCAAACAGTTGATGGTAATGAATAATCTCTTCAAGAACTGATAATGGAAATAGAAGCAATTAAAAAATGCAAACTGAAGAAATTCTAGAAATGAAAATCTAGGTATTCAAACAGGAACTACAGAGGCAAGCTTCACCAAAGGAATACAAGACATAGAATAGAGAATTACAGGCTTTAAAATTATGACAGAAAATATGGCTATATTGATGAAAGAAAATGTTAAATGGAAAGATTTCCTGAAACATAAGATCCAGGAAATCTGCAACACTATTAAAAGACCAAACCTAAGAATAATAGGAATGGAAGGAGGAAAATCTCACCTCAAATCTCAGAAAGGATTTTCAAAAAAAAAATTTCTTAAATAAAAGAACAGAACAGAACATAGCCTAGGTAATCTACTAAGCAGAGCTCACAGGGGCTCACAGGGGCTCACAGAGACTGAAACAGCATTTACTACCTACATAGGTCCACACCAGTTCCTCTACATATGTGTTACTCTTGTATAGCTTGGTGTTTTTGTGCAACTCCTCAAAGTAGATGAGGGTGGTGTGTCTCTGACATCTCTGCCTGCTCTTGAAATCCTTTAACTCCTACTAACTTGTTTCATCCAGCTTTGATATGAGGGTTCCTGCCTAGTCTTTTTGTCACTTGTTATACAGGGTTTGATTGATAACCCTGGGATATCTGCTCTATTATGATGGAAAAAGGAGGAGGAGTGGATCCAGTGAAAAAGGAAAAAATGGAGAGGATGCAGAGGAGTAGAGGGAGGGAAAACTGTAGTTGGGGTGTATTGAATGACAAAAGAATAAAAAAAAGAAAAAAGAAAGTTTGAAATGTGGACACAGTGTGGAAAAACAACAAATCCTGTAGCTCTGTTTCAGACAGGTGTGCCTTCATTCTCAAAGGGCTTAGATAGCTCTGTCCATGAAATGTTTCTTACATGTCTCTGGCTTGCAACTTCTACTCCTTTTGGTATTAAAAAAAGAAGAGACAGAGAAAGAGAGGCAGAGAGACACAGAGAAGAGAGAGAAACACAGAAAAAGAGAGGAGCTCCCAAAAAACTCACTGAACTGGAACTTACAATGTCCCCAAAATTGTAACAAGGCTCTCTATTAATTAAGTGTAGCTCTCCCTCACAAAATGACACTTTCCCAAAGTCCCTACTTCCTACCAATATCTGTGTTAAATCCATTAAAAGAAGTCTCTTTTTTTCCAAGTCTGGACACATGAAGCAGAAACTGGTGGATCTCTTCAAGTTCCAGGCCTAGCCTATCTACTACTTAGTGAGTTCAAGGCAAGACAGGGTTAGAATGTGAGACTGAGTCTCAAAACACATGCACTAAAAATCTCTACTCAATAAACTTCAGGGCTGTTAAAAAGGTTCGACAAATAAAGTACTCATCTTGCAACTATCACTTTACTTCTGTCTTATAAAAACAGTTGCCACATGCATGCTTCTAATCCAGTAATTTTAAGGCAAGATAAAAGGCAGACAGAAGAAATCTTGCAAGGTTATTTACATGTGATAGTAAACTAAGGACCCTGTCTCAAACATGCTGAAGGGAAAGGACCAAGAAGCAAAATGTTCTCTGACTATTATAACTTAACCACAAAACACATGCATGCCTATCCACACATAAATTAGCACACAGATAAAAACTGTCATAAGCAAATAAGTAATAAAATTACAATTGGATGATGTGGCACATAACTGTTATTCCAATATTGGGCAGCAGAGGTAGGCAGAGTTATGGGAGTTTGGGGCTAACCTCATCTTTATTCTGAGTTCACGGACAGCTAGAGATACACAGAGAAACCCTGTCTCAAAATAAAATTTCAATTCTGATTTGTATTGTCTCATCCTGAAATCATTTCTCAAAATGAATTGAAGGGTCTCAGCTTAACCTCTGCAGAGGTCTCATGGTTCAGGACAATATCTCTTAAAATCCTTTCAGAGGTCAGCCACTGGTCCCTGTCAAATCATTCTCAGAAAAAATATAGCTTAGTATGGTAGCAGAGCCAAGCAGTTCTCCTTGAATTCAAGACATTTTGGTCTATGAACGGAATAAGATAGTAAGACATTTCTCAATAAACACAGACACAGACACACACACACACACACACACACACACACACTCAGACACAAACACACACACACACACACACACACACAAATATAGTTTAATATATTTTGCTGTGTTGTTTGAGACAAAATCTCATTAGAAAGCTCCAACTAGCATAATCCTCACACTGTATAGTTTAATGGATAATATATATTGAATATTTTAAAACAAACCACAGAAAACACTTCATTCTATACCATTGGCTCATTATTCAAAGAATGACAGTTTTCTGAACAGGAGGGACCTTTCAAACAATGGTCTTTATATTTCCTTAAACTTCAGAAGATCTGTAAGTGGGAGATATTTTATACTGTTTACATTCCTAGGTTGTTTCTCCTCGATTCAATCATTCTATGAAATTAATATCCATCTTTCCTTGAACTTCTTCTAATTTAGAAACATTTTAACTAATTTATTTGTAAATAGAGGTATTTCCAGATTTTGTTTTAATGGTAAGACTCCAACTGTGGAAGCTGAAACAATGCCTATAAAAGTAAATATTGTAGCTACCAGTTACCCAATGAATTTTTAAGAATATTTTTCTAAAATAGTTGGAAATTTTCCAAGTATTGTATTGAAATTTTTGGAATATCCCTCTATTTTTAATTTTACTAGAATCAAAATAGGAGATTGTTGATAAACAATTTTACTATTATTTATTATGCTATCAACACTTTGAGTTAAATACTTGTTGTTGTATGTTACATGAAATAAAGAATGACTATAGTGGATTACTAGGACTTCAATTAGTAAAACACGAAGAGAAATTACATAAGCCTATAGATAATATGATTCTATCAAAAAAGAAAAATTGTCAGTGTTTCTCAAAAGTATTTCCTCCCTAAAGACTAATGAATCATGTATTGGCTAAGTTAGGGTTTCTATTGTTGTGAAGAGACACCATGAACATGGCAACTCTTACAAAGGAAAAATATTTAATTGGCATGGCTTACATTTTTAGAGGTTTAGTCCATTATCATCATGGTGAACATAACAGCGTGTAGGCAGACATGGTGCTGGAAAAGGAGCTGGGCATTTACACCATGACCTACAGGTAATCTGGGAGACTGGACATGGTTTAAACATATATGAGATCTCAAAGCCCACCTCCACAGTGACACACTTCCTCCAACAAAGCCACACCCTCTAATAGTGCCAATCCCTATGAGCTTATGGGGGAAAATTCCATCCAGACTACCACAGGTACTAAGTATTAATGTTCACAAAGAAGAATGATATGTCCTGTGTGAGAAAACAATGAACCCATTCTATTGAGAAAGACTAAAAGTATAAGTTTGTTTCTATATCATAATTTATTAGACCATGAAAATTTTGGTAGGGCTCACCTAAGGCCCTATAATAGATTAAGTGAAGTATTCAGCTCACATTTAACCCAATGTGGGAACAATGACAAGGTTGCTCCTTGACCTCGAAGTGAACAGGGAGTGTAGTTGTGCACTTCTTCAGCAAACATACTTAGAACAGGTGAGCAGCCTTGAGGAAGGAGTCTTAGTACCTTAGTTAGAAATTAAGACTGTGAATTTTGTGTGATGACCATCAGCATCATAAAATATAATTTTTGTCACACTAACTACACATATCTTTCTTGCTCATGACATTACTCTTTTGCCCCAGTTCTTCTCCAGCACTTGTTGTCACTTGTTTGGCAGGTCTTTGCCATTCTGAATGTAATTATCACTGCCAGTTCATAACTGTATTTCTGTTCCTGATATGAATTATAACATAAATATCTGCACTTTCTGACAGTCTTAGGCCAGTCCTGTGATAGGGTCATTTGATCCCCCAAAGGGAGCCATGATCTCCAAGGTTGAGAAGCACTGCTATAAACTGACATAAATAAATACATAAGCAAACATCAGTTAAAAAAAAGGTGGAGTAAAATTCTTAAACTGGGAAACATAGAAAAAACAATCAGTAGAGCATTAAAAGAAAATGAATATTAAAAAGGAAACCAATAATTGATGTTTTAAAGTGACAAAAATAATTGAAAGCATATGTAGCTATACTGACTTTGAATCAGATTAGGCACCTCCATGGTAGAGTGAATACCATTAATAGGAGACTGTATGACTTTGTCCCACATAAAATGATAGCCACTGAGTGTTGTAAGCTAACACATAGAGTTACAGCCAGTGTCCTGAATCTCAAACCTCTCATCTGACTTCACTGTATCAATAAAGATTGCACATATCTCCATAGGAGAATTCGCTATTTGGAAACTGAATACTTAGAAGTTCAAGCTTTCTTCCATAAACTGTACACCCCCCCCAATAGAGTCAGTCCTCATTCACGTGGGAGGAATTAATACATACAGGTAAATTATAGAGAAAGTCACTCACCATGCACCATCAGCTCTTCTTTGTAATGGAGACCCCTGCAGCTCACTGCACTCAACTTCAGTCTGTGATCAAGCTATTGCCTAGTCTAATGCCCTCTTCAGTGTACACAGTGGCCCGTGCCCTGTCTGCAGGCCCCAGCCCTGTCTGCACGTCAATTCCACTCTTCAGTCCCTTCTGGTTGGAAAGAAAAAACCATTTTCCACACACATTTCCTTTCCCTGTTGTGCAATGGACAGTCCACTATGTGACTCAAAGTGGTAATTTTAGAACTCTGTGTTGGTGCAGACATTTAATACAGAAATTAGGGTGAATAGTTGGAGATAATAAAGGCAATGCTCTTTTGGGGATACAGACAGGGTTCAAGTCTACCTCTACCAATATGGGAGACCTTGACTTAAAACTGCTTTTCAAAAAGACTGGAGACTCCCTATTCAAGAATTAATAAACCTCCATGGCATACCAGGACTTAATGTTAGTTGTGACCCTGTAATGGTCTCTTAAGCAGCATGTTAGAAGCCATGATTTTAGTGGAAGGATGGGCTTTTCTACTGGTTGTAAATCAAGGTTGTCTCAATGTTATGCAATGTAGCTGGTTAATCCTGGGGAACAAACTTTTACATCTTATCATAGTAATTTCTAACCAGAGTGGTTAGCATACTACTTATCTTTGGGGTATTTGGGTATTTGCAGCCCTCTCTTACCTAAATTCTACTTTGTGAACTAATGTCTCCTAGAACTGGAAAGACCATGTACCATTAATTCTACTACCATCAATTCTACTTTTCTACATCACAGTTTAGCATTGGAGTGCAACTTTACACAGGAAACACTGTTTAAAAGCTCCTAAAATTAATTCCAGTTAGATTTTAAATCTTAATGTTAAATGTTCAAAGTGTAGAACTTCTGGAAGATAAGGGAGGGACCAGGCCTCTTTGAGTTTGGAAATCTCTGTTCCATAGAAACAACACACACATGGTGCTGGCATTTCACAGTGATGTCAATAAGGACATTTCAAACACAGTCCTACTCCCAATGTCTGCACAGGTGCAGCTAACAGAGAGAAGTTAATTGGAGGCTGCCAGCAGGCCCCAACAGTTGCCGAGATTATGCAGAACCACATACTGGAGCATGCAGGATGAGCAGGACCATGCTGGACAATACAGGACAAGTAGTGTGGTAGTGCATTATTTTAGTACCAGCCATCTGCACACAGAGGCAGAAAGATCACTCTGAGGTTCACAGCCTGTGCTACATAGTCTACAAAGGCACATATGGCACACACACTCACACACATATAAACAGTAAAAGAACAAAAATAAAAAAAAACAAGAACAGGAGAATTGGAAAATTGGAACAGTACAATACCTATTAAAATCAATTCAAGTGTCTGCCACTGGTGTCCATAGAACCATTTTCAAAAATAATTATGACCATGCATACAATCACAGGCCATCAATCCTAGCCACTGAGAAAAACTGAATACTTCTTGGTAGGCCACCACCATACCATGTTACCTGAACTGCCCATCCCACGATGAGCTAGGTGTTATCAGACCAAACAAGTCATGAAGTAAGACACATTGCAGCAATCTCTTATCAAATGGAAGTGGTATACGAGTGGTTGGGCCCAAGCAGATCCTGAAGGAACAAGCACGCTCCATGAAGAATTTGCCAAAATGCCTATGGTTTCTGTTGTGGATATTGCTCTGTATATTGTGACTATGTTGCTCTGATTGGTTAATAAATAAAGTGCTGATTGGCCAGTAGCCAGGCAGGAAGTATACACAGGACAAAAAGAGAGAAGAATTCTGGGAACAGGAAGACTGAGTCAGGAGATGCCACCAGCTGCCGCCATGAAAAGCAAGATGTATAGATACCGATAAGCTACAAGCCACATGACAAGGTATAGATTTAAAGAAATGGGTTAATTTAAGATGTGAGAACTAGTTAGCAAGAAGCCTGAGCCACTAGGCCATATAGTTTTAATTAATATAATCCTCTGTGTTTATTTGGTTCTGAGCAGCTGTGGGCCTGGAGAAAAATCCAGTTACAGGTTTCTACTCCTCTTACAATGCCTTCTGCTGCCAAGCACACACCTAGAGTCTCGTGGGGTATTCCCTATGATTGGCTGAAGTAAGAGAAGCCTAGGGTCAGTTAATGGTCCTGTACATCATACAGGCACCACCCAGAAGTAGACAGCTGCAGCATTTCAATCCCATTTGGGCACAAGCCTGAAAGATATTGGTGAAATGTGTAAGAGCCCAAAACAGCTTGACCACAAAGCTGTCATGACAGGCTTTGGGACCCAGGTACATCTGTCATAATAGGCTTACTGGTAGGCAACATCTGGATCCTTATGCTGACATCACCCAGGGATCCAACCAAGGATGAGCCAGCATCTAAGGGAAAGTATCTGACATTCCAAACATTCCAACTCTTACATAAGAATAGATAAGATCAAGATTGACAAATGTCTGTGTGAAGATGTCAGATCCCCTAGATCTGGAGCTACAGACTCCTGATCCTGGAATTATAGATAGTAGTGAACTTCTAAATGTACTAGGAATGGAAGCTAGATGTACTGAAAGAATCATCAGTTTTCTTAGCTGGTAAGATATTTTCTACCCTAAGTTTTCAGTGAATCAGTGCACACCAGGTCTTCATATCTTTCCTGTTTTTGACAACTACATATAGCTGTAAGAGACAAATTCCTGCAGGCCCACACTTTGTGATTCACACTTGGGCTTTAAAGTTCCTCAGTCCCCACCCTCTCAATCCCTGAAACCTACATTCCTGGTAGGAATAAGGATGTTCTAAAGAGACACTTATATCTCTCCCTTTGTCAACAAGTGAAACAGTGAACTACATGAAATTTTAATTTCACTGAGTGTGTCTTTCTGGGAAAAGACTTGAATCCTCCAGATGAGAATATGGGAGGGTTTTATAGATGAGAAAAATACATTATATGGCTTTATTAGATTGCTTTGTTTTGCATATCTTTTGCCGTCTGAGAACTCAAGGATAGGTTAGTTATGTTGTATTTTCTTTATTGTTCCAAATTAGTCAATTTGAATAAATGTCATGTTTTAAATTTTCATTAATAATTTGCTTTATTCCATTTTCTTTCTGTTTTTTTTTTTGTAGAGAACAGTATTACTATGACTCTTTGGCTGGTCTGGAACTCACACTGTAGACTAGCCTGTCCTAGGACATCAGAGAGATCTCATCACATTGTCACCACAGTGCTTGCATTGTAGCTGGGCATGTCACTCACTGGATAATGTGGTTCATTTGATTGGCTTACTGAGGATGAATGACTGAGCCTGCTTAGATAGAGTAGCCAGTACACAGGTTCTGATCCTATCTCCAGTAACAGAAAAAGGTTCCCATCAAATGTAGCCTTCCTGCCTTAATGTCCACTGTCTTCAAACTATGAGAAATTTTATTTTTCTTTATTATTGAGTCTGTTATAACTGAACAATGACCTGGTAAAAGTTCTGTCCTTCTTCTGCAGATGGTGAAAGCCAGGCTCACAGAGATAAGTATTTTTTGAATATAGTTAAGAATGTAACTCATCCCATCAATCTAATGCCTCACTAAATGCATTTGAAGGAAACTAAGCCAGACATGGTGGCTCAGGCCTGTAGTCATGGTACTTAGAATGTGGAGGTAGGAATTTCAAGTTTACAAAGTCATCCAAAATGAGTATATTCAATGGGGTCTGGTGGGAGGATCATAGAACTAAAGAAGACTGTAATTGGCTTAGGAGGATGTCCATAGTCTTCCCTGCAGCTCCAAAACTTCAGGGTCATGGCATCAGCAATTGTTAGCTGAGGTATTTACTGTTGGTTAGACTGGCGCTGCTCCTCGTGGCTGGCTGTTGTCCGCAGCGGCCATGCATGGAGGAGAATCCTGGAGGAGAGTCACAAGCCATAGTTACCTTTTTAGAGCTTTATTAGCTGGGGGGAGAGAGAGGTGGGCGACAGAAGGGAGGAGCGGAGAGGAAAGAGAGGGAAGAGGAAGGGCGCACAGAGGGTCCAACCACTTTTTAGCCTGGGATGCCTTCGAAGGCTGATGACGTAATTAAGGACCAATACCTTATATTTACCAACTCAAGTTTACTATTCTGGATAATATTTTCTATTCTTTATAATGCCTTCTGTCCAAGGAACCTAGATCACTTGGGGATAAGACTCTTGTTGCTCATTAAATAGTGGAATAATCCTTCAGGTGGGAGAATTAGCCTCAGGCAAGGATGAGATCCCCAACTGCATACCTAATACAATGTGTTCATCCTTGAATCTCTATAAACACAACCAACAGAAATGGACTGAGCAGGTTTTATTCATATATTTGTGCATACATATTCTTATATGCTTAACAAGGAAGAAATTTTGTGAGGGAAGAATTTGGGAAGGGATGGTGAGAGGACAAGGAAGGGGAAATTGATTTAATACATATTGTTGTGAGCACATACTCCAGTTCTGGGGGAGGAATAACCACTCTTGATTCAAACTTGGAATAACACTCATTTATTCACACAGTAAGATTACAAGCAATATTCATCCTGTCTTCCAAATGGAAGCAGGAGTACCTCTCTAAGTGTACAGGTCAGGACTTGCCACGTCTGTTCCTCTGGATCTTGGGTCAGCCTTCCTCAGGTCAGCCACATCTGCACTGGGGACAGGATCTCACATCTCTGGTGGTGGAGAGTCATCTTGCCCTAGGGCCTGACGAGCTCTGTTGGTCGGGACTGAGGCTTCATCTTATATATTCTTTTCTGGTTAGGTTTCTAGTCTTATCCCTACTTCCACACATAGCTTATAGCTTATCACTACTCCATTTGTGGTTTACTTACATCATTCTATTGCTTATCACTCCTGACCAGGGTTGCTCACCCTAGGCCTTACATGTTCCTTATACATATTAATTAAAATACATGAAAATAAATTTTAAATAAAGAAGTGGCCTTGGGAGATAGCTTAAAAGTTAAAAGCAGCACCAGGATGTTACATAGGACAAAGGTTCCATTATATTTAATCATCTCCTGTAACTCTCTTCTGGCCCTGTAAGTCCTCTGCACAGACTCCTGGAGGCAAGCACCCTCATACATAAAATAAAATACTGCTTAAAAATGGAATTCTCTGCAATGATGTCCCAGCCCTGAGACAGACAGCAGGCAGGGCTACTTAAAAGGATCTCCTTCCCATCCTGAATGCTTGTAAGACATTCTATGAAATCAATTTTCTACATACATGGAGAGATTCATTCTAGCAGTCCTGATCATGTAGAAAAGCTTGAATAATACAGTTGTTTTTTTTTTTTCACCTGCCCAGGAAGAAAGATGTGCTGGCTAACAATGGTGCTCATAAATGCATTCTTCCTAGGTCCATTATTCTCTAAGTATTCAACTTTCCATGAAGACTACTCTTTATGTTACTTAATTTGCCAACAGTTTGCTCTGAATTTCAGGAATAAAACTTCTTAAGCAATGGAACTGTGAGACCAAAATGAGCCATCTTAGAAATAAGACCAAAATGCCTTCTCCCAAAAACTAAGGCCTAAGATTTCTCTCCTTTTGGGAATAGGCCATTAGTTACTGATTCTAGTCAGTCCAGATTCCAGCAACCAGAAAGTGTAAAAGTACAGAGTCACAAGATAGTCACAAGGTAATACCTGCCAGACTATGGAATGTCCTCTCCCTGGTTTCCAGGGTAACTGACCATAAAAATTCCCCCACCTGAGGGCAGCCAATGAGAAACAGTAGCAGGCAACCACTCCCTAAGAAGTAATTTCTAGAAGCCCCTAGAAGCGAGCCAATCAGAATTGTACCCATATTAGCACCCCTAAATGATGTAACCTTGTGATTTTTCCCTTTAAAAACTGAGTGTGCAGACAGGAGGGCACTTCCTCCAGCCTCCACTGTGTTGGATGTATTGGACGAAGTCCCTACCTAGGCTTGTATTGCTTTTGGATATCCCAGAATTAAACCTTGCTTTTGCATTCCAGCATGCTCATCTTTGGTGATCTCTCTGGGGGTTGCGATCTGGGCACAACAGAACCATCATCCAGCTTTCTGATGGGAGAAAGGCCTAATATCTTGTTTCTGATCTAGGAACCTTGTCCAGCCATCCAACACTGTAGAGGCTAAAGGAGGTACCTGACCATCTGCAAGCTCAGGTTTTAAAGGCAAATGGATAAGGTTACATCATTTATGGGTGCTAGTATGGGTACAATTTTGATTGGCTCAAGTTTGAGGGGCTTTTCAGATTTCCTGTGTTATCTTACTTTGTAGATTTAACCAGTTGTTTGTCAAACATTATAGACTACCTCTGGCATTGGAGCATTCTGTGGTTAATCAGTTGCTCCCAGATAGTCCTTCAAACATCCTGACTTTGAACTTTTGACCATCTCCGGTATTGGAGCATTCTATGGTTAATTAGTTGTTGCCAGATGGCTCTTCAAACATCCTAAATTTGTCCTGGGACCTATGTAAGCAGCTGTGAGAACTTTGAAACTCAGGCCTGTTTCAAGCTGGGGTAAGGGGCTTCCTTGAAACGGTGGTGGTTTATTTTTCTAGTTTGGACAAGCTAGCTAGCCACTTTGTGTCCAGGAAGAAGAAGGGGAAGTGCCTAAGGAGAGCAGGGTTAACTTTTGCAGCCAGGGGCAAGTACTATTGGTATGAATATCTCTCCTGATCTAGAACAAGTCTTTGTCTGGGGTGGAAGGGAGGGACAGGAACTATTGTGCTGTGTTTTTAAGTACATTTTAACCCTATGGGATGTGCTCTTGTCACTCAGGTCTCATTAGCCAATCACGTCCTCCAGGTGGCCTGCCAGTCAAAAGTGGTTCAGGGTTCTTCCTGCCACCACTGGCTTCAGACTTTTCTTTGAAGAGGAGCTGGCACCATCAGTTTTGTGTGGTGTGATGTGCTGTGAGTGCTGCTGCAGAGAGCTGAGCAGACAGCATGGCTGAGCTGGGAAACCATGACATGGTGAGTGAGGGGCTGCTGTCTCTAGATGGTGTGGAGCAGATGGTGAGGTGGAGGATCCAGTATGGTGGGTCCTTCTCGGGTCTGGGTGGGAACCTGTCTGCAGAATCCCTGTCCTCTGAGGTCCCATGTGGTACTTGACACTCCCTGGATCAAGGGGCAGGCTTCTGAATACCTGTTCTGTTGGCTGAACCTGCTCACAGAATTGAAAGTACGAAGCTGTGCTTAAAGCCATCTTTGAACTTAAACATGCTTTGGTGAACCCATGGAAATGATGATGCCAAACTTGAAGAGTAACTTTGGGTACCTTGTTGAGTGAGGATGAGTATTTTGCATTTTATTTTTATGTGTAAGATCCATTTACAGTTAATTTTAGGGTGGTTGTAAAAGGCACCTCATGTATTGGGTAGCATGCCACTACTAACGTATGATGTAGATTGGTAGAATTGTTGATTTAAATGATTTACTAATGCTTAGGAGATAGTAAGTCTCACAAAATAGAATTTAGTGGAGAGAGGACTGTCTCAAAAAAAAAAAAAACCAAACAAAGATAAGTATATTCTAGCCAGGCTTGTTAGAGATTAGAACAGTAGGATACACTATTGTTCACCAGGATTGTCCAGACATTTTTTCCAAACCATTACTATGGAGCCACTGCTGATTTACAACCAAAAACTAGGCCCAACACTATATAAAATTATGAGATTCTAACAAGCATCTTATTGAGACATTATAGTGTCACAACCAACTTTAAGGCCTGGTGTGCCATAAAGTTCCAGTTTTCGTCTTGAGAAAAGCATAGTTCTGCCAGAAGGTCAATATGACACCAGGTGACAAGTATTTGAAGAGTAAAACAATGTTGTATTAAGGACTGGACTGATCCAGCAAGGCTTTCATTTAGGTCCTCATACAAGGAAAAGGATCATTCTTGGAATAGCTATTAACAGCCTGTGGCCTAGGCCTTGGGAGCTTTCCCTAAGTGCCTGATTGATTGACAATAAAAGAGAGCTCCTTCCATAGAATCAGGAATATGTTTGGGTGAACTGGTAATGGTCTAGAACCAGGACTTTTATTGTGGGGTTGCTTCAGATCCCACATAGAGCTATGGTTATCAGTCCCAAGAACACTGATGGGCTTACTCAGTAATGATCTTGAAATATCCTGTGGGTTTTTTTTTTTTTTTTTTGCAGCATTGTTTGATTAGCCTCCTCCTGAGTCTGTCACATTGTATGATAGTTTCTGCTTACTTCCCAGAACTTTTCCATTTCACCACTGGAAGTAGTATCCAAGGTACTATTCTTTTTAAGAAGCTTACATGTCTTGCAATGTAGCTTGTACAAGGCTATCCCACGCTAGCTTTTTTTTTCTACCTTCCACTTTTCCCATCATTCTCATCCACAGTCAGCTTCAAACCAGCACAATATCACTAAAGAATGACCTACTGTCTCAGGTGTCTGTAATATTTAAGAAAGAATTCTGGGAAAACTTTTGCTGTCTAACTCACCCATCTGCTCAAATGGCTAGACCTACAGTTGCCTGTCTGTATTTATATTGTTCAAAGTGAAACCTGGAGCATATAGCTAAAAGACACAAGGATTGCAGCATATGTTGAATGCACAATATGTCTAGGTTGTCTCCTCTTTGAGCATTTGCCAGAGATAGATGCATACTATTATTAAAGGTATTTTTCTTTATTAATAGCCTATGTGTGATTTCTTCCTGGGAAGTCATATTAATTCCAGGACAGCTGCATTTTCATCTTTTTTGAAAAATCTAACAATAATGCTTCTATGAACATAGTTGAGCATGTGCCCTTGTGGTATAATTGAGCACTCCTTGGGTATATGCCCAAGAGTGGTATAGCTAGGTCTTTGTGGAGATTGATTTCCAGTTTTCTGAGAAAGCACCATACTGATTTCCAGAGTGTCCGTACAAGTTTGCACTCCCACCAACAGTGTAGGAGTATGTGGAGTTCCCCATGCTCCACATACTCTCCAACATAAGCTGTCTTCAGGGTTTTTGATCTTAGCCACATTTATTTTTGAAAATGATTCTATGGGCACCAGTGGCAGACACTTGAAATAACTTTAAGAAGTATTGTATTGTTCTAATGCTCCTTTTCTTGTATGTAATTCAGTTTTCTTCTTTTCGTGTGTGTGTGTGTGTGTGTGTGTGTGTGTGTGTATGTGTGTGTATGTGTGTGTGTGTATGTGCATGTGTTTGTGTAGACTATGGCATAGGCTTTAAAACTCTCAATGATCTTGCCTCTGTGTTCAGTTTGCTAGCAATATAAGAATGCACTGACACTAACAGCTTGAAAAGTAATTTTTATGATTTAAGTCTCCTTTTCTTATGGTGGACAGGGAGGAAAGGAGATGGTGTCAGGACCCCTGGTACTGGATTTACAGGTATTAGTGACCCTTTCAATATATTGGGGATGAAAGCTGGATGTTCCAAAAGCATCTTCAGTGCTCTTAAATGGTGATTAATTTTCCTACCTGTTTTCTATTCTTGATTATGTTTCCCATCCAAGGTAACCCAGTCATGGTTAGACACCAGATGCTGATTAAAATGTGGAATTCTCCAAAGAGAATTAACCTCAGGCAAAGATAAGATCCCTAATTATTTATCGAATACAACATGGTCAACCCATTCTCTCTCTCTCTCTCTCTCTCTCTCTCTCTCTCTCTCTCTCTCTCTGTATAGATAGATAGATAGATAGATAGATAGATAGATATAGATAGATAGATAGATAGATAGATAGATAGATAGTTATAGATAGATAGATATAGATATAGATAGATAGATATAGATATAGATATCCAACAAAAATGGATGCAGCAGGTTGTATTAATGTATATCATCATACTTATTCACCTACACCTAATAAGTAATAAGTTAGAAAGTATGTGGGAAAGGGTAGAATCAAGAGATAAAAGGGGAAAGTGATGTAATATCTCTTGCCTATCAATTTATGGAAAGAAATTTTAAATGAAAAGGGGGCTAGATTGACAGCTCAGCAATTAAGAGAACTGGGTGTTTTTATAGAGGACCCAGGTTCCATTCCCAGGACCCACCTGGAGCTAACCAATTGTTGTAACTTTAGTCCCAGGCATCTTCTGCCTCCTTCTGGTCTTGTTAGGCACTACACAGAGACACATACAGGCAAAACGTGTATACATTTTTTTAAAAAAGTTAGAAAAAAGAAACAATAAGAGTTTTTACTATGATGTCATAGCCCTTAGCCATGAAACAAGCCTGGGCTTGTTCAAATGAACTCCTGCTGGTGTTGCATGGAAGCAGCTGTGCCCCCAGGCTAGGCCAGCCTGCTCAGAGGAAAAAGCAGTTTTGTTCTGAGGTTGATATAAATCATTATAACCATCTATCTAGGAGCAAAGTAAACAGTGCTGTTAGGTGACTTTTCCTTGAAGGTTTCTGTATTTGAGTTCTCTATCTTTTGTATCTGTGAGAATGTTATGCCCAGATCGCATCCCCAAAGGGGCCACCAGAGACTTTAGGTACAGAATGCAAAAGCAAGGTTTATTTCTGTTTACAAGCCGAGGGCAGGGAAGCTCGATCCAAAGCACTCACTCATAGTAGCAGTGAGGCCAGGAGGAGCTTCCTTTTTCTTTGTGTGGCTAGCTTTTTAAAGGCAAAATCCACAAGCCCTTCAGGGGGTTTGGGGGAGTTTTGTACGGGTGCAACTTGGATTGGTTTATTTTTATCTCTGTTCTCTTTTAATTGGGTGAGGTATGTAACCTTTGAATTTACTGGTTGGTGGTAACAATTATCATTTTGGAGGCAGTCCAGCACAAGTCCCAGGCTTTGTCCTTGAGCCACAATGGGGCCTGGCTGGCCAAGCACATACTGCACATAACTTTAAGTTGGTGAGGGGTCCCAGACAGTAAACATCTGGCTGAACTTTGAGCAGTCAGAGTGCGTGCAGAAAGGGAGCTACTGCAAGAACTATGTCTTTTGTTCATGGCCCTCCCAGAACCTGCTTGCTCAAGTCTCAGGAAACTGAAATTGAGGCCTGATCTCTGAGAGAAGACTGAACAGCCTGTTATGGCATCTACTTGGTCCTTTCAAGAATTGTGGCAATGGTACAGATATATTTTAGATCAAACATCAAGATTGACAGGTCACATAGACCCCAAAGCAATCTACTTTTTACAAGGTCATTTCCTTGATTTTCAGCTAAGACCTTGTGGTACAAGATGAACTTGTCACAGACATTTCTTTCCATCATTTTTTGTCAGGGAAAAGGATAGAATCTCTAGATAGTGGAAAAATACAGACCCCCATAAGACAGGGAACTAGATCATCTTACAGTCAGGTTGCCTAGCAACAGGACATTGAGGCAGAGCCCTTGACCCTTTCACCCTGTAAACATCCTATACAAACATCCTGTTGGCTTGCCCCACCTTATGCAGATGACAGCTTCTTGCTCCCCCCACCCTGCAGAAACTATATAAACCCTCTTGGAGAAAAATAAAGTTGCACCTTGATCAGAATCCAGACTTGGTGTGTTTCCTTGTATCTCCTGTCCCTATCATTCCATCCTTAGGGTGGTCAAGAACCCGTTGAAGCCCTGCAGGCGGGGCAAACTGGCGCCCAACGTGGATGAAACCACCTCTTGAGGATTCGGAACGTCATCTCCCAGAGGAAGACCAAGGTCTTGGTGAAGTTGTTGGATCCCCCTGAAATCGCCCGGTTCAGGACGCGATCCCGGAGGAGGGCGGAGACGACACAGGTAAGAAAGTGACGAGCCATGGGACAGGCATCATCGTCACGAGATTTATTTATTTCTGGCCTAAATGAGCCCCTCAAGATACAAGGAACTAGGGTAAAGAAAAAAGACCTTAAAGCCTTTGTTGATTATTGGTATTTTTAGGGTCTATAAATATTCCCCTGACATACAAGAGCTTATTAATATAGGAGAAAAAATCTTTGAAGAAGCCTTTCGCTCCCCCTCTACCTGCCCTAAGACCCCCCCCAGCGCTTTCTGGTCCGCCTTCAGTCTGTCCCTCGGTTCACGACCTGCGCTCTATGGAAGAGGGGATGCTCACAACTTTTAAACCTAGAAATCCCCAGGAGTCCGCTTTTGCCCATCCTCATGCCTCTGTTAATAATTTAACCTCTAACTTCCCTCTAGACCCCACGGAGGAGGCTTCCCTAGAGAAAGGGGCGGTCCGTTACCATAATCCAGACTGGCCCCCCTGCAAAAATCTCCACTTAACACAGGAGTCCTTGGGCCCTTTTATACCACCTCAAAAATCTCCGGCAGTTCCCCCTTCCGCAATGGCCCCTCCCTATATTTCTCTGTCTTCCCATTTTTGCGGGCCTGTTCTTGATGAGTTGGCTCCCCCTGTCCCATCTTGGTTCACTGAGACGGGCCCTCCAGGCTCACAGGGAACATGTTGAGCTTTTAAGGGAATTGAAAACTCTTGACAAAGAACTTAAAGATCTTGCCCTTGAAGTGGTGGCTCCCGGTCCGCTAAAACCATCTCAAAAATCTAGTAAATCTAAGAGTAAGCCTCAGCCTGTCCTGGCATTTCCTGTTACCAGGAGCCAGACCTCTGGGGACTCATCCTATGCGGCCACCCAGAGCTGCCCCACACTTGGGAGTCAACCCTCGAGGCCTCCTTCCCAAACAAATCTGGCAGACAGATGTTACTCATTGCCCCAAATTCGGCAGACAAAAATTTATTCATGTTTCTATAGATACTTTTAGTGGCTTTATCTTCGCCTCTCCTCATGCTGGGGAAGCCACAAAGGATGTTCTTTCTCACCTGATTGTTGCCTTTTCTGTCTTGGGAAAACCAGCTAAGATAAAGACAGACAATGGCCCTGCTTATAACAGCACAGGCTTCAAAAAATTTTGTGATAGTCTACAAATTATTCATACCACAGGGATACCTTACAATCCCCAGGGACAGGGCATAATAGAACGAGCCCACCAGACCCTAAAGACCTGGTTGGCTCACCTCAAGTCTTCTAACTTTCATTTTACCTCCCCCAGAGATCAACTGAGCCATGCTCTGTTTGTTCTCAACTTCCTCACCTTAGATGCTGCAGGGCACTCTGCCGCTGACAGGCACTGGCACCCTTCTCCAGATGCCACCTGGCCACTAGCCATGTGGCGAGATCCCATCACGGGGCATTGGAAGGGCCCCGACCTGGTCCTTATTTGGGGATGAGGTTCAGCCTGCATTCTTGACCAGATACACTCTGCTCCCAGATGGTTATCAGAACGCCTGGTTAGAGCTGTAAATATACCTGATCTGCCCAGGAGAGATAGCCCCTCTCCTGAGGAAACTTCTTCTGTTTCAAATGCTGTCCCTCAGGCTGTTGTCCTCACCCACAACAACCCCCACCAGCCCTTTAGCTCTGTTATCACTCTGCTCAGAGTTCTTGTGGGGGGACAGTGGGAACTTTACAGCAAACTGTGTTTGAGACCTTTCACACAGTATACAAGTCCCATAGTCAATCATGTTCTGGGCTGTGACACTGCTTGTCACAAATCCAGTCTGACAGCAGGGGTCATGTTTCCAAGGGCAGTGCTGAATTTTTATCCCAGATGTCAGAAAGACGTGTCTGACCTGCTGGCCTTGGTGTCACAGGCGGTCATAGCCATGTTGGGCCAGCTTGACACAGCCTGTGGCTGGTAGGTAGCACAGCAAACAGGGTAGCACCAGAGATGCCACTCAGGGCACTTAGGTCCCTTCCACCTAGACTAACCTTTTATTCCTCAGATCAATTCCTAGATCTCTAGGAAGAGAAGCCGTGCTGAGACGACTGCCTTGACGGGAGCCTGTTACTGCTATCACTTTAGCCGTCCTTCTGGGGGTTGGAGCAACGGGAACAGGCACAGGAATTGCCTCTCTGGTCCTGTCCAACCAACATTAATCTGAGCTTTGACTGTCCATAGACAAGGATATTGCTCAATTTGAAGAGGGAATTTCAGCCCTCGAGTCATCCCTTTCCTCCCTAGCTGAGGTAGTTTTACAGAACAGGAGAGACCTGGATCTCCTCTTTCTACAACAGGGTGGCCTTTGTACTGGGCTCAAAGAGGAATGTTGCTTCTTTACCGACCACACCAAGATAGTCAGGGACAGTATGGAAGGTTAGAAAAGGACTAGAAAAAAGAGAGAGAGAGAGAGAGAGAGAGAGAGAGAGAGAGAGAGAGAGAGAGAGAGAAAAGGAGAATAAGAGCTTGGATGGTTCTAGAATTGTTTTTCCAACTTCCCTTAGCTAACAACCCTTCTTTCCTCCCTCCTAGGACCTGTTGTAGGCCTGCTCCTGGTCCTTGCCTTTGGGCCATGGGCACTTTCCTGGCTCACTGGGTTCATCCGAAGCCAAATAACAGACCTGCCAGCCAGGCAGATCCAGGTTCATTACCACAGCTTTGATATTCAGGACTCCAGGGGTGAAATTTCCCCTGAGGAGAGATGCCCCACACAGACCCCTTCACTCCGGGGAGGCTGCACCTGTGTGTGGGAAAAAGGCTCGCTCAAGGCATGATTGGAGTGCAGCTGGGACTGCACAGGCTGGGGACCATGGTACCCCAAAATCCCGAGAGCCTGGATTATATGCCCTGTGGCATAGCGGTTGTGCAGTAACAGCCTTGCGCTTACCCATTTCCGCTCCCTCAAAAAACTGCATGGTCCATTGATTCCTGCACTATGGGGACGCGTGTGGTGCTTGAGTCTGGAGAGACATTCCCTCTCGGACCTTTTTTCACAACCTTTAGAGGGATAGGGCCTCTGTAATCCTCCATGCAAAGCCTCTTTCAGAGTCCTCCTTTTAGACCATTTGAACCTGGTTTATGTTGGCCCTTAGATTTATTACTAAAAAGGGGGAGATGTCAGGGACAAGGATAGAATCTCTAGTTAGTCGAAAAATACAGACCCCAGATAAGACAGGGAACTAGATCATCTTACAGTCAGGTTGCCTAGCAACAGGACATTGAGGCAGAGCCCTTGACCCTTTCACCCTGTAAACATCCTATACAAACATCCTGTTAGCTTGCCCCACCTTATGCAGATGACAGCTTCTTGCTCCCCCCACCCTGCAGAAACTATATAAACCCTCTTGAAGAAAAATAAAGTTGCACCTTGATCAGAATCCAGACTTGGTGTGTTTCCTTGTATCTCCTGTCCCTATCATTCTGTCCTTAGGGTGGTCGAGAACACGTTGAAGCCCTGCAGGCCGGGCAGAGAACACCCAATACCCCACAGGCAGATTCTCATTTGCTCTCGCCTTACTTTCTCTCTCTCTCATTTATCTATCCTCCTCTACCTCCACCTCCATCTCTATCTCTGTCTTTCTCTGTCCCTCGCTCCTATGTACAGTCCCATCCCTGGTATCCAGGTTAGCTAGGCCATGTTCAGTAGGGAAATGCTTTTCACTCCTCAACAGGAAGCCTTCCTTCAATGAGCACTGAAAGTCTCCAGAGGCTCTCCTCCACACTGCTGACATCTTCCATGATGAAGCCTAAAAGAAAATCACTCTCCCTGCCACCTGGAGACAAGCTTGTCTATGCTCTTCCAAATCTCCCTCTCTACAAAGCTTCCTGGAGACATTTGCTGTGGCTAAAAAGGGAGCTTCCTGGTGATGGGGGTGGGTGTGGAGGACCTGACTTCATGGACCTGCCTGTCAGGCCACTTTAAAGGACGGTACTGCCACCTTCCCAATGGTTCCTACACAATGCTCTTACCAACCACACTCTGGCATGCCCCTGAGCCCTAATCCACACACACGAAGCACCACTCCAAACCTTGTACTCACCTGAGCTGGATCTGAAGGATGGAGCCCTAAAAGGCTTCCGAACATGCAAACCTGTCCTTCCTCTACATCCCAGAGCTGACGACCATAACTCGTACATACTGTGCCTCTCAGGCACTGCTATGACTTCTCACAGTACTGGGCCACAATAATCCCAGGTATACACACACACACACACACACACACACACACACACACACATACACAAAAGCGCTCCTGCATGCTTAGCAGTTGTAGGACTCCAGATAGTGCCCTCGGTTAATTTCAGAGCCTTCTCTAAGTATTCTTCCTGCTGAAATGATGTCTGGACATGAGAATGCAGGACAAGGGGCTTTTGGACCTTTGATGGTGGGAGTTCTTCCTGGGTTTAATGCAAATGAAGCTAGGCAGGAGAAGACAGGACTATGTGTGTCCTGAGTGACACAGAGGAGGCTTGTCAGGGGAAGCACGGGCTGTGAAACCTGGCCACTATGGTACCTAAGTCCTGCCTGGCCTCTTTGTGAGCACCCCTGAGTCCAAACCCTGTTCTGGATGCTTCTACTGGAATTCACCTTGAGCCACCACACTGCCATACTGGGTACGAACAATCAGGTTGGATAGGATGATGATTGGGGAGTTGAGGGTTCCAGATCCCTTACAGGGATCTGGGGATGCGGCTCTGGAGCTGGAACCTTTTCTAACAGGTCCCAGTGCCTAAATTCAACCTGTAGCACAACTCAAGAGAAACTCCAGTTGTAAAAGAAACAAAAGGCAAGCCAGAGAGAAGTCCAGGCAGCCAGAGAGGAGAGGGGATGGCAGGAGGAGATAAATGGATGACAGACATTTGGCCAAGGTGGCTAGCAACCAGGCCTGAGACCCTGAGCACTTCCCAGAGATGCAGGGCAGAGTTTGTGTGGTCTCCGGAAGTGAGCTGTGGATACTGCTAGGGAGGCTCAGACAAAAGCTAGGGGGTTCCGGGGTGGCCTTGTGCACCACCATAATGGCAGGCGGGCTGGCACGGAGGCAGGAAAAGTTCCACACCACCACCCCCATGCAGCCCAGGCTGCACAATGCCCTGTGGAGAGGTCCTCTCCTGCTCCCAGACATGGCAGCCACAGGACCCGGGAGGCTGTGCTTCCCTGAACCCCAAGCCAGCCATGTGTCGCCCGCTCGGAGCTGGTCATCTGGACCCTGCTTCCTCCTCCAGCTCTCCTGGGTCATGGAGCAGGCCAGAGAACCGCCTTGGTCCTGGGGGACCCAGGCGGGAGCCCTTCCCTAGGCGGAATGCCTTCATTTCCAGGGTAGCACAGGGACCTGCTGGCGGATTTGGCAAACTGAATCCGCTGGATAGCAGCAGGGCACCGAGAATGCCAAGGGCCAAGGGCCAATGTTGCTCTCTCTCCGCCCTTCACAAAGAAAAAAAAAAAAAAAAAAAAAAGCCAAAGCTCCAAGATGGAGGACAACCATCTAGGCTAGGACTGGACAGACATGCCACTCTAGGGCTGCTGCTAGGGATTCAGTGGTGTGCAGAAGGTGAGGGTGTGGTGTGTAGATGGGGGTAACAGACTTTAACTGGTTCCTCCATTGTTACCTCCATGCACTGCACTTCCCTGACACACTCGGCTTTGTGCCAGCCCCTGAAGGCCCTGCCTGAGGGTATGGTGGGGTGCAGGGAGAAGGCAGGTGGTGGAGGGTGTCATGGAGGGGGCCAAGTGGGGAGTGTGTGGATGTGGGGGCAGGCTCACTTGAGAGTCTGAGCCACACCCTAAGGAAGTCCTCCACAAACCACATCTGGACTATAGGGGAGGAGCCAAAGAAACATAATAATGGGGTTGGGGTCCAGGGGAAGAGCATCGCCCCTAGCTGCCAAACCAGGGTATTCTAACAGCTGCATTCCTGCCCTAGCCTAGCCTTCACCCCAGACACACGGACACACACACACACACACACAGCACACACACACACACACACACACACACACACACACACACACACACAGCATCTTTAAGAGATCCAGTGGCTGTCTACATGACTCCACCCACAAGGGTGACCAGTACAGCTTCCAGCATGGCCTTGGGTCTGCTGACTCAAGCTTCCAGGTCAAGGTGGCCCGGCAAGAGGGGCCTCCAAGGCTCTACCCGGTTCTTCTAAGGCAGTGGGATGGAAGGTGTTACACCAAGGGAGACGACCACCCAACTCAATGGGACCCTAGACCCAGCTCGGGCTTCCCACCTTGCAGAAGGCCGCTCCAGGATGGACACAAGGCAAAAGGGCAGGCAGCTGTGTATGCTTGTAAGGGATGCAGAGTCAGCGGCCTTAGTCCCGTGTCCCAAATCCGATGGTCTAATACTAAGATGGGAGAAGAAGGAATTCCTTCCAAAACCTTGGCCTTGGTAGTGATGAGCGTTCAGATGGATGCTGCCCCACATCATGCGAAGCAGGGACCATAAGGCCCGGGACATCCACAACCTTGCCCTCAACAGGCAGGGCGTCCAGGTCCCTGAGGTGAAGACAAGAACACATCAAAAGAAGAAACATTGCACCCACCTGCCCTCTTGCCCTACCAAACCCTGGGCCCAGGCCCCCACCTTAACCGTCTCCTTGGCAGCACCAGGCAACCATTCTGACCTTCATCCATCTCTGTCACAATCTCTCTCCTCTGCACAGCCCTCCACCTCCCACCCCTAACCTCCCACCTCCCGACCCTACCCTACACCAAATACCAGGCACCACTCAGGAAACTTCTCTTTCCGTTCTCTAACTTCCCCAAGACCCTGTCAGGCATGGAACTCTCTGTATCCTCTCTCGACACCCACCTACCTGTGGCATGGCCTAGGAACACACAGGACTCGGCTCTCTCAAGAGATTCCAAGTGGACCAAGGACAGGTAACATAGAATCTGAGGGACAAGAAGCAATTCTCACTCTTAACCCCAGGATGCCTACAGCTCACACCCACCCTGTGTGTCCTTATGGATTTCCCTAAACATTCCAGGTGTCCTCACACAAATTTCTCTCCACGGGCCCAGATTCATGGAACAGAAAAAAGTGTCCACAGACAGAGTGGGTCTGCCCAAGAGCCTGCATGAAAAAAAAAAAAAAAACCAACAAACTAGAGAACACCCAACACCCCACAGGCAGATTCTCATTTGCTTTCGCCTTACTTTCTCTCTCTCTCATTTATCTATCCTCCTCTACTTCCACCTCCACCTCTATCTCTGTCTTTCTCTGTCCCTCGCTCCTATGTACAGTCCCATCCCTGGTATCCAGGTTAGCTAGGCCATGTTCAGTAGCGAAATGCTTTTCACTCCTCAACAGGAAGCCTTCCTTCAATGAGCACTGAAAGTCTCCAGAGGCTCTCCTCCACACTGTTGACATCTTCCATGATGAAGCCTAGAAGAAAATCACTCTCCCTGCAACCTGGAGACAAGCCTGTCTATGCTCTTCCAAATCTCCCTCTCTACAAAGCTTCCTGGAGACTTTTGCTGTGGCTAAAAAGGGAGCTTCCTGGTGATGGGGGTGGGTGTGGAGGACCTGACTTCTTGGACCTGCCTGTCAGGCCACTTTAAAGGACGGTACTGCCACCTTCCCAATGGTTCCTACACAATGCTCTTACCAACCACGCTCTGGCATGCCCCTGAGCCCTAATCCACACACACGAAGCACCACTCCAAACCTTGTACTCACCTGAGCTGGATCTGAAGGATGGAGCCCTAAAAGGCTTCCCTACATGCAAACCTGTCCTTCCTCTACATCCCAGAGCTGACGATCATAACTCGTACATACTGTGCCTCTCAGGCACTTCTATGACTTCTCACAGTACTGGGCCACAATAATCCCAGTATACACACACACACACACACACACACACACACACACACACACACACAAATACACAAAAGCAGTCCTACATGCTTAGCAGTTGTAGGACTCCAGATAGTGCCCTCTGTTAATTTCAGAGCCTTCTCTAAGTATTCTTCCTGCTGAGATGATGTCTGGACATGAGAATGCAGGACAAGGGGCTTTTGGACCTTTGATGGTGGGAGTTCTTCCTGGGTTTAATGCAAATGAAGCTAGGCAGGAGAAGACAGGACTATGTGTGTCCTGAATGACACAGAGGAGGCTTGTCAGGGGAAGCATGGGCTGTGAAACCTGGCCACTATGTTACCTAAGTCCTGCCTGGCCTCTTTGTGAGCACCCCTGAGTCCAAACCCTGTTCTGGATGCTTCTACCACATCATGCGAATTCACCTTGAGCCACCACACTGCCATATTGGGTTCGAACAATCAGGTTGGATAGGATGATGACTGGGGAGTTGAGGGTTCCAGATCCCTTACAGGGATCTGGGGATGTGGCTCTGAGCAGGAACCTTTTCTAACAGGTCCCAGTGCTCAAATTCAACCTGTAGCACAACTCAAGAGAAAATCCAGTTGTAAAAGAAACAAAAGGCAAGCCAGAGAGAAGTCTAGGCAGCCAGAGAGGAGAGGGGATGGCAGGAGGAGATAAATGGATGACAGACATTTGGCCAAGGTGGCTAGCAACCAGGCCTGAGACCTTGAGCACCTCCCAGAGATGCAGGGCAGAGTTTGTGTGGTCTCCGGAAGTGAGCTGTGGATACTGCTAGGGAGGCTCAGACAAAAGCTAGGGTGTCTTGGGGTGGCCTTGTGCACGACATTAAGGGCAGGCGAGCTGGCACGGAGGCAGGAAAAGTTCCACACAACCACCCCCATGCAGCCCAGGCTGCACAATCCCCTGCAGAGGGGTCCTCTCCTGCTCCCAGACATGGCTGCCACAGGACCCGGGAGGCTGTGCTTCCGTGAACCCCAAGCCAGCCACGTTTCGCCCGCCCGGAGCCGGTAATCTGGACACTGCTTCCTCCTCCAGCTCTCCTGGGTCATGGAGCAGGCCAGAGAACCGCTTTGGTCCTGGGGGACCCAGTCGGGAGCCCTTCCCTAGGCGGCACGCCTCCATTTCCAGGGTAGCACAGGGACCTGCTGGCGGAATTGGCAAACTGAATCCGCAAGATGGCAGCAGGGGACCGAGAATGCCAAGGGCCAAGGGCGAAGGGTGCTCTCTCTCTGCCCTACACAAAGCAAAAAAAAAAAAAAAAAGCCAAAGCTCCAAGATGGAGGACAACCATCTAGGCTAGGACTGGACAGACATGCCACTCTAGGGCTGCTGCTAGCGATTCAGTGGTGTGCAGAAGGTGAGGGTGTGGTATGTAGATGGGGGTAACAGACTTTAACTGGTTCCTCCATTGTAACCTCCATGCACTGCACTTCCCTGACACACTCGGCTTTGTGCCAGCCCCTGAAGGCCCTGCCTGAGGGTATGGTGGGGTGCAGGGAGAGAGGGCAGGTGGTGGAGGGTGTCATGGACGGGGCCAAGTGGGGAGTGTAGGATGTGGGGGCAGGCTCACTTGAGAGTCTGAGCCACACCCTAAGGAAGTCCTCCACAAACCATATCTGGACTATAGGGGAGGAGCCAAAGAAACACAATAATGGGGATGGGGTTCAGAGGCAGAGCATCGCCCCCTAGCTGCCAAACCAGGGTATTCTAACAGTTGCATCCCTGCCCTAGCCCAGCCTTCACCCCAGACACACAGACACACACAGACACACACACACACACACACACACACACACACACACACACACAGAGCAGCTTTCAGAGATCCAGTGGCTGTCTACATGACTCCACCCACCAGGGTGACCCATACAGCTTCCAGCATGGCCTTGGCTCTCTTGACCCAAGCTTCCAGGTCAAGGTGGCCCGGCAAGAGGGGCCTCCAAGGCTGTACCCAGTTCTTCTAAGGCAGTGGGATGGAAGGTGTTACACCAAGGGAGACGACCACCCAACTCAATGGGACCCTAGACACAGCTCGGGCTTCCCACCTTGCAGAAGGCCGCTCCAGGATGGCCACAAGGCCAAAGGGCAGGCAGCTGTGTATGCTTGTAAGGGATGCAGAGTCAGCGGCCTTAGTCCCGTGTCCCAAATCCGATGGTCTAATACTAAGATGGGAGAAGAAGGAATTCCTTCCAAAACCTTGGCCTTGGCAGTGATGAGCGTTCAGATGGATGCTGCCCCACATCATGCGAAGCAGCGACCATAAGGCCCGGGACATCCACTACCTTGCCTCAACAGGCAGGGCGTCCAGTTCCCTGAGGTGAAAACAAGAACAAATCAAAAGAAGAAACATTGCACCCACCTGCCCTCTTGCCCTACCAAACCCTGGGCCCAGGCCCCCACCTTAACCGTCTCCTAGGCAGCACCAGGCAACCATTCTGACCTGTGTCCACCTCTGTCACAATCTCTCTCCTCTGCACAGCCCTCCACCTCCCACCCCTAACCTCCCACCTCCCGACGCTACCCTACACCAAATACCAGGCACCACTCAGGAAACTTCTCTTTCCGTTCTCTAACTTCCCCAAGACCCTGTCAGGCATGGAACTCTCTGTATCCTCTGTGGACACCCACCTACCTGTGGCAGGGCCTAGGAACACACAGGACTCGGCTCTCTCAAGAGATTCCAAGTGGACCGAGGACAGGTAACATAGAATCTGAGGGACAAGAAGCAATTCTCACTCTTAACACCAGGATGCCTACAGCACACACCCACCCTGTGTGTCCTTATGGATTTCCCTAAACATTCCAGGTGTCCTCACACAAATTTCTCTCCACGGGTCCAGACTGATGGAACAGAAAAAAGTGTCCACAGACAGAGTGGGTCTGCCCACCAGCCTGCATGAAAAAAAAAAAAAAAAACACCAACAAACTAGAGAACACCCAACACCCCACAGGCAGATTCTCATTTGCTCTCGCCTTACTTTCTCTCTCTCTCATTTATCTATCCTCCTCTACCTCCACCTCCACCTCTATCTCTGTCTTTCTCTATCCCTCGCTCCTATGTACAGTCCCATCCCTGGTATCCAGGTTAGCTAGGGCATGTTCAGTAGGGAAATGCTTTTCACTCCTCAACAGGAAGCCTTCCTTCAATGAGCACTGAAAGTCTCCAGAGGCTCTCCTCCACACTGTTGACATCTTCAATGATGAAGCCTCGAAAAAAATCACTCTCCCTGCCACCTAGAGACAAGCCTGTGTATGCTCTTCCAAATCTCCCTCTCTACAAAGCTTCCAGGAGACTTTTGCTGTGGCTAAAAAGGGAGCATCCTGGTGATGGGGGTGGGTGTGGAGGACCTGACTTCATGGACCTGCCTGTCAGGCCACTTTAAAGGACGGTACTGCCACCTTCTCAATGGTTCCTACACAATGCTCTTACCAACCACGCTCTGGCATGCCCCTCAGCCCTAATCCACACACACAAAGCACCACTCCAAACCTTGTACTCACCTGAGCTGGATCTGAAGGATGGAGCCCTAAAAGGCTTCCCTACATGCAAACCTGTCCTTCCTCTACATCCCAGAGCTGACGACCATAACTCGTACATACTGTGCCTCTCAGGCACTGCTATGACTTCTCACAGTACTGGGCCACAATAATCCCAGGTATACTCACACACACACACACAAACACACACACACATACACAAAAGCGCTCCTGCATGCTTAGCAGTTGTAGGACTCCAGATAGTGCCCTCTGTTAATTTCAGAGCCTTCTCTAAGTATTCTTCCTGCTGAGATGATGTCTGGACATGAGAATGCAGGACAAGGGGCTTTTGGACCTTTGATGGTGGGAGTTCTTCCTGGGTTTAATGCAAATGAAGCTAGGCAGGAGAAGACAGGACTATGTGTGTCCTGAACGACACAGAGGAGGCTTGTCAGGGGAAGCACGGGCTGTGAAACCTGGCCACTATGGTACCTAAGTCCTGCCTGGCCTCTTTGTGAGCACCCCTGAGTCCAAACCCTGTTCTGGATGCTTCTACTGGAATTCACCTTGAGCCACCACACTGCCATACTGGGTACGAACAATCAGGTTGGATAGGATGATGATTGGGGTGTTGAGGGTTCCAGATCCCTTACAGGGATCTGGGGATGTGGCTCTGGAGCTGGAACCTTTTCTAACAGGTCCCAGTGCCTAAATTCAACCTGTAGCACAACTCAAGAGAAAATCCAGTTGTCAAAGAAACAAAAGGCAAGCCAGAGAGAAGTCTAGGCAGCCAGAGAGGAGAGGGGATGGCAGGAGGAGATAAATGGATGACAGACATTTGGCCAAGGTGGCTAGCAACCAGGCCTTAGACCTGAGCACCTCCCAGAGATGCAGGGCAAAGTTTGTGTGGTCTCCGGAAGTGAGCTGTGGATACTGCTAGGGAGGCTCAGACAAAAGCTAGGGGGTCCCGGGGTGGCCTTGTGCACCACCATAAGCCAGGCGGGCTGGAACGGAGGCAGGAAAAGTTCCACACAACCACCCCCATGCAGCCCAGGCTGCACAATCCCCTGAGGAGAGGTCCTCTCCTGCTCCCAGACATGGCAACCACAGGACCCTGGAGGCTGTGCTTCCGTGAACCCCAAGCCAGCCACGTGTCGCCTGCCCAGAGCCGGTCATCTGGACCCTGCTTCCTCCTCCAGCTCTCCTGGGTCAAGGAGCCGGCCAGAGAACTGCTTTGGTCCTGGGGGACCAGTGCGGGAGCCCTTCCCTAAGCGGCACGCCTCCATTTCCATGGTAGCACAGGGACCTGCTTGCGGAATTGGCAAACTGAATCTGCGGGATGGCAGCAGGGCACCGAGAATGCCAAGGGCCAAGGGCGAAGGGTGCTCTCTCTCCCCCCTTCACAAAGAAAAAAAAAAAAAGCCAAAGCTCCAAGATGGAGGACAAGCATCTAGGCTAGGACTGGACAGACATGCCACTCTAGGGCTGCTGCTAGGGATTCAGTGGTGTGCAGAAGGTGAGGGTGTGGTGTGTAGATGGGGGTAACAGACTTTAACTGGTTCCTCCATTGTAACCTCCATGCACTGCACTTCCCTGACACACTCGGCTTTGTGCCAGCCCCTGAAGGCCCTGCCTGAGGGTATGGTGGGGTGCAGGGAGAGAGGGCAGGTGGTGGAGGGTGTCAGGGAGGGGGCCAAGTGGGGAGTGTATGGATGTGGGGGCAGGCTCACTTGAGAGTCTGAGCCACACCCTAAGGAAGTCCTCCACAAACCACATCTGGACTATAGGGGAGGAGCCAAAGAAACATAATAATGGGATGGGGTTCAGGGGCAGAGCATCGCCCCCTAGCTGCCAAACCAGGGTATTCTAACAGCTGCATCCCTGCCCTAGCCCACTCTTCAACCCAGACACACAGACACACACACACAGACACACACACACAGACACACACACACACACACACACACACAGCAGCTTTCAGAGATCCATTGGCTGTCTACATGACTCCACCCACCAGGGTGACCAGTACAGTTTCCAGCATGGCCTTGGGTCTGCTGACCCAAGCTTCCAGGTCAAGGTGGCCTGGCAAGAGGGGCCTCCAAGGCTGTACCTGGTTCTTCTAAGGCAGTGGGATGGAAGGTGTTACACCAAGGGAGACGACCACCCAACTCAATGGGACCCTAGACCCAGCTCGGGCTTCCCACCTTGCAGAAGGCCACTCCAGGATGGACACAAGGCAAAAGGGCAGGTAGCTGTGTATGCTTGTAAGGGATGCAGAGTCAGCGGCCTTAGTCCCGTGTCCCAAATCCGATGGTCTAATACTAAGATGGGAGAAGAAGGACTTCCTTCCAAAACCTTGGCCTTGGTAGTGATGAGCGTTCAGATGGATGCTGCCCCACATCATGCGAAGCAGGGACCATAAGGCACGGGACATCCACAACCTTGCCTCAACAGGCAGGGCGTCCAGGTCCCTGAGGTGAAGACAAGAACACATCAAAAGAAGAAACATTGCACCCACCTGTCCTCTTGCCCTACCAAACCCTGGGCCCAGGCCCCCACCTTAACCGTCTCCTAGGCAGCACCAGGCAACCATTCTGACCTACATCAACCTCTGTCACAATCACTCTCCTCTGCACAGCCCTCCACCTCCCACCCCTAACCTCCCACCTCCCGACTCTACCCTACACCAAATACCAGGCAACACTCAGGAAACTTCTCTTTCCGTTCTCTAACTTCCCCCAGACCCTGTCAGGCATGGAACTCTCTGTATCCTCTGTGGACACCCACCTACCTGTGGCAGGGCCTAGGAAAACACAGGACTCGGCTCTCTCAAGAGATTCCAAGTGGACCGAGGACAGGTAACATAGAATCTGAGGGACAAGAAGCAATTCTCACTCTTAACACCAGGATGCCTACAGCACACACCCACCCTGTGTGTCCTTATGGATTTCCCTAAACATTCCACGTGTCCTCACACAAATTTCTCTCCACGGGCCCAGACCCATGGAACAGAAAAAAGTGTCCACAGACAGAGTGGGTCTGCCCACCAGCCTGCATTAAAAAAAAAACAAAACAAACACCAACAAACTAGAGAACACCCAACACCCCACAGGCAGATTCTCATTTGCTCTCGCCTTACTTTCTCTCTCTCTCATTTATCTATCCTCCTCTACCTCCACCTCCACCTCTATCTCTGTCTTTCTCTGTCCCTCGCTCCTATGTACAGTCCCATCCCTGGTATCCAGGTTAGCTAGGCCATGTTCAGTAGGGAAATGCTTTTCACTCCTCTGCAGGAAGCCTTCCTTCAATGAGCACTGAAAGTCTCCAGAGGCTCTCCTCCACACTGCTGACATCTTCCATGATGAAGCCTAGAAGAAAATCACTCTCTCTGCCACCTGGAGACAAGCCTGTCTATGCTCTTCCAAATCTCCCTCTCTACAAAGCTTCCTGGAGACTTTTGCTGTGGCTAAAAAGGGAGCTTCCTGGTGATGGGGGTGGGGGTGGAGGACCTGACTTCATGGACCTGCCTGTCAGGCCACTTTAAAGGACTGTACTGCCACCTTCCCAATGTTTCCTACACAATGCTCTTACCAACCACGCTCTGGCATGCCCCTGAGCCCTAATCCACACACACGAAGCACCACTCCAAAACTTGTACTCACCTGAGCTGGATCTGAAGGATGGAGCCCTAAAAGGCTTCCCTACATGCAAACCTGTCCTTCCTCTACATCCCAGAGCTGACGACCATAACTCGTACATACTGTGCCTCTCAGGCACTGCTATGACTTCTCACAGTACTCGCCGTAATAATCCCAAGTATACACACACACACACACACACACACACACACACACACATACACAAAAGCGCTCCTGCATGCTTATCAGTTGCAGGACTCCAGATAGTGCCCTCTGTTAATTTCAGAACCTTCTCTAAGTATTCTTCCTGCTGAGATGATGTCTGGACATTAGAATGCAGGACAAGGGGCTTTTGGACCTTTGATGGTGGGAGTTCTTCCTGGGTTTAATGCAAATGAAGCTAGGCAGGAGAAGACAGGACTATGTGTGTCCTGAATGACACAGAGGAGGCTTGTCAGGGGAAGCACGGGCTGTGAAACCTGGCCACTATGGTACCTAAGTCCTGCCTGGCCTCTTTGTGAGCACCCCTGAGTCCAAACCCTGTTCTGGATGCTTCTACTGGAATTCACCTTGAGCCACCACACTGCCATACTGGGTACGAACAATCAGGTTGGATAGGATGATGATTGGGGAGTTGAGGGTTCCAGATCCCTTACAGGGATCTGGGGATGTGGCTCTGGAGCTGGAACCTTTTCTAACAGGTCCCAGTGCCTAAATTCAACCTGTAGCACAACTCGAGAGAAAATCCAGTTGTAAAAGAAACAAAAGGCAAGCCAGAGAGAAGTCCAGGCAGCCAGAGAGGAGAGGGGATGGCAGGAGGAGATAAATGGATGACAGACATTTGGCCAAGGTGGCTAGCAACCAGGCCTGAGACCCTGAGCACCTCCCAGAGATGCAGGGCAGAGTTTGTGTGGTCTCTGGAAGTGAGCTGTGGATACTGCTAGGGAGGCTCAGACAAAAGCTAGGGGGTCCTGGGGTGGCCTTGTGCACCACCATAAGGGCAGGTGGGCCAGCATAGAGTAGGAAATTTCCCCACAAGGACCCCCATGCAGCCCAGGCTGCACAATCCCCTGTGGAGAGGTCCTCTCCTGCTGCCAGACATGGCGGCCACAGGACCCGGGAGGTTGTGCTTCCGTGACCTGCAAGCCAAGCCTCGTAGTGCCCGCCCGGAGCTGGTCACCTGGACCCTGCTTCGTCTTCCAGGTCACCTGGGTCATGGAGCTGACAAGAGAACCGCTTTGGTCCTGGGTACCCAGGTCAGAGTCCTTCCCTAAGCCGCTGGCCTCCACTTCCGGGGAAGCACAGGGATTTGCTGATGGAATCGGCAAACTGAATCCGCGTGATGGCAGCAGTGCACCGAGAATGCCAAGGGCCAAGGCATAGGGTTCTCTCCCTCTGCTCTTTGCAAAGCAAAAAAAAATAAAATTAAAAAAACAAAACAAAACAAAAAAACAAAGCTGGGCTACAAAGCTCCAAGATGGAGGCCAACCATCTAGGCTAGGACTGGCCAGACATGGGGCTATAGGGAGGCTGCTAGGGATCCGAGGGTGTTCAGGGGGTAAGGGTGTGGTGTGTAGAATGGGGTCACAGACATTAACTGGTTCCTCCATTGGTTCCTCCATGCACTGCACTGCCCTGAAACACTGGGCTTTGTTCCACCCCCTGAAGACCCTGCCTGAGGGTATGGTGGGGTGAGGGGAGAGGGAGCCGGTGGTGGAGGGTGTCATGGAAGGGGCCAAGCGGGGGGTGTGTGGATGTGAAAGGAGGCACACTTGAGAGCTTGCCCCAGACCCTAAGGGAGTCCTCCACAAACCACATCTGGATTCTAGGGAAGGAGCCTCAGAAACATACTCATGGGGTTGGGGACCAGGGGCTCAGCCTCGCCCCCTAGCTGCCAAGCCAAGGTATTCTCACAACTGCATTTCTGTCCTTGCCTGCTCTCACCCCAAACACACACACACACACACACACACACACACACACACACAAAGACACAGACACAGACACACACACACACACACACACACACACACACACACACACACACAAAGCAGCTTTCAGAGTTCTAGCTGTTTTCTACATGAATCCACCCACCAGGGTGACCAGTACAGCTGCCAGGATGGCCTTGGGTCTTCTGGGCCACCCTTCCAGGTCAAGCCGGCCACCCAAATAGGGGTCTCCCAGGCTGACTCTGGTCCTGCTAGGGCAGTGCCTTGGTGGTGACCCAGAACCCTGAGCACACGGGAAGATTTCAAACCAAGTGAGACGACCACCCAACTCCATGAGACGCTAGGTCCAGCACAGAAGATCCACCTGTCAGAAGGCTGCTTCCGGATGGACACAAGGCAAAAGGGCAGGCAGGTGTGTGCACTGATCAAGACTCCAGGGTCGAAGGCCTGAGTCCCGTGTCCCATGCTCCGATGGCCTGATATTGAGATACGAGAGGAGAAGGGCTTCCTTCCAAAATCTTAGCCTCCATGGTGAAGTGAATTGAGGTGGATGCTGCCCCATATCACCAGAAGCAGGGACCACTGGGGGCCCGGGACTTCCACAACCTCGCCTCAACAGGCAGGCCAGCCAGGCCCCTGAGGTGGAGACAGGACACATCAAAAGAAGAAACATTGCACCCACCTGCCCTCTTGCCTACCAAACCCTGGGCTCAGGCCCCCACCTTAACTGTCTCCTAGGCAGCACCAGGCAACCATTCTGACCTACGTCCACCTCTGTCACAATCCCTCTCCTCTGCACAGTCCTCCACCTCCCACCCCTAACCTCCCACCTTCCGACCCTACTCTACACCAACTACCAGGCACCACTCAGGAAACTTCTCTTTCCGTTCTCTAACTTCCCCAAGACCCTGTCAGGCATGGAACTCTCTGTATCCTCTATGGACACCCACCTACTTGTGGCAGGGCCTAGGCACACACAGGACTCAGCTCTCTTAACACACACACACACACACACACACACACACACACACACACACACAGAGCAGTTCTAGGTCTACAGATAGTGTCCTCTGTTAATATCAGAGCCTTCTTTAAGTGTTCCTCCTGCTGAAATGATGTTTCCCCAAAACGACCATGACGCAGCCAAGGCTGCACAATCCCCTGAGGAGAGGTCCTCTGCTGCTGCCAGACATGGCGGCCCCAGGACCCGGGAGGCTGTGCTTCCGTCACCGGCAAGCCAAGTCTCGTGGCCCCCACCCGGAGCTGGTCACCTGGACCCTGCTTCCTCCTCC